>NC_087389.1:830005-1438567 GCF_963675165.1 Halichondria panicea
CTTTGAACCGCTGGACCTTGTTCGAGGGGTCACAGTTGACTCAATGAGGCTGAGAGTAGAAGCTTGTTCTGTGACCTGCGCCACACTGGCACTGCTGGATACAGAGCCTTGATTCAATTCTGATTTCTTGTTTTTCTCGAAATATTTCGGAATGCCTTCATTGAGAACCTTCTCCTTGTCCACCACCTTGCCTTGTCTATAATGTGCAATGTATGTATGGAGTTAAACTACTGAGGATGTACACTAGTAGATCTACATGGCTGCAATAAGAACACGTCTAAGGAAGGCATGGTACAATAATATCACAACAGCTAGTTCACCGTTTTCGTTTGATGTAGCCTTCATTCTCCATTCTATTAATGAGGCCTTGGGCTACTGACAACTCTACTCCCAATCTTTTGGCCAATAGTTGTGTAGGGATCCTCGTGAACTCCACGCTAGCAGCCAGTGCCCTCCTCCACAGAGTAGTAGCCTAGGAACAATCAACAATCAACATTGTAAAGGCAGTTGTGCAATGTATGGTAGGGGGGGGGTTCATTTATTATCAGACTATTCACGTACTGAGAGGAGGCAATAAATATAGAAGCGTAGATTTTACACTGACCTGTAAGGCAACTGGATTGAGGAACTGCAAGAATGGGTCTGTGCAGGGCTTAGCATTGAAGCTGCCTTCAGAGCTCTGGGCACACTGCTCACAGATGTGTAGCTCAGGCACCTCTGACTCGAGCAGGGCCCCAAAACAGACTGCATGCTGCCAAACCTTGCACCCTTCACACCACACCATCAGTCCGTCATCCTGCACGACAAATTAATCACATATGTATAACTGTAAATAATTGTCTAATTACGCTTGTTTTCGACAAAATATCGCCCGTCATGGTCTTTTTTTGAAATTTAAAACTGGGATAAATGGTTGACTCACTTCATTACAGCCGCAAGGGCAACGGATTTCATTGTCCTCTTCAACTTCTGCACTAGTACTGGTGCCAGCCTCAGATGGACTGATCATAGGAGTTGCTTGCTCTTGGTCTGTCGGCTCAACTGCTACAGTCACTCCTCCAGGCTGAGCTATATATGCACGGTTACAATCACAAAATCACATAAGAACAGAGGTACACACACAGTACACATGCACACACACACAGTGCACATGCACACACACACAGTACACAGTGCACACATGCACACACACAGTACACAGTACACACACACACAGTACACAGTACACACACACAGTACACACACACAGTGCACACACACAGTACACACACACAGTGCACACACACAGTACACACACACAGTGCACACACACACACACAGTGCGCAATGCTAGTAAGATGGATGGACACACCAGTCTGCTCTTGAGGCAGCACCTCTGTTGGTTGAGTCTGAGGGTTCTGTGTCACACTACTTGGGCCCGGATTCACCATGTCAAACTGTTTGCTGTCTGTACGGATCCTGAGCTTCACTCTGACATTACAAAATATAATTGATCACACTATCTAGCTCTGTAGCAATCAACTCACGTATGGAAAGCCTGTGGAACAAAAAAGCACATGAAGTAAAATCATATATACTCATGCAATAATTACCGTGGAGACATCTCCAACTTTGATAGTGACTGGCTCATCTTTGAACTCTATTTCCTCGTCAGCAGGAGTGGGCTTGAAACCTGGTGGTTCATAGTCTTCAGGAGTCACTGGATTGGATATAATGGTACATGTACATACACACACACAGACAGATGAGTGATGGCTGATAGATATCTTACCATCGTCATAATAGAATAGCTTCATGGTCATCATGACATCATCAGGCAAGGGCTTGAGAGTTTGGGTGAGCACCACGATAGTGCTGCAGAGGCACGCATGATAAACCTATGCTATTAGCTGTAGCTCACCGAAGAAGTTGAACAGTTGCCTTCCTTGTCTCTGTGGGTGAGAATGCACTGACCAACTCTTGTTCATTCCTGTGGACATGGCAGTAGCTTTGGTTGAGACAGGTATACTCTACCCACCTGAATATGGTGATCCCTGTTGTGGTGTTGTAGTCAAACCTGAATGTGTACGTCTCCAATACAGTCTGAAATATAAGCAAAACTTTAATTACAGATCAGTTAGAGCTTTAATTGCTTACATTTGGATTTGTAGCATCAGCGTAGATCTGCATAGTCAGGGTAAAGACACTTCAGATAGACAGAATAAAGACTTACCCCTATCAGAATCATTCGAAGCTGTAAATGAAAACAAACTTGAGTTTAGAAGCACACAAATTAGCATATCTCTTACATATTTCTTGTCCAGGGCATCGAAACAACCTTTCACCCTGCGTATACACATATACAAACAACGGTACTGAGGGTACACACATTATAACTGCGGAGGTTTACCATTGAATGACCTGACAAGCTCCAGGACACGCACTGTCATCACGGAGGATCTTAAGACCTACATCTGTACATATGTATAATGTGTTGAGTGGATAATACACGAACATTCCCAAATACTATCTGAGTGAATACTAATAGCGTGCGTACCTTCAAGGCACCGGTCTCCAAATGCATGCTCAGGGAAGATGGCCCTCAGGTAAGTGATGTTGGATATCTATTAAACGACATGCGCAGGCACATTATGGTTTATTTCAAACTACAAGGTAATAGCTACTATAGACTCACGGACACAGCTAGGAGTTTCTTAACAAAGAGAGCTGACTGTTGCTCTGTGGACTGCTTGTTTGGGAATATGTTTGTCCACTGTGTGGAGAGAACATAAACAATAAAATAATGTAGGTACAGTACATTGCTTGGCTGGCTTACATTGCCATTCTGTCTTCTTAGTGTGCTTGTGGCCATTGCTCTCTCGTGTATACTTCACTCAAGGTCCGAACTTTCCTGCTTCAGTCAGTGAGTCTAGTAGCAACTTGTTTTCAAAGAATAATCTTTACCTGTGGCAGGCAGCTGCAGAAATTCAATTTTCGCTCCAACCTCGCAGACCTTTCATGGCTGATTGCAGTATTTGTTTTGCGCGACCCTGTACCTGCTGTTGCCCATGCAAGGGAATGGCTTTGCAAGTCAAGTGGAGAGGATTCCTACGTCTGATTCGCAATCTCTTTCCAGTAAAGTCTCCTCCAGAGGTCAATGGCGGACAGAGTAGATTACCCAAGCTGAAGAAGTCAGTCTTGCTACTATCCTTCAATGGGCAAGGCTACAAAGGCATGCAAAGGTGTTAGCGTGTATCAATATGTTCCATCGTGCATGATGGCGTCTCTCCTTGTGTTGTAGAAACCCCAACTGTCCAACTATTGAAGGCGCCTTGTTTGAAGCACTAACTAAGGCCGGGGCCATTCCTCCTGATGTCGAGCCTAAGAAAGTTAGTGGAGGGAAACTAATCAGTGGATATTCACTTTAATTAATAATACTGAAGAAGTGGTCTGCATAATTTATTTTGTATCTATCATTGCTTGCAGGTGAACTACCAGCGATGCTCGAGGACAGATAAAGGAGTTTCTGCAGCCAGACTTGCAGTATCTCTCAAGATAAGTATAATTATTGTATTTGCTACAACTGTACTCATTATATAAATATCCCCACACATGGTATATGACCGTAGCCTGATTCCACGTATCAATGACCACCTCCCAGACCAGATAAGAGTGTTCTCAATGACAAGAGTTACCAAATCCTTCCACAGTCGTTTCTATTGCAATGAGAGAGCGTACGAATATGTGATGCCTACCTATGCACTACTGGCTGCTAACAACTCTGCATCTACCATGCTGAACTACAGAATAGACGGTAAGATATCATATTTCTTGTATTAATAATTGAATTTCTCTCAATTTTAGACACAACCTTTGAACAAGTAAACAGACTTCTGCAGTATTACGTTGGCAAGCACAACTTCCACAACTTTACATCTGGCAGATCTTACAAGGAGTATGGTTCAAGAAGGCACATTATGTCATTCGAGGTATACACAGTAATATAAAAGCACACTAGGTTTCACCTGTTCAAATCTTCAGGCGTGTAAAAAGTTTGTGGCTAAGACCGGTTGCAAAACGTGTGGTGATACTAAAGAGATGGAGTTCATTGTGTTGAGAGTTAGAGGCAGTAGCTTCATGCTTAGCCAGATCCGAAAGATGATTGGTCTAATAGTTGCCGTGGTTAGAGGAAACACATCTGAAGAAACTATTCTTAATGCTTTCAATGAAGACAAAGTACATGTCCCCCGTGCACCAGGTTTGGGACTGCTCCTAGAGAATGTAAGTACACCACTGTCCGTGTAATTTTCCTTCAGGTGGTGGATTTAAGCTCTATTTTGTAGCGTGATGGTTAAACAGCAGATGTAGCCTTGGGATTTATATTTTATGCAGGTTCGATTTGATGGTTACAATCGTCGGTTTGCCATGGATGGGTCTCGAGAGCCTCTGGAGTGGAGCCAACACAAGGAGGAGATAGAGCAGTTCAAGAGAGAGCACATCTACCAAACCATCATTGACACTGAAGTCAACAAAATGTCGTATCCTCTGATGCAGTTAACTTGAGCATAACACATGCAAATTGTTTTTCTAATGTTGTTTCCTTGACCACTGATGTCAGGATGATGGTGTGGCTGTGCAGTGCACTGAAGCTGCATGCCCTCAGTCAGACACTGTTTGAAGATAGCACTGATACCAACAATGGCTCCCTTGTGTGTACTGATATTAAAAGAGCAATATTATAGGCTACAAGTTCATTCAAAATGTGCATTGCAATCATTATTTTGCATTAAAACTGGTAAAGGGTTGTCAATCTCTAATCTGCAAAAAGATATCCACATGGCCATGGCTGAAGGTAAAGAGGTAGCTGTAGGATCAGGACTGGAGCTCCCAGAGTCCAAGAGGCCTTGCTTGAGGGAGGACCCAGTGGCAGGAGAGAAGCCTCATGAACAGCAAGAGGGACCTTGTTTGAGGGAGAACCCAGTGGCAGGAGAGAGGCCTCATGAACAGCAAGAGGGACCTTGTTTGAGGGAGGACCCAGTGGCAGGAGAGAGGCCTCATGAACAGCAAGAGGGACCTTGTTTGAGGGAGAACCCAGTGGCAGGAGAGAGGCCTCATGAACAGCAAGAGGGACCTTGTTTGAGGGAGAACCCAGTGGCAGGAGAGAGGCCTCGTGAACAGCAAGAGGGACAGACAGTTGATAAATCTGGTGGAAATTTTGCAAAGAGGAGAAAAGTTATTTTACTGCTGTCATACTGCGGCCAAGGTTACATGGGAATGCAGAAGTATGTTTATTATTTCTTCACTCACTCACACTCAGAATAACATCCACAAATATTCCATCTATAGGAATCCCGGTGTTAAGACCATAGAAGACGATTTGCTGGAGGCCATGTCGAAGGCGAAGGCGTTTCCTCCAGAAATGAAAACCAACTTGGGACAGGTTTGTGATTGTTAGTCTGTTGTTTTCGTTTACATCCACTGCAGCTCAAGTTCCAACGCTGTGCCAGGACTGACAAAGGTGTTTCTGCTGCAAGACAAGTAGTGTCTCTCAAGATAAGTGAGCCCCCATGTATAATTAATTATCCAGTCTCTTTTGCGTATCTGTCCCACCACTTGCAAACCCTTAACTATAGCATTCTGTATAATAGCAAATGTTTAGATGAAACGTTTCAGTGGAAAGAGTTGGATTCAGAGCATCAGATTTTGCAGAGAGATAGTAAAAGTAGATACAATAGCTTTCTCAGTACTACAAACTGACGGTGTTTTGTTTCTCCCTTACATGGTATTTGAGCCCGAGCTGGTCCCTGTCATCAACGCCCACCTTCCCCACAAGATACGAGTCATTGCCCTCATGAGAGCAACTAAGAGCTTTGACTCACGACACAACTGCAGTGGGAGGAGTTACGAGTACCTAGTGCCAACCTACGCCTTTGCTCCCTTCAGACTCACAGCTCTGGACTACAGAATAGACGGTGTGTTGGGTTTGTTTGTATAACTTCAGAGTCTTGTGACAAACACTAGGCTTGTAGAAATGTTTAGCTGGTATATATATGGGATTTAGGGTATTATAAATAGTAATACCAAGGGCGTATAAAAGAAGAGAGGGTATGCAACTCCACTATCAGTACACATAGCTAATTTCTATTTTTAGCACTTCATGCAAATGCACACATTCCTCCGCCCACGTTTGAACTCTGCTCATATAGGAGTTGCATGCCCTCTCTTCTTTTATACACCCTTGATAGTACTTTGATTATCAGACACTTTCTTGTGCTAGATACTTTTCTGGCTATTATAATTATGAGTTTCAATGAAGTAATTGAAGTAATGAAACTTGTATTTTTATGACTTGTTGCAGATGATACAGTTGCTCTGGTGGAGAAGCTGCTTCAGGTTTATGTTGGCACGCATAACTTTCACAACTTCACATCTGGGAAGAAGTTTGAGGAGAGCTCTTCCAAACGCTACATAATCTCATTCAAAGTCAGTTCTTATTCTGTAGACATTTTCAATTGTGCATTCTAAAAACTTACTACTATTTAATTTACCTATAGTTGATAATAATTATGTCTTTATGTGTCATTACTGACCATACTAATTTGCTTTACAGTGTGGCGAGAAGCATTTGGCCAAGTGTGGGAGTGGTAAAAAAAAAGGAGTAGACGTTGAATTCATCCCACTGCAGATCAGAGGTCAGAGTTTCATGATTCATCAGATCCGCAAGATGATAGGGCTGATTGTTGCCGTGGTGAGAGGCCATGCCCAGGAGGAGATCATGACGAGGGTGTTCAAGAAGCCCAAGGTGGACATCCCCAGAGCCCCCGCCCTCGGTCTACTGCTGGACAATGTGAGTGCCACACTAGTGTTGTGTAGACCTGTATATAATTATATAGACCTGTAATTTTTTTGACATTGGGTCTAACGGTACTCAAGTTATGGCCAAGTCAGCGGGTGTAGCAAGATGTACTTACAAGATGATCAGAATAGTACAATCTTTAATAAGTGGTTCGGAGACTCTTTCAGCTGCGATAACTTGAAGTCCGTGGATCCAAATTCAACGATTTTATGATTTTCTTAAAAGATACCTTTCAAATGGTATCATCAAAGTTCATATTAATTTTGAGTATTTGCCAATTTGTCCAAGGCCGAAAAATGACAAATTATGGCCCCATCTAAACTTTGGATTGAAACACATCATTTGAAAGGTCTCTTTCTAAGCTTTCCGAAAATCGTAACATTTTTGACTTTGGATCGACAGGAAATTCAAAATTTACTGTTAAAGTTATACTAATCACTTATATATTAATGTGTAGGTCCACTTTGATGGTTACAATCGTCGGTTTGCAAAGGATGGGTCTCGAGAGCCTCTGGAGTGGAGCCAACACAAGGAGGAGATAGAGCAGTTCAAGAGAGAGCACATCTACCAAACCATCATTGACACTGAAGTCAACGAAATGTCGTATCCTCTGATGCAGTTAACATACTATGACCCTCCCCCCACACACACCCCCCCCACACACACCCCCTGTATTGTCTATACACTACTTGTATGATGAATTTGTCCTTAACTGAATCATGGTATGATGCAATGGCTACATTCGCTGAGGATGCACGACTTTTCCTCCACTGCCAATAGATTACTTCATGCAGTGACTGAGTCTGTTGCTACCCAACCACCAGCAGTCAAGGCTGGCCAGAAACAAGTAGAGTCTGTTACTACCCAACCAGCAGCAGTCAAGGCTGACCAAGAACAAGCAGAGTCTGTTACTACCCAACCACCAGTAGTCAAGGCTGGCCAAGAACAAGTAGAGTCTGTTACTACCCAACCACCAGCAGTCAAGGCTTGCCAGGAACAAGTAGAACCACTAAAGTCTACTGATCAATCTGTAGAACCTAAAGAGGACAATAGTAGTGCTCTTATTGCCTCTAGCACTGACAATAGTATGGTCACAGATGTGCCTTTGAGTTAAAACAAACGATGCTTTCAGTTTTGTATGACTTGTTGTCAATACCGTTACATTTTTCATGACTCTTGTTTGCATAATTATTCTGATTGTGCCACTCTTTTCACAACTAGAAATGTGCAACAACGCAACGACTGCATGACGTGAGATATTCAAAATTAACGAAATCTAGTTGCATGTACTTTTATTGGCGTGTTTCGCCTGCCACTCTAGTACTGTTCTAGTAGTCCAGAGTGCATGCTCTGCATACATCAATCCTCGCTATACCAGCTGCAGGAGGTGGGTCAGTGGCTGTCTACCATACAGTATAAATATAGCCCTCCCTCATGTACTACCTTTCAATAAAACTTGGTGAATGCTGATCATGAATTTAAAAAATACAGCATATAATGGAACAAAGAAAACCTAATGATCTAAAGTGACTTTGGTTTAGCTGTACTAAGCCTGTGACAGTACGGCCCCACTATAGGCCAATTGTTGAGAGGGAGTGTAAACTTCCAGAACACCCAGGACAGAACTATGAGAGCCAGAGAGCTCCAGAAAGCCACAGCAGTTTGAGTGAGGGGAATTGTCACTATCTCCCAACCCATCTTGACAATCAGAAGGTCCTCACAGAAAATGGCGATAAATGTCAGCCACACATAACGGCCAATGCGAGCATTCTCATCTCTGTAGTGTGTGTGAGGTGTGGGGTGGGCGGTTGTTAGGACATGGATACACACAGCGACATACAAACCACAACTACCTGCTGCCAAGCCACGTATAAAAAATTATACTGGTATACAATAGTGTTACAAAAATAATGCGCAAACATACGTGTATGTACAAGCTGTTACAAGTACTCACTTGCTGCTCAGATAGTCATAGACCTCGCGGAAGGCACAGGCTCCAGCCAGAGCATAGAGAAGTTCTCGATACGCATTCAACATATGATTAGGAGGGTACCACAGAATAGCCTTGATGTAGAACAGGTTCACTTCTTGAATCAAAAACTGCACAAAACATATATACAATATCAACTAACAAACAAACAAAATGATTGCTGAGATTCACAGTACACTAGCTAAAGGTTCTATAGTCACTTATAGCCCACAGAAATGGCCCGAAATAAATCACTGATCTAAGCATTTCATTGGACATTCCTAACACAAGTTATAGCCATGAAAACTTTGCTACGAAAACAGGCCTGATTACACCCACTTTATAGCCCACGTTTTTTTTTCTCCAGAAAATAGACAATGAAATAAACCACTCGGTGATCTGAGCATACCATAGCTACTAAATACAATACACTGGCAAGCTGTGAGCTGACTAGTTAATACTTACGACAGCTGCAAGAGCAAAGATGGCACAGAATTGTCCCAACGATTCAGTGTAGCCCCAGCGGTAGTGGGTCCAGGAGTAGGGTGTGAACTGACCAACCAGCCTCTTCATCTTACCCCTGCAGCAGGACACAGTGGTTCATTCATATTCAAGTTATTGACATACGTGCCGGTGCACTTAGATCTACAACATGACACATTAGGGCTGCTAGCTACGTACGGCTGAATATAAGCCATGCATGTTAACAATTGACAAAGCTACAGACATCATAATTCAATGCCTACTTGAGAGTTGGTATCTTCCAGAGTCCCCTCCAGTGGTAGGTCTTCATCTCTAGATATTCACAGGTGAGCATGCCACAGAGGATACCCAGGGAGTTGCACACTAGAGCATCTAGTACCCACTGCACATCATCATGTGTGTCAGATATCATTGTGGGAATGAAATGAGGCATTATAATTCTCACAAAAGGTCTACTAATTGTGCAATCATGAAGGTATGGTAACCACAGAGCACAGATTGTATGAGGAACGTACGTGGTCCCACCAGCACTCCCCAAAGTTGGGCAGGTGCACCTCGAGAGTGTACTCAAGCAGCTCAAAGCCTATACTGAGCACCGTGAGCAAGAACCAGTCCCTGATGATTAGTGTCTGCAGTAGGGTGGGTGCGGGGTTAGTTATAAGAACCAGTCGGGGTTAGTTATAAGAACCAGTCCCTGATGATTAGTGTCTGCAATAGGGTAGGTGCGGGGTTAACCAGTCCCTGATGATTAGTGTCTGTGTAGTAAATACTGTGAACTAATTAAAATACTGTGAGCTAGTGAATCGCATCAGTATTTCAATCTAGCTAACACCATTAGCAGTATATGTACGTAGTTACTAGAAACCTTTCTTTCTAGCGCTTAATTGTGACAGCCTCAATAACTAGGTAGCTGTCACATACGCAGTATCTTACTTTTATCCACCAGCCAAGAAAATGACAGGGAACAAACACATCCATCTTCTCCATGACGATGGCAAAGGGGCCGTCGGGGTGATCAGGAGTGTAGACACGACAGTCCGTGGCATAGTTCTTCTCACCGAGGGGGCGGCCAAGACTAGGGTCAATAATTCGTAGGAATTGTCTTGCGTCGTCAGTGGTCTGTGATGACAGTGTTGCATGGTTGAATCACATTATTGCTTGAGGAATTATTAATATCAAAATCCACAATGAAAAAAATAAAAATTAACTGAAAATCAAACTAACAGTTATCAAACAGGAAATCTGAACATGCTTATCTAACCCCGATGTAATAAACACAGGACAATACACGTGAACCATTAAGTTGATAGAGCTCTCGGAAACATTCCGAATACTACATCTGGAATTAAATTACGTGATCTAATAGTTACAGCAAGGTAGCTAGCTAGCAACTATAGGGCCATGAATACGCAACCACAGACCTGGAACAACATGAAGATGAGCAGTAGTACATAGAGGATGAGTACACACAGGACCAGTCTCCACAGGGCAGGGTGTGGCCTCACAAACGGACCATTGGGCATGTGGATCATCCCGATGAGAATGAACACAACCACCACGGCCACCACTCCTCGTTGGATGTTGAACATTGTGTCATTGTGGGGTTGCTCAAACAGAGCCACGTAGATGAGTCCCAGACCAATGAGGACCCCTGCACTGATAGTGTGGGCCTGCCTGTGATGGAATAGCATTGGAATAGTGGGACAATCCCATGCACAATCATACCAGAAGAAGGTGTTTGTTCCGTCATCATACACCTGTTGCTCCTTCTTGTGAGGCTCCCTCATATTCCTTTGGTCAGCCAAGGTCCCTCTCCAGCTAGCTAGCTAGCTATGTACTATGTACTTTCTTTTTATGATGTTTAGCCTAGGCCGATGTTTTGCTAATAGAAGGGGAAATTGCGGCCTTTAATCGAGGTAGCGATGTCAGACCGATTTTCATTTTTGCTATTTCTAACTCCTATGTATTACTATCTCTTTTGAACACTCTAGGCAAACCAGAAAAACTTTACTGCACTGGATTTGGTCAAGCGAATGCAGAGATACAGCGTTTTGAAGAACACTAGTCAGGGAAAAATTCGTACAAAAATTTACCGCATTTTAATGTACTTGGGCGGGACTTATGAAATTTGTTGTTAATACCGGAAATGATCTTAAAGTTAGCATATCTACTGAACCGCTTGGTCTATTCTCTTTTAAAAAAGTATGAAATGGACACTCAGGACTCAGGAGTTAACATTGTAACCATTTGATATCTATTATGAAGTTTATAATGTTTCTGTAATGTATATCTTTATAATGTCCCTATAATAGTATGATGTCTCCTGCTTCAGAGAGTTCTCTTGGATTTAAAGTAACCATGCTATCTTTTCAGTATATTGTATCATGTTTCAGAACTCTCATCAATGTCCACCTTACGCTTGTATCTGTTTCTTGATCTTTATAAGCAACTTTTCTGTCAATTTCATTTGGTCTAAATAATTCGTATTTAGTGTGATGTAGATTTAAGGCCATACAACTATAAATCTATGATACAACTCTGTTGACAGCTTCTAATTAATACAGTAGATTACTCTTGTCTTTTTTGTGTGCAAATTGAATCAGTTCTTGCAATTTAATAGTTTTGGTAGATTACATTGTTGTCCCTGGAATTCTCTCCAATCTTTCTTGTTTCTTTCAACAGAGGCTTTCAAATTGCTTCAATAATTACTTTCAGTAACTTCTAAGAAATAAATACATCTATTGGTACACTTGGCTTGATTTTACTGCATTTCTATTCTCAGCTCCACCCATCTATCCATGCAATATGTGATTCCGCAAGAAATAAAAGCTTATTGTAGCAACTTTTTGCATAATCTGGAGAGAGTTAGAGATAAAAGACATGCTCACTTGTGTTTTTGTTCATTTTCATGTTTGGTTGCCAAAATGATGATCACTTTTGAGAAAAAATCACACACAAAACAAGCATCAAATGCTAAAATCATAAAAAACTGTTATAAAAATCAAATTCTACGCTATTTTTTACCCCTGGGAACAGCTGTTGTTTGCTAGACTCTTCCAGGGCTTGCGGAAAGCCCTTCTTGTTCACTCACTTTTTGGTCCCGTTTTTTACCATTGAATTACTGTACGAAAATACGCCCACGCACTACTTCCGGTCTGACATCTCTAATCGAGGCTAATAATTCTTTGCTTATAAACCCCACAATTGACGATCATTACCAATCATATCCATAGCAACAAAGGCAAGCACATTAGAAGCATGGCCTCCTCCTTCACCAACAAGAGCAGTGACCCTCGACTCCGATCCTACGCTGCAGTCAAGCCAATAGGCAAGGGAAGCTATGGGGAAGTGTTCCTTGTGAAGCACAGTAAGGAGAAGAAACAGGTACATGCACTGACTGCATGGCCATGGCTTGCCTGTATGTACTGAAGGCTGCTAGTTGTTGTAATGTGTTCCTCATATCATACACTATGATACAGTATGTGATGAAGAACATCAAGCTGACAGCAAGTAGTGCCAAGGAGAGGCTGGCAGCTGAACAAGAGGTGTGTTAGCTACAGTGCCCCACACACACTACCTCCACCCCTCCCCCCCCCCCCCCCCCCCCTTGGCCCTCAGGCTGTACTACTGGGCAAGTTGAAACATCCCAACATTGTGTCCTATAAAGAGTCCTTTCAAGATGAACACGGGATGCTCCACATTGTCATGGGTTACTGTGAGGGAGGTGACCTCTGTACTCGTCTCAAGACCTGTAAGGGACAGTACCTACCAGAGACGCAAGTAGTGGAGTGGTTTGTACAGATTGCTCTAGGACTACAATATCTTCATGAGAGGAACATTCTGCATAGAGATTTGAAGGCAAGTGTCAATTATTGCCATCTACCACCATCCAAACCCTCCCCCCCCCCACACACAGACTCAGAATATCTTCCTGAGCAAGAATGATATCATTAAGGTGTGTTATTTCTCTTTAGTGTGTGTTTAAACTATGTGAGTAGGTTGGAGATCTTGGTATTGCTCGGGTGTTGGATGGATCATGTGATCTAGCACACACAGTCATTGGAACACCATACTACATGAGTCCAGAGCTGTTTGCTAACGAACCATACAACCACAAGTCTGATATATGGGCCCTTGGTTGCTGTGTGTATGAGATGGCTACTCTCAAGCATGCCTTCACTGCCACCAATCTCAACGCTCTTATGTACAAGATCATTAAGGGGACTGTCCCTTCTCTACCCAATGTGTTCACTTCAGAGCTGTCTGTGTTGGTCCACTCCATGATGTCCCACAGTGCTGCCAGTAGACCAAGTGTACAGGAGCTATTAAGGAATGCCTTTGTAAGGAAACACATCAAACTGTTCCTGGACAGAGCTGCCAGCAAAAAGAAGTATGAATTCAATGATACGTACAGTTTTGACTTCTGTTGTTCTCTAGGAAGAAGCCACCTGTTACGAGAGACCCACCTTCTGACAAGTTAGGGTTAGCTACACCCAATGTTTCATCATCCAAAAGCCATCCACTGGCAGCCCCTCAAATCAGAGTGCGCTGCTCAAGCATTGGATCAAGGCATGTTGGTCTCTCTTTATGTGTGTATGTGTTACCAAGAACTCTTGGTGTTACCAATGACACTGTGTACAGTTCACGGGAAGAGAACACTGTGAAGAAACAGAAGCCCTCTGATGCAGCCAAGAGAGCTACCTCCCTCACCAACCTTTCTCAGAAGCCCACTCCAACCGAGACAGTTGCTCACAGCCCTGCTACAGCTGGGAGGGACCCACCTACTGTTGCAGCCTCGGGAGACCCACCTACAGTTGCAGCCTCGGGAGACCCAACTACTGTTGCAGCCTCGGGAGACCCAACTACAGTTGCAGCCTCGGGAGACCCAACTACTGTTGCAGCCTCGGGAGACCCAACTACTGTTGCAGCCTCGGGAGACCCACCTACTGTTGCAGCCGAGGGAGACCCACCTACTGTTGCAGCCGAGGGAGACCCAACTACTGTTGCAGCCGAGGGAGACCCACCTACTGTTGCAGCCGAGGGAGACCCAACTACTGTTGCAGCCGAGGGAGACCCACCTACTGTTGCAGCCGAGGGAGACCCACCTACTGTTGCAGCCGAGGGAGACCCACCTACAGTTGCAGCCGAGGGAGACCCAACTACTGTTGCAACCGAGGGAGACCCAACTACTGTTGCAGCCGAGGGAGACCCAACTACTGCTACAGCTGGGAGGGACCCACCTACTGTTGATAAGCCTCCAGCAAAAATGTCCAAGCACAAGCAAAGTAATGGAAAGGACAAGAGACCGTCTGAAAAAAACAGAGGAGCAAAAAGAGTGAGTGTAGGCATAGAGTATTGACAGACAAGTTCACCGAAACCTTAGGCCAGGACAAAGTGAATTATTTGGTTCTCAGGCCTTTAATCATCAACATTTGATTTGGCTTTTTTAAATGATAGACATCTACCTTTATTCTTCACCCACCCCCCAGCCTCCACGACCTTTGCCCCCTAATCCTACTAAACGTGCATCAGTGGGATGTGTGATACTCGACAGTCCAAAGGTCTCGTCTGCGAGGGAACGAAGACGCATGAACAAGGTTAAAGGTCGAGTGGTGCTGAAATCACGATCATCTAGTGATTTGAGTAAAGGAGAGAAAGCTCAAAGCTCAGACGACCTCTCTAAGCAATCATCTACTGAACACTCTCCAAAGATTGACAAGTGTGTTGTTTTGGAGAATGGGTGCAAGGAGATGGTATCACATGACCTACTACCTAGCAGTGGTTCATCTCATGAAGTGGATGAATTCCTCACTCTATTAGACACAACCCTGCACCTACCAGAGCCTCCAGTCAGGGCAGCATCAGGAGATACTCCACCAGCACGACAAGCATTCATTCAAGAGCAGCGTGAGTGCTACCCAGCTGGCTGGCTGGTGGGCTTGTTCACTGTTCATTACCTCTGTTGTGTATGTGTGTGCAGCCTCTGTGTCTCATGAGGTCTCTCAGGCTATGCTCCAGTCAGGCAGACTAGGGGACAGGATAGTGGCTCTGAGAAAGTAAGTAGATCAGCATCTATTTAAGCTATTATCAATTTTTTTTTCAGAGAGTGTGTAGCGGGTCTGGGTGAGGCTGTGATGAAAGAGGCCAGTCTGATTCTCCAGCAGCAGGAACCAGATGAGGCTGAGGTACATCAGTGTCATGTGGTGTGTGTGTGTACAGGCTCCCTGCATGCCTTGTTTTATTGAACGCATTGTATTTATTACTGCCCCTGGCCATAGTGTGTGGATATGTGTAATAATTGATCATGAAATGTGTTGTTCTGCAGGAGTTGTTGTTGAAGGTATTAGGACAGAAACAGTTTAACTTATTTGCTGCTAAACTGCAACATTTGAACTTTTGTGAAGACAATGTCAGAACACCTTTATAGCAGGAACTTATACATTCACTTTAATGCCTCACTTGCAGAAAATCATAATGTGATGTGAACAAACATTGATTTCTGCGCATGACATGATATAATTTTTATGATGACATTGTGGGTTCGGGTGGCCCAGAGGTTAAAGCGTTACGGTTAAGATTGAAAGGTTGCGAGTTCGAATCCGATCAATAGCAAAGTTTTCCGGTTTATGATAATTATTATCATCACTCAACGACAAGTATTACACATCACTTAATTAAACACATCACTTAATTAACGACAATAGTAAGCCTTACTTCGTAAGGTCAGGTAAGTAGTAAGGTTAGTACAAAAAAATAATTTCTAATGAAGGACATTGTCGTGCGGCCGTAATTCGAATACAAAAATTTATCGGAATTCAGAAATATTCGGTCAATTTTTTTGCTTTTTTGATGAAATTTAAATTAATGTTTAGAGGGAGGGGCTAGCCTAGATTCCCTGATTTATTTTATATGTACTGAGCTGAGCTGGATGGTATACAGTATATACAGCCGGCCATCTAGATATATACTATGGATGTCCCTATGAATAGTTCTGTGGAGTCGGCTAGTGTACTGGGTTCTTTGCTGGCCAGCAGTGAGGCGGTCCCACAATCCACTCCACCAACAATGGCAACAACCAACACTGGACTCGAGACACCTCCTCCCACTACTACTACTACCCCTCTCATTATTGGGCTCATCTCCTCCGGCCCAGACACTAAGGCCACACTAACAGTACCTGGGGTTAAGTCACTCCCTCCCCCTAAGCCTAACCCTCCTCAGTTAGAACCTCATGGCAGTGGGAAACCAAAGGCCTTCCTCTCGATGATGAGTGAAGGGTCCAGGACTTCTCCCAGCAAGAAGCACACACCCACCACTAAGAAAGGTTTGTGTGTGTATATTGTGTACGTGTGTGGAGCACGTTATTGTAGGTCAGAGTACAGGACAAACAAAGGCACAGGGTTCAAAGTCCACTACAGGGGTCAAAGACTCCACTCCACGCACCTCACAGCGAGCCATCAAGCGACGTCGTTACTACGACGATGAGGACGATATTCAACACCCCAAGAGTGGCGGCAAGAAAACAAAAGTCAGCAACCCGAAGTCCAACAAATCAGTCAACAAAAAACCACCTCATCCCAGCAAGGTGTGTGTGTGTGTGTGTGTGTGTGTGTGGAGGGGAGATCAATGCTTCTCTATGGCCCAATTTGTTTTAGTAATAGCTTTTTTGCTCTCTAAAATAATAACTCCCTCTGCACACATGTACGCACGCACGCGCACACACACACACACACACACACACACACACACACACACGCACACACAGTCTATGAGCGCTGCTAAGGATCTCGGTAGGTGGCGACCCACAGACGATCTCATGCTCATCAGTGCAGTGCAGCAGACCAATGACTTGACTGCTGTCTACCTGGGTATCAAGTTCTCGTGCAGGTTCACACTGAGAGAGATTGAGGAGAGATGGTATGCACTTCTCTACAGCCCTCAGATATCACACATAGCCATCGAGGCCATGAGGGGACTGCATCCAGGAGTGGTTACCATGGCACTCAACAACGCTCTCTGGAGTCAGGAGGAAGAGGCTGTCCTCGCCAAAATACCATCCGTTAGTATTCCCAACCCTCCCTCCATAGTAAATGAGTGTGCCCTTATTTTAACAGTCTGATGCTGGTCATCTTGAGACATTTCAGAATGTTCTGAAGGATCATCCGGCTGTGTTCCATGCTTGTCGCACTGCCACCTCCCTCCACCATCATTGGGTACTCATGGGTCATTACAACCTTCTCAATGATCAGAAAGGTCAGCTAGCAATATCATTTGTCCATTTGGGCCCAAAATTAATTACTGGTTTAGCACACCATAATTATTGTAGCACTACCAAAAAGCTACTAAATGCATGTTTTAGTTTTGAAATCGGACGTTCCTAACTCAAGTTATGGCCTCTCAAACAAGCTCTGAAAACAACCCTGATTTAGAAAAAAAAACACTCACACTTTACAATTTGGGCCTAAAACAAATTCTGAGATCTGAGCACACAATTTATATTGTAGCACTAACATCGTTTTGGTCTCTCAAAGTTACATCACTTACAGTTCAGCTGATACCACCAGGAGACAACGTGACTGACTTCACAGATGCAGAGGAGCAGAGGACAGATAGTGAGCTGATGTGAGTCATCAGTTAACACTCTGTCAGCATGTATTACCCTCCCCACCCCCTTCATTATAGGAAGTCACGTGATGTACGAGAGGAAGCACTTGAACAAGGTAATTGTTTTGGGGCTCATCAAAATTAATATATCGTTTTGTGTAGCATAATATTATCAGACCCTCTTCCTTACAGAGTTGATGATCAGTGATCGTCAGTCCAAGCGTGAGATCTTATCACTCGAGGATGACCTTCCAACATGGAGGACTGTATTGGACACACCCACCACCTCGGGTAAGCCCTCTAATTAGCCTCACACACACACACACACACACACACACACACACACACACACACACACACACACACACACACACACAGAGCTACATGCTGGCGAGGTGGCACTGTTCAGAGGTAAAGTGGTTGAGTTTAGAATGACCAAACCCTCCGTCACTTTTGGACGAGCCACGCCTACCAACAAAGTGGACTTTGACCTTTCCCTTGAGGGTCCAGCGTACAAAATCTCACGTCGTCAAGCGAGTATTCATCAAACGGAAGAAGGAGAGTTCTTGTTACACAACGAAGGGAGACGTGCTTTGTTTGTGGATGGAAGGGCTGTACTGAGTGGTCGGTCTGCTCGATTAGAGTCCAACCAAACCATTGAAGTAGGTCCTTATAGTGTGTGTGTGTGTGTGTTCAGGTTATGACCCACCCACCCACAGGTGGCTTCAATGGCCTTCCTGGTGATACTCAACAGCAAGGCTCAATCCTCTTCATAGGGACTAGTCATTATCACTTCAAAATTGTGTGCATTCATTGTAAACTACACATAAATTATAAGCCAAAATCAAAAAAATTAAAAGTGTTGTCTATTATTATGATAAAGAAAAGTGATGGAACTTTTTAGATTAAGAAAAGTGTTTTACTGATGGAACGACCTTAGACAAAGGGTCACTAGTTTAATAAATGAAATGTAACTGGCTACAACATAACACTGCACTGCAGCTGCACTGTTCCTTGACATGGAATGGTGAGGAGAAATGAGTGAGCCCAAGTACAGTAAGTGTGCCACAATAAATAAATACACATAATTATGTCATGCTCCCAGATTTCCCCCTCCTGTTGACAGACTCGAGTAACTCTGCCAACAACAGCAGCTTCATGACCCCAGGCCTCCTCTCCACGGCCACCAGCAGCACTGCAGGTATTAGTACCAACCCAGTGTCTATGCTAACCAGTATCCTGTATCATGCAATGCAGGCTTTAAGCCACGAGGGCATGCTTCTTCATCCAAGACTCCGCACACTACAGGGTCACGTTTCATCCCAGCCACTACTCCTGGATCAAGACATGAGCGCTCCACCACTATTGTGGGTCAGTACACAATGCTCTCGTATGCATACCTGTCATTTTATTCTGGCAGCGGTTGTCGAGGGGCGTGGCCTAGCAACGGGAGAGGTGGGCCTGGCCAGTATTGACCTCAAGAGACCAGAACTAGTCCTCTCTCAGGTAGTGTGTGTTCATCTATTGTTGCATTATTGCTGTCAGAGTGTGTGTTCATCATTCTCTTGCCTCTTCCAGTTCCCAGACACACGGACCTATGTCAAGGTGTTGACCAAACTGCTCATTCTGGAACCACTGGAGGTGGGTGGGTGGGTGCGGGGGCGTGTGTGGATGTTATGGTGTATGTACGTCTCCTCCTCACAGATTCTCATGCCTCATACTGTGTGCGATGTGGGTGCCAAGACAAAGCTCTATCAGTTAGTAGCTGAGCAGTTTGCTGAGTCCACCATCACCTCAGTGCAGAGGAAGTACTTCAATGAATCTAAAGGTGTGTACAGCTCCATACAGCGTGTGTATTGTATGTGTTGATATTGTCTCTATTATAAGGACTGGCGTATGTTCATCAGCTGTGTGCCCAGGAGTTCAACACTGTCGAGTTGGACATCTCCACAAAGTATGTACCGTATAAGGGCGATTTAAGTAATTTTACTTGCCAAATTAAAACGCCAAATTAACAGTGGACGCAATGTCATAATTTGGAAGTCGGTCCAAATGGTTCATTCGCCAAATATAATACTTGCCTGAGCTCTAACCCACCGCCCCCTCACTCCTTGCACAGGTACTATTGTCTAGCGGCAGCTGCAGCACTACTCAAGTATGCAGAGTTCATTCAACACATGATGTTTGCTCCCAACTCCATCAGAGTCTCCTACAAGGGATCAGAGCACACCACTATGATAGGTACTGGCAGCCACGCCACTATGATAGGTACTGGCAGCCACGCCACTATGATAGGTACTGGCAGCCACGCCACTATGATAGGTACTGGCAGCCACGCCACTATGATAGGTACTGGCAGCCACGCCACTATGATAGGTACTGGCAGCCACACCACTATGATAGGTACTGGCAGCCACACCACTATGATAGGTACTGGCAGCCACACCACTATGATAGGTACTGGAATAAGCATGGGCTACCCTTCAAAAATGGCCAGTTTTAATAGCTAACTTTGAGTGCTCATAACTTAAATTTGGATAGTCCAATTTCACTAATAGAAATGCGCTGTAGCTCTTTGAAATGTCTATCTGATGTGTTTGGAGCAGTGAATGTGTTTGGATTCCAATTTAGCAACTTTTTTCAGATGTTACCACAGTGAAAAACCTTGAGCTTCTGACCAACTCTCTAAACCCAAGGTCATGTCATTCTCTGTATGGTTTGATCAACTTCACAAAGACTCCCTGTGGAGGTACACACTCTCTCTCTGTGTATGCACTATATGACCATACCTCACGTACACAGCACGTCTCCTGAGGTCCAACATCCTGGAGCCTCCCTCACGTAAGGCACAGTAGCCTCTCATGCACAGTAGGAACCTCCCCTCTCATGTAGCAGGACTGCTTGTAACTATAAACACACATTTCTGTTTAGATCTTGAGACCATCAAGCTTCGACAAGACTGTGTACAAGGTTTGTACAGAACACTGACACTATTTTGCCCATTATCCCCCTCTCCCCCCACTAGAGCTCACAGAGAACGAGGTGAGTGTTCGGTAGTGCTGTGTGGGTCTAATGTCAGAGTGTGTTCCATCAGGCCCTGTTCTTTGGCCTGGAAACAGGTTAGTCGATATTGCTAATAGTTTGTACTAATTATCCCACTGTATTAATTATATATCTCAATCAGTACTGAAGCAGTTTATGAATGTTGACCAGCTCATCTCTTTCTGTGTGCAAGTGCCCAAGAGAGAGACTCCCAAGACTGCTGACACAACCATCGGCTATGTGAGAGGACTGGTCCGCTGACTAACTCCTCAATGCCTCATCATCCCTACAGGTGATTCATCTCAAGCACACACTGCAACTTGTGGCTCCACTCAGACAAGCACTGGCTGATGCTAAGAACCCTCTCATTAAAGCATGCCATCAGGTGAGCTTATACAGCTATGTGACTGCCATGGTTGAGCCTAAATAGAAGTGCAGTGAGCTAATCAATGTATGTGTTAGGTAGCTACAACAAGTTTACTATTTTTATTTGCTAAATTTTCGATCATCTGGAAATAGTAGAAAAGAATAAAGGGAGAGGAGGGAAGATAGGAGGATCCATGCAGAGATTATAATTATTATCAATGTCGTTGACCCCCCCCCCCCCCCCGTCCCTGTGTAGGTGTTGGATGATCCTCGTTTTGATATCCTCCTCTCCAAGATCAACGCAGTGGTTCATGATGACACTCATTATCAGAAGGGAGCTCTCAACATACGCACACAGAAGTGCTTCTGCCTCAAGTCAGACACCAACAGTGAGCACTAGCAGCTACTTCATTATAAATTATTATTATCAGTAGCTAATGACAGTTGCGGGGTGGGGGAGTTCTCTGTATCAAACGAAGCCTTACCTTGCATCGGAAAGTTGGTAACTGACCAATCCGAGCGCCTCGAGGCAGCAGTGTTAGTGCCAAATTGTCATTAATTGATCACGCGTTTCAGACAGAAAGTCACATTACTTTCTGAATACATGTGATGCAAGGCAAGGCTTTGTTCAACTTGTTATGTTCAACGATTTTATGAAAGCTTAGAAAGAGACCTTTCAAATGGTATCATCAAAGTTCATATTTGAGCGATAAAAGTATTTGCCAGTTTGGCCATACCATGAATAATAATAGCCCATGGTCCAAGGCCGAAAAATGACAAATTAGGGCTCCAGCGAAATTTTGGATTGCAACACATCATTTGAAAGGTCTTTTTCTAAGCTTTCAGAAAATCATAAAATTGTTGACATCGGATCAACGATACTAAAGTTACGGCTGTTGAAATATGTTCAACTACAACCGGCCCCCTTACAAATGATTTGGGGACTTTCAACTGCCATAACTTGAATTCCGTGCGTCCAAGTTCAACGATTTTATGATTTTCTGAAAGCTTAGAAAAAAAGGATTCAAATTGTGTCATTAAAAATCATATTCGAGAGATAAAAGTATTTGCCAATTTGGCCATACCATGAATGGTCCAAGGCCGAAAAATGACAAATTAGGATCCCGACAAAATGTTGAATTGAAACACATCATTTGAAAGGTCTCCTCCTAAGCTTTCAGAAAATCATAAAATTTTTGACATTGGATCAACGATACTAAAGTTACGGCTGTTTGATAGATATTCAACTGCAACCCCCTCCGTTTAATCAATGGTTTGGGGACTCTTTCAGTCGCTGATTATTTTTCTGAAAGCTCAAATGGGCCCAATACCATGGTTCAAGGTGTGAGGTTGGGGTTAAGGGTTGAGGTGACCCAGCTGGAGTGTGGTTGATTGCATCTGTCATTGCCATTTTGTGGTTGATTGCATCTGTCATTGCCATTTGGGGTAATCAGTTTGCTTATTGTGTGATGAATCCTATCTATTGTCCATTCCATTATTCCAGGCATGTTGAACGTGACCAGGAAACTCTACAGTGAGATTATAGAAGACATTGCATGTGAGTGTGTCCTCCTAGCCCCGCCCCCTAGTAGAGATCACCTCCATACACAGTGATGACAGAGCAGCTCTCCTCGGAGCATGGGCTTACCTTGAGGAGTGTGTTCAACTGCAGCCGAGGATTTTACCTACAGATGACACCGGAGGGGGGAGGGGCCAAGAAGGGAGGGGGTGGAGTCAGCAATATACAGCTCCCGGACGTGTTCATTAAAGTGGTGCGCCACAAAAACTGCCTGAGCTTCACGACTTTTGACCTCATGAGACTGAATGGTGCGTACCCACACACAGTCATGTGATAGTCATGTGATTATCTCACTATACACAGCAAGGGCCAACGATGCACTGGCCGCCGTCTACCAAATGAGCTATATGTACGTAAGAGCAATTATTTTTATTGTCTCAATATTTGACTATTCAATTGCATGCTAGAGTTCTCAAGGAGTTGCTGTCTGACATACGGGAGCAGATTGGGTGTCTATACAAGCTCACAGAGAGTGTGGCCATGCTGGATATGCTCCACTCATTTGCTCACTCTTGTACTGTATCAGACTATGGTAGGGATTCATGTTGAATGGCTACAGTGTGGTTAGTACGTGGGTATGTTGCTCCCAGTGTGGGTCAGCTCTAGAGCATCCCCTCAAGTGATCAGCTGGGACTAATAATCCTAATACCTTGTATCTGGCCTACCACTGTGTGTTGCTGTACACAACACCTGTTTCCTGCAGTGAGGCCCGAGTTCACCAACACCCTCGCTGTCAAGCAGGGAAGGCATCCCATGCTCGAGAAGATCTCCTATGATCCTCCTATACCCAATAATGCCGTGAGTCTATCTCCATTAGTAACCGCCCTCCATTGAGAAGACCCGGCACACTTGTGTTCAGTATTGGATTACTATTGTCTGAAATATGATCTGAATGATGTATGTTGTACCTGCATGTACCTGCATGTTAATTGTCTGATATTTGATATGTCATTGAACCCTCCCTAACAGTTACTTGTGTCTCCACTGTAGTATGCATCCACTGGTAGCAACTTCATCATCATAACTGGACCCAACACGGTGGGTAGTGTGTGTGTGTGTGTGTGGGTGGTGTGTAAGTGTGTGTGTGGGTGGTGTGTAAGTGTGTGAGTGGGTGGTGTGTAAGTGTGTGGGTGGGTGGTGTGTAAGTGTGTGGGTGGGTGGTGTGTGGGTGTGTGGGTGCACTGGAAAAGTATCATCACTGTGCAAATAGGAATTGCATATCATCATCATGTTATTCACACAATGTGGTTACCATAATTATAATGAATGAATGCTAATTATTATTATTTTATTGTCTTACCTCGTCTCTATAGAGTGGCAAGTCGACGTTCTTGAGGCAGATTGCTCTACTGCAGATACTGGCTCAGATGGGGAGCTTTGTCCCAGCAGAGTACGCCAGCTTCAGACTGACCAATCAGATCTTCTCACGGATAGGCTCAGATGATGACCTCGAGACTAACGCCTCCACTTTTATGGTTGAGGTGAGTCATTTATCCATACATGTCTTTAGCACACCCACACACACACCCCCCCCCCCACACACACACACACACACTCAGATGCGAGAAGTGCAGTATATTCTACAGAATGTAGACTCTACTAGTCTGGTGATTATCGATGAGTTAGGTAGAGGGACGAGCAGTGAGGAAGGGGTGGGGTTATGTCAGGCCATCTGTGAGCATCTCCTCTCCACTGAGGCCATCACCTTCTTCAGCACACACTTCCTGGAGCTCACTAGACTAGAGGCTCTTTATCCCAATGTGGACAAGTGAGTGAGTCCGCTATATTGCTATAAGTGTGTTCAGGAGTGCACTCCTGGTGTGTTCTTATGTGTTGTTTGACTTTGCATGGGAAAATCATTGATCCCTAGGGCAGTGGTCAGACTGGTAGTTGATTAAGATCTGATTGTGGCCTGTGATGATGACCTATCTGTACTTAGTTCATTAGTGGAACTTGCACCATGATCTGCATGCTATAATATTACCTTGCTGTCTACTTGTGTTGAGTGGCTTCTCCTCTGATGACAGCTAATGCATCACAGTGTTAGTTGTTAGTGTGATCATTTCCCTCCTTGTACACACTTCCATACATGTACAACCATCCACTGTTGACCTTTCACCTGCCATGCAGCTATCACTTTGAGATCAAGGTGAGCATCATTATTATGCCACACATGCATCCCATCCATTCATGAGTGCATGGACCTCCCCATCATACAGTACACACTGGAGGATGGTGCCAAGAGGATGACCCACACACACACTCTGAGCAAAGGCAAGACAGAGGAGAGGCATTATGGTAGGTTCCACAATCCCAGTATAGGGCATTCACTAGTTTCCTCTACATTTCCTATCAGGCACATGGCTTCTATTGAGCACTAATAAAGTATTGATGTATTGTCTGTATGCATCTCAGGTGTACACAGTGTGTCTTTGCTGCTGCTTCATCTTGTCTTTGCCACCTTTATCCCCATGCCCTTACCTCCAGGTCTCCAGCTAGCTGAGTTGTGTATGCCTCCAGAGGTGGTGGCAGAGGCCCGGGAGATAGCTGCTAAGATAGAGAGGGACCAGAGCAATGGTAGCGCTGAGTCAGTGGAGGCCCAAACCCGGGCAGCCACCTATACATTGGGCACCCAATTGGTGCAGATAGCTAGGAACTCACTGTTGGATGCAGACTCTCTCAGGTAGTCGTGTTCATTCATAGCTCTGCTTTTATGATTGTGTGTGTGTTTTTGGCATGCAGAACGTATCTGAGTCATCTGAAAAGAGACTACCTTGCAGAGCTGGACACTATCAAAGATTCACAGAGAGCGTCAAATAAAGATCCCACATCTGAGGAATAGCACAATAACGGACCATTTAGACCTTTAGAAAAGGTCCCTAAAATTAATTGTGATAGTATGTACTCACTTGGAAAACAGCAAAACCACAATTAGATTGTTAGATGTTCACGTTATAATACTAATTTTTAGCTTTTAAATTTGCATTTAAAATAAATAGCATATTGATATTTCTACCACTTCTGATTCTATAAAATTTGTTCTAGTGCAGATCTGGGAAAGACATGCATGCAGAACCTAATCTACCAAGTTGGGTCGTTGAATAAGAAACCGGGCGACGCCCCAACTTGATTGTGTACTCATCACACCAACAAGGCCTTTTACAATCTAACTGGCAGTGCATGTACTTGCACAAAACCAAACCACCATAATTAGATTGCCAGACTGTACAATCATGTGTACGTGTATGCACAAGAAAAATTAATTATTGTTGGGATTGTCCCACAAGATCTAGAATTTGTCAAGGAATTTGCTGACATAGCAGATGCTCGGTGATAAAAGAGCTTTAGCGCTCAAGCTGGAAGCCGAGAAATAGCTCAAGCTGGAAGCCGAGAAATAGACTTTTCCCCATGAACTAACTGTCAAAGCCGTACCCTAGAAGGAGCTATTGACAAGATGGTGTGTTTATTATGTGAATGTCTCAACGTGACGGTCCACTGTAAGGACACTGCCTGGAAGAGCAGACCAGTAGCTGCTAACAACTTGTTCCCAGACAACTGTAAAGAGAGACTAGTAGTAGGAAGAGAGACTGTGTATGAGGTGGACTTAGATGTGGCTGGAGTGTTCGCAGTAAGTCATGAGAACACTACATTGAGCTCGGTTTTATATGAATACTTTAATTTCAGTTTCCCCGAACTAAACTAACGCGCGTACGTACGTATTAAGCTTAAGGCCGGCCATACTATAGTCCCCCCTAGCCCTATGTTCACTACAAGCCAGCGTAGTGTTCACTGACGTGTCGACAATGGCCACCTTGTTGTACTTGTGTAGACATCACTTTTGGACCCCTACACAACATGTTACCTGACCATGCATGCAATGGCGGCTGTTACATTACACAACTTGTGTGTTAAATACATGCAAATACGTTAGCTGTACACATGTCAATTTGCAGTTCAGAAGTTTATTGTGAAAGCGGTGGCCAGTTTCCTTTAGGTTATATCAGAGGTGCCATCCTCTTTGCTGTTATCAGTGGCTTTCACTCTCCTTGCTATTGTACAGTTAATAGGTGTGGCAATTCACTAAGTCAGCTGTACAGGTCTTAGCATTTATTACAGCTAGAGGTGCCATGCATGTGTGTTACCCTCCTTGCTGTTATCAGAGGTGCCATGCATGTGTGTTACCCTCCTTGCTGTTATCAGAGGTGCCATTGTGTGTTACCCTCCTTGCTGTTATCAGAGGTGCCATGCATGTGTGTTACCCTCCTTGCTGTTATCAGAGGTGCCATGCATGTGTGTTACCCTCTTTACTGTTATCAGAGGTGCCATGCATGTGTGTTACCCTCCTTGCTGTTATCAGAGGTGCCATGCATGTGTGTTACCCTCCTTGCTGTTATCAGAGGTGCCATGCATGTGTGTTACCCTCCTTGCTGTTATCAGAGGTGCCATGCCTATAGCATGTGTGCTTACTATTGTGGTCAGTGAGATGGCATTGTAGCAGCTGATGGATGGTGGTGGGAGTGGATAGGGAGAGTGGTGCTATTGCATCAGTGCTCGGGTGTGTGTCTCTGTCACATGGTGGCACTTAGTTACAATAGGTCTGCCTTATAAGGACCTTCATTTGAACTCTAATTCATTGCATTCCTGAAACACTCATGAATGTCCTTTACCCTTCTCTCCCAGGAGCACAGAACACTGCTGGTCTCACACAGTAACGGAGATTGGGTCATCCACAGATGCTGCAACTGTAACACTGACGTATACATATCCCATATAATCAAAGAAGACAAGACCTTCGTCACCGCTCACCTCATGGTAATTGTAGACCCCATAAAGTCGTACTAAGCTGTCCACAATGTGGTACTAAGCTGTCCACAATTACGGCTCTAAGAATAGAGGGTAACCATTAATTTATTGCTTTACCACTGTGGGATTTGTTAGTGGATTATGATAATTGGGCTGAGAACTTTTGAAACTTCCTCTGGACCGACTTTAATTAAAACTGCATTCCATAGAGTGAGGTTGCTGAGATTCGTGCGGCTAAGACTCATGAGCGCTACAGTACGGTCTTCAAAGTGATAGTGAGGGAGGGCCAAGAAGACCCAGTGGACACCTTTAGCAGGAAAAGAGGTGAGGGATTATTTGGCTGCCTGCTTTGGAGTGGAATCATATGCTGTGTAGTGGGTTGTAGCTACTTGGTTGCTGGGCCAACTATGCTGCAGGTGGCTATATCTGTAGGCAACAGATGGAGTTGTGTGGTACAACAAAGCGTCTTTGATGTTGTTCTTTAGTGCTGTCAGATGGGGTACACTCCAGGCAGCTGTCCTGGCAATCAGCTGATCACCCACTCAATAGAACAGTCATGTGGGCACTTAGAATGTTTCCTAGTAGCTATGGTGACACATGTTCTTTTCAGAGTATAGGCCAGCCTTTGCGAGCTTGTATTCCTGTAACAGGGTGGGCATCCCATAATCATAATTGCGGTGCTTTGCTTCACTGTTTATCCCACTCCCTACTATAGTGTCCAGTATGTCATTTGGTCGAGAGGACCCTGTCATGAAGACACTGCACGAACAGATGAAGAGTTACCTAAACAAAGAGCAGCAAGCCATGGAGGAGAGAATTAGGAAGGTTGAGGAGGCTGAGCGTGAAAAATTCTCACAGCTCCAGAAGAAAACACACTCTGAGAGGACCTCCCTCTTTTCGTGAGTGATGCTCAGTTTGTTACTATTTAGTAGCTCTTTGATAGTGCTACAATATGGTGTGCTTATATCAATGATTTATTGACCTCCCTTCTCCCCTCCAGTGCCATTTCCAGAGCTAGGGAGAATGTGATATCTGATGCTATTCGAGACAGTATGCTGATCACGACACACACGTACACAGAGCCCGCCCACACTGCCCCCCTCACCACCATGGCTAGCAGACCCACGAGGAAAGCCCCCTCCCCCACCAAGCCTAGGCAGAATGTCACCATCACTCTGAGAGACCCTGTACCTACCTCCACCATGCAGACTGTAAGTTGCTTAGTGTGTGTGTGTGTGTGTGTGTGTGTGTGTGTGTGTGTGTGTGTGTGTGTGTGTGTGTGTGTGTGTGTGTGTGTGTGTGTGTGTGTGTGTGTGTGTGTGTGTGTGTGTGTGTGTGTGTGTGTGTGTGTGTGTGTGTGTGTGTGTGTGTGTGTGTGTGTGTGTGTGTGTGTGTGTGTGTGTGTGTGTGTGTGTGTGTGTGTGTGTGTGTGTGTGTGTGTGTGTGTGTGTGTGTGTGTGTGTGTGTGTGTGTGTGTGTGTGTGTGTGTGTGTGTGTGTGTGTGTGTGTGTGTGTGTGTGTGTGTGTGTGTGTGTGTGTGTGTGTGTGTGTGTGTGTGTGTGTGTGTGTGTGAACTAGCTAATACTTAAACTACCGTATAGCGGGTAATTTTCGGGGGTGGTTCAGCAATATTGAGACATTTCGTGGGTAATATTTTCGTGGTTGCTGCTTGGATTGTAGGTAAAGGTAGGCAAGGTCGCTTCATTCACGGGTAAAATATTCGTGTTCAGACCTCCAACCACAAAAACCACGAATATTTTGCCCCACGAAAATTACCCGCTATACGGTAGTTAAAAGCTTTTTTGTACGTACATGTTTTTTTACTTATGCTAATCCTACTGATGGGCAGTGTTAATTGATAGCTTTGATAATTATACAATCTCCCTCAGCCTCGAGTCAAGAGCCCTGACATGGACGACCCGGATATGTTCTCATTAGACGGATTTGATGAGGGGGATCATATCCTTGACGACCCCGACGGTGTAGCCATAGCAACTGGAGGGGGAGTGGCTTTCCCACAATCTGATGACGAAGAGATCAGTACAGATGGTATGTATGTTATTTTGTTGCTGTATTATACATGCCATGTGATTATGTGTGTGTCAGCTGTCACATGTTTCTCTTTGTCCACTGTAGATAGTTCATTCCGTGATGTGTCTGACTTGACGGCTGGGGGGATAGCAATGTCCGTACCCCTCAGCATACCGATGTACCCCCCGCAGAGGGCTCATGAGGCTAGTCAACAGGTGGGCCTATTGTTATGCTAGCATTATGTTTAGTTTCAGCTGACCACATGTCCTCAGCATCTGCCTGTGTGTATATACAGACAGAATACCTGCCTCTTTCACTATCACTTTGCTCTGTATACAGTCACAGAAGTTTGACCCAAACCATGTGGGCAACTCCATTAAGGCACTTGCTTTGAGTGTACAGGACACAAGTCTGTTTGGTGAACTACCACGCCCCAGAATGAAGTCAAGCTCGTATGCACGGAAATGGTGAACTCTGTTTTAGGACTTCTAGGAATTAATGAATGGGCTTATACAGGGGATCTAATTCACGTAGACTATGTACCACTCATGCACCCACGCAACCATGCATAGTGTGATTCTTTGTCTTGTTCACCTGAGCCGTCTTGCTGAATATTTTTGTGTCATACTTGCTTGTCAAGTTTTATCATTCTGATTGACCCACATTACCACATAGAGCTTTGTTACATGTTATGTACAAAGATTATTCACATGAAAAGTTGTTTAATTGCATCTAAAGAGTCAAATTGTTTTATTGAGGGGTTGGTTTCTTTACTGCCATGGTGGTGGTGAGGGCTTGCTTACTCCAGGTGACAGCCATGAACCCCCAGTGGCTCTGGTCAAATAGCACTGCATGGGCATTTATGGAAGTAAACACTATTATGTGTATAATCATGAAGTCTATACAATTAGCATTCCAACTCACAGAGATAGCACTGCGTGCATGGGAAAGACATAATGATTTGAGATAATTATGGACATCATAATTGTGCATATTTTTTATAGGAAGTGAAAGATATGAGGGCATAATTATAAACTCCATATAGCTATGTGCATGTTAACTCACGGACATCTCCTGCCTGGAGGACCACCTGCTCCCTGAATGAGCTGCAATGCTCCAGACACTCCTCGTGTATCTGGTCAATGGAGAACCTCACTTCTCCCAGCAGCACCAGTGTTGCCACGAGCGACCCAGACTGGAAGCTTGCCTATAAAGTCAAACCACACTAACATGACAGTTGCAGTATAAGGTTCCCTAACTGCACACTACTGTAGGAAGTAAGCCTGTTAGTGTAGGTACTGATCTCTACCTCATTGTACATTAGCTGTGCCCACTGTGTACTCAGTGTGAACAGTGTGACATCCGACAGCTCTATGTCAGGGGGTAAGTAATCGGGCTCGGGGTAGACATCACGGAATGTTTGGGGCCTCTCTTCGATGGGACACTCTTCCCTGCACACAACAAACCATCACTCTAATACACACTGACCCAGGTACTTACTTACCATGTGAATGCCCAAGAAGTGTTGGCATTCAGGTGCTGTTCCAACAGCTCAGGATCGTACAGCTCAGACATTTTCTGAACTCCTGCTTCAGTATTAGTTGTCAACTTGAGGCATGATTTGGGTCCTCTGTGAGTGGGGTGGTTTCTCTTAAAGTCTCGGAAAGCCTCCACGGTGACTTTTGAGGTGTCTAGAGCGTTCCTAGCGATAAAGACGTCATAGGTGGGCAGTTGAAAAACAGTGTCTGGGAGGGTTGGGGACTCTGCTGTTAGCTCCAACTCTTTGGGGAACTTGACACGCAGACAAGGACAATAGTTGGCTTCTGATATGAAGGGATTCTCCAAAAAACAGTCGGAATTTATAAGGTCTAAACCAAATGTATTGAACAGAGGGTACACGGTAGCTATGCCCATTCGAAAGGGACGGATGATATAGTAGAGCCTCGTGTGAACATACTGCAGTACAATAGAGTCAATGCACCACAACACATAATTATACAGCTATTACACTATATACACACACGCACACACACACATTTAGAGTACCTTGAGGAGGATGGAGGTGATGGAGGGAGAGAACCAGATGAGGAGAGTCAACACAACAAAAGTGAGACTAAACATCACCATCACTCGATAGCATAGGAACAGTGTAGACCACAGGGGACTGGTGGACGACTTGCTGGCTGATCCCTTCTTGGTATGTTGGGTCTCACTTGGTATTTTGAGTTGATCCTTTACAGCAGCAGACCCCATTAATTCTTTTAGTGTAACCTCCTTTTCAATTGCAGATTGTTTGAGCTGTCTCACATCTGCTGAGAGCTTTTCCACAGAGTATAGTGGAGGAGGAGATGGGTCCTTCTTAGAGGCAGCGCGCTGACGAATACCAGCCATAGCTCAATCAACACTGACTCACTTCTTATGTTTAGCAATGCAACAGATAGCTACAATGCAGATAGCTAGTGTTTTATACTGCACTGCACAATGCTGCACATGCGCAGTAGGAATTCAAGTAATAATTGTAAAATGTACACACAGAAAGAAAAAATAATTTGTAAACTAACTATTAGCTATGACATTGTTTCAGTTTTGGTCAATGCAACAGTGCTTGTCAGTGCAGCCCTAGTCCACGTGGTGGCCATGTATTGCCAGTAGGTTTGGTCAAATATCACTGAAGGGGATAATATAACAGACATGATATCAATCAATGAACTAGAATGCATTCTTACAAACTAACTCACAGATATCTCCAGGTTGAAGAATAGGATCGTGTTTAAATGCCACACAGTTGTACTGGCAGTTGGAGTTAGATGGCTCCATCCTTATCCTGAGGTCTCCAAGAATAACCAGCGTTGCAATAAATCTCTCACCATTGTCAGTACTCTAACAAACAGATAACACATTACTAAGCCAAACACAAGGTACTCATGCACTCACAAGGTAATGGTTGCTCATCGCCCATTGTGAGCTGACAGTGAAGTAAGATGAGTTGGAAGTAGTCACACTAGGAGGCAGCCATTCTTGTTTGGGGAGCAGGGAGTGGAAGGTCAACGGGTTCTCCTCAGAGGGACACTCTTGCCTGACATAATAGAAATGCACACAATAAATAAAAATGAGCATTTTCCTACCAGTTGTAGGTCCACGGTTGCTTGGCTTCATCCAGATACTTGTCCACTGTACTAGTGTTGAAGAGCTCAGTCATCATGTGCACACCGCCCCCACCATCTCCTGGCATCTCAAAGCACATGTCAGGCATTAGTCTATCCTGGTAGTACTCGAATATGTCCAGTGATATATTTGTCAGCCCCTCTACTGCATTCCTCAGCACATACACATTGTGGTTGGGGATTGAGAGAATGCCCTCAGGCATTGCTCTGTGTGTTTGGTTCAGCTCCAGCTCAGTGCTCTCTTTGATGTACATGCAGGGACATGACTCTGCATCGCTGATAATCAGGTTAGGAATGAGGCAGTCATTTTCAAAGAGGTCATACCCAACAGCTTTTAAATACGGCACCACGGTAGCAATGCCAATGCGCAGAGGACGGGTGACCGTGTACAGATGCTTGTGTACCAACTGTAAGGAAAAAGCCGTTTAATAATACAATAAAGAAAGTGAACAGCATTACCTTATGAAGGAGATGTCCTGCCGGGCGATACACAATCACTATCATACACATGGCAAGAAACAGCAGCCACAGAATCCACACTATTTTATAGCACGAATACAACCTGGAGCAACACTTCCGATTCTTTTTCCGCATAGGTTTTTCTGTTTTCTTATGAGAAGATGTGATCTTGGTGAGTGAGTGGATACATTGAGAGAACTCGTCCTGGGTAACTCCTCTAGTTGATGCAGCCTCTCTAACTTGTCTCAGAGCTGCAGACAGTCCCTCCACACCGTCCACTGTAGGGGGAGGGGAGGGAGCTGCTGGGACAACACGCTGACGGAGACTAGTGCTGCTAGTGGACATCTTGCACATCTATAGGCTATTTAATGTGGTAGGAATCGTCAGGTTGACTTGTTCTTATCAACTACAAACTAGCCCCACATTCCTCTTGGAGCAAACTGAATGATGAATGTTGCAATACTGCAATGATGAATGTTGCACAATGATGTAAGATAATGTTCTCTCTAGCTAGGGATGCATGTTCCTATACTTGACTCTGAGGCTGCTACTGTCTCTGCTGTGATGGAACGGGTAGGCAGCCAGAATGTGCCTCCATTGTCCCAGTCCAACCATTTGCACACCCTCTCTCAGAAAGCTCTCCTCTTGCCTTGTCCATAGAACTGCTTTAGCTCTCTTGTGAGGAACTTTCATACCTTGTAATACAACCTGCAATACAACCAAGCACAATAAATAAGTTCATAGATTATAATTAACTTACTTTTGAAGTTAGTCGATGTTTTGTGGTCCTCTCTGGAGTAGTGTAGTCAAACACAGACAATGCATTATTGGTGATACTGGTTATAGGGTCCGCTCTCCTCCCATCTCGCTTGTTAGTGATATCATCAAGGGGACGTAGCTTCACCTTCTTCTTCAAGTTATTTAACGGCTGTCCACAAGTGCGGGGGAGAAGTCGATAGGTGGTTGGATTGAAGCCTTGTTGTATTTGAGTTGAGTTGGGTGGTTGGCGAGTGTTTGTTTGTGAGGGAGCGGCTTCACGAGGAGGAGATGGTGTGGGGGACGGTATATAGTCAGAGTCACCGTCTATTTCAGTAGGATTTGTTGAATGAGAGAATAAATTTGTTTCTTGACCGACGGATATGATGCTACTAGCTGTGCTGACTGCTGGAGATACAGACACAGGTGGTTGAGAGTGGTTTGTTTGTGTGGCTGGGAGTGGGTGTGTGGTGTGATCACATGACAAGAGTGGGGGTGGGGTGTGCTCACATGACATGTCGCGGAGGGGGGGTCGAGTCAATGGGAGAGAGGCTTTTTTCAGTTTAAACGAAATTCTTCGATGATACGAACATGTGTAGCGGTCAATTTTGATAAGTTTAATAAAGTTTCGACTGTTGATAATTGTGCATTTCAATCTTGGCTTGCAGCCAATGCACTGATGGTGGCAGTCCAGTTCCTTGTATGCTCGAGACAACGGTTGTGTGAACGATGGTAGAGTGTGACAGTTCTGCTGAGATAAGCTGATTCCACTGGTGAGTTTTGCTAGACTGGCTGGCTTGTTGATTGGAGTTGTTTTAGCAGCGATGGCAGCATATCGCACGTTAGCTCTACTAGTTACTGGCGGTGTGTCATGATCAGTAGTGGTGTGCCCATGGGGGGATGAGTGCCGAGGCTCTTTGGGAGCAGCCATTGAGTTTTGTTGGGACACAAGTTTTTGCTCAAGTTTCTCTCGTTCTTGTCTCTCAACTTTCAACATAGTCTCCAGTCGTTCTCTCAATTCCTTCTCTTTCTTTAGCTCCATTAGCAGTTGAGAGCTGTCATCGTGTTTGCTGCTGTCTGGTGCCTTTGGTTCGCTCTGTTCACTGGGCTCAGGTAATTTATCGTGATCTGCTGTGGGCAAATTATCGCCATCAGGAACGTGTGTGTCCAACCACGCTGTAACAAGATCCTTTGATAGCAATTTGCTGCCTGACAAATTCTCCAAAACATCTTTTTCAAAACACTTGCCACTCACACTTTCCACGACCTCCTGTAGAGAGTTATCTAATTATAGGATAAACAAACAATTTATTCTCTTACATCCATCTGTAGTTGGTCATTAGCGATCACAGTGTCCATGAGAGCCATCTTCTCAGTCAATTCCTCGTGTAGGGGAGGGAGGTGTAAGCCCTTCTCAACACAGCACTGTAAGAGGAAGGTGGTGGCTTTACTGAGCTGTTGGCTCTGTGAGGTGGCCATCACATCCACCAATAAGCACACTCCCTCCGTGTTGACTACCTTACGCTGACCCATCACTGCAGAACAAATACCATCAGTGTTATACAATCACTTTAAAACAAACCATTTTCTTCTGTTAGCATTCCCAGGCACACGACCACATTCAGCTTTGTGGAGACACTGAGATCAGAGCATTGCAGCAGACACAAGAGTACCTCAATACACTCGAGGTCCACCAGAGCCTCACAGTTGGCCCCTGCGAGGTAATGGGTGGGTAGCTAGCTGTACACACTGTTAGCTGCACTTACGATGACCCAAAGCCCCTGCTGATATGGCCTGGACAATGTGGAGAGGTAGTTCAAACAGCTTCCCACTGGAACTCATACACTGCAAGACGGTACTCAGAATATGAACTAAAGCTTTAAGCCCTCCTATCATTCGTAGCCGATCCTGGGCAGCCTCTGGGCAGGTAGTGAGTATAATGAAGGGTAGATGGGGTTAGGGTTGGTAGACCTTACTATTGTTGGCAGTACACGAGGCTATCAGTGAGATGGACAGGCGCACCACGTTCTCATCAAGTGGGGTCATGTTGAAAATACTCAGAGCAGCGGGGAAGAGCTTGATACACTCGCGTTGGTTGGTGTCTGGAGGAGGTACAGAATGAATACATGTAGCGTTAAATAGAGCATCTTTGGACGGCCATAACTAGTTTGGTTGGTCCAATAATGTTAATTTTATGATTTTCCGAAAGATTAGAAAGAGGCCTTTCAGATGATGTGTTAAAATCGAAAGTCTATTTTCGGCCTGTTTTCGATAAAATACAATGGGTTATAGCCCATGGTCTTTCTCTGATATTATGGCCCGTTTCAAATTTGGGATTTGAGCATACCATCTGAACATGCTTCTTCTAAGCTTTCAGAAAATCGTAAAATCGTTGAATTTGGAACATCAGAACTCTAGTTACAGAGCCGATTCTAGTACTTTCCAAATAAAGAGGACATACCGTTCTGTGGATTGTTGGTGGCAGCACAGAGGGCACTGGCGACACTGGACCATAGCTTGTGCTCATGTTGGCTATTGACTGTTGAAGCGTCAGAGGATGGCAGAGTGGACCTGTACACACACTCAGTGTGAAGCATGTACAATGAGGGGAGGGAGGTAACTCACTTGAACATTGAGATGAGCTTTGAGAGCAGGCCACTGTCTTTAGCCAGCCTCTGTGCCTGAACGTTGTGTGCCATGAGACAGCCAGAGAGGTAGGCCACAGCTACACCCAGAGTATGAGGGGCTCCTGGAGTGGTCTGGGGTACCAACAGCTTCACTAGGAACAGGAACAAACGCTCATTGCAGAGCTTGAGCTGGTTCACAACTGTAGGGAGAGAATAGAAGTGGTGTGTTGTGTGTGTGTGTGTGTAGTAACCCTCACGATTGTTCTCACTGGCACAGCCGAGGGTGTACAACACAGCTTGCTGTAACTCATAACACTTTGACTCAAACAAGAGCTCTAACACATACGATAGACCACCAGTAGAATTGAACAAGTTTCTTGACGAGTCTAAATGGATAAAGGACATGAAATGCTGTGACTGCATGCATGAGGGACGGGTGGACGTACTTGAGTTAGAGCACATGGTTGCTATGGTAGCAAGAGCTTGTTTCTGAGCTGATAGACAGTTCTGTTGATAGCGTAAACACTCCACGAGAAGGTGGAGGTCTTCTTCAGAATCTATGGGCAGTGTGTGTGGGGGAGGGGGGGGGGGGGGGTGTAAGACAAGTGGACATACAGTATAAGCTTATAATGGTAGCGTACTGGTCTTGTTGCTGCTCCCCTCATCTCCACAGTGGCCCTCCATGGCTGACACAGGTCCATGAGTAGCCATTGAGCGAGGGAGTGTACGTATGTGTAGGAGAAAGGCAGCTGTGGAAAGAGTTGAATTTCCCGGGAGAGTCCAGGGACACAAGTGAGCTACACATGACAAGCCTCGTGGCAAGAAGAAGGCGTTCCTTTGGGTGACGAAAAGATCAACACAAGCTAGGTGCTCAGTACTAAAGAAGCCTATTACCTCGGCCATCATGAGTGGAGCTGGTGTAGAGGAGCTGTACAAGAACTATGGTATACTAGCTGATGCTGGAGACAAAGTATCAGAGGTGAGAGTTAGCTTTGTACCCCCTCCTACCTTTACCATGGTACCCACCCCTCCCCCAGCATGCTGATGCCTTTGAAGGGATCATCAAAGCCACCAAAGGTTCGCTCAATGAGAAGAAGTTAGCCTCGGGATTCATCACCAAATTCTTCCGCTACTTTTCCTCTCTACAAGAGTCAGCCATCGACGCTCTCCTGGACCTTATTGAAGACGAGGATGCTCAGGTATAGCACTTGTTTACTCTAAATCGATGGATTTTGCGCATTCCCAGATCTTTAATCTACCTTTGCTACTTATCGCACAAACCATATGCTCACTCGTGTGTGTGTGTGTAGATCCGCCACTGTGCCATCAAGAGCTTGCCTGATATCTGCAAGGGTGCTAATGACAAGTCCCTCTGTACCAAGGTGGCTGATGTGCTCACTCAGCTGCTACCAATAGGTATGCCATATAGCCCAGTGTGTGTGCGTAGACTGCTACCAATAGGTATTCCATATGATATATAGCCCTCTATCTAACGGTGTGTGTGCGTAGACTACTACCAATAGGTTGCCATAATTATGATATAGCCCTCTATCTAACCGTATGTGTGCTTAGATCCTTATTCCCTCTCAGCTATTGTAGAATTATAATTATTTCCACTGTTTATTTTTGGTCCCCTTCCTCTACAGAGGACCCTACTGACCTTGGGCTGGTGAAGACAGGCATGGTGTCTGTGTTGCAAGTGGACACTCAAGCTGCTCTGGCTGGTATCTTTGGTCAGATCCTGGGAGAGGATGAGGGAGTGAGGGAGAAGGGCATAGACTATGTGTGCAACTCTCTGCCTAGTATGAGACACAAACTGTTCATACCTCACCCTGAGAATGAAAAGTTTCTACTGGGACAGATACAAAAAGTAAGCTTTGAAACTGTGATATAAGTACCCTCACCTCACACACCCCTCCACAGGTTCTGGCGGATGTGACTGGGGAAGAGTTTGAGAGATTCATGGAACTGGCTGGCAAGCTGCAGTACGTCTCCACTCCAGAGGGCGGTCAGGAAATGGTGAACCTGGTCAGCAACCAAGCAGAGCTTGGAGCAGACTTTCAGGTATTACTGTAGTGTGTTGTTGTCTGCCTGTTTTAATAGTTTATTCTCCGTGCAGCCAACAGACTCTGAGTTTATTGATCGCTTTGTGACCTGTTTCAGACAAGCTCTCAAATTTTGCAAGGTACGCCCCGCCCCCTCAATCACTGTAAGTGCATATCATTATAATCCCTCTCATTTCAGCGTGGTTCCACTGCTGCTCCATTCGTGGAGTACTTGTGTTTGAAAGTGCTGCCCTCATTGTCTCTTGTGGCAGAGGAGACAAGACAAGAGCTTTTGCAGTTACTGGCTGAAGGTTGCCTCTATCAGTTGGACTCTGCTCTATCTATCACGTGTCTTCAACCTGTTTTCACTCTCCTCTTAGTAAGTTGACAACACATGCACCGTGTGTCAGTATTAGTACAGAAAGAAATAGCTCAATCGCTTACTGTAGCTTCCCAGCTCTGTGTCCGCTAGGTAGTTCAAAAATGCATATTTTAATTGGAAAATACACAATCCAATGAGCACTCAAGTTTGCTATCAAAACAGGCCCATTTTCTGAAATGGCCTGAAACAATGACTGGTGTAAGCACACCATGATTATTGTAGCGCTATCAAACAGCTACATGTAGTGATTGTGCTATGTATTTGTGCAGGCTAAGATGCCCCTCCCACCTGCCGAGGGAGAGGAGGTACCTAAACTACAGTTCTCTGTTGTTGAGTGTGCCCTCTTTGCTCTTCATCAGCTACTACAGAGCAACAAAGACTTCCTCTGTGGAGACGATGCAGTAGACAAACTCAAGGATTTCAGACTAAGGTAGGGTCAAGGTTAGAGTGGGGTTATCCCGTTAGCTCATTCCTAGTAGTACCTGTTTGATATTTTCATTTGCATTGTGTTTGTGTGTATAGTTTAAGTGTAGTCCCAATAGCTGTGGGTATAACTAGTCAGCAACCACAAGTGCCCCTACTGCTAGGCTAGTCATTGTGTTCCCCACTCTGGTTATTACATTAGCCTCATGTGCTAGTCTGGTCTTTATTGTGTGTACTCACTGCTGCCCAGGTTGCAGTACTTTGCCCGTGGCTCTCAGACCTATCATGCTCAACTGTCTGCCTCCTTGAAAGGAAAAACAGCTCTAGAATTGAGAGATGAGCAGGTATATATAGACACACACACACGCACGCACACACACACACACACGCACACACACACACACGCACGCATGCACACACACACACACACACACACGCACGCACACACACACACACATACACACACACACGCATACACACACACACACATGCGCGCACACGCACACACACACACACACACACACACACACGCACGCACACACACGCATACACAGCTACAAAACATGGTTCATATTTACAGTCTTGTTCCTCTGCTACAGGCCAAGCTACGATCAGTGGCCCTCAAAATGACTGCCAACATCAACTCTCTTGTGAGAGACTTCTTCCGCAATCCTCCCTCCTACTCCACACGTGTACAGCTCTCCTGGGGTGCAAAGGTGAGCCTCTCTCCACCACTATCATACATGCATGACCATGCTTGTATTCCAACCCACCCCCTAGAAACCTGACCCTGTTGCCGGGGGTATTCTACAGCGGAAGAGGATCAGTAGCGAGGAAGTCTCTCCGGCTAAACGAAAGCATTCTCCAATCAGATTTGAGTCGTCCGGTAATCCAACAGAGGCTAAGGAGAAGAGAAACACGATTTCCTATTACGCTCCTCCCAAAGATCAGTTTAGTAAGAAGTTCTCAAATGGTGGAGAATTCGATGAGTCGTATAGAGGTCGTAGAGGAGGTGGGCGTGGCTTCAAAAGAGGGCGTGGTCAACGAGGAGGACGTAGATGGTGACACTCTTATTAGATTGAACTGTTTCTTTTCTAGATATTCACCATTTCCATATAATTAGTTTCATACTCCCACACACACAACAACATTACATGTACAATGCATAATTATAATTATTCTCATGATTTCTTGTGTTATAATTATACTGAACTTTATCTTATTAGTGATGTTAAAAAGTATTGTACAAAGAAATGCCATAATTAAAAATTAATATAAGTTACGAAGTAAAATAAAGTATAATAATTATACAGTGTTAGTTAATACCAGGCACCTGTGTGCCCCAGGCTAGTTGCTGGGGTTGACAATGAGTAGAGACTTGTCGGTAGTGTCGAGAGGATTGAACACCCAGTCAGCATGTGTGTCATGCTCATCAGCAGCTGGGTTCACAAAACTAGTAGCAAACGCCACCTTGGGCTTTTGGGACCTCCTACGTCTACTGCTCCTCCTGCACAAGTATAATATAATTATGAGAAAGGAGGGAGAGTGGGGAAAGAGTCAGCATTGTGTTTTAGTACCTTTGCCAGACCACCAGGAGAAGTGCCACTATGGTCAGCAATACCAGGGACCCCACCAGAACAGGAACTAAATGCCTGCCCAAATGTGAGCTCTGCTCAGCCTCAGTGCTCTGGATGGTAGGAGATGCTACCTTCTCCAGGCCAGGTTTCTGCAGTGGAGGAAGTTTGGCAACACATTACAGAGGGAATAACTCACTTGAGAATCTTTTGGGGGGCTTGGTGGGACTGTCGTATGTGTAGAGCAGCAAGTGAAAGTTGCTCTCAAGTACTTTCGTTCCAATGACATGCTATGGCATTTATACAACACCTGTGTATGAATTGCATTGTTGTAATGGTACATTATAGTGGTGGGGAAACTTACCTGAGTGTTTGTTAGCATGCTGTGTGTTTGCTCTCCTCTCAGCTTGCATTGATTGTCTCCAACCTTCTCCCACTGCTCGGTTGTCTTACAGCTGAGTAAGTTAGCATTGACATGGTACTCGACACAAGGACCTGGGGTACACACACACACACACACACAGCACATCACAGTAGTACATGTACATGGGTAGCACACCACACACCCACTCACACCACACACACACACACCACACACACACACAGCACATCACAGTAGTACATGTACATGGGTAGCACACCACACACCCACTCACACCACACACACACACACCACACACACACACAGCACATCACAGTAGTACATGTACATGGGTAGCACACCACACACCCACTCACACACCACACACACACCCACTCACACACACACACACACACACACACACCACACCCACTCACACCACACACACACACACACACACAGCACATCACAGTAGTACATGTACATGGGTAGCACACCATACACCCACTCACACCACACACACACACACACACCACACACCCACTCACTCTCACTGTCTTGCTTGACTGAGATACAGTGTGCTACTGGTAGTTGCATGAGCTGTGGAGTGAACACTGGCTCACACTTCTCTCCAGTACGGCACTCGTGTCCATCACAGGGATTATTATAATCTGATTATTATTAATTAGTACACCAATATTTATAAACACACAAGATTACTTTCAATGTTGATATCCAGTTCATTACTGTTCACTGAGACTGAGATGTCCACCTCCTGTGCATGTGTTCCTGCACACACTAACACCAGCACCACCAACACACGGGCAGAGGAGAACTGGAGACAATACACACCTTGGCTTTGGTATTATAATTATATCTAGCTAACAAAAGGGGGCGTGACAGTGCTGTTAGCATGCAAACAGCTGAAGTTTTATTTACTAAGACATAGATCTACTAGTATGTTCAGAGAAATCTTTTCTATGTGCTTATTCTCAAGGCCTTCTCACCATAGTTATCCCTCCTGTGTCTGCCTCTACAGTGGCTTCTGCTCTCACTCACAAGAGTTCTGTGTTGTTTGTTGTGTTGGATCAACAGCGTCTGCAGAAACAGAGGGAGGGGCTAAATGATACTGCGCATGCCCTGATGCCTATAAAAACTGGTGCACGCTGCCACTCAAGATAAGAAAGATTAGAACAAGTGACAAGGACTCTAATTGTGGAGCTAAAGAGCTGCAGACATACAGACATGGACAACGTTAACGATCCTATTGTTCCACCAGAAGACGACATCTCATACATTCCTACTATCCAGCACTCCTCGTCCAGTGTAGAGGCGGGCGTACCCACTGTGCGATACCCTCCTGCATCTGTCAACTCGTCCTCTTCCATACCTCTCCTCTCGTCTAGCCGCACCATACTCGCTAGTGCTGGTGCTGCAGACTCAACCCCGTTCATCCAGGGAGCCTTCCAATATAGGGCCACACTAGTGCAGCAAGTGCACTTCCAATACCCAACACCCCCCACCCCTCCAGTTGAAGGCTGCTGCAGCTCTCCAGAAGGAGCAGACAAACCAATACACACTGGTGTACAGTCATCCATGCCTGAGAATTTAGCCATGACCCAAGGAGCAATGGAAGGTGATGCTGGCAAGCCAGTCAACCCATTCCCGTCTCTACCGACTCCACCTGATGTACAAGATCTGCAGCAGGAGCATCAGCATCATATGCAACTGAGCAGCATGGTCAGCCCACAGCCAGGCATCTACTCTAAACCAATGCATACCACCAGATTTCGAATGCCTCCCTTTAACGATGGCATGTCAATGGCAATGTTCAACAAATCCCCGGGATCTCTTCAGCAGCCGATGTTCTGTTATCCTGCTGCTCCGATTGGAGATACCAAGATGATGATGTCCACGATTCCTTCACCTCGAGGAGGTCACCCACCCATCCCTCCTCTACTCAAGGATGGTGAGGGAAGATTACCATGTTTACCTGTGCTAAGTACTTGTGCCTCATTGCCCTAATTAATAAGGTGATAATGGACGCGTATGTAATGCATGCATGGTTACCTTGTGTCCTGTATGGTTCCTCCAGCTGTTTTGGCACCAGTTTCGCCCTCTGCATAATGTCTGCAGGCCACAAATATTCTCCCTAATTGCTTGTCCCTCTTTGTTAGAATGGGCTGCAGCATGCCAGCTCACTTGCAAGATTTCCACCCTTTTTCCCCTCTACTCAAAATTAATGTGTTATTGGCTATATAACTTTTGCTGTTTGTTAGCTGACATGATTCATGCATAGCATTAATTATAATTATGTTATAGCAACTAAAGTGGTGGATTTAATGCTATTTGGTGCGAAGTTTCTAGCATTAATTTTGTTTACAGCTTGCATGGGTGTACGTATGCTGGGGTAACCACAATAAAGGTGCTAAATCTCTAACTTAGTTAGGTGAATGGCTTGGTCTAGACTGAGAGAGAGGGTCAGCTGCTGCAGTCTGGGATATCCTAAAGTGATTAGCAGGCATAGGGGAGGTCTAGGAATGTCAACTATGGTTTATTGTATATCCACCTTCTCTCACTGTGTGCATGGCTGCCCCTGTAGTTACGTACCTGCGTGAACTAGCTGTTTATCCTGTATCCTGCGTGCTTGACTGACCATGCATGAAGCACTTAACCAACACTCACCTCTTGTTTACTTATGGCTACTGCCAGCCAGCATCTGTGTTATTCTTAGAGGGCAGCAATGAGTAGAATCCAGTTACACCCCTTTCAAGTTCTAGCCACAAGAATTTAAAAGTGGTGTGGTGTCAAGTAGTTGGCGTGCTGCTTGCATCTGGCACTAACTATTCACTTTAACTATTGTTAATATGCACCAGTCTGTACACATATGCTTTTTTCAAGAAGCCAGAGTGACACCTAGGCAGACAGATGTTAGCCACTAATCACCTATTGGTCCTTGTTGCCACTGGTCAGCTAGTCAGCAATGGTTTGCCCACATACACCACCCTGACACATGACCAGGCAGATGCTTATCTATAGTTATGGTCATAAAGGTAATTTATTATTCTCTCTCTTGCAGTTACAATGACCATGCCTGGGGATGCATTTGCCTTCCAGTCACGCCAGTGCAGCAACTGCTCAGCCACAGCCACTCCTCTGTGGAGAAGGAACCCTGAGGGCAAGTATCTCTGCAATGCATGCGGCCTTTACTTTAGAGTCAATGGGACCAACAGAAATGGAACACAGAAGAAAAAGGTGAGGTCTCCTATTCACAATAATTTTGCTCACAGGGGAATTAAAAAAATAGCTTCCTTTGAAGTGTAATTTGTATTCAAGTGACAGTGAGTAGTGGTCACCCTCTGAATAGGCTTCATAGCAACCAGCCTAGCTCACTTCCACTGCTGCTAAACTAGACATGCAACAATTGAGCTCACTGCATGAGTGGAATCACTACATGTTGCTGTGTGTGTATTGAATTTGTTTCTAGTGATTAAGTATAAAAGGTATTGTTATTATTTCACTTTGGGACATGTGCCCCATGAGCTAAGCCGAGGGTTTGCACAGTGCTCAGTGTGTGTTTGAGCGTTCTCCTGATAAGAACGTGCAACTTTCGGTTTAGTTGAATCGCTTGATCGAGATAGCGAGACTGTACTAGTTGCCTACTACATTGCGTCACAGTATAAACAAACTTGATCTTATCGGGTGGCCCTTGGGACTGATAGTATATTTACTCAGAGTTGTCGCTAAGTTGTCCCTCTCTGTACACTGACTAGATAAGATAGCCTCTCCTTAGCATTTCGTGAAGTCCCCCAAAACCTGCAAACTAAAATTGATTTTGTGGTTTTATATTTGCCTATAATAGTTATTAGCAGACCCCCCACACGCACAATATAGTCTCCCAAGAGTTTCAGGCCTTTTAGAATCAGTTCCCAGGAATGCATGTTGAAGGTGGTGTGGTGGATGTGTTGTATGTGACAATTAATATTTAAAGTGCTGTAGCTAAAAATGAAAGCATTTTATCGTCACTATTTGTCGTGGTGGTTACATGTACATGCTTTTAGCTTGAGGTGGTGAGCTTCTAGGAATCAGGAAATTGAAGTACATTATGCTGAAATGTTTCACAAGACTAAATAATTAATGTGCGAGAGTTTTCCATGCGTTAGTTGTACTTGTGGTAGGACACATGTTCAGACATTGGTCTGGTCGTGATTACTCATATGGAACAGTGGTTTCCTAGTTATTATGTCATTTCCACTTGCACCATGTAAGGAAACAGGGTCCATTTCAGCTGCTAGTTAACCTTGTAAAGTAACTCTAATTTCTCTTCCTCAGAAAACGAATCTTAAATGTGTGAATAACAAGTGCAGTAACTGCCAGACCACTAAGACAGTGCTGTGGAGGAGGAACGACAATGGAGACCCAGTGTGCAATCCTTGTGGCCTCTACTATAAACTCAATGGGGTGAGAGTTACTAGTCACCACATGTCATCATTGCCTCTAGCCTTAAGTACTGCATCTACTTATTTTGAATGCTTAGTTACTGATAAGATGAAGATGTAGTTAATGTTGTGTGGGTGGCTCTCAAAGCTGAGTGGGTGCATGTACTACATGGACTCTGTTGCAGTTGCCTTCAGTTTGCAATAGAACACTGGCCTTATGCTAACAATGGTGTGTCTGCATCACCGGAAGTACTTGCTTAGTTCCAACTATGCAATATATAGAGTTTCCAGTATGCTTTAGAAGTGGGTCGCTGTTTTTAAGTTTAGAAGCCATTTTTCTCATTTAATGCTAATGGCATTTCATAGAAGCCCCTCGGGCAAAGCTTGCAGGGCAGACGTTTTGTCATTGTTATTCTAAGTCTCTGTGAACGTAGACTTGTATGGTAGTCCTGCATATTTGTCTTCTACAGGTTTCCTAACTGTGTACAGTGGGCTTGGTATAGTAGACCCACTTTCATTTCTCTTGTGTTTCTCTCTCTTCAGTTCAATCGCCCCCTCTCTCTGTGCAAGGACTCTATACAGACACGCAATCGCAAGTCAAGCTCAAAATCCAAGAAAAAGGGCAAGAAATCTCTGTATGCATCGCCTCTTGTGAAGCATCCCCTCCTCAACAACATGCCTGGAGAGCTGCCTGTCTATCCTAACCCTCTCGCTCAACTGCCCAACTATGTCATCTCTACTCAGACTGGAAACTATCCATCTCAAGTGGAGCCTACTCAAGCTGCCATGTACAACAGCAGCTGTAATGATGGCTCAGTGTACACGTATGCCTCTTCCTGTCCTCCCCATGTCTACTCAACCATGCCAACCAACGCTGGACTGCATTTTGAGAATGGCTATGGCATGCAAGAAGACGTAAAGCCGAGGATTGCTGCAGCAGGAAGTGCCTTCTCTATCCTACCAACATCTGGCTATAGTCCCAACAACTGTGGCAGTAGTAGCACTGGAAGCAGTACTGACTCAGGTATTGATGCAAGTATGGCCAACGGGAGCTTCCACTCTTCACCGTACAGTGCCTTCTCTCCATTTGGCGACAATCGCAGTTCCCCTCCTGGCCCGCACACACCACAGCAGCAAGCCTCCCCTTCCCTGGTTTGACCCCTGGTTTGACCCCCAGACAACAGGACAATACAAGTGTGTACAGAGGTGCATGAAAAAACTTTATGTAAACAGCACATTCCTAGGACTGCTACTATGACAACACTAAGAACACTTTCCTTTGAACACAAGACCCATTTAATTGACTTACTGACCACTGGCACTATTATTCCCTTGTATGTAATTCAGCTGGCCTTGGTTATACAGGACCTTGCAAAATCACTTGTTGCTAGCACTGTATCACTTTTGCTCTTTCTTTGTTGCCTTAGGACTAAAGAACTTATTTCACAATCATATAGTTTGGTATTGATGTCTTATTGCATCACTGTACAGGTCACACAATCCATCCATCAATTGATTCATGCTTTAATTATGTGTTTTTATAGTAACTCTTTGCTGCTCTCGTTATTGACACAAATCACTTACTCCCCCTCTCTTGTGTGTGTGTTACCTTTATTGTCTGTTTGTGCTCTGAGTGCGAATGTATCACTTGCCTTTGTTTTGTTTGTGTCTTTTTAAGGAGTGTCTATATATAATTATTGCGAACTTTTTATGTGTTTGCTGTATTGTTTATAATCATGCTCTATATATCACTTTTATGAATGTTTTATTTGCCCTTTTCAAGTGAACATGAGCTGACAATACCTATTAATGCAATTAAACGGTTGAGTCTTAATGATATTCATGGGATAATTGGCATGATTTCGTTCGGGTAATTATCAGAATGTGAATGTACTTTATTATCTTTCTTAGGTGTTGGACGTAGCTAGCGCAATTACACTGAATTTGGCCCTATTATAAAAAAAAAAGTATGAAACACAATAGAGTTTGTAGATTTATTCCCCATGGTGACCCGGTCCTAATAAGGGATGTTGAGGTGGCCATCAGGTGCAGTCCACACCAGTCCCTGGGGCAATGTGGTGGAAACCATTACTACTAGCTACTATAATAATTATGCTATACAATAGCCTAGAGGTTTCCTTTAGTATAATAGCTACTCCCCTTGCAGCTCACTTAATATATAAGGATTGGTGAAGAAATGTCTGTTGACATCATAATTATGTATAAGTAAGCCACTTCACTATCTAGGTCTTGTGTAAACTATCTCAAGTAGTTTTTTACAATTTATCATTTGACCCAAACCTCCCCAAGTGAGCTGCAAAGCACAGTATAACTATCATAACAAGTGCTGTGTACACATGCAGGCTGTAACTGTGCCTCTGTGTACACATGCAGGCTGTAACTGTGCTGTGTACACATGCAGGCTGTAACTGTGCCTCTGTGTACACATGCAGGCTGTAACTGTGCCTCTTGTGTACACATGCAGGCTGTAACTGTGCCTCCTCTTAGCATAATTATAGCACACACAGAGTATCCTTCACTATTACACATTATTTGACCAGCGATAATGCTCACAATAGTTGAGGCAATGTCAATACAAATTAGTGGTTAACAACACGTAGTACCAGTCAAGTGGATGTTTCACAAAAAGCACTGCTGCATAATAACTATGGCAATAAGTTCAAAGTGTCTCTATTGTGGTGATAGCTATACACTTGGTTTGTACTGTTCAACTCTCTCCAGTAGTTTATCTGAGTAGCCAGGAGAGTAGTACCTGCAGAGGTGTGGGGGGGAGACTAATATTCGGGGCAAAACCACTCTTAGAGTATACGTATATACACACAATGATTGTGCTACTATAATTATAGCTGACTAGACAATGTGCCCCATGGGACCACAATACAATAAGCCCTACCTGACAATCTCCTCTGGGTAGCAACTATTGATGGTCCGTATGTACTCTGCCAGTATAGTACCTGGCTCAGCATGGATCTCCTGAATCTGTGGAAAAGAAATAATAGCATTAGGCAAGCAGCACACACACACACACACACACACACACACACACACACACACACACACACACACACACACACACACACACACACACACACACACACACACACACACACACACACACACACACACACACACACACACACACACACACACACACACACACACACACACACACACACACACACACACACACACACACACACACACACACACACACACACACACACACACACACACACACACACACACACACACACACACACACACACACACACACACACACACACACACACACACACACACACACACACACACACACACACACACACACACACACACACACACACACACACACACACACACACACACACACACACACACACACACACACACACACACACACACACACACACACACACACACACACACACACACACACACACACACACACACACACACACACACACACACACACACACACACACACACACACACACACACACACACACACACACACACACACACACACACACACACACACACACACACACACACACACACACACACACACACACACACACACACACACACACACACACACACACACACACACACACACCTAATCAGCCAGCTAAACACAAAGGTACTGCACTAGTTGTATAGGTTGCAGTGTGGGTACCTTCTTAAGACCTCCGGAGGTGACAAAGAGTCTCCTAGCTTTAGGATCGTTGGGCAGGACCTTTGAGAACTGACCAACGACGTGTTTGAGGATATTGGGAGGAGCATCATGTAAGAGGGGCTCCAGAGCAGGGAGGTGCACACAGCGACTCAGAATATTCTTCAGAGACCTCTTAGCCTGCACGGGGGTACAATAAACTCACAACAATAATATGGCATAAATGTACGTTACCTTAGATTGCAAGTCCTGAGCATTGTCTGATGCGAGGTAGAGGTCCAACAGTCTGGGTAGGACGTTAGCCTGTGCCAGTGCCTTGGCATGTTCTGGAGTGTGCCGACCTATCTGACCGAGGGCCCAGGCAGTGGCTGCCTGTATGTGCTCCTCCGTCTCCTCTGAGAGGGCAATCGCTAACTGGACAACACCCTGCATGAGAGAGCAGAATGTACTAACTAGAGAACTATCAAATTGGCTGAAATTCGGAAAAAATAACGCTAATTAGCTTTTGCTAAAATTAATAGGTAGATTTAACCAGAAAAGTATGTGAGCTATTGAATGCGAATTGAACATTCATAACTTTCAGGCTCTCTAAGGTGTGCATTAATTATTGTAAACATACCTTTGAGACGATGACTGCCATAGCGAGGTTCTCAGAGTGTGCTGCCACATATCCAAGCATCATGATTCCAGGCAGTCTCACGTTCCCCTTGCTGTCCCCAATATAGTCAATGACTGCAGCCACTCCACCAGCATTCACTATCAACTGGGCAAGCTGTGCGTGTGTGTGAGGGGGGGGCTGCTTAGTGTGTCTCTAATAGTAGAGGTAGTGATACCTCTGGTGTGTGTTTAGCAATCTCCCGGATAAGAGTAGCCACATTCTTCTGCACATAATCATCGGGGTCTCTTAGACTGGACAGGAGAGCAGGAAACACTTCAGCCTCCACCACCAACTCTGCCAACTCAACACTGTGCTTGGAGATCTGACTCAGAGCACTGTACACTTGTCGCTTGAGCTTAGAGTCCTTGTTCCCTATAAGTGCAGCTAGATGAGCTATAGCCCCAGCATCCACCACCGTCTGGGCCAGTTCTGGTGAATGCTTAGCAATATCACTGAGCGCTGAAGCAGATATCCTCTTGAGAGCGATCTCAGGCTCTTGAATGCACAGGACTAGCAAAGGAACAGCACCAGCATCCACCACTGCTTGAGACAACTCTGGAGCAGGGGAACAGTCAATAAGTTGTTAATGATCTTTACCATTTACAGTGGAATCCCTAGGAAAGGCCATGCGATGATATAAAGGGCAGGTTAAAATAAGCAGTTTGTGTACAAAACAGTCCCTCAACAAAGGCCACCTCTGACTGTATAATAGCCAAAACCTTGTTCCCCAAATGTTATAACTGTACCTCCATTGTGCCTGGCTATGTAGCCGAGAGCCCAAGCTGCCGACTCTTTAACTCCAGGATCAAACTCTTCTAGACAGATAACGAGAGCATCCAGAGCCCCACACTCAACCACATTCTGTGCCAGCTCAGGGGAATGCTTGGCTACAGCTCTCAACACAAATGAGGCTGCCTTCTTGTAGAAGCGCTGCACAAACACACCTCACCATTAGATCATGCCCTACTATACAAGTGTGTGTGTGTGCTCACATTCTGCTCAGCTAGGGAGTAGACCAGCTGGGGCAGTATGTCTCCCTTCACTACTGCCTCAGCTAGATCATCATTGTAGTTGGCTAGACGTCCTAGAGCCAGGGCTGCAGTCTGCTGGACAGTAGGAACAATGTCCAATAGCAGTGGTCTCAATAGTTGCATCACTCCATTATTCTGTAGGCTCTCGATGTTCTGTGGCCGTGACGCCAGCTCAGACACGGTCTGCACAAACTGTGCCCTGGCCTTCTGATAGGTCTCGAACACTGGAGTGCACTAGTTTAGACACAACACACTACACATGATATTATGGGTACCTTGTACAACTTGTCTCTGGCTCATTTTCCTCCGTACAGCGAATTAATTAATTAATGTAGTAACCTTACAGAAGAAGTGTTTTACAATTTGTTCCTATAGCAACACACCATGAAACCACACCCACCATTAAATTGAAGGGCTCCGGTAAAGAAGGGCTACAATATTCAGACAAAATCAACATTACTGCACTAACTTACTCTGCATAGATCAAAGAAGAAGCTCCAGCTGCAATATGAACAGTCAAAAGCAACTAGCTAGAAAGTTATGATAGTTTTTTAAAGGTCAAAGGTAGCAATCAATTTTGATGAACTTTGACCTCCGTTTTCTCGAAATAATTATACCGAATGCGTTTTATCACCGTTTTTGACCGAGGCACTTCAATTGGACTTATAAAATGGGCGTGTCTGCTCAACTATAGCAATTTATGTAGAGTACACATGTAGAGCATCTAGGAGTACCTATCGCTAGTTCAAGCACTACAAACACAGATCAAGCCAACCAGAGACAACTCGAGGACTAAGCAAAGTCTGGAGGTCATTGTTTGATAATTTACAGAGTTCATTGGATGATGGAAGCAACTCCACCTTCCACAAAGAAAAGAAAAACTGTTCCAGCACCAACCACCTCTCAACCTCTTGTAACTAACTTTTTCAAGCCGACTAGACAGGACGAACCTAGATCTACTGGGAACACTGAGGAAGACGTTAGTGACGACAACGCTCGTGTTAGACCGGATAGCCCTGAGCTCTTCTCCAGCCCATCTCCTGTAGGCATGGCTACTGCCTCCAGTCTGTCAGTGCACTCATCATCGCGTGGTACCTCTAGTACTCGATCCCTCACTTCCAGTCTCAGTGACAAGGCTCCTCCGTGGAGTGGCTCTCCCCTCAATGAGCTCTGCTTTGGTCCATGCTCATACCCCATTCTACCCCCACTGGTACCCTCTCCTCATCACTCTATTCTGTTCAGACCTCGGCTGACACCTGGCTCCCTCCCTCAACCTTATCCTGATAGGTTCCGTGATGTGTGGGACCAGTACCATGTTCGTATGCCTTGTTCCAGCAAGAGTGAGTATCCTCTTGATGATGGGAGACTAGTCAGTCGCTGGGATCTCATCAAACAAGCACTCAGCAGAACAATCGCTAATGTACATGATTTTGAAGAAGCTCTATTGTCCTATAACTCTCACTATGCAAAGAGATGGGGCTTCAAAGGACTATACGTCTACTTTGATGAGATTTGCTCTGAAGAGGAAAGGGACGTGTTTTTCAAGCAGCTTCTACCTCGGATAGTTAGCCTTGCCCTAAGTCTCCCTGACATTGTAACACATGCTGTACCGCTACTCAAGAAGCAGCAAGACTACTCCATCACGCTGAGTCAACAACAGATTGCTTGTCTCCTGGCCAACGCTTTTCTGTGTACATTTCCTCGAAGAAACACAATTCAAAGAAGTTCAGAATATGCCTCATATCCGTTTATAAACTTTAACACTTTGTTTACTGCCAATGCGAGGAAATCCATCAGTCAAGATCGTGAGAACAAGCTGAGATGTCTCTTTCACTATTTCACTCGAGTGACGGCTAAAATGCCCTGGGGGGTAGTGACGTTTGAGCGCCAGGTGTTGAAGGACCCCCCACACTGGGAGAGCAGCTCTACCCTCCTCACCAAGCTCCACGTCATCTCAGAGGGTAGCATAGAGGACAAAGGTCACGGCATGTTACAGGCGAGTGTGTGTATCATGGCATTATTGTTTAGGAACCCGTAATTTGTGTTGCAGATTGAACTAATTGTATCAGAATTTTCCAACAAAATAATTACAATCACTTGTTTCCTCAGGTTGACTTTGCCAACAAGTACTTGGGAGGCGGTGTGTTAAACCGTGGCTGTGTGCAGGAGGAGATACGGTTCCTGATATGTCCCGAGCTCCTCGCCTCTCTGCTATTCACTGAGGAGCTGGATGACAATGAGAGCCTCCTCATGACAGGCTCTGAGAGATTCAGCAACTATACGTATGTATCACGTGATAATAAATCCTGTAATAATTCCGGTAGCTATCTTTGTGTGCCTGTAATTTGTGTTCTGATTTTCCAATTTCAATCATCATAGCGTGTGTGCATGTTTGACCCTATATTGGTAGCCAGTATATCACCACACATAGGCCATATACAGTACATAAGCTAGTACAAGGTACTGTGTTCACCATGTACATGTTGTGCAGGGGCTATGCTAGCAGCTTTGAATGGGCTGGTACTCATAGAGACGAGACTACCAGGGACAGTTGGGCCAGGATACAAACCAAAGTGGTTGCCATTGATGCTCTCAAGTTTAGCTCTATTGGAGCCCAATACAGACCAGGTTAATCATAATTATAGTTGCACACACGTCAGGTGTTGTCCACATAGTTACTTCCCCCTTCATGCAGACACCATACGCAGAGAACTGAACAAGGCATATTGTGGATTCATGGATGGACCCTACACTTCATCTTGTGGGCAGAGCATGGCTGTTGCCACAGGAAACTGGGGATGTGGAGCCTTCAGGGGAGACCCCAGGTACCAATGTGTGTGTTAAAAGAGCATCTTTGAATGGCCATAACTTCACTGAAAATGGCCTGTTGTTCAAAATTTGGTATTTGAGCATACCATCTGAAAGAGCTCTTTCTAAGTTTTCAGAAAATCATTATTATCAATGAATTTGGCCCATCATAACTAGTTAGAAGCTCTCAGAACAGGGCTTGCCAACAACAGTACGTCCTACAATCATTAGTATTCACTTTCTCATAGACTTAAGAGTGTTCTCCAGTTAATGGCTGCCTCTGAGGCCAAGAGAGATGTGGTGTACTTCACATTTGGTGATGAGAGACTACAAACAGACATTGCCTCCCTCCATGCTCTCATCACTCGTAACAAAGTCACTGTTGGACAGGTAGAGTGCTCACACACACACACCCCTACCCTGTCCCATGCACTACTCCCCTATACACAGATGTGGAGTGCTCTAGTGAGGTACAGCTCGTACAGGACGCGGCGAGATAGACCCAGTCTCCACTCATACCTCCATACTACATTGGGAGCACCTCCTGCTGTCATAGCAACCACCCAACCCACAAACACTGTATAATTATAGAGAGCACAAATTTCATGCACTTGTTCCATTTATTGACAAATTAAACTTTGTTCATCAATAATAATTTATATAAGATCATTATTTTACTGACAATAGATTATGTATCAATATAATCAGTACGAGCAATGACACTACATTGTAATAGCTGATATGACAGCAAAAAATCAGTTCTTTTGGACGAGTTATTTGAGCTTAGACATGAAAGAGTTCATGTTGAGTGAGATGGCAATCTTCTTGCGGTTCTCAACTGGTGCAGGAGCAAAACAGAACCTGCACACGAGGGAAGGTGGTCGCATGTAAACCAGGGGGGGGGGCATGTTGACACAGGGGAGCATGTATTAGCTGGGGGTGGTACTCACTTTTTGAACTCCTCCAATTCATCGTCATAGTCATCATTATCAGATCCACTCTACATAACAAGAACAAGAGTCAGTCACGCACCAATAGACCCACCTGCCCCAAGTACCCATCACTCTAAAAGAGGCCCAACTACCTTATAAACACAAACAATGTAAACATAACACCCCCCACACACACACACACACACTAGGGGTACCACCTACCAGGTCACTGTCAGTAGAGGAGAGACTCAACTTCATGTCCTCACACTTGCCATTCTCCACCAACCCCTCAGCAGCAGTGTCCTCTCCATCAGTCTGGGCTAGTGTTTCAGACTCCTGGTCAGTGGTGAGGTTCTGCTCTTGAGACTGTGGGCCTCCATTACCTTGAGGGGGCTCCTCTGTCTTGCTGGTAGCCAGCTGAGCAATGGGAGAAAGAGAGATGTAAATATATCAGCTTTTGTAACTTATAAGCAATCCTTGATACTCAGACAGGCACAGTACTATACCGTATAGCGCGAAATTTTTGAGGGGTTTAATTTTCTCGGATTTCGTGGATTAGCAATCCTACAAGTCCACGAAAATTGTTCTTTAATTAGCTATAATGTGCAAAGATTTAGAGGTGTGGCTTCCGGTAAGCAGTCATTCCGCGAACACTGTGCAATGAAATGCTTTTAGAGGCCATTCCACGAAATATAAGTGCCTTAAAAATTTCGTGCTATACGGTATAATATTTATCGTGCAAAGGCCATACAATAAACAGTATCAATGCTTATTTCATACAATGAACAGTAATAGTTAAGATTTTACAAACCTTCTTAAGTTTCCTCCTCTGTCTCTTGGCAGCACGTGAGCTCGTGTGAGGCTCATTGTCTTCATCTCCCTCAATGAATGCTAGTAGCTCCTCCACCGAGGTCTCATTACCCACACTATCACAGCCACCTTTGCGTCCTGTGTGTGTATGTGTGGAGGGTCAATACGCTGAATAGCTCTATCACTCACCCTTGGAGGAACCGGGATCTCTTTTCTTGCGCTTGTCCTCCAGTTTGGCTCTCATCTTGTCCCTCTGTTTGGTGAAGTTGTGGCTGGTAGGGGCAGTGGGTGGCTGCAAGGGAGGTATTATGTGCGTACATGCAAGTTAGCTGTCAAAATGGACAATCCTCACACAATTACCAGTTATGGGCAGTTTACCAAAACAGGCTAATTTTGAAAGAAACACTAAGGCAATAGCACATGCATTCTCTTTCTTAAAAATGGGAGATTTAGGCCAGAAAGCAATCGTTTGATCTAAACACAACATCTTCACAACTTCTTCAACAATCTTCAACAAACACACAACAAACACATCATCTCAAGATCTAAACACAACAAAGAACTACAAGATGAACCTACCAAACAGACTAATATTGTGTGGATATAATGACTTACCCCGTTGTGTCCAAACAGCTCGCAGTAGCAACAGGGGCAATATCGCCGTGACGACTCGGAGTTCCCAGCAGCATCAGTACCCCCCGTACCGTGTGAGGGGGCAGAGGCCTGACAGGCCGTGGTCGTCGCGGTAACAGGAGACCTGAATAAAGAATTATAAGGAATAATATATAATAGTTATTAATAAAAATTTAAGAATTTGGTGGATTGTGAGTATAACATGATCTTGCTTACCCAGTGTGGTTGTGTGTCGCTGAGCAAGTGAGTGGGTGGGGGGAGGGGCCAGTGGGTGTGGTCGAGTTAGGAGGCTGATGCTCATGTCTGCAATCACATGACTTGATGCTGTCCCCGTATCCCGAGTCTCCCTCGGCACCGTCACCATGGCAACAGTTGTAGTGTGCATGGTGATGATGATGATGGTGATGATGGTGATGTGACGATCCATTCTGTATTTGCTGAACCTCACTCTCGATCTGTGCACTCCCACTAGTTGACATCCAGTTCTGCCACAGTCCTTCCTTAGTCATGGGGTGTGGGGCTATATACAGTGAGGGGAGGGTTAATCATTGGGGTGTGGGGCTATATACAGTGAGGGGAGGGTTAATCATTGGGATGTGAGCTATATACAGTGGGGGGAGGGTTAATTCTCGGGTGTAGGGAGAAAAGTTCGAGTAAGCAAATTCACTGTACACACAGAGATAATACAACAATACAAGCTACATGTACTAGCGCGCGCGCGCGCACGCACGCACACACACACACACACACACACACACACACACACACACACACACACACACACACACACACACACACACACACACACACACACACACACACACCACACACAGCGTACGTCTTTTCTTGGGCCCTTTGTCAGACTTGGTTTTGTCATCCTCATCAGTATCCAATAGTTTGATGGAGTCGAGATGTGCAGTGAGTGAGCTCAGACTAGTAGCATTCGGGTCAGTGGGGTTGAGGGGGCGGGTGTAGACCTGTATAGAGATAATTATAATTATGTATAACAATGCCACTGTGTACACAAGCTAGCCGTGTGCGTGGGCGTGTGGGTGTGTGGATGTACTGCTTACTGGCCGGATGGTAGCGGCCATAGCTCCAACACAAGCTGAACACTGACAAGGTTGACTAGAGTTTGCCAAGTACACAGGTTTGAACTCTGGAACAGGTTTCTCTACAGTCTGCACTGGAGGTAATGAGGACTCTTGCTGCACTGGGGGTAACAAGGACTCTTGCTGCACTGGGGGTAACGAGGACTCCTGCTGTTCCCTCACTTCATATCGTAGGGCCGAGTCTGTGGAGACAACAATACATGTAGTTAAATCAACTAGCAGCATACACACACACAATGAAAGCTTTACGATGTGTTACAATAAGAGTTTATGGAGTAGGCATTGTTCCACACTCAAGAATTTGTTGATGCGAATCAAGCAGCCTTCAAACATACCATCAGTTTCCAGTGTCTTCTCCTCCTCCTTTGCTACCTCCTCCTTGGCGTTCCTCTCCTCCTTTGCTACCTCCTCCTGGGCGTTCCTCTCTCGCTGCTTGCTGCTCACCAGTGACTCGAGCTGCTTACGCTTCTCCAGCAGTAAGTCCATGAACTCTTTGTGTGAGTCAGTATGGACAAACATGAGGTCCTCCACACTCTTGTCCCCACTGCTCAGTGTGTTCATAGCAGGACCTCCATTGACCTCACTCTGTAGGCCAAGCTCATCACCTGGCAGAGACAGATAGAGGCAATAATACAGTCACACAGTGTGAATAAAATTAATGGATAACAAATATCAATTCTATGCTTCTATGTACATGTATATTTCAATTTGCACACACACACGTACCGACAAAGTTGACGTCAGCCACCACCCTCATACACACACACCCACACACACACACACGTACCGACACAGTTGACGTCAGCCACCACCCTCACACACACACACACACACACACGTACCAACACAGTTGACGTCAGCCACCACCCTCACACTGTTGAGCTCCAGTTGTGTTAACTTCATTTGCACCTGATCACAAGCATTGAATATAACACGCCCTCCATCCGCTAGAAAGTTCCTAGATAAAGGGACAGAGTATATTAATAGGTGACTGTGAGCATGTAGTACTCACTTGTCCAGGTCTTGTACAGTGAGCCTCTTCATGAAGCGTATCTTCATGGTCATGCCTTGCAGGAAGTCGTGCTGTCGGCTTCGTCCATTATTACACTCCTGACGATGCACAATCAGCTCCTACACACACACAGGTAACACAATAAGCACACACACAGGTAACACAATAAGCACACACACACACACACTAAGGGAGTATAATCATTACCCATGTTCTGTGGAGGTCCACTTCCTCCTCTGCTGAGAGGACTGGCTCACTTGACTCTTCCCCTCCATTTCTAGCCGCCCTCTCTTGACTACGCGATGCCTCCATTTCATCATCAATGAAGTAGATCTTATCACTGGCCTCCAGCGTCTCCGTGCCAACCAGAGTGTCGTTGATATCACTCAGGGAAAACCCCTCATTGTCAAACAAGTCTGATGGATAACGTAAGGATAAGCTCATACACATGGGGCATATGCCATTTTTTTCAATGATTTTCTGAAAGCTTAGAAAGAAACCTTTCAAATGATGTGTTTAAATCCAAACTTTCGTTGGGGCCATAATTTGTCATTTTTCGGCCTTGGACCATGGGCTATTATTCATGGTGTGATCAAATTGGCAAATACTTTTATCGTTCAAAAATACACTTTGATGACACCATTTAAAAGGTTTTTTTCTAAGCTTTCGGAAAATCATAAAATCGTTGAAGTTAGATCTACGGAATTCAAGTTATGGCAGCTGAAAGAGTCCCCAGATTACACCAAAGACCGACTATTCTGAGATTAAATGGAGGAGTTGTAGTTGAACATCTTTCAACAGCTGTAACTTCAGTATTGTTGATCCAATAGATTTTCTGAACACTTAGAAAGATACCCTTCAATTTAGATGGGGCCGAAATTTGTCATTTTTCGGCCTAGCTTGGACCGAAATTGAACACTGATGATGCCATAATTTGAAAGGTACATGTATCTTTCTAAACTTTGAAATTGAACTTATAATAGCTAGGTGATTCACAGCAAACCTAGCGATAATTAAATGATATTCATATCTAGTAGTCTTCTTTATTGTGTGTGTGTTTGGCATACCTTCAATCTTGAGGTTGATTCCGAGGGCCCTGAGAGTGTTGAGCTTCATGGTGACCTCCACCACCTCCTCCACACTCAGACCCAGTCTGCGGTATCTCAACAAGTCACCTCGTGTACACACTGGCTTAGAGGAGGTGAGGTCCAACTCTGTCATGTCCAAGTGAAGGGTGATCGTGTGAGTGGCTGCAGGGAGATGATCATTATACGCTATACAGTAGTGATATGGCACACACCAACTCTTAGCTATAGGAAGTAGAATAGTTTGCAGACGTACCAATATCACCATTGAGCCTAAACTCAGGTTCCCCGACAGGCTTGATACACTTAAAGAGTAGGCGAGACCACTCGAGCGCTTGCTTGCTCTTCACTGACCCACCCTCCGCCACAGAGGTGAGCACAGAGTGGATGGAGGCAGGCATAGTGGGTGTGTCTGTAGTGAGTGTGGTCTTAAGAGCCTCCACTTCATTGGACCTGGAGGAGAGATAACACACAGTCGCATGAGCCTTGAGTAAGACAGGCCTTTTATAAGGCATCCTGTAGATTCATGTAATGCAACTTTTAGCTTTGAAATTGGACATTCCTGGTACAAGCTATATCATATATAACCTCTTAAAGTTACATGTAGCTCTGAAAACAGGATTCTGAAATAGTCTCCTCCCCACACTGACCCCACACTAGTCCCCTCCTCACACTGACCCTGGTTGTGCGTTCTCCTTGTCCCCACCATCAGCTGCAACAGCACACTGTGTCTGTCTTTTGAGTTGCTTGAAGGACTCTCCGTCAGCAATGATCTTCTCAAAATGAGCCTTTTTCCTTTCTAGTTTCTTGCGTTGCTGGTCCTGATAACAACTGATCTGGTCTTTGGCTGCCCTCCAGATGAGGCACACCTCCTGCATCTCTCGATCAAGAGCCACATACCTACAGCCATTGCAGTGGTTACTCTAGTGCTAGAAATATATGCAAGCATAAAATAATGCGTTTTGGCCAATTTTAAGGCTCCAATAATGTTAGGTGATATTAATTTATACGTTTACCTCATATTGATTAAAGGTCGCAATTTTGACGGGGATTCATTGTAAAGGCTTCGAATTAATGGTGCGATACAAAAAGTATGCGATATGATAGCCGCTCACGTAAATAGTATATCACGTACATATATAATTATTTCTAGCACTATGGTGTGTAAGCAAGCAAGCACAGCCAACAATAATTATATACATGTAGCAGTATAAATGGACACAGTTACACAACAAAGAGAGGTGGGGGGGGGGGAAGAGAGATAATGGAGGGGGGATAGTACCTCTGGCTGAGCTCGTCTGCAGTGCTCCTATGGCAGGTATCTGATGCAAGGCTGGCCAGTCTCAGCTGGGCTATGATGAGAGGAAGGTTGGAGCTCATGAAGCTCTCAGCAAAGATGAGCTCTCTGAAGATGTTCTTGTTCATGAGCTCAATGGTCATGCCCAGTTTCTGCACATACTCACAAGCCTCCTGTGTGTGTGTGTGTGTGTGTGTGTGTGTGTGTGTGTGCGTGCGTGCGTGTGTGGGAGTAATAATTAGATAAGTGGGTGAAAATTTGGGTTCCAAATATTAGTGACAGGAAATGTACTTGCCAACCTCCTGCTCGAGTACATATCTCACCAGTGGCTCCAGCAGGTAGAGCAGGGCAGGCAGGGCATTACACAGAGCACCATACTCATCCAACAACATTTGTATGAACTCTATAGCCAGCTGAGGCGAGTTGAAACCACAAGACAGTTGCTCCAGGAGACGCACTTTGACCTCCAATAGATACTCCCTGTGCACACACAAAGGCCCCATTCATCAACCCACACTACAATAGTGCCATTACAGCCACAATGGCCACTCACCTTGCTAGGGTCTCTAGTCTCTGGAAGAACTGGTGAGGGTCTCGAGAGCAAAGCTTGTTGACAATCAGCCTCATCTTGTCTGAGCCAATGGAGGCTCTGTTACTCTGACCTGTGTAGGCAGTTAGAGACTAACACAAGGCTGGTACACAAGGCTGGCTATTCGTCTCTTTATCAGGATATAGGAAATGGATATCATATAGGTCATAGTTGAGCAATTACACTGAGTCACAACAAGCAAGCTTACACACACCGCCCACTCACTTGAGAGCATCATATTATCTCGATAGATACAGCGCACAATCTGTCGTATCTCCATCCACTGTGTCTGTGTGATGTGTGCTTCCTTCTCCACCTCGGGGGTCACAGAGTTCTCCCTAGAGGGGGGGGGGCAATATGACAACAGCTCCAGTCATGACAGCTAGGGCTCTGAATGCCAGGATACACATAGTTACCTCTTAGCAACACAGGCAGCACAGTTGCAACCACCAGCAGCGGCGGCAGCAGCTGAGTTGGTGATAGCTAACTGAGTGGAGGTGCTCTCCTCTGTCGGGTCACATGACGGACACATCCAGTTAGCCTGTGTGTGAGTGGGCGGTATATGTACCAGTGTGTGTGTGTGGGGGGCGGCTTACATGTTTCGGAATGACGGCTGCTACTCCATGTCTGAAGATGCCCTTACAACGATAGCACTTGGACGTACTTACAAAATGGTCTCTTTTGTCCGTTGACTGCTGTGCCTGAGGGGAGAGACTTACATGAAGCAGCTGCCAGGGTCTCACTCAAAACAATGGCTCTTATGAATCACAATCCATTGACAAAGAACGACACCTTTACTACCAGGCTGGGGTATTCATTACTATGTAGTGGTGCAGGCAGGCTGTGTTTATCAACTAATGAGGTAATCTATTACCACCCCTTTGTAGGCCACAGATATATTGTTAGCGTAACCAGACAACTTGTGTGTTTACTAACCCTCGCTATACACTGCTCAAACACACACACCCCACCCCCCCACACACATACACCCCACCCCCCCACACACACACACGTACACGTACACACCCCCACACACACTCACTTACTTACTCACACACACACACTAGAGATGCTTCAATACAGTACGTGTAGACACTCAAATGCTACACACCTACAGGCTACACTGTGTAGACACTTATGGTGGCTCATCTTATGCAATACTCACCTTGTGAGCGGGTTGACCATTGTTGATCTCCAAAGCCTCGCCCTGCTGTTGTGTTTTGGTCTTCTTCTTGCGTTTTTTACTCTTTTTCTTGGCTGCTGAGGCATTAGACGGGTCGCTCATCGTGAACCAGACTCTTCGTATTGTCTTACTGCTCACTAAAGGTTAGATCCAATTTACTACTCTAAGCTAGAAGCTGCCATTTTACTGACTTTGTGTACGCATGCTGTACTCGGTAATTCACGGATACTAGATAATGATCGTCACATGTCCAAGGGGGCGTGTCTCTTTCTTTCTGCGCAGTACGTGCAATGCGCAGAACATTAATTTTCTGCAGAACCACTTTGTTGGAAGGTATAATAATTATATCAGATTTCAGTAGACTCTAAAATGGCAGGACACTGGCACAGGGAGGAAAACAAAGCTCTCAGGGTAATTTTCTAGCTAAATCTGCATCTATAAGTATAATAAGCATGACGAAAACAAAGAAACTTTGCACAAACCCAAAGCCAGTTGCAGAAATTGTTGTGAAATAATTTTGATATCATTTTAGAAAGAAGCGAAGTTTGAACGTCAGGAGGAGAGGCTCCACCACCAAGCTGTCAATGCTGCTCTCCATGGAAACATCGGAAAAGCAGTTGCTCTTGAAGTGAGAATGTCTAACTATAACTATACATTTAATATTATAGAGCTATAATAATATATACAGGTTCGTGCAGATCAGAAACATCACCAAGCTGAGAATGCTGGACACCGTGCAGATGTAGCACATGACGTAGGTCACCATCACCACGGACATGGACATGTTCAACCTCACGGACATGGACATGTTCAACCCCACGGACACGGACATGTTCAACCCCACGGACACGGACATGTTCAACCCCACGGACACGGACATGTTCAACCCCACGGACATGGACATGTTCAACCCCACGGACATGGACATGTTCAACCTCACGGACACGGACATGTTCAACCCCACGGACACGGACATGTTCAACCCCACGGACACGGACACGTTCAACCCCATGGACATGAACACGTTGTTCACCATCACCACCATCATTGAGCTGCCTGGATTGTACTTAGAACGAAACAAATGGACAGGATTTGTGACAATGTGTGTGTGTGTGTGTGTGTATATAATGCATTGCATTGTGTTTTGAATAATGATTGTAGTATTTGTATATAGGTGTACCATGTGATAGTCATCATGATATCTGGAATGTTTAGGAGATGGGAGATAACCATATTCATAATAGAATAAGCACATGACCTTTTAATTTTCAAGAAGACAAGACAAACAGAGCTGAGACTATGGCAGGTCACTGGCATAGGGAAGAAAGGAAAGCTCTAAGGGTAAGTGCAAGCTGAACTATGGCATCCTTCTAATTCTTAATTGATTTTGGTTTATTGGTTTACAGCAAGAGGCCAGACTGGAGCACCAAGAGCAACGCCTACACAACAAGGCCGTCAATGCTGCACTGCATGGAAACATTGGGAAAGCAATCTCCCTGGAGGTGAGTATATTTATTGTGAACACACCGTTATACTAACCTTTGGTTGCCACTGCAGGCTAAAGCCCAGGGCAAGCATCACCAAGCTGAACATGCTGCACACAGGGCAGACTTAGTGCATGACGTCGCCCACCATCATCATGGCGGTCACCACCATCATGGCGTCCATCATGGTCACCATCATGGTCATGTCGGGGTGGGACACCATCACCATGTCCACCACATACCACCCCCAGCTGAGGTGGTGATTGTGCATCAAGCCCCACCCCCTGTGGCTGCTGTCCCACCCCCTTCTTACTACCCAATGGGATCGCAGGCCCCCCCTCCAACACAGCCGGCAGGTATGACTGTCTTGAATATTAGACTGCTAGTGTCATACCCACTATAACTCTCATGCAGCGTACCCACCTCAGCCGACCTCCTATGGATACCAGCCTCCACCACAGGGGGCCCCATACCAGCCCCCACCCCAAGCAGCCCCGTACCAGCCTCCACCACAGGGGCCCCCGTACCAGCCCCCACCCCAAGGTGCCCCATACCAGCCTCCACCCCAAGCAGGCCAATACCCGTACCAACCCCCACCCACTCAGGGATATCCTCCATCCAGTTATCCGGGATATCCCTAAGGAACCATATTGGACTGACTGTCTTAGTTACTAAGAAAAGTTGTGCATTAATGAATACAGTAACATAATTATTATTGTGTGCAATTGTAGATACTATAATTATGGTCATCATTAATTGTAGCTGCATGGCCATGGCTGTGCTACTAGTAGTTTAATGCTTCATGCTTTTTTTATGCATGCAACAACAATTGTAGCACCAACAATTGTAGCACCAACAATTGTAATACCATAATCAATCAATTTTTGAGATCATAATTCATAAGTTGATGACCAAACGAATCGGCCTGAGGTCATGCATGCATGCGTGCAGGGACCTTCCTCCCTCTATAATTATAACAAAACAATATGATTATAACATGCCTCTGAGGCATAGGATTTTTAATTATTAGACGATCATTATAAAACATTATCACGTGATTATTGAACAATTATGTCTCACATCAAAAACATGAAAATGCCAACAAAATTATTTCAAGTTTCTAAGCCACAAGTACACAAGCTCCGCCCACTTCTTTGATCTTTCTCTCGGCTCTCCTGCTGAAGAACTTTGCTTTAACTATGACTGGCTGCTTGGGAAGGTTGCCCTTGCCCAGGACTTTGTAGAAACCCTACAGGGAGCAAAAAATTATATAAGCACAAAATTATTAACAAAACAAGAGACAACATACAATGGAGATGCCATTTCGAAAGATATTTGATAAGCTATTTTCGGGAGGCCCTAACTTTACTAAAAGCAATAATAATCATGCTCTTACCGCTCTGATCACATCGATGATGGGAGCCTTGTCCGTCCTGTCCTTGTATTGTGTCCGGGTCTGATCAGATACCAGCGTCCAGATCTTGTCCAGATTAACAGTTGGACAATGGTACTTATTGCGGGTCAAATGAAAGTGCCTCATTCCAACTTTACCAAAGTAGCCAGGATGGCTGGAAGTGAACACATACCATAAACAGGGTAATGGAGTGAGGGGGACGTTGCTCTTACAATTTGTCGAAGTTGATCCTGTGATGATGCTGTCCTCCAGCATTTCCTCGACCACCAGGATGCTTGCGATGCTTACCTGCAAGTACACACACACACACACATAATACCATACCAAGCAACACAGTGACAAAGCTCTCACCAACTCGCCCATGGCCGTGGCTCACATGACCTCTAAGCTTCCTACACTTTCTTAGCCGGGCTACCTGCAAAAAGAAGTCATAGTATGTATTACAAAATCAGTCAACGATTCATTACAGCTCCTCACTGCATGGATCAGAGAGGATACAACTCACCATCTTGTCTTGTCTGCCACGAGGACTTGGGAAAAGAAGGGGCGGGGCTCACTGTATCGCACGTGTAGGGCGATACATTTGGTAAAGGTCGTCGAAGCACGTGGATATATCTAAGCAGTGTGGATGATCAGATCTGGGATGCGATGACACTAGCTGTTCTGCAAGACCTCCCTTGTCTGGAACCTGTTGCTCCCCTGGACATCAGTAGCTCCAGTTTCCGCTGTGTGAGTGTCCTGGAGCACGTCTCTCTCCTTCCTTGCTATGTGGGTCGTCTGTCAGATGGAGTTCTAGAGTATCTGAACGAGAAAGTGTTTCATTTCTCTGATCAACTTGGTGGGATTATATTATCGTATTCAAAGCCTCAAGTTCTTCAGCAACATGGCATTATACTAGACGAGCATCCGCATATTCATTTCAATCTCAAGTATTCTGTACATCTCTTCAAGCCTGAGCTGGGGAGTATAATGTGTGGCAGGATCAACAATGTGGGACAAGATCACCTGGGCTGTTTGGTGCATAACTGTTTCAATGCTGCCGTTCTGGGCCCAAGTTCCACTGAGCAGATGAGTGCCTGGTACTCCCAACCCTTCCATATAGGCGCTCCTGTCTGGTTCACTGTCACTAACTTGGAGAATGTTGGAGGCATTGTATCCATCAGTGGCGAATACTATGATCTTCATGCCATCACTGCTGACAAGGCTAAATCATCACACCCAAAGACCGCCAAGAGAAAACAAGATGATTCAGATCTCGAGATGGCAAGTTCTAGTGATCAAGGCAGTAGGAAGAGACGCCGCCATCACACACAGACAGTTGATAGTGGGCCCAAAGCCAAGAGAACTAAACTGATCTGTGAGGATGTTGGGACAGTCAAACACAAAAAGAAATCAAAACAAAAGTTATCACATGCTCATTGATTAATATAATATTGCCATGTATTTATATTGACCATGTATTATTGACCGCATGTTGAACTTCCTGATGCAATTTCCTGTTATTGTCATCACGTGTCAAGTAACTGTAACACTATTACAGCTATATTAAAGAAACATACAGTTTTGTAGCTATTATCGGCTCTCAGTGTTCTTAAGATGGACCCTTCAATTGTCCAGTTTATGGCCTCTCAAGGCCTGGCAATTCCCCCCCAGTCAGGAATGGTTCAATTCCAGGGAAGCATGCCCCCCGGACCTGGCATCATGAACTCCGTCACTAGCCTCACTCCCTCTGGTGCAAAGAGACGAAAGCTAGGGTTCGTACATACTATAGCTACTGGTACGATACGTGTAACCACTGTGTATATCCTGTTACTATAGGAATGGTCAAATGATGGATGAGGTTGACCTTGACGATGAAGGCAAGGCTGGGTCTAGTAAACTAACACTAGAGGCCAAGTAAGTTAGTCACTCATGATGAGTCTAACCAGAGAGCTGTACGATTATTGCCCCCCTCCACACACCACACACACACACACACACACACTGGACCCCTCCTCCACACACACCCCACACACACACTTGGCAGGAGGTCCCAGCATTGTGAGGTAGAGAAGAAGCGAAGGGAGCGCATGAATCGCTACATGTCTGAGCTTGCTCAGATGATCCCTGCTTGCAATGCAGTCCCGAGGAAACTTGACAAGCTCTCCATTCTCAAGATGGCCGTGGATCATATGAAGAACCTGCAAGGAGACTGTCAGACGCCATCTGAGTACAAACCAGGGTTCCTGACTGATGATGAGCTTAAGAAACTCATTGTGGAGGTAATACACAGTCCACCCACTAGCCATGTTCATCCCCCCCCCCCCACACACACACACACACACAATCCACCCACTAGCCATGTTCAGCCCCCCCCCCACACAGTTTATCCACTAGCCATGTTCAGCCCACCCCCCACCCCACCCCACACACACACACACGCACACACACACACACACACACACACACACACACACACACACACGCACACACACACACACACACACGCACACACACACACACACGCATACACACACACACACACACACACACACACACACACACACACGCACGCACACACACACACACACACACACACACACACACACACACACACACACAGGCTGCTAATGGGTTCATGATGATTGTGGAGTGCTCTCAGGCCAAGATCTTGTATGTGTCTGACACTATCGATGATGTCCTCCAGGAGAAACCAGACAATTGGGTGGGGTCCTGCCTCTATGACATGTTGCATCACAAGGTACTGGCCCCCTATCACCTTGGTGCATTAACTAAGTGTTGCTTTTATTGTTGACAGGACATAGTTAAAGTACGAGATCAGTTGGCATGTTTTGATGTTGACAGTGTCCTTAAAGAAAGCTCTACAGCCAGTAACTGTGAGTGATCCATTATCTGGTGTGTGTGATTCATTCATTGTGTTCCCATAGCTCCACTTGTCATGCATGGGCAGTCAATCAATGGCCTCAGGAGGTCCTTCCTGTGTAGGGTCAAGAAGACCAAGGAGGGACATCCCAGTACAGTAAGTAATGGACACAACAATTTATGTTCTCTCTTGTTATGACCCCACACCACACACATACCCACACACACCACACACACACAGTCGAGGGACAGCTCCAGGAGTGACTACAATAACTCGGAGACCTTTATCAAGTTGCTCCATCCTCACGAGAACTCTCAGTATGCCGTGCTCCACTGCACCGGCTTCATCAGGTGAGTGTACATGCTGTCTGTCTGTGTGGTGTGTGGGGATTACTGCATGCTGTGGTATAATTATTGTAGTGCTTCTTAATTAATCAACATTAATCAAAACATTGGCCCATACCCTCAATGCGCCCATACAAGTGCTGTGGCCCACATGCTCGTGTGTATGAGGCGGGCGCCTGTGAGTATGCCAGGAGACTCACTATTTTTGGAAGGGACTTGATAAGTGTGTGAATTATTGGCTATAAGAGATCTGTGTTTGACCATGTGCTACTCATGATACTCATGAAGAGTTCCCTCTGCAGAAACCTTACAAGTTCAGAGCGCAGATCTCTTCGAGTGGAAGACTCGTCTGCAGGGACGTGTCTGGTTGCCGTGGCGAGGCTACAACACTTCGGAGATGATGGTCCAAAGGTCAGCATGGAGACAAGTGAGAATGAGTTTGTCACTCGAGTAGCAGTGGACGGCCGATTCAGTTATGTAGACCCAAGGTACGTGTGTGTGTGGGCGTGTGTGGGCGTGGGCGTGTGTATGTATGGTCCTAGCATGTCCCTCTGCCATTTTTTCAATCCTCAATCTCGATACAAATAAGCGTAGTAAAGTATAGGCCTAGGAGGTGGTTGTTTTTGTTTAGCTGTGGCTAGTACCAACCATTGACTAGAGTGGGTGTGTGATGTGTGTGATGTGTGCAGGGTGGCGAGTGTGCTTGGTTACCTACCACAAGACCTCATTGGACAAGTCTCCTACGAGTACTACCATCCTGATGACATTGAGAAGATGGTCCACCTTCATCATGATGGTGAGCACTAGGCTATACACACACAGTGTCGGCTATACACACACAGTGTCGGCTATGTAGTGTGTCGTTTTTCTAATTCTAAATCAGACCTGTTTTCGAAGCTAATGATGTAGATTATCGCTAGTGCAATGGCTCCGTAACTTGTACTTGGAACGTCCGATTTCAAATGCATCTAGCAGGGTTTCATCTAGTGGGGGGGGGGCGGGGGGGAAAATAGGAGGGGAGGGAGAGGGAGAGAGAGAGGGAGAGAGAGAGAGAGAGAGAGAGGGAGAGAGAGAGAGGGGTACTATAACCAACACTATCTAGACACAGTCTTTTGCTACATGTAGCTTTGCTAGAGGATGCTTGGTCATCACCTATAGTATTACCACAAATATCTATCCATTGCTTTTGTGGTTTCTATAGTGTTCTATAGATATGGTCCACAATTTCAAACCAAGTTATATGGAGTTGCCTGTCAATGCACATTGCCAGGAGTACATTGCTAATAGGCACCAGCAACAAACAATATAGGAGGTGTAGTGATCGGAAGTGGGCGTGGCCTCAAATTTTTCGCGCTAGCGTGCAATTTCTTTTCAAACTTCCCCCCCCAAACTTAAAATCCTGGATGAAACCCTGTCTAGTAGCTCTAACAATACGGTGTGCTTAGATCAATGATAACATATGTTTGGACCATCCCCTTCATGTAGCTATGAAGAGGCGGACTCCCATGCCCACCGTGAGGTATCGGTTCCTGTGCAAGGATCACAAGTGGCTGTCTCTGGCAATGAAGGCGTTTGCTTTTGTGAACCCGTTCTCTCAACAAGTGGAGTATGTTGTGTGCACCAACGTCATCATGAGGTGAGCAGTGGGGCTACATGTTTGTAGAGCCCTTAGCAACAGGGCTCATGTATGTAGAGCCCTTAGCAACAGTTCATTAAAGCAACACTAATGATGATGAAATTCCAATAATTGGCTGTAATTTCCCTAATAAGAGTTTGGCTACATATACAATATACAATGTTGTTCTCCTGTGCTTGCAGGGCAGAGTCCAAAGAGACTGAGACCAGTTCTGAAATGAGGGGTGCTATGATGGCACTCAGGCCTCCGGGGGGTGAGCTGGGTGGAGCCAATGGGGACAGCCAAGTACCCATGGATCAGGTAGGGCCTTGTCAGCGTCCTGCATACAGTACACTGTTAGTACAGCTATAGTCAGTACAGTACAGTACAGTAGTTACCTTGTGTAGTGAGTGAACACCTTCCTCTGTGTGTGTACACAGGGCATGCTGAGTGACCCACTGTCAATGCTCCTCATGTCCTCCTCCACACCACCTGCTGGACCCTCATCAGGTGACCTAGCTCTCTCCTTCAACACCTCAAGCCCTAGTGACATGGCCCAACCTACCACCATTGTATCAGCTGAGATGCCAGGAGCGGCCATATCCACTCCAGCTGCCGTCACTATACAGGAGAACGCAGCTACTGCTCAGCACATTCTCGACGAATACAATCGAATGCACACAACGCCAATGGTGAGAAAAGACCTCAACATAAGCTTTCCTCCTGGGCTGTTCACGAATGAAGTGAATCTGATGGGGTCAGAGTTCCCGTATCGCCACCTGCTGCAAGAGTTGGAGAACCCAGCCGAGTTCACTGAACTGTTCAAACAAGTACCAGCCAACCCTCTCAAGTTACCAAACGCCTTTCAAGACCTCGACTTATTTGATTAGCTAATTAATTAACAGACTGCATTCACTGTGTGTCACACTTGTGTATATATACCAACTCATTATTTTATGTATGATGGCTTTTTGCGTACATCTTGTACTACCGTATAGCGGGTATATTTCGAGGGTATAAATGTTCGCGGTTTTCGCGGATTGAGCCTCTACTGCGAAAATTTATACCCACGAAAATTTATATCTTTATTGAATAGTAGGCGTGTTCAATATTATTGACCACACCTATCGACAATAAGAGGTGCCTCACCGTTATAGGCTAGGCCTGGATTCGAGGCTAACGGTGTGGTGGTAACAGCTGCATGTTGATGTGCGCATGCGCCAAAAGGCTGGAACTCAGACCACGAAAATAAAATCCGCGAAATCCTTTGTAATGGTCCATCCGCGAAAATTTATACCCTCGAAATATACCCGCTATACGGTATACATGTCACTATAATTATATGGGGAAAAAAACATTTTTTTCTGAGTGCAGAGATGTATGTTGTATAAGCCAACTACATTATTATAATTATATGCATGTACTAGCTCATGATTAAACACTTGTCTAAAATTCACCTATGCAAACATTTGACAGCTTCATATTGCAATGTGCATTACTCATAAAAATTTAAATAGATATGATTTTTTTATTAGCACACAATTCCCTGCCCAGTGACACAAGTGCATCCTAACCATCTATTGCCATCAAGTCTTAATAATAGTTTATGCAAACATAGCAGACAGACTGACAGCATACAGAGGAAGCACACGCCCACACACTGCACATACACACCAACGCATAACATGTTATGTGAGAGCATATCAAGTTCACTCTAGCTACCGGTTCACTCTAGCTACCGGTGACAGTTAAACTTTCCATCATAAATAACAGCAACACGATTAAGATGAATTATAGCACATTTCCCTGACACTACCTCAGTATCAATCATTTCTATGGAAACACTCTCTATTAAGACGACACATGTTACCATGACTATTGTCTTGTTGCTCATCTAGATGATGAGTATCCAGTCGCAGCCTCGCCAGCACTTGTCTGGCCCTACTTAGAATTAATCAATGGAAACCTTGTGCATATGACCAATTCCTTTTATGTGGCTCGTCGGTAATTTGCCTACTAATAATATTTGTCAACAAAAAGTTAGAACAATTCATTAGAGCTCTTATAGAAACCTACAAGATAAATTCCTATGGATCCATACGAGTGCATGTACGGAGGTTTAAAAGTAGATCTCCAGCAGCAGTACGATAACTGCATAGCTACAAGACAACCAAACAGAAGACCTCCTGCATAGATACAACAGCCAACCAGAGGATCCCCCACATAGCCACAATGTTCACCATAGACCACCTGCTAGGAAAGGACAAGATGACACCAGTTGCAAGGAGAGATGCATCAGTGTCGTCAGTCAGGGGCAGGAAGCGCAGCTGCTGTGATGAGAGAGACAGTGGCATTGAGTGTGACTGGTCAGAGGAGCCAGCATCTCCTGCCAAGAGCTGCAAGAGTGATGATGATCTATCCTTGGATACTAGTGACTTAAAGGAAGGAAGAAGCAAGAGAACCAGAACTACTTTCACACAGTTCCAGTTGGATGAATTAGAGCTGATATTCCGACAGACACACTATCCAGACGTCCTCCTCCGAGAGAAGCTGGCTATGAGAATTGGACTACCTGAGTCAAGAGTGCAAGTGTGGTTCCAGAACAGACGTGCCAAATGGAGAAAGAGGGAGAAAATCATGGCTACATCAGACACCAAAACACCACTCAGAAACTACCCTATTTCATCGCCACAAGAGTTTCTCCAGTTGTTCCCCCCTCTGACACCATGGAGACTCCCGCACATGGCAGGACCTCCATACAGCTTCCTACCAGCCCATGCAGGAGGACTAACCATACCCACTCCAGCTACCTACAATGCAGCTGCAGCATGGCTACAGCCTCAGGCCGCCCTCACGCTGGGGCAGCTGCAGTTACTAGGCAGTAGAATCTCAACGGCAGAAACTTTTATCACCGGACAGTCGGTAGTCAAAATTAAACCCCAACAATCTTAACTAGTGTGTTATTTCATATACCCAGATCATTAGTGCAAGAGATGGCTGGTCTGTCTCATTCATCATAACATTCATTTTTTATCACATTTTTTTCTACTGTACGATAATGTATAATGAAAATTAAAATGCTAATTTGATAATGGAAATGAATATAGTTTATTACCTGTTTTACATCTAGCTTCCTCAACACAGAGTTCAAAGGTTAGCTTGTCTGAGCCCTCGACTTGACTGTCCTCCAACATCATTGTCCACTCGTCCTGCATGCATGCATGGTACAGTATACAGTAAGAGTTGTACAGGGTTTCATTTATACAGCATTTTCAAGTGGGTGAACATGTGAGTTTCAAACATAAAGGGGATGATTGCAAGTATTTGCTCCAAGCAGGTGAACATTTCAAGAGGGTAAACATTCCCTGGCTAACCCCACCTGTCCCCACCTGCACTAGTGCTGTGCCTCTACTGTGTACCGATCCCCTGCTAGTGATATCCCCCAGACACCAGTACAGGGACACATGGAACGAGGGATCCTGCAGAGGAAGAGGAGGCGGAGTATACACACAAGTACATGCACATACAACACAGCTCTTTGTGCTTGATTAGTGATTACATACACTCATGCAGGCCCAATTAAATCTTCTGTGTTCAAATCATGGGCTGTATAATAGCCTTAGCCTTAGTGATTCCTCTAAACAGTAGTTATTTGAGTAGCTACCTTTGATGGTTCAATTAGAACTGCCATGCAATTACGTGATCCAGTCAGACAGACAGGCGGGAGAATGCTTTAGAGATAGCACGCTTCCAAATCAGGCCACAAGATAAGTATGTAATTATAAGACTAGATACTATAACTAGCAAAACGTGAGAGACATGACAGCCACAATTAATTTCAGAGCACAACTAAAGCCAAACATAGAATGTACAGATACGAAGTGTGCTCAGATAATTGAGTAAGTGCATATCTCCTTACACCAGCTACTAGCTCACAAGGTGTCCTATTACACACCAGCACTGAACTCATTACCGTGTAGTATTCCTGCAGCTTGTATGCTGCCAAGCACTGGTCCACATCATCCACCAGGGACTGCATCTGTACCAATCAATAGCAGGCAATTCAACTACTGCATGTGTGCAACAGAGCTACCAAGCCAAGTCTCTATGGCTATCAACCACCCTTTAATTGGCTCTCAACAAAATAATTATTGATCAACATTATCAACATGTCATGTGCAGTGAATAATCGACTGTTAAGCTGGTAACTGGATATTATTATGTTGATGCTAGAACATTATTAACCGCCACTGTCACTGATCTAACCTGATTGGAAGCCATCTGCCTCAAAGCCTAGCAAATACCCCTGAGCAAAATAAGCACTCAGAGCATAACAACAGGCCTGGAGCTCAACACGCTCACATCATCATACCAAATCAAGAGGCAGTCGTTGCAGAAATTCCCATTTTTATAAGGTAATTGAATACTGATATCTTGGTAAACACGGTTACTCAACACAACACATACAAGAATCCACGAATGAGCTATGACTGTCACAGAACAAGAATTGAGACATTAAAAGCCACAGTAGTGCAATACTTTCATCTAACAGGATTCAAATCTAATTTTAACAGTAATTTGTTAAATTTCAACGCAAAATTTGACTTTGTTTGTCCACTGTACAGTGTGTAACAAACTGGTTGTTTGTCAACATGGACATTGCTGGTTAAGGAGGGGCTGCTATAAACTGACTACCAACCATTGACTGGATATTGAAGCAATGACAACAGAACTCGTGTGTGTGTGTGTGTGTGTGTGTGTGTGTGTGTGTGTGTGTACACTAGCTAGCGGTTGGCAGGCGTTACACTATCACCAACCAATTTAAGTAAGCAAACCAACAAAATGAATGGATTTTGGTGTAATGTTGTTGAGAGAGAAGCACATACCTGATCTTGCCCATACACCAGATCCAAGCCAATGAACGATCTGAGGAGAATTAAATAATTCAGGGGTTGGGATAATCCGACAGTTGAACTCTGACCTTGTTTTCTCCTCATTCACATAGAATGCAAGGTTTTTAAACCCTACACTAAAAGGTCGTCTTTGTTTGAACTTTTCCCTGAGAGAGTGTGTGAGTGGGTCCATCCAGTGATGCTGTATTGGGACTGTCCGGGAGAGACTCACATGACGGTCTGCTAGAGGGAACCACTCAACCGTGCTACATGTGTGATAGTTGGGACTCACAAAGCTTTTTTACAATAATCACGGGACTGGCTGAACAAGGGCAACACTCAAGGTATTCATTTCTAGCTACTATTTAAATTTAGCCTTAGCTAAATTACGGGACCTTTTCATAGGGGAAATTTGAACATGATGATATTCTCACAGCCTACCTCAAATGTTTCTGCAAGCTCTGCTGTAGACAGTTGACACAGGCCATCTCTTGTTGAGTCATCTCCATGGCAATGAAGACATGAGTGGACCAGTTGCCTCGTACATGAGGGAATGATCGCACTCTCCCCTCATGGTATCCATCACTCCTCTCCTCTTCTGTGTAGCGGGGAATACAGCAGTTATGAGCAAATGGCTTCATCAAAGTTTGGCCATACCATGGTTAAAATGACAAATTAGGGCCCCAACTAAAAAAGGTCTCTTTCCAAGCTTTCCGAAAATCCTAATATTTTTGACATCGGGTCAATGATACTAAAGTTACGGCTGTTGAAAGATGTTCAACTACAACCTCCGTTTAAAATACGATTTTGGTTTAATCAATAGTTTCAGCTGCCATAACTTGAATTCCGTGGATCCAAGTTCAACGATTTTACGATTTTCTGAAAGCTTAGAAAGAGACCTTTCAAACGGTGTCATCAAAGTTTATTATTGAGCGATAAATTTATTTGCCAATATGGTCACACCATGAATAATAGCCCATGGTCCAAGGCCGAAAAATGACAAATTAGGGCCCCAACTAAATTTTGGATTGAAACACATCATTTGAAAGGTCTCTTTCTAAGCTTTCCAAAAATCCTAACATTTTTGACATCGGATCAACGATACTAAAGTTACGGCTGTTGAAAAGGTTCAACTACAACCCCCTCCCTCCGTTTAATCTCACAATTTTATACAGGTACCTTCATTGCTGAACATGGTCAGTATTGCGGATGGTAATGAGAGGGCAGGTAACTCTTCTCTCCTAGGTCTCTTGACTGGAGGAGGTGAGCTGCTCTCTCTGGAGGGGGGCTTCCTGGACGATGAGGCAGCTTCCTCATCGCTTAAGGCTGCTGCAGAGTCTGAGTCAGAGTAGTTGACAAGGCTAGCCATGCCACATGGTAACAAAGAGAGGCGTGACCTCCAGGGGAATTCCAAACATATAGGGGGAATTCTAAGCATGTAATGAATGGGGCGTGGCACTAAGGGGGAATTCCCAAACATGTAGTGGTCAACCACTATTCAAGAAGTGTCACGTGAACTTTGTCATGGGGCTTGTAAAATGGCGTTCTGCTCGTAAATAAACCCTTAACCTTAGGAGTTGAGTATAGAGTTGTGTACGTGTACGTGTGTGTCTGCGCTCGGTTACCACAGATCTGAACTTTGTACAAGCTTAAGATTGGCCATTTTAAAGCATTCTGGTGAGTTTATTCTGTGTACGTGTGTCAGCAAACAGCTAGTGTCAACATGTACCAGCCCTAGCCTCCATACCTGTAGAATATGAGTCACCCAGTGGTATATATATATGAGACAAGTGCATGTTACTAAGTGTTTGGTATCCTAGCACACTGTATGTAATTATTGTACGAGACCTTGGTCCTCAAGAAGTGGGTGTGGTCCTACATACAACAGTGCTCAATATCATCTGTACGTCTATACGTGTGTGTTTATATTACCATCCCTAGTGTGTGTGCACACACCCAATGCTAGTAGACATCACAGCAAGGGAGACTAATTATCCTCCTCTGTGTATATAGATCGAGAGTCATACTAACCAATTATGTCGAGCAAGTTTGGAGAGAATATTCGCGGGCTGACTGTGTTCATCTCAGACATCAGAAACTGTGAGCCCTCCCCCCCACACACCACACACCACACACACTTATCACACACACTAGTGGTAGTAGGTACATGTATAATGACTCACCTCCTCACTGCTCAGGCAAGTCGAAGGAGGCAGAGAGAAAGAGGATCAACAAAGAGTTGGCCAACATCAGATCAAAGTTTAAGAGTAAGTGCCACCTTGGTCACTGGCTATTCTAGCCCTGAGGCAATATCTAACTATCTCTCTCTGTTCCTCAGATGATAGACTGGATGGATACCAGAAGAAGAAGTATGTGTGTAAACTGGTATTCATCTTTCTTCTTGGTAATGACATTGACTTTGGCTATCAAGAGGCGGTCAACCTTCTCTCCAGCACACGATTCTCAGAGAAACAGATTGTGAGTGCAAGTGAAGGGAGGGTGGGGGTCCAGTGCCAGCAGTGTGCAAGTGAAGGGAGGGTGGTGGTCCAGTGCAAGCAGTGTGCAAGTGAAGGGAGGGTGGTGGTCCAGTGCAAGCAGTGTGCAAGTGAAGGGAGGGTGGTGGTCCAGTGCAAGCAGTGTGCAAGTGAAGGGAGGGTGGTGGTCCAGTGCAAGCAGTGTGCAAGTGAAGGGAGGGTGGTGGTCCAGTGCAAGCAGTGTGCAAGTGAAGGGAGGGTGGTGGTCCAGTGCCAGCAGTGTGCAAGTGAAGGGAGGGTGGTGGTCCAGTGCAAGCAGTGTGCAAGTGAAGGGAGGGCGGTGGTCCAGTGCAAGCAGTGTGCCTGCTGTTGATGATCGTGTATGTGTATTGAAAGTATAACTGCTACTAGATGATTGTTAGTGATGTGTGTGTCCTCCCCTCCCCTCCAGGGCTATCTGTTTGTTAGTGTGATGATCGGGGGCAATCATGAACTGAGTCAGCTCATCAACCAGTCCATCCGCCATGACCTCGAGTCTAGTATCCCTGTGTTCAACACTCTAGCCATGCAGTGTATCGCTAACGTGGCCAATAAAGACATGGCAGAACAACTGGCCAAGGATGTACCACCTCTTCTTGTCAGGTAACTTCTCTCTCTTTCCCTCCCCTCATCAACCCCCCCCCCCCTTCAGTGATCGTACTAATGCTGTAAAGCAGACTGCTGCTCTGTGCCTCCTTCGTCTCCTGAGGGTCAACCCACAAGCTGTGTCCATAGACCAGTATGCTGTCAAGATTGTACAGCTAATCAACGAGAAACACATGGTAAGAGCACCCCCCCCCCAATGTGTGTGTGTGTGTGTGTGTGTTACTGCCCCCCCCCCCCCAACACACACAGGGTGTAGTGACTGCTGCCTGTAGTCTACTGGAGGAGCTGGCCCATATCAACTCCCTGGGCTTCAGTGAGTGTGTACCACTGGCTGTCACTAAGCTCTTCAAGGTCAGCACACACACACTCAAGTACTTAAGAGCAGCCACTTAGCAATAAAGATGTTCGTGTAGGAGTCATGCAACATTCCTGATTTTTGTTGGTAGTTATTAATACTCGTTATCTATATCCTGCCTGTAGATTGTGACCTCATCCTCGAGTGACTGGCAGGACTATACCTACTACTTTGTGGCAGCTCCCTGGGTTAGTGTCAAGCTCATGAGACTGCTGCAATGCTTCGATAGCCCTAGTAAGCCACTTGTACAGTCATGTATATACATGTAGTTGGGTCAATCGAGTAGTGTTAAAACCTTTTCACCTCACTTGAAATGCAAACCTTTCTAGAGAAAGCCTAAGCAACTACTAAGCTACAGTGTACAAACAATTACCTAAAAATCGATTGAGGTGAATGGGTTGTATAGATCTCTCCTTCCCTCAGCTGACCCAGTGGTGAGGGCCAGACTGTGTGAGGCACTGGACTCCATTGTCAACAAGGCACAAGAACCCAACAAGTCTAAGAAGGTCCAATACACGAATGCCAAGCACTGTGTTCTCTTTGAGGCCATCAACCTCATCCTGCATTTCCAAGGGTGGGTGTCTGTGTGCGTGCGTGGGGGTGGGTGGGTGCGTGTGGTGTTGGCTTTCTAGCTTCATAACTTGTAAAGGTGGCCGTAACTTGAGCTGAGATTCATTGTCCAGTTTCTGAAATAGGTTTTGTTTCTAGCTGTGTATTGTACGTATGTACTCTATCCTGTATGATATGTGCTTAGATACTCACACTCCTCCCCTACCCACAGTGACCCCAGCCTCCAAGTGAGAGCTGCCAACCTCTTAGGTGGGTTCCTCACACACAAGGATGTGAACATGCGCTACCTTTCTCTGGAAAGCCTCAGCCATCTTGCCATCTCTGATCTCACTAGAGAAGCCATTAAGAAACATCAGTCTGTTGTCCTGGAAACTCTAATGGTGTGCACACACACACACCACCACCACCACCCCTCCCCACACACACACCACACCACCCTACACACACACACACACACACACACACACAGTGTACTAACACTATTCTCCCACACACACAGACTGAGAAGGACATCAGTGTACGTCAGCGTGCCATTGACCTCCTCTACGCCATGTGTGATCAGTCCAATGCTGTGGATATTGTGGGACAACTCATGCCTTATCTGGAGAAGGCAGATTACTCCATCAGGGAAACCTTGGTACAGTAGTACATGTGTGTACTGTACATCGTGTAGCGGGTTATTTTCGTATGGTGGATATTTTCGTATTTTTCGTATTGTAAAATTATTCTACTGCAATTGGTTCAACGTCACTATCCTGAGCTGTACGAATAATTTAATTGGGCAGTTCATACGAACATTTGCACCAACGAACTTTACATGACCTGCATTCCTATTTATCCAGGTTTTGAAGATAGCTATTTTGGCTGAGAAGTTTGCCACTGATTTCAAATGGTATGTGGATATCATCCTGAACCTCATCCGATTGGCCGGTGACTACGTGGGTGAAGAGGTGTGGTATAGAATCATTCAGATCATCATCAACAAACAAGATGTCCAGGGCTATGCTGCAAAGACTTGCTTCGAGGTACTAGCAAACACATAGCTACAATGCTAAAATTGTAATAATTATTAATGTTGCGTGTACTGTACAGGCACTGCAAGCTCCAGCCTGTCATGAGAATATGGTGAAAGTGGGAGGCTATATCCTGGGAGAGTTTGGCAACCTCATAGCTGGTGATGCTAGATCCAGGTAACCTCCTTATAGTATGTGGCTCATGACTGTGTGTCACTGCATGGTGTCTCCCATTCCCAGTCCACTGGTCCAGTTTCAGTTACTCCATTCCAAGTACCACTTGTGTTCAGCCAGCACGCGAGGTATACTGCTCTCCTCATACGTCAAGTTCATCAATCTCTTCCCTGAGATAAAGCCACAGATACAGGAGGTAATGAAGCTTGTGCTGTATTTAGAGCACCAGTGTATCATCATGCTTGTCTCTGTTAGGTTCTCAACTCTGACAACCAGTCACGTAATTCAAACCAGGAGCTTCAACAAAGAGCAATCGAGTACAACAAGCTAGCCACCATCGGCACCTCAGACCTTCTGGTGAGTCATGCCAAAGTCTATTAGGCCCTCACAATGTTCTCATAACTTTGTCATAGTTTCCTCAATTTCAAAATGTCATACCATTGGATTCCTTGTTAAAAAGCGCTTCTATCTATAACTAAAAGTTAGCATTTTCCATGTAGAATTCCCTGGTGTACTAGTCAACCTGTGAAGCCATAATTGCCCACATAACTTCCAGGGCCCCACAGACATTATGAGTGTGCATTGACTTGTCTGTGTGTGTATAGGCGACGGTTCTGGAGGAGATGCCAGCCTTCCCTGAGCGTGAGTCCTCACTCCTCTCCAAGCTGCATGAGAGTGCTCCCTGGACTGCAAAGCTGCATAAAGATGTCACCTCACCAGCGAGTCAGCCATCACCAGAGAGAGAACCCAGCAGCACAGTCTCCAATGGACCCACACAATCACCAGCTGTTAACATTGGGATGCCTATAGAGCCACTCATCAACACAGGTACTGTGTACTGTGTGTGTGTGTGCCATTTCAATGTGGCATCCCAGGGTCATTAGATTGGACAATCCTAACCCAAGTATCACCATCATATATCCATGTCCCCAGATCTCATCACCCCCTCCACCACCACCAATAGTGGAGGCAACCTGTTGGTGGATGTGTTTGCTGTTGAACCCGTGGCCACACCCCCTGCCCCTCCCACTGGTGACATTGTCTCCCCTGGTGCAGAGGAAGGGTTCAATAGATTCCTCACTAAGAGCAATGGTGTACTCTTTGAGAATGACATGCTGCAGATTGGTGTCAAGTCAGACTTTAAGAAGAACCTGGGTAATGAATCAAGCTTCTTGTAGGTACACTCTTCACCATGTGTCTATTGTTCCCATACACAGGACGGATAGGGGTGTTCTTTGGTAACAAGTCTACCAGTCCTCTCAAGAACTTTTCCTCAGCTCTGACTCTCCCAGGAGATCTAGCCTCCTCTCTTGGTGTGGTTGCTAAACCTATTGCCACTTCCATAGAGGGTGGAGCACAAGTACAGCAAGTCATTGATGCTACAGCCCTCAACATCTACACTGAGGCACCTCGTCTGGCCATCACCTTCAAGTAAGTCAATAGTTTATAGCTAGTCTAGTACTTAGCTTACTTTGTTAAACTGTTGTCCTCCTCACACAGTTTGGGTGGGACTCCTCATAGCTTTGTCCTTAAGTTACCCGTCCCCATCTCCAAGTACTTGGAGGCTACCACTCTCTCTTCAGCTGACTTCTTTCAGAGATGGAAGGCACTTGCCAGGTAGGAAGAAGCATTCTCATTATCAGTGTGTTGTGACATGTGTTGTGTGTGTTTGTAGCCCCCAACAAGAAGCTCAGAGTGTTTTCCCAGCTAAGTACCCCATAGAGTATGCGTCTGCAAAAACAAAAGTAAGTGGCCAACTAACTCTCACTTATGTTGTTGAGTATATTCTTCTCACAGTTGTTGGGATTTGGACTGTCAGTGATCAGTGACATTGATCCTAACCCTGACAACTTTGTCTCAGCTGGCATTGTCAACACCACTTCAGTCCTAGTGGGCTGTCTAGTACGTCTGGAGCCTAACAAACAGACAAAGGTACGTATTGTGTGTGTGTGTGTGGGTTTAGATCCATCTTCTGTGAAAAGTCAGTATAGGCAGGAAATTTTGTGGATGCAAATTTTTGGCTCCAGAGCCCTCAGTAGAAATGTTTGTGGGTTCTAATAATTAATTCGTGGTTCAATGCCAGGAAACCACACCCACCAATAGCTTTGTATGTGAAATACCGGTGCGTAGGAGTTTATTGTTTTGTGTTAACTATAATTACCTCACGAAAATTTCTCGCTAATAATTATGGTATTTTAAGTGACTGCTGCTGTTCTCACATGCACTAATGGCTGTGTGTTCTGCTGCAGATGTATCGACTGACAATTAGGACATCCAACGAAACCATTTCCAAGGAATTCTGTGACATTCTATCCAAGCAATTTTAGCATTGTAACTGTGTTTGTCTTAGCTAGGTATCAAATAGATTATGACTGCATATACTGATTGCTTTGACCATGTGTTGTATATTATTATTATAATAGAGATTATTCACTTTCTGTTGTATATAATTATTATTATGAATTGTTGGCAGTAGTATGCATGCATATGCTTGTTGTGAGTGTCGCTTCTTGTTTTTATTTGTGTCCTTATAGATTATTAAAAAGTTATACTGATCAACACAGATCAATGCTGCATGTATATAATTATTAGGGCAGGAGTGTATTCACTAGCTCCTGTAATTACCTAATCAGATGGATAGATCTAGAACTTTCCATGTAAGTAATCAGGAGTGTATGAAGTATCTATAGTTATCTTAGTCAGTAATTTTTGTCACCACATGTGATAACTGTGAAGCTGATATTGAAAGACCAGATTACAACAAAAACACCCCAGCAGGAGGAGATGTGGGGCAAGGGGATGGTGGGATTGGGAAGGACCCATTAAGAAGGCCATTAAGAAGGTCATGGAGAGGACAGGCCTCCCCATGGCCAAGGTTGAAGTGAGTTACTTTAATTTTGTTATGCCATGTATTTAATATAATTATTTGTACAGAGATGGATTGACAACTAAGTGGAAACCTGGGTGAAGTACTAATTAGGTAAGAAATAGTTATAAGAAATTTGGCTTGGAAATAAGCCATAACACTATTTTAACATTAATGGTACATTTAACGCTGTGGTACACGTACAATAATTAGATCCCACTTGTGTGTGTTTAGCAGGGAATTATGAGCCATAATCTCATAGTTTCCCAGGGAATTATAAGCTTGAGGGTATAAAGTACAAGTATAATTTTTTGAATGTACAGAAATGATAATGTATAGCTGCATGATAATTAATTAGCTATGGCTGTTCAGTTTTTTCACTATACCAGTTTCTATAGCGTTTGCTGGGTTGATGGTAGAGTTCCCCAGGATCTTTTCTTGTCGAGGAACACTAAGAGCCAATGATTTTAACAGTTCTGGGTCCATTGTCACAAGCATGAAAGCATGTCTTCAACTTGTAGCATTTGTCAACTTTGTCCTCCTGACTTCTGTTTCTATCCTGCAGCCAATGTTTCAAATTGCAGTAGACTCCTGTGTCTTTTTGGGAACGATAGTGCACTGTAGCATGGAGTCACTAGTTTGTCCATTCCAATGTTGAAGCAAGGCCAATGCAAAGGTTTTTTTAGCAGAAATCATCTAGACTAGCTTGTCAGAACAGGACATTTTCAAAAATAAAGCTGTTGCTAAGGCTTGCTGCTTTTATAGATACACTTCTTGCCTGAGGCAGCCAATGAAAAGTGGGATCTAAATCAGTTAGCACATGTACATTCGGTATCTATGGTTATAGTGTCCCTCATCCCTCGGGCAAAGCCCTCGTGATATGGGACACTATAACACATAGATACCTCATGCCCATGTACTATCTATAACTTAGTAAGCTTATAACAAACTCTAGCTGAGCTCTGTAAGTGTGAGCCATAGTCTACCAAGATCTAGTAATAATGTGAACGCCATTTTATTTCCTATTTGTAATAATGTGAACGCCATTTTATTTCCTATTTGATCTGCAGATGCAATAACATACTGTACGTCCGAGGCATTGACGAGGAGGAAAAAGGAGAAATGAAAGAATGATTATAGACTGTGTAAAACTACTGGCCATTATGTTTAATAGTTTTCCCGTCACATGCATCACATTTCTGTTCTATTTTCTCTTTGCTTCATCTATCCCTTGTGCATTATATACAAAAATTGAGTAGCCATTAATACAAAAATGAGTTAATGTTGACAAATTTGAGCTCAGCTATAAAATGTTCCACTTCCCATTCTTCCTATACGAGTTCATCATTCTTCGTGCTTTTTTCTTGACATCAGGGAATGGGTCATTGTAGAGTTGTTCAACAGCTTCCACAATCCTCTCCTCTAAGTGTCTTGGTGATCCATCACCTAGAGCATGCAATGCTTGATCCCTCACAATACCTGCATGTGGAAGAAATAGAGAGTAGAGGATCATTGGTTGATAATGAAAAGGCATCTTTTAGTATTGCTCGAAGCAAAAGTTCATTCCGAATGAACTCTTACACAAAATATATAATACCCTTTAAAACAAAAAATTTGGGCCCCTGATATCTAATTATTGTAAATACTTTACATACATGTATAATTATTATATGCATCTAAATAATTATGTGGTCATAATTATGCAGCATGGTTTCGTTATGGTAACGTACCTTCTTCATCTGAGAGCATTTCGAAGATCCTCTCCCATACTTGAGGAATGTCTTGTCTCACATGACATGGGCAGAGATCCTTCAAAGCTTGCTTTCTCTTTCTGGGGTTCGGATCATAGGTCCTCTTGATGTACTCGGAAATGATTTCGTCACACATTTTTTCTTTTCACATTTTTAGAATAGATATTGTACAGTTGCTTCACCCTATATACATGCATATGTGCTATTGCTCGCTGTTCTTTTATGTTTTAAATGTACATGTACTTTGTATAGCCTTGCATTCTGTTGTGCAATCATGAATGCTATTTTTACACTGTACGTAATGCATTTTCAAGTAAAGAGGGGTGGGGCTGCTCTGCAGAAATGTAGGTGGGGGAGGGGCTTATTTGATGACGTAATCACTCCCGTAAATAAAATAATTTTCAAGAATTGTGGTTCTCAATGGAATGATGTTCTGATTAGCAGGTCATGAATGCATTCAAAAGTTTTTCAATGTTATTCACTATCAATCAACAGCTATTGCTGGTGTTGTCAGGACCAACAGAGAGCCCCATACAAGCCTATGGAGATCGATATAGATATAATCATCACAAAACCTGCAGATATAAAGCAATTATAATAACTGTATAATAACTGTACAGTAATTTGTAGGATTCCATTACCTGTGAATGTGTTCTTGCTGGGGTGGGTGTGGTGAATATCCTGAAGGCATGATGGTCTCCATGGTGATTGCTGGTCAATAAGTGATCCTGTAGCGGACGCACAGACAGCTGGAAAAGAAAGTGCAAAAATGTTTAGGGATGTTCTGTTATAATTATTAAGCTATAAGCACCCACCGGTGAGAGAACAGCTGCTGATGGCAGGTGTCTGGGAGAGGCCACCTGCTGACAAATGGACCGCCTCTTGGCTATTCTAATACTTCTCCTCGGGCTCTGACAGAGGGGGGACTGTAACCGTGGGCTACCGTTGTTCTCAATCAGGGGAGTGAGTCTCTCTAGTGGAAACATAGTGCTCCTTGGGGAATCGACAAATAGTTTGTTGGGAGGTGTGTCCATACTAACGATGAAGTCAGTCAGCTCGATGTCCCCAGACCCTTGAATACAGGGAGTGTGTAAAGAGAGATCAAAGCTTTCATCACCATGACATTTGCGCTTTCTCTTCCTAGAGGAACGGTAGCTTGGAGTGGAGAGGTCGTTCAGAGCAGGTGTCTGCATGTGTGGAGCTTGTCGGCCAGTGAGGGGTGTCTTGGCTGGAGTGAAAGCATTCTTGAAACGAGTCAGTAGTGATGGCTTGGACACAACTGGCGTCTCAACACCTATATATAAGAGTGGAATAATTATAGTACATAGATCAAATTGAGCAATACAAATTCAAAATTAGCAGTGTACACCAAACACATCTGAGCTCAGATAAAGCATGAACCTACAGTAAAACTTTACCTTTTCTCCTCTTTGTTGCCCGTGGTGTCTCTGCCTCCATTGTGTCAGTCGGGGCCGACCTCTTGCGTGAACTCCTCCCCTCAGAGCTTCTCTGGGTGTGTGCCTTGGCCAGGTACTGCACCATATCTGATTCATCCAGAGAAGTGCGCCAGAGGACAGGCAGTAAGTGTCCCTGGGATACCCTGCAGGCAATATCAGGTAACACAAGTACATGAGATTGTGTAGTATACGATTTAAACCCCACAGTTGTAACGTCAATGTACAGTATGATAAAATTGACAAAAATTAAGACTGTAGAGAGTCAAATAGAAGGTTATGCATACGTACCTATAGGCAAGCCACTTGTTCAGATAATTATGTGTACTAGAGTTTTAGTATGATAGTTTCTTTGGATACTTACAGTCTGCTTGGAAGGTGCTGAAGGAAAGGCAGTGCTTGTTCTATCCGGTACATGGCCACCAGTTCAGCTGAACAGGAGAGAGAGAGAGAGAGAGAGAGAGAGAGAGTCAATACTGATCAAGTTATTCTTCGTAACTTACGGGCACAAACTTTCATGATGGCTAGTGCAACTCTGAAGATTGTGTTGATACCTGGAGAGGAATGATGGTATCAATGAAGGCTTTGAGACAGTTGCCACAAATAGTGTACCTTCAAAGAACAGTAGATCACAGACGGCTAGTACAGTGTCCCAACAAGGTAGAGAGGTGAGCAAACACATAAACCATGAAGTCATGTACAGTAGAGGATGGATACCAAGCTCCTCCTGAAAAAATAGAGACAACTATATAATGACACAGAGAGTTACAGCATGTAATAGCTCAACCAATGCTTGTTAAATACTAATAGGCTTGTAAGAATTAGCTCAGCAAATGGTATAAGGTACAACTCACCAAGTGCTTGGCAACGTTAGGGAGCTTTTCCTGCAGTACCAGTGCAAACGCAGCAGCGTGAGTCTGCAATCTAAAGAGGAGGTTATTCACTTACCTGATAATTATAATAAATTTGACCCTCGAGGGTGAGAGTATTACATAGCCTAATACCTCACCTGCTCATAGAAGCGTCGTAATAACCTGCCAGATACTTTGGACTCTCACACAATGACAGGAGTGCCCAGAACGCATCCTCCTCATCCATATTCATGAGCAGCAGTCCACCAATATAAGCCATACCTGCACAGATAGTGTCTCACATACAGTACGGACATGATAATATTAGTATTCCACCTTGACAGTACCCCACTGCGGGGTTGTATGCAGCGTACACTGCTAGCATGTGGAGGAGGGACAGTCTGCCAGGGGCCTCTATAACCCGAAACAGTCGGTGGCATGGAAACGATCGACCTACAGTATGTAAAAAGTTCAAAATTTGTAACAACTGTATAAGGGAGTTCACACATGCATGTACCTATGTCCATCATGATTTGCCTGATAGTTTTGAGGTCCACCCCCTGACATGCTATCTCAACGGATGGTTGCTCCAGGTAACCGTTGAGTGTTCGAATGTCCTGTTCACTGGAGTACTCAGACACACCAAGAGCTCTCAGCTGAGCTTGTAACTCCATCAGCTTAGCCTGAAGAACAAATAGTGTAAGAGTGCATGGGGTTTGTAATATGGCAAAGGGTCATTAAAATAATGGATGAAATAAGGACTGCACATAATATATGGTAAAGGGTCACTAGAGTAATAATGAAATATTAATGGCTAAAAGTACATGGCAAAGGGTCACCAAGGTAATGGGTGGTGAAATATTGACGACTATAATTATGACAGTCATTATTACTTCATCACACAATAAATATCACCCTAACACTATACAGATTGCGCTTACCTGATAACTGAAGTCAGACTGTGCCCTGAGGGTGTGAGTGTCGAGGAACAGTTGCCATGCTCTGGAGCGCAGTGACCGAGGGAGACCTTTACGAAGCAACTGCCTCACCTAAGCGTAGAAAACAATCAATGGATTTTCTAGCTACACAAATTACACACACACACACACACACACACACACACACACACACACACACACACACACACACACACACACACACACACACACACTCACACACACACACACACACACACACACAACACACACACATGCACACACACACACACACACACACACACTCACACACACACACACACGCGCGCGCACACACACACACACACACACACACACACACACACACACACACACACACACACACATGCACACACGCACACACACACATAATAGGTCTAACAACATGTGATGTACCTTGTGTGGGGAGTCCTGGTCCCACGAGTCCAGTGTCTCCGTCCACTGTCTCGCTACCTCTTCACTCGGCTGGGGGCTAGAAAACACAACTAATTATACAAACGGATGGCATGAAAATTATGTTAAAATTTATACATCAATGGAAAACTTTTTCTCATATGCAAACAATCACATTCTAATGTAAGAGGGCAATATATTTTTGTGTGAATGTTGGTCCATCAATATAAAGCAAGCATAATTACAGCATCCAAGTAGATAGTTGGCTCTATGATCTATAACTACATGTACGCTATGTTAACATAATTATGTACCGGTATGTATCTACCTGTAGCCATGACATCTCTCATCTGAGAGGTCTCCATCATTTTCATCACTTGCAACCAAGAAACCATACTCATCAAACTCTTGATTACCATTCATGACTCAATGCAGTAATCCCTAACAGCTCTATGTGGCAATGTTTCTTATGTTCAGCTTTTGAAAGTAGTGTAGTGGTTGGTAAAGGTCAAAGTCCACTAGGAGTGTGTTTCGAATAGTGACTGCAGGGCAACGTGTGTAATTAGGTACATTATAGAAATTCCATTAAAGTATTAATTAATGACACCCACTGCACTAAAACAAAAAGTACTGAGTTTTGTAAGAGCCATATGAATCTATCCATATAGCCTTAGGAATATCAGTTATTGAGGCAGGCTCTCTGGCCAGTTACATTTTGTACTCATCATATAATTTACTATAGTTAGCTACAGGTCAAATTAAATTCTTTGGACTTACTTTATTTATAAAGTGCCATGTTGTGATTTATATACTACTAGCTGCATGAGGCACTGCTCATTCAATTACACCTCAGGAGAATCATATGCAAACGCAAAACAAGTGTTTATATCATGTACACAATAGACAAAAACATCATTGACTGCATAAGGCGAAAAGAACATATCTATAATTATAACTAAATTGTTTATGACTAACAGTGCGTGGCTGGCTACATTTCACAATAGCCGCTATATAATTCCCTGGGAAATTCCCAGGGAAAGTCCCGGGGACGAACCTACATGAATAAAAAACATATGACGTTATGAGAACCTAATGTATTCATAAACGCACATTTCCATACATGGAAGAAACCCGATAAGAAGCACACACACTAGAAGATGGGGCACTCATAATGACAACTAAGAACAGTTTGTGGTGTGGTGAGCATAGTAGTTCCACTCCAGAGCTGCTCAGACTAATGAGTCTGCCGCCAGAGGCTGGCCCATGTTTGTTCACCAGTGTACACTACTACAACCTCTGACACTCATAGCAACCAGTACTACCTGTATGTCAATACACTTAACATTATGGTACAAAATGTGCATCAAAGCAACCCACTTTTCAAATTGGCCATTGCCGCAATCTCATTAGCCCACTATCCACTATCGGGCTGCTGCTATCGGTGCTCCATCACCTAGTGAGTAGCACAGTGAGTAGCACGAGGTGCTGCCGTAGCAATGCCACGTCACCACACACACTACGTCATCCAATAACTGATGGACACTATAAAGCGGCCATGGCCGTGGGAGACTGGGTCAGGCAGAGTGTGAGAGAATAGCTACCTGTGAGAAACCTACGGACAAAGAAAACATTTCCACAACACGAAGGTGAAAAAAACTTTTACAATACTACTTTAGAAGCTAGGCAATTTAACGAATTGTTTTCCTAATATGTACCTTTTAATTGCAGGATTACATACTCCCAAGGAAATATGGACGGCGTAACAGCGAATGCAACAGGCAATACAAAAATTAACCCGGTAGGAGAGCACGCTCAGTTCCCTGTAATACCACAATCACTATTTCTAGGATGGCATAATTATAATTTTGCGAAAAACTTTTGTAATTTTGCACCAGTACTACTCTAGCGTTATACATGCTCCACTCTATTTCACAGATTTCCCTGCCCAAGATGAACTGCGATGATCATAAAGGCTGCCCGCCATGTGTTATTCTCTAAGCATGCATTCAATAAACATCACTGACAGCTGTAAAAGATCAATGAAACTACAAAACTGAGAGCTCAGAATGTCTAAAATAGCAGGATATATTAATTGTAAATCATAAGACAGTACTGTTAGGTAGCAATTAATACAGCTCATTATTATTATTTTTCTAAACTCCTTTTTTTTAATCTGTTTCTTAATTTGTAATGGTAGTTGTGTTTGTCTATATAAATTATGGTTTGTTGCTCTCTTAAGTCAAGTGCTGGTGTAAGGTAACTAAGGACTGGGTGGTTCTAACAAGAGCCTAACTAGATAAATGCAAAGTGTCAGAGACAACAGAGCCAGCCCTACACACTTGGGTCAAGTGGATGCTCCTCTAACAAAAACAACAGCAGACAATAAAGGCTCTTTGATGGTCAGGTTATCAGGAGAACTACAAGCTGTTAAAGAGATAGTTGATCTTAGAACTAGAGCTGTGGGTGATTGTGTTGAGAGGAACATTTCCTAGCAGACAGAATTGAATTTAGCTGAAGTGATTATGGTTTGAGCTGGAAATTCCTCTCCTACTCACAACCCTCCCAACCACAAGGGTAGTACCACAATCACATAATGAATGAATACTCATAATGCCAGGTCACAAGTGGGAGTACTAAGAAACATGCATATCAGTAAACACAGAGCACTGACTGTACTAGGAAAACTCACACTGTTTGCTTATTCTACTTCCAGGTAGCTATGACAACAGCTATGACAACAAGCCTTGACATTCCCAACACTGCATGGAACAAAATGAACAGACACATGATATAGCATTGCCATACATGTATATAGTACTTTTTATAAATGGTGTGAATAATACAATTATCCTACACACAACAAGACAGGTATAAGCCACACAAATATGAATGAACCTGGGACAGAAAAACAGAGACACCCTCTAGTTGCTCATCTCACAAGATGATTTGTGTATAGTCACACCTATATTGCATCCATTTCATGATAAAACACCCATGAACATAAGTATAGGTATAGGACCTACTGGACACCAATAATGATAGGACTGTGAAATCCTAATTGTCAAACAAGCTTCACAATTCTTATACACACTTGTAGCTCAATGTTCACAATATGGCTATAGCTGATCACACACACAATTATGGGATTGATGATACTGAATGCATGACTGAATGCAGACCACTTATATACATTGCCGGGGCGAACCCAGGGGGTGACCCATCGATAAGAGAAGCTGACATAGGGACTGTCCCGGGGAAAGGCCACGGCAGAAAGAAAAAACACAATAACTTCCGGAGAGGTCACAAAGGTGACGATCTGTTAAGGGGAATGACATACACACACCATACTCACTGGAAAACAGCTTGTGGTGGTGAGCATAGTAGTGCTCTGCTCACTAATGAGTCTGCCGCCAGACTCTGGCTCATGGTTTGTTCATAAGTGTACACTACTACAACCTCTGACACTCATAGCAACCAGTACTAACCTGTATGTCAATCCACTTAACATTATGGTACAAAATGTGCATCAAAGCAACCCACTGTTCAGATTGGCCATTGCCGCAATCTCATTAGCCCACTATACCACTATCGGGCTGCTGCTATCGTGCTCCATCACCTGGTGAGTAGCACGAGGTGCTGCCATGGCAAGTAGTACCCAATCATGCCCACATCATATGATCAGCCAGGCTTCGGGAAGGTTCTGAAGCAATTACGTCAGACAATTATCAATAATACATTGGCAAAAGGTCCAATCATATCACTACACGTTATGGGAAAATGACTAGGATATTTCTACGAGCCCGGTGCTTTCCTGGAGCCCACCGTCCCTATATAACAGCCAGCAAATTTGAGAGCTACATATCAAAGGATAGAAGGACCAAAAGACCAAAAGATCAAAGACTCTGCAATACGTGTACCAAGAGATTTATTTGGAAAAGTACGTTCGCTGTAAATTGGTTATTTGCAGTAGTATAGTACCTGTAATTAAGTGTACTTTCAGAGAGTACAGTAGCTGCATGGCTTACCATTGAACTCTCTGTTTTATTTTCACATTTCTCCTACAGTCCTGAGAGCTGTGCCTTCTGTTGTTGACCTGAAAAACTCAAACAAGCAATAAAAATGGTAAGTGAAAAATATGGGGAACTTTTTTTTTGTTATGTGCAAGATTATGGAGTGTCGCAAATATTACGTTGCACCTGCATGTAACAGCAAGATTTTTACAACCCACAAAAACTGAAAAACCAGTTAGCAAAATTAATACATAATCTGATTCAATTAAGCAATTTTCTTAGACTTTACTTTCTCAACACACTGTGCAAAAAGTGCAAAACAAATCAGCTAAAACAGAGAGAATTCTGAAACACAACATTTCTTACTTAGAGTGGTCCCAAAAGGCGCTGTGACGAAGATGAGGTCGAGGAGCTTGTTAACGAGGCAGACAAACTAGGTGACCAAGTGGGACAGATACTAGAGCACCCCCAGAACCAACCAGATCTACCACGAGAGCGGAAACTGGAGAGGCTGTTGGTTAAAGAGGAGAAAAAAGTCGAGGAATTAGTTAAAAAACTTGATAACCCTCACCCACAAAATGAACCTGATTGTTCACGATAAAAAAAAAACTCTAACTGAAGCACTTGTATTATTATAATTATTATATTATTTTTAAACCTTGCATGTGAACACGTTTGCTATATATAGGGGGTCACAAAGTGCATACAGGTATTTGATTATTTAACGCTATTTTAAGTTATGGCTAGTTTGACTTACAGTAAAGGCTGTTGCAGTCTCTTCAAAATCTTTCATAGCATCTGTTTGCACTATTATCGTAGGATCCTCTTACAGTGGGAGCTGTTGTAGTCATTTGTGGAGTGGGTTGTTGGATTTGTTGCTGCTGCAAGGGCAAAAATGGTGGCAACTCCCACGATCAGAACAAGAAGGATAACTCGCGATGAACCAGCAAATAGAGACAATAGCTGCAGTATACCTGCAGAAAATAGATATTTAGAATGTGTATCTGACAAAACAAAACGCGATGTGTTTCAAATGCGAGCCAATAATTAAGGGGGGTAGTAAATACAGTTATAATAATACACTTACTACACAGAGTCTGAGTTACAATGACAGAAAACTAAATGAGTTGGAGGGGAAGTTGAAGCAGCTGCAAGTCCAGCTGAACCAACAGAACACAGAACTGATCAACTATCCGAGGAACAAAGATACAGTGCGTCCACACTTTCAAATGACCAGGAGTACAGTAGGACAAACAAACCAGAGTATCGAGGCCATACGACTAAACCCAGTTGGTGTTCAGCGTCCGCAACAACGTTTTCAACAAATACAACTATTACAAGGGAGCATAGCGCAGCTCATTGCTGAAATAAACGGGCGTCTTCTACCTCAGAGTCACCCACCCTGTCCCCGTTAGAGAAAGAGAGAGAGGACTTGTGCAAACTCGTTAGCTAACAATAGTTATGTACTTGAATTATTTTAGGTATTATTAACATTAACCTTTTAACTGACTGAAAACACTACACACTGCAAATAAACTTGCATCAGAATGACCCAAAAGAGAGACGGACAGACGGCTGTAGTATCTGCAGAAAGTAGAGAACGTGTGTGATGTTTCATTGGTTACCAATTAATTAAAGGGTGATGCAGTTGTATTAATAATACGCTTAAGTTAAAGGCATAAAAAATGTAGCACAATCCTTACTATAGACAATTCTTATTCATCACTAGTAAAATTTGCTTGGTAATGGGGGCAATGGCAGCGAAATGGTGGAAGTGTGCACCTGACAACCCCCCCCCCCAGATACACCTCGCTAGGAAAAGACTAGTATTAAAGTGATACAGTTTAACTAGGGCAAGGAGCTTTAGCATGCTTCTGACTTGCGCAATAGTAATTTTGTTTCGAAGGAGTATAATGACATGTATTTCAATAATTATTTACTGCGTATGTAGGGAGGGGGAAAAAAAGAAAAAACTACTTCAGCTTCTTCAACTACCACAAAAAAGCCAAAAGATGTGGCTACAAAAGAATCAACTACCTGCACCACAACCCCTACTGTCCCCCAGCAGACCAAAACAAGGCCTCATGATCACAATCCTAAACCCAAGCCTCGTTCAAAGAACTAACTGCTACTAACAGATTGTAGAATTATAGCTGTCTTCAATGAACTTTTGATGTGAAATTAGACTTGCTAAACTGCAAACCAACAGACAAATACAAGAACTTATAGGCGTAACTTATAAGCGTAAAAAATGGAGTATAATCCTTACTGTAGACAATATCTTATTCACCACTAGTAAAATTTGCTTTTGTTAGGGTAATAGAGGTGGAGGTGGGTGCCATGGTGGTGGTGGTGGCGGTGGTGGTGGTGGTGGTGGTGGTGGTGGTGGCAGTGAAAATAGTGAAAGTGATGTATATGGTGAAAGCGGGCATCCTGACAACCTCCTGGATACACCTTGCTCGAAAGAACTAGTTAAGAACAGAAAGACACGTAGTATTTAAAGTGATACGGTTTGGTTTAACTAAGGCAAAGAGCTTTAGCATGCTTCTGACAAATTATTAATTTTGTGCACATAGTAATTTTGTTTCGAGGAAGTATATTTCAATGATTATTCACTGCGTATAATAGGAAGAAGAAAAACAAAAAGCTGAAAAGAAAGAGACGACCGAGAAAGAGACGACCACGACAAGAGACCATCCGCAGAGTAAGCCAGATATAGCTCGCTGATGAAAAGAAGAAAAAGTAACTGCTGCTAACATTACAAATCAGATTGTATATAATTATAGTTGCCTATCAAAATAACAATGATGTGAACTTAGACTTGATCCAAATCTAAACTGCAAACCAACAGATACTATTCATCACGCACAACAACGTTTTCAATAAATACAGTGATTGCATGAAAGCGTAAAAGAGCTCATGGATGACATAGAATGCCGTCTTTTACCTCAGAACTACCCACCCTGTCCCAGACACTAGTCGCTAGAGAGAGAGAAGACTTGTACAAACTTGTTAGCTAACTATGTATTGTCATTATAACTGTTTATAGTTAACGTGCATGACGTTTCAATGGCAAACCAATCCAAAGGGTAATGCAGTTGTATTAATAATACGCTTACACAGGATGCCAAGGTAAAGCAGTTGGAGCAACTGCAAGGAGAACTGACTCAACAGCAGACAGAACTGATTAACCAGCCGTGGAACAAAGAGGCAGTGCGTCCACGCTTTGAAGCGACAAAGAAGAAAGTGGAACAGACCTATGGGATGTCGATACAAATGCAAGATAGTATCAAAAAGCTCATCAATGACATAGAATGCCGTCTTCTACCTCAGAGTCACCCACCCCGTCCCCGCTAGAGAAAGAGAGGATTGTACAAATTCGTTAGCTTAGACTTAAATTACTGACTGAAAACATAACACTACAAAAAAAACTTGCATCAGAATGAATGTTTCAATTGCTAATTAAGGCAATAATTAATAGCCTAAGGGTATTGTATTTATACATTTAATACACAGAGTTACAATGAGATAAGACTTGATGAGTTGGAGGGGACGTTGAATCAGCTGAAAGAGGTGCTGCTTCAACAGAAATATGAACTGACCAGCTTTCCGGAGAACCAAGAGGACGTGCGTCCACAGTTTGAACAGACAAGCGAGGAAGTGGAAGAAGCAAATGATGGAATCACAGAGATATGGCAAAACCCGGCCGATATTAATGATGTGCAACAACGTTTTCAACAAATACAGCAATTGCAAGATAGCATAAAAGAGCTCATGGATGACATAGAATGCCGTCTTCTACCTCAGAACTACCCAGACCCTAGTCGCTAGAGAGAGAGAAGACTTGTACAAACTTGTTAGCTAATAATAAAAAATTGTGTATTGTAGCTGCATTATAAATTACTTTTTAACTGTTTTAACTGACTGAAAACACTGTAGATTGAGGTCAGGTGTGAATTGCATTTGTCACTAATAAATTAAAAAGACAAGAGATTACCAGAGGGCAGTAATAGATAAACAAGGGGAAAATGACAATAAATTTGGGCTCAAAGACCATAATTTTACTCATTAAGAGCTAGAAAGACTGAAATTTATGGCACATAATTAGAGTACAATATAAAATTATCATTACAAACACTGATTGCTTCCTCCTATACGACCCAGTCACTATATACTTACGGGGGTGATCTTGATCCCTACGACAGCAATCCTCATCCATTGATTGTTGTATGCCAGCTAGTTAAGCACAATCAAACGTGCACTATAATTATGCCCTAGCATGAAGAAGCATGTACGTAACTTTATGCCATGTACCACCCACTGCATTGACTGCATTGCCACCGTAGGCAAGCCGATATGTCTGTAAAAGAACGCAAGGTCAAAAGACACTTCAACAACTGACGCTTAAAGAACTGAAGGCCGAGATGGAAGCAATGAGGGATGAGCATAATGATCAGAAGAGGGCATTACTTCGTCGGCCGACTTCAATAGAGAGAGGTGTAGTGCTGGCACAGTATCAAAAGACAAGGCAAGGAGTAGTGGAATTGCAGGACGCGATAAAAGAGATACTAAAGTTTCCACAGAACACGGAGAGCTTGCCACGAAATGGCGGAGATGTGAAGCAGGCAATACGACAACTGGAGAGAGAGATAAATCTGCTTCAACAAGAGATTGATCAACTTTAAACACAACCATAGCAAGGACATGGACATTTAGAGACTTAATTATAGAGAAATATGTATACGTAATCTGCAACATTTATTTTTGTTGACATACTATAAATAATTATCAATAATACAACCTTTCAACTAACTTTAAACATAATAATTATACCGTTAGTGCTTAGAATTTGTGTGTAATTATGACTCCTTCCTCCCATAGGACCCAGTCACCACCTACGCTGACCATGACCATAATTGCCCCGAGCCATCAAGGCCTAAACCTACTGAGGGGTGGAGTTGTACCATTCTCTAATTCAAGCTGCCTCAGAAGAAGGAACGCTTTTATTAGCTGATCTAGCTTAGATACATATCATAGTTCAAATGCGAATTGTGTTTGTCAAAAATGTAATGTAAGCCAGAAGACTATTAATTTTACACAATTATCTGGTAATTAAAGCTCATTAACAGCTATTATTCAGCTTTGAAATTAGCAACTCTAGGTCAAGTTGTTATGGGCACACATAAGCTCTTAATAGTACCACTGTTAGCCTCGATCCCAGGCCCTTGGAAAAGAGGGCCTGGTTCTCTCCTTTCCTGGTGGCCTGGGATCGAGGCTACTACACCACTGTATGAGCTAGTAGCTTACTGACCATCACTTTGCATTCTCCATACAATATACGTAGGTCATGGCCATTCCAAGTAGATCTGACAGACAGCAATCTGGAGAGGTAAGGTAAAATAGTTGACAATGTATAGCTAAAAAAGATGTGGTGTTCTACGCATGGGACTGTAGATATGTGCCTCTCACCCCTTTACAGTATATTCATGCAATGCCAGGAACAATGCCAGCACAGCACAGAGATGCTGCCTATATACAGAGAGAGAACAAACAATGGCACTGAATGTTCTGTAAACATTGTGTGGTCCCTACCACCCCAAACTGAACTCATACAACCAACTGTGCAGGCTGCTGCACAACTGTGCACAAATTTCTTGCACAAAATTCCTTGCACAAAAAATGCACAAGTAGGGTTTCACTCAATATAGAACACAATGAAGTGCTAGCTCAGCACAAACCATGTAGCCTCGATCCCAGGCCCTTTGAGAGCGGCCTGGGATCGAGGCTAACCTACATGTAGCTATGCCATTACAGTAATAAGGACATTATACAGTGAATCATCCACCCACATCCTAACAATAAGAACACTAAAACATGTACTCCCTAGCTGTTACTAGAGCACATAATACTTTAGCCTACAAAATGATGGAAACACCTATTGTATGCAATGGGACTGTAGATATGTGCTCAATTGAACTATCTCTCACCTATTTGCAGTATATCCAGTGAGGAACAAAGCCAGCCCAGCACAGGAGATGATTCCTACAGAGAGAAAATGAACAGTGAACAATGAATGTCACTGAATGTACATGTAGTGATTTTCTGTGAAAATTGTGGTTGTGCTATATACATGTGCCCCAAACTGAATCCTTACACCTTACAGTGTGCAATGAGCCCCTGCAGTTTTGCACAGTTGTGCACAAAATTCCTTGCACAAAGAAATTGCTACTTAAAAATAATTATGCACAAGTAGGGTTTCATTTAATAGAATACAATGAAGCTAGCTCAGCACAAACCAATGTTACCTACTGGTAGCTATGCCATTACAGTAATTAGGACATTATATACAGTGAACTATCCACCCACATCCTAACAATAAGAACACCATAACATGTAGTCCATCTTTTCCCTAAGAGCCTGTTACTAGGACACATACCTACACTAGCCATAATTATTCTACAAAAATTAATGAGGGTACTATGGAAATGAACACCTATTCACACAAAAAGCATGAAAAGCATGGAAAGAAATGAAGTTAGTAACAGGGCAAATGTCAGCTAGATTGCACCTAGGGAATTCTGTGGTGTGGTGAGCATAGTAGTTCCACTCCAGAGCTGCTTAGGCTAATGAGTCTGCCGCCAGACCCTGGCTCATGGTTTGTTCATCAGTGTACACTACTACAACCTCACACTCATAGCAACCAGTACTATCTGTATGTCAATGCACTTAACATTATGGTACAAAACTTAATGAGACAAACAACATCCCAGAAATACTGCCGCAGGTAGTGAGAATCACATGAACTGTACGATAAGCAGGCCACCTGATAAGGGGACACTACTGCTATCGATGAATAGGTCATTCTTTGCTATCGATGAATAGCGAAAAGACCTCTATTAAGGTTCGGTAGCTCCCCGAAATACTAGTTCTTGCTTAGTCAGGCTATACGTAATTAGAGAAAGTAGCTATTTTTGGAGAAAGTGACGTTAGCAAGTTAGCAAGATCGTAGATAGGTGCCTAGGATTTGAGAGAGTATAAAAAAAAATCAGACTCTATAAGCGGAAGATACAAACTACGATTGGACTCATTATTCTTGAGTTAATTTCGACCCCATTGATTCAAAGTAAAAGACTTCAATTACACAACATGGATAGCCCAGTGAGTTGAGATTTGTGTGTATTTAATTAATATTGTAAACATGTTGATATCTACGTACGTAAGTACCTACCAATTCAATTCGATGTCTAAACGAAACCAGTGCAGAAAGATTAGTGGGCTTATACTGATCCGATACAAAAATTATGTTCAATAGGGTCTACCTGTGGAAATTGATTGCAAAGAATGGGAATGTAACCACTACATTCAGTATGTGAATGACTACCAATGTGGGCATAAATTTCGGTTGTGCACAAATTGTGCATATAGTCCAGCTTACCGAACGTGCATGTTTGATGGAGCAAACAGGGCTCTATATATATAAAATATCAGTAATACAACCTTTCAACTAACTTTAAACATAATGATTATACGTAGTGCTTAATTAGAAGTTATTATTGTATGTAATTATGACTCCTTCCTCCCATAGGACCCAGTCACCACCTACGCTGGCCATGACCAAAATCCCTCCGAGCCAAAGCGTAAATCTTCTCGGTGTAATTGTACCATTCTCTAATTCAAGCTGCCTCAGAAGAAGGAACGCTTTTATTAGCTGATCTAGCTTAGATACATATCATAGTTCAAATGCGAATTGTGTTTGTCAAAAATGTACTGTAAGCCAAAAGACTATTAATTTGACACAATTATCTGGTAATTAAAGCTCATTAACAGCTATTATTAATTATCTCAGCTTTGAAATTAGCAACTCTAGGTCAAGTTGTTATGGGCACACATAAGCTCTTAATAGTACCACTGTTAGCCTCGATCCCAGGCCCTTGGAAAAGAGGGCCTGGTTTCTCTGGGATTGAGGCTACTACACCACTGTATGAGCTAGTAGCTTACTGACCATCACTTTGCATTCTCCATACAATATACGTAGGTCATGGCCATTCCAAGTAGATCTGACAGACAGCAATCTGGAGAAGTAAGGTAAAATAGTTGACAATGTATAGCTAAAAAAGATGTGGTGTTCTATGCATGGGACTGTAGATATGTGCCTCTCACCCCTTTACAATATATTCATGCAATGCCAGGAACAATGCCAGCACAGCACAGAGATGCTGCCTATATACAGAGAGAGAACAAACAATGGCACTGAATGTTCTGTAAACATTGTGTGGTCCCTACCACCCCAAACTGAACTCATACAACCAACTGTGCAGGCTGCTGCACAACTGTGCACAAATTTCTTGCACAAAATTCCTTGCACAAAAAATGCACAAGTAGGGTTTCACTCAATATAGAACACAATGAAGTGCTAGCTCAGCACAAACCATGTACCTACATGTAGCCTCGATCCCAGGCCCTTTGAGAGCGGCCTGGGATCGAGGCTAACCTACATGTAGCTATGCCATTACAGTAATAAGGACATTATACAGTGAATCATCCACCCACATCCTAACAATAAGAACACCAAAACATGTACTCCCTAGCTGTTACTAGAGCACATAATACTTTAGCCTACAAAATGATGGAAGCACCTATTGTATGCAATGGGACTGTAGATATGTGCTCAATTGAACTATCTCTCACCTATTTGCAGTATATCCAGTGAGGAACAAAGCCAGCCCAGCACAGGAGATGATTCCTACAGAGAGAAAATGAACAGTGAACAATGATTCTGAACAATGTCACTGAATGTACACATAGTAATTTTCTGTGAAAATTGTGGTTGTGCTATATACATGTGTCCCAAACTGAATCCTTACACCTTACAGTGTGCAATGAGCCCCTGCAGTTTTGCACAGTTGTGCAGAGTTGTGCACAAAATTCCTTGCACAAAAAAATTGCATGCTTAAAAATAATTATGCACAAGTAGGGTTTCACTTAATAGAATACAATGAAGTGCTAGCTCAGCACAAACCAATGTACCTACTGGTAGCTATGCCATTACAGTAATTAGGGCATTATATACAGTGAACTATCCACCCACATCCTAACAATAAGAACACCATAACATGTAGTCCATCTTTTCCCTAAAAGCCTGTTACTAGAACACATAATACCTACACTAGCCATAATTATTCTACAAAAATTAATGAGGGTACTATGGAAATGAACACCTATTCACACAAAAAGCATGAAAAGCATGGAAAGAAATGAAGTTAGTAACAGGGAAAAATGTCAGCTAGATTGCACCTAGGGAATTCTGTGGTGTGGTGAGCATAGTAGTTCCACTCCAGAGCTGCTTAGACTAATGAGTCTGCCGCCAGACTCTGGGCCATGTTCATCAGTGTACACTACTACAACCTCTGACACTCATAGCAACCAGTACTACCTGTATGTCAATGCACTTAACATTATGGTACAAAACTTAATGAGACAAACAACATCCCAGAAATACTGCCGCAGGTAGTGAGAATCACATGAACTGCACGATAAGCAGGCCACCTGATAAGGGGACACTACTGCTATCGATGAATAGGTCATTCTTTGCTATCGATGAATAGCGAAAAGACCTCCTTTAAGGTTCGGTAGCTCCCCGAAATCCTAGTTCTTGCTTAGTCAGGCTGTACGTAATTCGAGAAAGTAGCTATTTTCGGAGAAAGTGACGTTAGCAAGTTAGCAAGATCGTAGATAGGTGCCTAGGATTTCCGAGAGTATAAAAGAATTGGGCTCTACAAGCCGAAGATAGGAGCAAATTATTGGACACCACATTCAAGATTGGAAATCTCATAAACAAAGGCGAAACAGACACACCAAGGAAAATTGGTGAGAGGGAATGATTCTTCTTCAAAATACAGTAATGTGACTGTATAAAAATAATTTTGTTGCAGACCCCAGTTGTTTTGGATCAACAAAAAGAGATGGCATCACAAGTAAGTAGTAACTTGCATTTACTGTACATGTACATGTAGGCAACATTTAAAATTAAATACCAGTACTCACCATATTGAAGAATAGCTTCTGACTCAGCTACCGCCTCCTGCAAATCAAAAACACAAGAGATTAAAACGTAACTAGCTACATATAGTATAATTATATACGTAACATAATATCATAATCCCCTCCCCCCCCAAATATTGCACTCAGTCTACTTTACCTGTAACGATCGAGCCGAAGGACTGGGAATGCAATCATACCTATTATCAACAAGTAGATTATCAATGCGGCCACCGTTACTGGTTATGCAAAGAATGTGCAAATAGTACTGAGTTCAAATATTGCTTGTTCGATCGCACTGAAAAGCGACCAAGTGTTGGTAGTCCCCAAACACGAACAAAGCTTCCTAAGGGCACCAAATTTTCTCCTGTTGCATTTGTAAGTTATAAACCAAAAAATGGTCAAAAATTTAAATTACCACAATCATATACAGATGGCTTGTAACCATGATGACGAGCATGAGCACGACGAGGTTCCTTACAGCTGTAAACATAGGATTACCATGTGTGATCACTGTTACAACTCTTTTCCGCAATGTCCTTTTGATGATGGAGGTGTGTGGGCTTCGAGCGAGGACTGTCCTTGGAATGAAGATCCGAGCATTGCTAGGGGACGCACACCAAAGAAAGACACTTCTTTCTCCCGGGCTTCTAGTTCCTAGATAAAACAAACAGTATATATAAAATATATATCTATATAATTATGCAAATGTAGAGAGATTAGAACAGCATTATTGTACAATAGTGATAATTATAACTGTTGTAATTACTGTGTAAAATAGAAGAGGCAATTGGAAAGAGAGCGTAAGAAATGGACGGACGACGTCTGGAAAGATTGGGCATGTAATCACTCCCATACATATGGACGTATACGCTATCAGTGTGGGCATACCCTCGATATGTGTCATGCATGTCATGAGGCATTTACTCGATGTCCATTTGATGGCACATGTCGAAACCCATTGCCAGGGGAGATACAGCTTCAGGCAACTACTTGGGGGTATCAACCACCAACACCACCAACACCACCCGCTCCCAAGCCTCCAAAGGGGACGACTCTCTCTCCAGTGTGGTATGCTCCTTCTGAGTGAGGAAGAGAAAACAGAGAACTTGAACTGACTTTAGATTCTTTAGCTGTATCTATAAGTCCTTATAAAACAATGAATGCTGTGTTTTTAGTCTCTAGCTATAGCTATGTATAATACACATAGAATTGGTGTTTTAGATTATTGGCATCTTGTATATACGTAGACAAACCTGAAAAAATGGACTCACTGGGCTTGCAACCACAGTAACGACTATCACTACACAGGAGTCAGCTATACGTGTGGGCATTCCTTCACACTATGTGAGACTTGCTATCATGCCTTTTCAAGAAACTGTCCCCTCGGTGACGGAGGGGAAAGTAGGCCTACTCCTGGATTGGGTCGCAGAAGACGTGACGTAGAAGCCAAATGGGGCACAACCTTCTTCCCAGCAATGCCTGCCGGAGGGCTGTAGATAACTGAACTGAAAGAAAACATTAATAATGTAGATATTATTATATTATACTTTGTAAAGTGCATATTTAATGAATCAACAAATGAATGACATGTACAAATAGACTTAGGTACTGTAGTACTAGAAGGTTTTGCGAGTATCAAACATATGTGAGCGTTGATCAATTCGCAACAATAAATCGCAAAACCTAAATTAGTACTGGTAAATACACATGATCCTTGACAGAACGCAGATCGCAAAGGGCCAATTTTGCTGATTTGGCTCATTCGCAAAGGTTTTTCACCAGCAAAATATTCTACAATGTAGTAATACGGTACCATGATCATAATTATGTGAGTATAATTATTGATAAACCTACATAAGGTATAATCATAATCATTAGAATGTTGTTGTTCACCTCACAGGCGCAAGGGGGTGCTCCAGCATCACATGATTTACCACCGCCACCTCCAGTCTGCCCGGGGTGCGACATGAAGGTTCCACTGAAGTGGCGTACTGAGTTCCAGTGTCCCGACCACTATCTGTGTGATGACTGTGCTAACAGAACACAGTGTCCAGAACATCCAGGATCAAAGAGAAGATTCATACAATAACAGACACATAATTTATTTATAAGAGCTAATCCCAAATTCCCAATCTATTCAATTCACATGTTATTTTACGTTTGGTCATAACAAGAATTGGAAAATACAAAAAGTATAAGTTGTACATGTATTGCCAAACCAATTTCTGTGTACTGTGGCTATATGGTAAATCTCTGTGGTCTATTGAATTATGGGCATAAATCTACTTAAAAAAAAAAAAAAATCACACAGGAGTTGTCATAATTATGACACTAAAAACCTGAGTCAGTTCTCTGGAGTAGCTTCTTCCTCTTGATCAGACACTCTTGACACCCTGTTATTGTCATGTGAGCTGGGTGGGGCTGGGGCTGGGGGGTAAAACTCATGTGGATCCAAACTCATCTGACTGGACATTCGCCTCCTAGCAGCGGATGGAGCCTGCTGCTCTGTGCCCAGAGGTGGAAAGACTGAGTTGGTAGGGCTGAACGTCCCAGAGTCAAAGGAGGTACGAGTGTCTGTGCTGTCGGCTTGACTGTTCTCAATGGGGGGGGGCTGCTCGGGTGAGGGGTTAGGCTCAGCTGAATTATGACCCCGGGGAGCTACAGAAATGAATAAGTTCGATGGCTAGTCGAGGTGAAAAGCAGGCTATCCCCAAAAAACCTCAAACAAATAGGAATGAGGTCGATGAACAAGCATTTATTTACCTGTACGGATCTGAGGAACTCGGCTGATGGTCACTTCTGGCATGAGGATAATCTTTCCCACATACTTGTAGGCAATCATCTCAAAGATGCAGGGGGTGCTCCCACAATCAACCTTGATACCGGGGAACCCGTCCACAACATGTGTAATTTTATACGGTGCAATCTTTGTATTCACTTCACGATTGTGAAATTTATGGTCAAACAACCTGCAAAAAATGATTAGGATCGATACTGTACATAACCAAATGGCCTACTGACAGTTTAGAAGGCTCATATTTGAAGAAACGTTGCTGGACTTTAGTAGCTCCTATCTTCAGTGGACGGATGGCTAGCAAGATGGCATTTTCGCCAATGCGGCCAGCCCCATAGAGTGCATTAAGAAAGAGGTTAACTGTGTATGTAAAAACAAAGCAAGTGCAGCAATGGAAATTGATATGTAGTCGACTACATACCACTGACAAGTTTTGATTCCTCAGTGATCGGGGCTATCACAATAAAGTCCAGTCTTGGGTACGGTATTCCTGGTCCTGATGGTAAATTCTTTAGAAATTTGAGCACTAGCGACTGAGCCTAAGATGAACAAAATTACCGATCAATTAACTTTTTTAGGATTCTCACAGTGTTAGTCTAGAGTTATTGAGTAGATCAACAATCACACCAATGTTTTCCTTGAAAATGAATGTACCCAAGATAAAGATAATCAATCACACACTCACCCCAGTGATGCTTTCCGTGGACTGAGAGTAGAGATTGTCAGGGAACTTAAATGTGACATAATTGGTATAAAATTCATCCTTAAGTGTGGGATTTTCACTGGTGTTCTGGTAGTGAGGTTGAAAGTTGACAGACAGAACCTGAGCATTCAGTTCGAGGAAAGATAAGGCCAACCAACACAATAGATGTAGCTACATTTTGTACCTTAACAAAGGGCCTAGCCATAATTAGTGAGTAACCAATGGAGCCAAATGAGATGTCTAAGGCAAGGTCATTCTTTAGTTGTGGCTCCAATGCAGTTTCATCGTAGTGAGGGCCAAAGTTGGTCACAAACCAAAATATAACGTCACGAATACCTTTCATGTACTCCTGCAGATCAGAATGATAATAGACGAGAGAGTGTGGGTATTTGTAATGTACATGCATGACATACCTCCTGATACTCGATTCTTCCAAGATGGGGTTTGAAACGCTCATAAGCAATTTTCTCTGCATTTCCATTGAATCCTGCCGTGTGGAAAAGTCTATGAAAATCATCAGTTGCTCGCTGCTCATGAGTGGCCTGTTCAGGTTGTTGTTGACCATCTGTTTGATCTAAGTAACGAAAACATATTTTGTTCAGTTATAGGCTGTATGAATAATTATAATCATACCTGTTATGGGATTGGGTACACCAGAATCAGAACGGTTCTGATTTCCGCAAAACAGACTGGTTAACCAACTGCAGCAACCTACAAAGGAGAGTGGAGAATGATGCCTTTCACCACAAATGTGGCATTGGGAAGAAACTAATGCAAGCTATGGAGGACAAATGCACACCTATATCTTCCTCCTCCTCCTCTGCGGTATTTTCCGGTTGTAGGTCATTAGACGGGACGATATCTGGCAGATCCTGTTGGATACTAATGTACAGGTGAAGAAGCTGATGATCTCTTCCAAGCAGTCTCTTCAGCTCCTTGCTCGTCTGTACATTACAACATTGTCATTTATGTGTATACACACACACAGGGACCTCACTTGGATATCTTTGAAGACTTGTCCATGGCTTGTGTCAGCTCTGAACAGCATCAACAGGAGGAAGTCAAGGTCATGAAGGATTCCGGGGTAGATAATGTATCTTGGGTGAAACTTGAGGTAATGGGTAAGGGGCCATAAACGATTTATCCAACGACGAGCACATTTAGATTTATTTTTCTCAGTGGTAAAACAAGGGTAGGTGGGCCAGGATACCACGGGTGGGAACACGAAATGATCAGGCTTTAGACAACTTTGAAAAGAGAATTTTGCAAGTTCAAAATAACCTAGCTGTTCAGTATGCCGTACTGCGCACCACCCGAGGGCGTACAGAACCAGTCCAGCTGCAATCGTTAGGAGGAAGAAATCAGCATAGCGTACCAGATTCAACACCCGTAGACTTGTGTAGACACAGGGAACAGTAACGTTCAAGGGCCAACCACAAGGAGTGCCTAAGTGCTCCTCAGGGCATGTGAAGTCATCAACACTGTCACCAGGACAGAAGAAAACAAACGAAAAGTTTTTGAAGTAAAGTGCACTGAGTATCACTGACCCACAGACTATTATCAGCTGTAATACCAGTTTAAGGATATAAGTGTAGTAAATTTTCCGTCCGCTATATTCTTGCTCCAGCTTTGTCACACGATCAAAGTTATTGGTGTCATATTCCCCAGTGGTGCTATCTCGTAGACGGTCCAGTTTATCCACAATCAAGAAGAAGCTGTCAAAATCTCCATTGTGAAGAGCATTCCATATGTAGTGTGGAACGATAAGGAGAAGGCCATGAATGAGAATGTATATCGGGAAATATTCTGTATTTGGAACGTTCCTTGCACAGTAGTTGTTGATGTAGCTGGTCTGTCCTTGGCCGAACTCATAGAGCATCCTCCCCTCCAGGTCCTGAGCTGTGATGCCCACATTATCAGAGGGTGGGAAGCAGGACACACCCCCTCCCCTCAGAAACTCCACAGTCACATTGAGCACAGACAGTGCAAGAATAGCTGAGGCAATGTACTTGATGAATTGGTCCCAAAAAAACTCCTTTGGTTCAATGGAAGAGCTTTCCTTCTTCTTCTCACTGTTAACAAGGTCATACACTCCTTTCACTGCATCAGCCATCTTTGTTTGGGGGGTTTCATTGTGGTTTTTGGGTCACTATTATGTAGCCAGGTGAAAGTCTGCGCATGCGCATTTCACTATCGGCCCTAATCATTATACCACAAAACTAATGTGTTTAACACAATGGACAACATGACACATGAAACAAGTTAACAAGGTAGTAGTCACTAGTCTGTAAGTGTTTTCGCAGCTGATGACTCCAACTCTTTCCTCGTGCCTCTTTCTGGCTATAGAATCAGACATATCCGGTCCCTGAGTGTAGTATAGAAGTGAGGCTGGTGGGTGGACTCATAGAAGCCCTGCACACAAACAAAACACACTGGTAGCTGAGAAGCATCATGTAACATGTAAAATAAACTGTAAGATCAGTACAAAGGTCTAGCTCTCTGGTCAAAGCATATAAGTTGTAGGAGATGTATAGAAACATGGTATATTGGATTTCCTAAATAATTATAGACAAATAATTATATTCTGCATAAGTAACTCCCCAATGACAGCAAGGAACCTGAGTTGTGTATATGTATGTACTTGTTTACTGTATGTGCTCAATTGAACTATCTCTCACCTATTTGCAGTATATCCAGTGAGGAACAAAGCCAGCCCAGCACAGGAGAAGATTCCTACAGAGAGAAAATGAACAGTGAACAATGATTTGAACAATGTCACTTAATAGTATAATTATAATGTGGTTGCTATAGCAAACTGAACCCATACTATATAAATGAGCCTGAAAATCATTTTTATTGTGCACAAATCACAAAAATTGTAGGTTTCACTATTTTTAGGGAACTGAATAAAGTACTAGCTCAGCATAATTACCCTGTACAAATGCCATTACAAGACAAAGCATCATGCACCCACATCTTAACAACAATATGACTGTGCAGTTACAACTGTATATATATATTTAAGCCCATTGCTAGAAAGAACATAGAGATGAGGATATTATTGAAACACCTATTTTCACAAACAATGACTAACAACAAGACATAATAATTATTGAACCTAAAGTATTTCTGTGTTGTGGGAATATAATTACAGTAGTAACCTCCACTCCAGAGCTGCTCAGACTAATGAGCTCTGCCGCCAGAGGCTGGCCCATGGTTTGTTCATCAGTGTACACTACTACAACCTCTGGGACTCATAGCAACCAGTACTACCTGTATGTCAATGCACTTAACATTATGGTACAAAACTTAATGAGACAAACAACATCCCAGAAATACTGCCGCAGGTAGTGGGAATCACATGAACTGCACGATAAGCAGGCCACCTGATAAGGGGACACTACTGCTATCGATGAATAGGTCATTTTTTGCTATCGATGAATAGCTCCTTTAAGGTTCGGTAGCTCCCCGAAATACTAGTTCTTGCTTAGTCAGGCTGTACGTAATTCGAGAAAGTAGCTATTTTCGGAGAAAGTGACGTTAGCAAGTTAGCAAGATCGTAGATAGGTGCCTAGGATTTGAGAGTATAAAAGAATCAAGCTCTACAAGCCGAAGATAGGAGCAAATTATTGGATACCACATTCAAGATTGGAAATCTCATAAACAAGACGAAACAGACACACCAAGGAAAATTGGTGAGAGGGAATGACTCTTCATTAAAATACAGTAATGTGTACATTAAAATAATTTTGTTGCAGACCCCTTTGTTTTGGATAAACAAAAAGAGATGGCATCACAAGTAAGTAATTATAGTAACTTGCATGCAAATGTACATGTACACGTTCAACCTAATTTAAAATAGATACAGATACTCACCATTATCGAAGAATAGTTACTGACTCAGTTACTTTCTCCTGCAAAGCAAAATGTAATTTAGTGCAAAAAAGTAACAGCTACGAGTCGTAATATATTTATGTATCATAATCCTCTCCCAAAATAGTGCATTCAGTCTGAATGATCTAGCCGAAGGACTGGGAATGCAATCATGCCTATTATCATCAGCAAAAGAATTTTTTGTAGATTATCTATATTATAGAGAGGGGTAGTTGTACTGGAATGCATATAACACTGTGGCTATGAGTGCAAACAGAAGTGCATGTGCAAAAAAATACACATTTAGGCTCACTATAGTTAATATTTACAAGGTAAGAAAATTGTAGAGCACACTTACAATGAATTTGCATACAGGGTCTCAACGAATGGAAGTACTGGGAGTGTAACCATACTTGTTACACTGAAGTAACGTACCGGTGTAATAAACATCACATCAAGCTTTGCTTTGTCTGTGCACATAGTACGAAGTTTAGAGCATGCCCTTTTCCACATTGTCGGGAGGCTCGTATCCATCCAAACCCTAATGTTGACCAAGACAACGTAACAAGGCTCCACGATGGCACAACTCTTTCTCCAATCTTTAAAGTTATAGTTTGAAGTTTTTCTAAACGGAGAAAAAAACATTGGTGATAGATGAACCGATACGAAGTAGATCGAGCTCTGATTTGTAGCTTGTAGATCGATATGCATGCATGTGTTTGTAATACTTAATTGTTTCTGTAGATAATTATGTATATTAATTTTGTGATAAATTAAATTAACATACAGATAAAGTCAACATACTGGGCTTGCAACCATACTGGGGAGTACGAACATGAAGATGTTTCATACAGCTGTAAACATAGCTTTACCATGTGTGATCACTGCTATCACTCGTATCCGCGATGTCCCCTTGGAGACAGTGGTGTCAGGGCAAGCCATCAAAGTCCATGGCATGAAGGACCAAATAAGGCAAACGGTGCATGCGCCAAGAAGTTCACCACCTTCTTTCCTGCTTCCAAGGATTGTGTTACTGGTCCTAGATCATAAAGAACAAAACACAAAAGACATTGTAGCAACTGAAAGTGTGTGTGTAGCAAAACTATGAACATTTTTAACTTTTTTAGTGATAGTTTTTTTTTTAACTTGAGAACAATTGACTATAGCTACTAGTGAACACAATTAAACAATCGGGTTTGGTCATACAAATATGAGATCTCAGGGATGCGTATAATCACGAAAAATAATTCGCATATCTATATTTCCCTTACATGCAGGCTTCACCAAGTGGTACCGCTCCGCATCAAGCAGCTGGAGGCTCACAGTCAGCAATACCACCCGTTTGTCCAGGCTGCAAGAAGCAAGTCCCCACACAGATGTACACGGCATTCCAGTGTCCAAAACACCACCTGTGTGAGGATTGTATCAACAAAGCCGAGTGCCCCGCTCACCCCGGGTGCAGACGGAAGTTCATTGAGTAGAAACTGTTAGCTCCTACAAGAACAAATTAATTATTTTTCTGATCATCAATCTTCAAATCACATGACCACCTATGGTATTTCTTGTAAAAGTTTTACACACAAAAATTATTATGAAGCCAAACTGTATAATTATGTACAAATGTAGAAATGTATGGCATGGCTGTGAACTAAAGGAGTTAATTAGTTTTATACAGCAGTGCTTTTTGCCTTCTTATTCTTATCATTATCAACTCTAGGCCTCGACTCGGTGACTGGGAAAATGGATCTAGGACTTGTTGGGACCCCAGAATCAGGAGTCATAACAGTAATTTGCTCGCTTTCCTCAACAATTGCTTGCTGAGTATCACCAGAAGCTGCAACAAAGAGTTTAATGCTTTAGTTGAATGTGTCTAACTCAATACCTTGATCAGTTGCATGAGATCTTTGCACAGGGCTAAACAGTATGCTCTTGTCGTCTTCTTGATCTTCCTTGTTACTGATATACTGGTAGGCAATCATCTCAAATACACAAGGAGTTGAACCACAGGGCACTTTGATGCCAGGGAGCCCGTCCACAGTGTGCTTGAATGATGCATCTTTAAGTTCCTTGTAATATTCAAGCAGCTTAAACATTCTGCAAAATAGAAGCACAATATAAAAATGTGCTACGATACCAATCGCTCTCTTCATGTACTCACGACTGAGAAGGTTCGTATTTGAAAAATCGCCGATGAACTTTCTTCATTCCAATCTTGAGAGGTCGGATGGCCAATAGAATACCCTCTTTCGTAATGTGTTTTCGGTTACTGAGCATATTGAGCAGCAAATGGACTGCGTGAGTGCAAAAAAGAGGATCAGGATCAATATCTGATTATGGTATAATTATGTGTGGGCGGATGTATAGCACTTACCACTGACTAGTTTTGACTCTTCTGTAATGGGGCCCACCACAATAAAATCTAGCGTGTGTATTGGAGTTTTGGGTCCCTTTGGCAATTCATCAATCCACTGTAGTAACATTGTTTGAGCCTGTATCAGAGGAACAGACAACATAACACAACCGTGAGACTGGCATAGCTGAGCGCACTCACTCCAGTCACACTTTCCGAGGACTGAGAATATAGGCTGCTCGGGAACTTGAACGTCGCATAGTTTGTGTGAAACTGGCTGAATATTCCCGGCATATCACTTGTGTTTTGATAGTGGGGCTGAAGGTTGACTGACATAACCTGGAAAAAATATCCGAGTATTAATTATGTCATGCAAAATGAAGCTATTACCTTAACAAAGGGTCTGGCCAAAATCAATGAATACCCGATGGAGCCAAATGAGATATCCATGGCAAAATAATTTCTTTTTTCTGTCTTTTCTGAACCAGGAAACTGATACTCTGGCACAAAATTGGCAGCAAACCAAAACAGAACATCTCGAATGCCTTTCATGTACTCCTAAAATTATTAAAACCAGTAATTTTACAATTAGCATAAGAATAAGAATTGTGTTACAACTGTGAGGTTCAAACCTTACCCCCAAGTACTCTATGCACCCAAGGTGAGGCTTGTAGTGCTGGTAAGCCATCCATTCAGCACCGACATTAAAATCAGACTGAAGGAAGATTTTGTGGAGAGATTTTCTTTCCTTTACGGCCTGAAGTTCGAATTGAGGTTGTTTATTTTTCCCATTGGTTGCCGTTTGCTCCTCGTCTTGCTGACTGCTCCCTGGAAGAGTTTGTTGTGAGGAATGATTGCTCTGACCAGACGTACTGCCAGGTTCTTCTTCCAATGTGCTCGTGGTTCCATCTACATGTACATAAAAACAAAGACTGGGACACAGTGCTCTCGTAGAACAGTCTATACCTCTGTTTCTGTTTCTCCCGCGGAACAATCTTGTAAAACAGCTACAGCAGCCAGGCGAATCTATGAAAAAGATAGAGGTCACAGTGTGGAACATTCAATGACTCAAAACACCTTCTTGGGGCTTGCTTTTTTTAAATTTGTTATAGAAATCATTTGATGGGCTAGACTTTGACAAATCTTGCTGAGTGTTGATGAAAAGATGGAGAAGCTGATGATCTCTTCCAACAATTCCCTTCAGCTCTTTAATAGTCTATGGCAAGGAATATCATTCAATAGTTTAAAATGTACAATGTAGCATTACCTGTAAGTCTTTGAAGACTTGTCCATGGCTTGTATCGGCTCTAAACAGCATCAGTAGTAGGAAGTCAAGGTCATGAAGGATTCCCGGTGAGAAGATTTGCTTCACATGGAATTGAGGGTAATGTGTGACTGGCCACAAGCGTTCTATCCAAAGAGCCCACTCGGGGTCATTTTTCTTAGTGGTAAAACAAGGGTAGGTGGGCCATGATACCACGGGTGGGAACACGAAATGATCAGGCTTTAGGCAACTTTGAAAAGAGAATTTTGCAAGTTCAAAAAATCCTAGCTGTTCGGTATGCCGTACTACGCACCATCCGAGGCCGTACAGAACCAGTCCAGCTGCAATCGCAAGGAGGAAGAAATCAGCATAGCGTACCAGATTCAACACCCGTAGACTTGTGTAGACACAGGGAACAGTGACGTTCAAGGGCCAACCACAAGGAGTGCCTATATTAGAGTGCTCCTCAGGGCATGTGAAATCATCAACACTGTCTCCAGGACAGAAGAATATAAAGGAAAAGTTTTTGAAGTAAAGTGCACTGAGCATCACTGACCCACAGACTATTAACAGTTGTAATACCAGTTTAAGGATATAACTGTAGTAAATGTTCCGTCCACTATATTCTTGCTCCAGCTTTGTCACTCGATCAAAGTTATTGGTGTCATATTCCCCAGTGGTGCTATCTCGTAGACGGTCCAGTTTATCTACAATCAAGAAGAAGCTGTCAAAATCTCCATTGTGAAGAGCATTCCATATGTAGTGTGGAACGATGAGGAGAAGGCCATGAATGAGAATGTATATCGGGAAATATTCTGTATTTGGAACGTTCCTTGCACAGTAGTTGTTGATGTAGCTGGTCTGCCCTCGGCCAAACTCATAGAGCATCCTCCCCTCCAAGTCCTGAGCTGTGATGCCCACATTATCAGAGGGTGGGAAGCAGGACACACCCCCTCCCCTCAGAAACTCCACAGTCACATTGAGCACAGACAGTGCAAGAATAGCTGAGGCAATGTACTTGATGAATTGGTCCCAAAAAAACTCCTTTGGTTCAATGGAAGAGCTTTCCTTCTTCTTCTCACTGTTAACAAGGTCATACACTCCTTTCACTGCATCAGCCATCTTTGTTTTGGGGGGTTTCTTTGTGGTCTTTGCTACTAGTAGCCCGGTATAAGTCTGCGCATGCGCATTTCCCTATAATCGTTATTATAATACCACAAAACCAGGAGTGCATGAATATGCGCACTCCTGGGACAACACATGACACATGAAACAAGTTAACAAGGTAGTAGTCACTAGTCTGTAAGTGTTCTTGCAGCTAACTCCAACTCTTTCCTCGTGTCAGCCTCTTACTGTCTATAGAATCCCTGAGGTGCAGTAGAGGAACCGAGGCTGGTAGTGCGGACTCATAGAAGCTGTGCACACAAACAAACACACTGGTAGCTGAGAAGCATCATGCGACATGTAATAATTGTTGTAGTTCAGTACAAAGGTCTAGCTCTCTGGCCGAAGCATAATTATATATATAGATTGTAGCCATAGGCCTTGGTAAATATTATTTATATGCTAGCGTAATTTTGAGCATAATACATGTATAGGCATAATAATTATGCTGGCATAATGGGTACATTTGTAATAATAACAAGTAGGCTTTGTCAGTACCCATCAGTAAACATAGATAGGCATTTTTAGTAGTATAACATCTAAAATAGCATTTTCAGTATAAACATAATTATGTCGGTGTTTTCAGTAGCATAAATATCTAGTAGGTAGGCATTACGAGCATGCTCGTGGTTTACTTTACACTGAGGGGAATAATAGGCTGTTTTAAAATTCACAGCAAACTGATAGAAACATGGTATTGGAATCTAATGATACACGAACAGTAAAAACATGTGCATATCATAATTATGCATGACTACGTGTTTACTGTTCAACTGAACTATCTCTCACCCCTTTGCAGTATATTCAGATGATTCCTACAGAGAGAAATTGAACAGTGAACAATGATTCTGAACAATGTCACTGAATGTATGATTTGGTTGTTACAATTACCAAAGTGAACCCACACTAGTACAATATGACATTTTTTTTTCAGTTATGCACAATGTACAAAAACTGTACAAGTTGGATTTCAGAAAATGCTCCAACGTCCAACGGTCACTATGGGATTATGAGACCCTCAGGCCCTTAGTAGCGCCCTCGCTGCGCTCAGGGGCGCTACAGCCTCAGGCCCTCGGGGTCTCATAATCCCATAGTGACCTTGGACTCAGTCTATAACTATTATATAGTGGCACTAAAAATGATATTAGCTCAGCAATTTGCCATTACAAGACAAGGCACCTGCACCCACACCTAACAACAACCGGCCACCTGTGCAGTTACAACAATTTATATTTATATTTATATTTTGTTGCTAGATAGACCTGTGGATATGGGGTGCCGTTTGTGTCAAAATGCTAATTTTATCCACTTATGCAGAAGTACACTGACTTACACACAAGTGCACAGACTTATACACAAGTGCACAGACTTATAGATCTTGCAGGAGCTTGCAATATTATTATTAGCACCAGGAGTTTCATGGCCCATGTAACTTGTGGTTCTTCAACTGGCAACATTGTATATACATACATTAAACTACAGAAATCAAACACACAACATAAAAAAACAGTAGCTAATATAGAATGGTCACTATAAATTATAGTCTAAGTGTTCTCGGCTGACTCCAACTCTTTCCTCTTGTCGTCTTCAATCCTCTTCCTGGATAGTAGGATCAGACATCTCCCTGAGCGCAGTCTCTCAGCAGCTGGCTGGAACTGAGGCTGGTAGTGCAGGGTGGACTCATAGAACCCTGATGCATCAACATAGAAGCCCTGCACAAAAACAACAACAACACACACTGTTAGCTGAGAGGCATATTACACTATACGTGTAGTAGCTTTGGTTGAAAATGTGGCAAGGTTTATATACACAGTGATGACTAAACTACAATATTTCTGCAATATACAGAGGATCTAATTTATATAAGAATCATTATTTTGTGATACCAAGAGTTCTTGGTGATACCAACAGATATCTCATAATACCTGAGCGGCCAGAATGTTAGCCATGGTGAAGTGGGTCACTACCAGAGTAGGAGATGCCTGAATTCATAGGAAGGAACATGGGTTATTGGAATTCAATGATTATCCTTTTTTTTTATCCAGAAGTAATCCTGTCAACAAGTTGTGAATATCATCAAACTGGAATATTGCACCAGCTCTAAGAATTGTAGTGAGTTTAAGGCTTCAAACAATGGGGTGGGTTTTATACATTATGGGCGGAATTGCACCTGCTAGCCCATGCATACATACAGAGGGTTTACTCACCTCTAAGGACATGTGTATTACTGCCAGGGCATCCATGTCAAAGCCAGAGCGATACAGAACATTAGAGAGACTCACCAGAGCAACATCCTGGGGAGGTGGGGGTCACAAATTACACTCCATAATAAATATGAAAGCAACCAAACTAGTATCACATAAGACTAAGAGGATAATTTTGATACACTAAGTTGCAATTTAGGGGTGATTCAATAGAATTGTTGCTCACCCTGGCATTGTCATCAGAGAAGTAGAGAGCATGCTTGAGGCACTTGATGGCCAACTGTCCCTGACCAACTATCCTCCAGTAGAGGGCAGCCAGGTTGGACACCACCCCAGGAGTCTGGAAACTATAAGGGTGAGAGAAAAGGTCAGTCTTGTGTGTGTTTGCCACAAACCCAAAATAATTATCCGCAATAATTTGAGGGAACACATGCTAACACAGCTGCATACACAATTTCAGTCATGCATATGAATTGATGGTGAAACTGATTAGATAACAAAACCACCCACTGTACACAGCGGTTTACCTTGGCCAGAGAGGTCTTTATTCTGGTGGCCATCTCTTCAAGGCTTCTTCTGTTAGTCTTACCATCCATATTGCAGAGCACCTCTTGTAGTACGTCCCTTCTCTGGCTTGTACTGAACCAGTGGATGAGCTGACATGCCCTGCACAAATCATTCAACTCAACCTACAAACCTCTCTACCATTGTACAAATACAGCCTAATTATTGTGCTAGTAACAAGCAGCCAAATTTTTAAAAAAAAGTTGAATTAAGAGGAGAGGGATTCTTACAGTAAGGTGACTAAGAGTCTTCCTGGACTGCTTAAAGTTGGTGTGGCAGTAGGGCAGGAGAACTTACATTTGATGGCATATGTCGAGACCCATTGCCAGGGGAGATACAGTTTCAGGCAACTCCTTGGGGGTATCCACCACCAACACCACACGCTCCCAAGCCTCCAAAGGGGACGACTCTCTCTCCAGTGTGGTATGCTCCTTCTGAGTGAGGAGAAAACAGAGAACTTGAACTGACTTTGCTGTATATATATAACATCCTTGTTTTTAGTCTCTAACTATAGAGTAGCATTACTAGTATGTGCTATGTATAGAAATAGATTATATTGGCATCTTGCATATACGTACACGAATCTGATCGAAAACATGGACGTTCTGGGCTTCAGCCACAGTAACGACTATCACTACACAGGAGTCAGCTATACGTGTCGGCATTCCTTCACACTATGTGAGACTTGCTATCATGCCTTTTCAATTAATAGTTAGCTCTATATAAGGCACATCAAGAATGGTAAGCGAAGACTAGCAGCTAAACTGGACTAGCCAGTACTTGTAGAATGTAAAGCAGTGGTCGGAAAGGCTAAGTGGTGGTCGAAAAATATCTAGTGGTGGTCGCAGCTTACCTAAACGACCACTGTAGGCAGAACCCTGTACATGTACATATGCATGCGTGTATATTAAAACACAAATAGACTTATAGGTACCATGATCATGTGAGTATAATTATTGATAATTATGATATTATAATCATTAGAATGTTGTTGTTCACCTCACAGGCGCAAGGGGGTGCTCCAGCATCACATATGATTTACCACCGCCACCTCCAGTCTGCCCGGGGTGCGACATGAAGGTTCCACTGAAGTGGCGTACTGAGTTCCAGTGTCCCGACCACTATCTGTGTGATGACTGTGCTAACAGACCACAGTGTCCAGAACATCCAGGAGCAAAGAGAAGATTCATACAATAACAGACACATAATTTAATCCTAATTCCCCATCTACTCAATTCACGTTTTATTTTACGTTTGGTTGTTATCTCATAACAAGAATTGGAAAATACAAAAAGTATAAGTTGTACATGTATTGCCAAACCAATTTTGTGTACTGTGGCTATATGTGGTAAATCTCTGTGGTAATTATGGGCATAAATCTACTTAAAAAATTCACACAGGAGTTGTCATAATTATGACACTAAAAACCTGGGTCAGTTCTCTGGAGTAGCTTCTTCCTCTTCATCAGACACTCTTGACACCCTGTTCTTGTCATGTGAGCTGGGTGGGGCTTGGGCTTGGGGGTACAACTCATGTGGATCCAAACTCATCTGACTGGACATTCGCCTCCTAGCAGTGGATGGAGCCTGCTGCTCTGTGCCCAGAGGTGGAAAGACTGAGTTGGTTGGGCTGAACGTCCCAGAGTCAAAGGAGGTACGAGTGTCTGTGCTGTCGGCTTGACTGTCCTCAATGAGGGGCTGCTCGAGTGAGGGGTTAGGCTCAGCCGAATTATGACCCCGGGGAGCTACAGAAATGAATAAGTTCGATGGCTAGTCGAGGTGAAAAGCAGGCTATCCCCAAAACCTCAAACAAATAGGAATGAGGTCAATGAACAAGCCTTTATTTACCTGTACGGATCTGAGGAAATCGGCTGATGGTCACTTCTGGCATGAGGATAATCTTTCCCACGTACTTGTAGGCAATCATCTCAAAGATGCAGGGGGTGCTCCCACAATCAACCTTGATACCGGGGAACCCGTCCACAACATGTGTAATTTTATACGGTGCAATCTTTGTATTCACTTCACGATTGTGGAATTTATGGTCAAACAACCTGCAAAAAAATGGTTAGGATCGATACTGTACATAACCAAATGGCCTACTGACAGTTTAGAAGGCTCATATTTGAAGAAACGTTGCTGGACTTTCTTAGCTCCTATCTTCAGTGGACGGATGGCTAGCAAGATGGCATTTTCGCCAATGCGGCCAGCCCCATAGAGTGCATTAAGAAAGAGGTTAACTTTGTATGTAAAAGAAAGTAATAATTTCAAGTGCAGCAATGGAAATTGATATGTACATACCACTGACAAGTTTTGATTCCTCAGTGATCGGGGCTATCACAATAAAGTCCAGTCTTGGGTACGGTATTCCTGGTCCTGATGGTAAATTCTTCAGAAATTTGAGCACTAGTGACTGAGCCTAAGATGACCAAAATTACCCATCAATTAGGATTCTCACAGTGAAGACTTAGTCTAAGTAGATCAACAATCACAACAATGTTAATGAATGTACCCAAGATAATGAATCACACACTCACCCCAGTGATGCTTTCCGTGGACTGAGAGTAGAGATTGTCAGGGAACTTAAATGTGACATAATTAGTATAGAATTCATCCTTAAGTATGGGATTTTCACTGGTGTTCTGGTAGTGAGGTTGAAAGTTGACAGACAGAACCTGAGCATTCAGTTTGAGGAAAGATAAGGCCAACCAACACAATAGATGTAGCTACATTTTTGTACCTTAACAAAGGGCCTAGCCATAATTAGTGAGTAACCAATGGAGCCAAATGAGATGTCTAAGGCAAGGTCATTCTTTAGCTGTAGCTCCGATGCAGTTTCATCGTAGTGGGGGCCAAAGTTGGTCACAAACCAAAATATAACGTCACGAATACCTTTCATGTACTCCTGCAGATCATAATGATAATAGACGAGAGAGTGTGGGTATTTGTAATGTACATGCATGACATACCTCCTGATACTCGATTCTTCCAAGATGGGGTTTGAAACGCTCATAAGCAATTTTCTCTGCATTTCCATTGAATCCTGCCGTGTGGAAAAGTCTATGAAAATCATCAGTTGCTCGCTGCTCATGAGTGGCCTGTTCAGGTTGTTGTTGACCATCTGTTTGATCTAAGTAACGAAAACATATCTTGTTCAGTTATAGGCTGTATGAATAATTATACTCATACCTGTTATGGGATTGGGTACACCAGAATCAGAACGGTTCTGATTTCCGCAAAACAGACTGGTTAACCAACTGCAGCAACCTACAAAGGAGAGTGGAGAATGATGCCTTTCATCACAAATGTGGCATTGGGAAGAAACTAATGCAAGCTATGGAGGACAAATGCACACCTATATCTTCCTCCTCCTCCTCTGCGGTATTTTCCGGTTGTAGGTCATTAGACGGGACGATATCTGGCAGATCCTGTTGGATACTAATGTACAGGTGAAGAAGCTGATGATCTCTTCCAAGCAGTCTCTTCAGCTCCTTGCTCGTCTGTACATTACAACATTGTCATTTATGTATATACACACACACAGGGACCTCACTTGGATGTCTTTGAAGACTTGTCCATGGCTTGTGTCAGCTCTGAACAGCATCAACAGGAGGAAGTCAAGGTCATGAAGGATTCCGGGGTAGATAATGTATCTTGGGTGAAACTTGAGGTAATGGGTAAGGGGCCATAAACGATTTATCCAACGACGAGCACATTTAGATTTATTTTTCTCAGTGGTAAAACAAGGGTAGGTGGGCCAGGATACCACGGGTGGGAACACGAAATGATCAGGCTTTAGACAACTTTGAAAAGAGAATTTTGCAAGTTCAAAATAACCTAGCTGTTCAGTATGCCGTACTGCGCACCACCCGAGGGCGTACAGAACCAGTCCAGCTGCAATCGTTAGGAGGAAGAAATCAGCATAGCGTACCAGATTCAACACCCGTAGACTTGTGTAGACACAGGGAACAGTAACGTTCAAGGGCCAACCACAAGGAGTGCCTAAGTGCTCCTCAGGGCATGTGAAGTCATCAACACTGTCACCAGGACAGAAGAAAACAAACGAAAAGTTTTTGAAGTAAAGTGCACTGAGTATCACTGACCCACAGACTATTATCAGCTGTAATACCAGTTTAAGGATATAAGTGTAGTAAATTTTCCGTCCGCTATATTCTTGCTCCAGCTTTGTCACACGATCAAAGTTATTGGTGTCATAATCCCCAGTGGTGCTATCTCGTAGACGGTCCAGTTTATCCACAATCAAGAAGAAGCTGTCAAAATCTCCATTGTGAAGAGCATTCCATATGTAGTGTGGAACGATGAGGAGAAGGCCATGAATGAGAATGTATATCGGGAAATATTCTGTATTTGGAACGTTCCTTGCACAGTAGTTGTTGATGTAGCTGGTCTGCCCTCGGCCAAACTCATAGAGCATCCTCCCCTCCAAGTCCTGAGCTGTGATGCCCACATTATCAGAGGGTGGGAAGCAGGACACACCCCCTCCCCTCAGAAACTCCACAGTCACATTGAGCACAGACAGTGCAAGAATAGCTGAGGCAATATACTTGATGAATTGGTCCCAGAAGAACTCCTTTGGTTCAATGGAAGAGCTTTCCTTCTTCTTCTCACTGTTAACAAGGTCATACACTCCTTTCACTGCATCAGCCATCTTTGTTTGGGGGGTTTCTTTGCGGTCTTTGCATGAGCGTTACTGTGTAGCCCGGTATAAGTACGTATGCGCATGCGCATTTCGCTATAATCATACCACAAAACTAATGTGTTTAATGACACATGACACATGACACATGAAGGTAGTAGTCACTAGTCTGTAAGTGTTCTTGCAGCTAACTCAAACTCTTTCCTCATGTCAGCCTCTTACTGGCTATAGAATCAGACATCTCCCTGAGGTGCAGTGGAAGAACTGAGGCTGGTAGTGCAGGGTGGACTCATAGAAGCTCTGCACACAAACAAAACACACTGGTAGCTGAGAAGCATCATGCGACATGTAAAATAATTTGTTGTAGTTCAGTACAAAGGTCTAGCTCTCTGGCCAAAGCATATATAGATTGTAGCCATAGGCCTGGGTAAATTTATATGCTAGCGTAATTTTGAGCATAATAGGCATACTAATTATGCTGGCATAATGGGTACCTTTATAATAATAACAAGTAGGCTTTGTCAGTACCCATCAGTAAACATAGATAGGCATTTTTTAGTAGTATAAACATCTAAAATAGCATTTTCAGTATAAACATATGTAGGTGTTTCAGTAGCATAATACACCAAGCTGATCAACAGTAAGCATATGTATGTACTTGTTTACTGTATGTGCTCAACTGAACTATCTCTCACCCCTTTGAAGTATATCCAGTGAGGAACAAAGCCAGCCCAGCACAGGAGATGATTCCTACAGAGAGAAAATGAACAATAAACAATGAACAATGTCACTGAATGTAGTATAATTATAATGTGGTTGCTACCCACACTAGTACAATATTAATGAGCTTTATAATTAAATCATTTTTTTGCACAATTGTGCACAATGCACACAAATTGTACAAGTTGGATTTCAGTATTAGTGGCACTAAAAATTATATTAGCTTAGCAATTTGCCATTACAAGACAAGGCACCTGCACCACACACCTAACAACAACCTGTGCAGTTACAACAATATTTGTATTTTACTAAGCCTGTTGCTAGATAGACCACTTAACTTTACTTCACATAGATGAGGGTAAAAAACACCTATTCACAATGACTGACAATTAACAAAATGGCTAACAATACTAACAACAAGGCATAATATTTATTGGACCTAAGAATTAGAATCTGTGTTGTGGTGAATATAATTATAGTAGTCCACTCCATCAGACTAATGAGTCTGCCGCCAGAGGCTGGCTCATGGTTTGTTCATCAGTGTACACTACTACAACCTCTGGCACTCATAGCAACCAGTACTACCTGTATGTCAATGCACTTAACATTATGGTACAAAACTTAATGAGACAAACAACATCCCAGAAATACTGCCGCAGGTAGTAGGAATCACATGAACTGCACGATAAGCAGGTCACCTGATGTGCGGATAACAGTGTTTTGATGAATATGAGACACGGTAGTGTCCCGAAAACAGTTCTTGCTTAGTCAGTATGTACGTAATTCCAAGTAGAGTTGTTGAGTAGCTAGAATCGATTAGATCTAGTTAGGCCTACGTAGGGTTACGTAGTTCAGGCTACTTTGATATAAAGGTAAAGAAGAACGCCCTATTTCTAAAGCACCATTCCACAAATTCGCTTGATCTGCCCGACAAAACTTTAATCTAGGAGCGAAAGATGTCACAGGTTTGTAACTAAAAAATTGCATAGTATAGTAATTGTACATAGAGTGTGTGATGGAGCAAATCAGTATCAATTTCTAATAGCAAACTAGAAGTAACTCTGAGAATAACTATTTGCTGTTGCAAGCATTGTACATGCTGATTAGTTTGATACTGTACCAGAACTAGTTTAAATAGGCAAGAAATATATTAATGTATGAGAAATAACTGCAAATATAATTATTTGACTCTGCAATCACTTCATGCTAAGCGCATGATAATTATTACTCTGAAAAAAATCACTGCAATAGACTTACCGTGGTCAAGCTCGTCCAAGGAGAGACCCTCCACAAGATGGTAATGTAAGCAATGATGGGAGGATTAAACGTATCTTCCAGAATACTTGTGGTTGCATCCACAAAGATGTGTGGAAGTATACTCAGGAATACCAATGTGGTGACAGGATATTTCTTTGTAAGGAGTGCAGCCGCATCCATGGAGAGAGATGCCCTTTTCATAAGATGGCACGTAGAGACCGTGTGGGCGATATCTGAGGAGAGTAAATAGATCTAGATAAAGAACATGCATGGAAAGATAGATAAGCTGATTATAATAATGTATCATCATGTACATGTAGTTATTTGAAATAAAGTAAATTTGGCAAAATAATGTGAAACTCAAAACATTAGCAATGAAGAGGGTGACAGTCCAATGAGACCACAAAAATGCATTGCTAGCAAAAAATTGATTATGACTATTGTAGCAAAATAAACATCACTTACTCCTTGACTGCATAAACCATACATGAATACTATTACACAGTTGCCTCTCTCTCTCTCTCTCTCTCTCTCTCTCTCTCTCATACAGCCCTCGTCCAGTCAAGCTCCATCAGAGCCCAAGCCTCAGCAGTGCCCTGGCTGCAAGGAAAATGTCCCCACAAAGATATATGATGAGTTCCAGTGTGGCACACATGAGCTGTGTGACGATTGTACAAACAAAGGAACCTGTTCTCAACATCCATGGGCAAAGAGAAGAACTGTTGGACAGTGAAAATAACTGTAAATATAAAGGGTTCAATTCAACAAATGTATCTTTTGGATGGTTATAATTATAAGTCCTATGTTATCGATGTGGAGGGGGTGGAAGATTTGTGAAATTCTCTAACAATTGTTGCAAATCGGAGACAGAGCTATTGCTTGGTTGTGACTCAAATGGGTTGTTCTTATCGGATTGCCTTGTTGCATCACCACCATCAGTTTCATCGGCTGGTTTTACTGCATGCTCGTACTTGTACTTGTAGACTTTGAACTCAAACACGCAGGGGATTTGTCCCAGTACAACCTTTACCCCATCACAATTGTCAACTTTACGCATTTTTTTCTTTCTAACTGGACTCTCTTCTAATTTTTTTTGCACCAACACAGCCTCAAACAGCCTAGAAACAAGAGGTTGGTCATTTAAATGCTAGAATTGTTGTATAGACTCACTGTTTAGGAGGCTCATAACTGTAAAACTGGGTAGTTAGCTTCTTTGATCCAACTTTGAGAGGTCTAACAGCTAGTAAAGTGGCTTCTTTCCCTATAAACTCAGCAGTGAACAGGAGATTGATGAGAAGGTTCACTGTCAGAGATATAGAGTGTATAATACATTTTGGACATAAGGAGGGACTTACCTACTGCCTTTTTGGGCTCTTCTGTCAAAGGTCCGATAACAATGAAGTCAATAAGGTGGCGTTTTGCATTAATGAACTTTTCTAATGTATCAGTCATCTGTACATAGGTTAACTTTAGGATAGGTTAATTTATAGTGACGTCACTTACTTTGCTAATGTTGTTGCTGTTTTGAACAAATATATCAAAAGGAACCTTCACTGATTTATAGTTAGTATAGAACTCTTTCGACTCAACAACTTGCTCGGGGTTGCAGAAAAATGGGTGGAAATCCAAGGACACAACCTAGGTAATACAATTATTACAGTGGCAACATAAGCAATCGAAATACCTTCTTAAATGGTCTAGCTAAAACTCGAACAAATCCCACCGATCCAAATGAAACATCAAGAGCCAAGGTATTTCTCAAAAGCGTCTTTCCATCAACTAGTTGATCGCGTTTTGGTCCAAATGTACGCACAAAATAGTATATCCAATCTCGCATTCCTGAGAACAACTCCTACAGAGAAGACATAAAAAATATCAATATCACTATTTCTTTAGCTCACCTCATCATAATTTAAATTACCAAGATAGTCTTTAAAGTGGTCAAACACCGCCTCTTCTGGAGTGGTGTTTTTCGGAGTAGTAGATTTGTTGCCATCATTGGGATTGTCATAATCAGCCAAAAACATCATGTGGAAATCAGTGGGAACTTTGTCCTCAACTAGAAACAATTGTCACATAAAACGTAGTGACAAAACGTAACTGACTTAGCCACCTGTTACTCTGGAAGGACTTGTAACAACAAGTTCCACAGGCACGTCACCATCTGCTTCTCTCTCATCAGTACTAGGGTGTGCAGGTTCACTCCTTGGCTGAAGAGCTATAAGAGCAGGTACTATACTAACATACAGTTATTCATCACTGTCCTTACCTCTTGTTTGAGCATCTTTATCGTAGTCTTGCTGAACATTGATGTAGAGGTGTAACAGCTGATGATCTCTTCCAATGAAAACCTTCAAATCTTTGCTAATCTAGACAACAATACACCAATAAATGCAACATTGAGATGAGTATTGCAATTCACCTGTATGTCTTTGAACACTTGACCATGACTCGTGTCAGCACGGAACAACATCAATAGTAGAAAGTCCAGATCATTCAAGATTCGTGGTAAAAACAAATTGGTTAGATGAAGCTGAGGATAGTGTGTAAATAACCAAAAGTACTTTATCAATTTTTGTCGTTTTTTAGGGTCCACTGACTGCTGATAAAATTTGTAGACTGGCCAGAATATAGGTGAAGGAAAGCTGTGGAGGTTGGCATTTAAACAGCTATGATATGAAAACTTAGCAATGGCTTCATGTCCCAACTGTTCAGTGTGTCTAACAAAGCACCAGATCAAACCAAACAGCACCAACAGCACGGCTATACCCAGAAGGAAAAAATCAGCATAGCGGACTAAATTGAGAACTCGCAAACTTGAGTAGACACAAGGAACATTGAGGATCAGTGGCCAGCCTTTCGGGATTCTCCCTGTAATATTTACAGGGCAAGTGATGTTTGCTTCTTCGGAAACAGTGCAACTGTTGTCATTAGGGCAGCAGAAACTGAACGAAAAGTCACAATCGAGAAAGTACCATGAGCTAAAGGATAATGATCCAACGCACACTGCAAGCTGTAGTAACAACTTGAGGATGTATGTATAGTAGATTGTTCGTCCACTATATTCAAGCTCAAGCTTGGTGACAAGATTAAAGTTTTTGGAATCGTATTCTCCAGATTTGTCTCGCAAACGATCTAATTTATCTACAATCGAGAAAAAGCTGTCGAAGTTTCCATTGTGAAGAGCATTCCATATGTAGTGTGGAACGATGAGGAGAAGGCCATGAATGAGAATGTATATCGGGAAATATTCTGTCTTCGGGATGCTTCTTGCACAGTAGTTGTTGATGTAGCTGGTCTGCCCTCGGCCGAACTCATAGAGCATCCTTCCCTCCAAGTCCCGAGCTGTGATGCCCACATTATCAGAGGGTGGGAAGCAGGACACACCCCCTCCCCTCAGAAACTCCACAGTCACATTGAGCACAGTGAGTGCAAGAATAGCTGAAGCAATGTACTTGATGAATTGGTCCCAGAAGAACTCCTTTGGTTCAATGGAAGAGCTTTCCTTCTTCTTCTCACTGTTTATAAGGTCATACGCTCCTTTCACTGCTTCAGCCATCTTATTTGGTTCCTACTGAGCTGCTTATACATAAAATTATTATAGCCTTCTTGTGGCTTTTTCACTGGAACCACGCATGCGCTATAAATATTATTGCCCTTACCACACTTGATTTGCCAAAGATCAAAGACTTTGGACACACCCTTTAATTATTCCTGTGGCGCTTGCGTGTGAGAGCAGATCTAGATCCTCCTGGCAGAATCATCTTTTTCTGGAGGGCCTGGTAAGCCACAAAACACTACCATATACAATAGAATAACAATATGGATGTACACCACAAGTTTTTTCTTCTCAATTAGATATCCTGGAAGAATTAATTTTCTTAATAAAATAATACAATAGATAACAACAATAGATGCATGTAAAATTAATAAGTCTTTTCTTCTCAGTAAGTTTATATAGATAAGTTAACTTTAATGTAAATAGAAACTACTATAACACTAACACTCTTGAGCGAAAGCATAACATGGCGAGAGGCATTAGCACAGCGCAGCTTGCAACACTTGTTATAAATTATAGATCTTCATTAGACTCCTGTTTCATTAATTAAGCTTATCTTCCACAACACTGCTCTTGTTCATTGTCAACAATAAAATGACTAGATCTATTTAATACCGGTATTGCAAACATTTATTTTGTACATATTATACAGCATCTTCTATATATTCTGGAGCAAAGCAAAACATGCAGCACAGAGAGGCATTAGCACATGCAGTGGGAGCTTGCAATATTATTTATTACGTATAGCACCAAGAGTTCATGCACATGTAACTTGTGGTTCTTCAACTGGCAACATTGTATATACATTAAACTACAAAAGTTCAAGAAATCAAACACACAACATAAAAAACAGTAGCTAATATAGAATGGTCACTATAAATTATAGTCTAAGTGTTCTCGGCTGACTCCAACTCTTTCCTCTTGTCGTCTTCAATCCTCTTCCTGGATAGTAGGATCAGACATCTCCCTGAGCGCAGTCTCTCAGCAGCTGGCTGGAACTGAGGCTGGTAGTGCAGGGTGGACTCATAGAACCCTGATGCATCAACATAGAAGCCCTGCACAAAAACAACAACACACACACTGTTAGCTGAGAGCTATATACACTAGTCTATACGTGTAGTTAGCTTTGTTGAAAATGTGGCAAGGTTTATATACACAGTGATGACTGAACTACAATATTTCTGCAATACAGAGGATCTAAGAATCATTATTTTGTGATTTTGTGATACCAACAGATATCTCATATACCTGAGCGGCCAGAATGTTAGCCATGGTGAAGTGGGTCACTACCAGAGTAGGAGATGCCTGAATTCATAGCAAGGAACATGAGGTTACTGGAATTCAATGAATAGCTGGGGTTTTTTTCCAGAAAGCTGGCATGTTATGCTGTCAACAAGTTGTGAATATCATCAAACTGGAATATTGCACCAGCTCTAAGAATTGTAGTGAGTTTGAGGTTTCAAACAATGGGGTAGGTTTTATACATTATGGGCGGAATTGCACCTGCTAGCCCATGCATGCATACAGAGGGTTTACTCACCTCTAAGGACATGTGTATTACTGCCAGGGCATCCATGTCAAAGCCAGAGCGATACAGAACATTAGAGAGACTCACCAGAGCAACATCCTGGGGAAGGGGAGGTGGGGGTCACAAATTACACTTTATAATAAATATGAAAGCAAGAAAACTAGTATCACATAGAGGGTAATTTTGATACTTGCAATTTAGGGGTGATTCAATAGAATTGTTGCTCACCCTGGCATTGTCATCAGAGAAGTAGAGAGCATGCTTGAGGCACTTGATGGCCAACTGTCCCTGACCAACTATCCTCCAGTAGAGGGCAGCCAGATTGGACACCACCCAGGAGTCTGGAAACTATATAATTATAAGGGTGAGAGAAAAGGTCAGTCTTGTGTGTGTTAGCCGCAAACCCAAAATAATTATCCCCAATAATTTGAGGGAACACAATGCTAACACAGCTGCATACATAGTTTCAGTCATGCATATGAATTGATGATTAGATAACAAAACCACCCACTGTACACCTACACAGCGGTTTACCTTGGCCAGAGAGGTCTTTATTCTGGTGGCCATCTCTTCAAGGCTTCTTCTGTTACCATCCATATTGCAGAGCACCTCTTGTAGTCCCTTCTCTGGCTTGTACTGAACCAGTGGATGAGCTGACATTCCCTGCACAAATCATTCAACTCAACCTACAAACCTCCCTACCATAATTATACAAAATACAGCCTAATTATTGTGCTTGTAACAAGCAGCCACATTTTTTAACAAAGTAGAATTAAGAGTTCTTACAGTAAGGTGACTAAGAGTCTTCCTGGACTGCTCAAAGTTGTTGTGGCAGTAGGGCAGGAGAGGGTAGTGCTCCAGAGGAGGCTTGAAGTCAATATACTCTTTTATCCTGAAACAAGACAAAAGTAATTCTTAAATGACATATTAAAATGCCTCATTGTACTTGTAAATACAATCAGAAATAAAAATACAAACAAATGAATGCAAGTTCTAATAGAAAATTTATTCTGCATAAGCAAGCCAGACATCACTCACTTTGCTCCCTTGGCAGTTACAGATAGCCATGTACTGGTGAACACCAGTTTCCTAGGGGGTGGTTGATCAAGACACTCCTCCACAGTCGGCCATGGTCGGGTACCGGGAAACCGTTTCTTTATCTCTTCCTCTCGAATCTCCTCGTGAGTCTTGCCCTTGCGCTTCGGAGGAGGTGATGATGTTTGGGTGGCTTGCTCTTTCCTTTTAGCAGCCTCAGCAGCTTTGTCAGTTTGTTTGGCTACTTCTGGCTTCTTAGTGTCAGGTTTAGCGGATGGTTTTTCAGGAGCTGTTTCATTGGTTGCGTTTGCCTCGGCAGTGTTTAGATTTACTTTTGGTGGTGTCTTTGTGTCCTCTTCTTTACTAGCAGGTGTCTTTTGTTTTGTTGATTGAGTATTGGCAGGTGGTTCTTGCTTTGTTTCTTTGTTAGGTGGTGTACTTTCAGCAATGGGTTTCTTCTGTACAGGAATTTTCCTAATAGGAATACTCACTTTAGTTGCTGAGTCACTATACTCGTCACCAACTTTAATCACCTCCTGAGGCTGCTTCATTTGTTCTTCGAGTGCTAGACGGTCTTTTTCGGACAGTTTTTTCAGCCGGGCTTTTCGCATCAGTGAGAGGCTGGTCAGATACCGGATAGCATTCTTCCCCGTAAACTCGGCTGGCTTTAATTCCTGCACCCTCATCTCAGGGATCTCTGGGGGTTCAATATCTTCTAGAATAAGAGGGGGTTCGTTTCGTCGAGTCGCCAATGGCTTCCCATGCAATACAGCATCAGACATTTCTTTTATCAGCTTGTCTTGTTCCCCCTTCAGCGCTTGACGTTCCTTCTCTCGCATCTTTTTGCGTAGGTAGAGCTGCTCTTCTTTGAACTTGAGTGAGCATCGGATGAGTTTGAGAGACATGATGGCCTCCTCGAAGACACTGATGTGTAGGGCTGCTCTCAGATGAAGGCTGGCAGCGACGTAGTCTGCCTGAGTAGAGTACACACTGGCAAGCGTGTAGTGACCCACAGGCTGCACAGGGGAAACATGTGAGTACGTTAATGGCTTGTACAATATACAATTACGAAATTTTACATTTGGTAAAGGTTGCCGATACAGAAGTGAAATACTGTATATAATTACATTTGGTAAAGATCGCCAATACAGAAGTGAAATACTGTATATAATTACATTTGGTAAAGGTCGCCAATACAGAAGTGAAATATGGGTGTTAATTAACAATTCAACACCCACCGACTCAGTTTTGATATCCAGTGCTGCCCTGGCTGCAATGACAGCTTCCTCCAAAGCCCCCAATCCATGGAGAACGTTGGCCATTCCAATAAGTCCCACATCTCTGGCTGGGTCGGGAGCATAGTACAGGGCACGTCGAAGACACTCTATAGCATTGGTAGCGTCCCCTACCACACGCCAGTACAGGGAGGCTATGTTGAACAGTGCCCAGTTAGGACCAACCTGTAGTAATACGTACATTCAAAATGCAACAATTTCAGAGATAAATGTACCACCATCTTATTATACGTACATGTAGCTGCACATGCTACATTGGACACTTCCAAACTGAAGAAGTTACATGTATGACAAATAGAACGTCCACTACATGTATGTGTACAGGCATACACATGATAGGCCTTTCAAAGGGCAACAAAATGCATTCAGAGTTATGATCACTTAAATGTCAAAAATAGGCCAAAGATTGAACACATCATCTGAAAAGTCTCTCTCTAAGCATTCAGAATTAACATTATTGTACCAACGGAACTCAAGTTATGGCTGTTAAAGATGCTCTATTTAACACTACATCATGTACATGTACATTCAACATTGACATTATTGTAAGCTTACCTGTAACATTGCAGCGTAGGTTCTGAAGGCACTCTCCTCAAACGAAAATCTCTTCTCTCGATCGCCAGTCACAGCATCAATGAGCACCTATGAGCAAGGACAGAACCCAACCAACTATTAACCACTGGAAAGCAATCATTCTGGCAAAACAACTACACAAAGTTTAACAGTACAGTTTAATTTTTTAATTATGTGTTCGAGAACTCACCCTCTTCAATGCAGTCTCCTGTTTAGACTCGTTTAGTTTCCTCCTATCAGCAATGGTGGAGAGGTGGTCCAGTGAGGACATGCTGTAGGGCAGCTCCAATATGTCAGTACAGTAAGGGAGCTGTTTCATTGTAGAGGGCAGCTGCTCTGGGACCATGGAGTACATCCGCTTGATGCTGTATGGACAAATGTACACACGTATGAGCAATAGTAAACCACACAGAGAAGCTCTTCTGTAGAGCCTGTACCAACACAGAGTACGCAATAAAATATACAGTTGATCGGCAGACATGTCTCCCTGTGCAAACAGGATAATAAACAATTAAATGACAAATAGTCAGCTCAATTATAATAACAATGGAGAAGCAAATTACTCAACAAATATGACACATTACAGAGGATAATCGCGAGCAGCTATTATATAACTCACTCCGCTCCTCTTGCTGCTGGTGGTAGGAAGGTTCCTGGGAAGTTGGCCAGTTGAGGGTTCTGTCTGACCTCCTGCACTAGTTGAAGACACACAGTCTTGGTGGGCCAGTACGGGTCATCATAGTCTGCCAGTGGTTTGCTACGATGTGGGAAGATGACCTTCTCCAGTTGCTCAGGTAGAGGGTTATAGGGAAAGAACTCCAACGAGTGATAGGCTCGAGGGTAGTCATCTGTCTTTTTCGGAGGTGAGGGTTCGTCTGGGGCGAGTTTGTTGTCAACTTGCTCAACCATTAAAGTATCTTTTGGCTCTTGTTCTTCCTCCTCTTCGTGGAGTGGCTTCATCTTGAGACGGATGCTCGGACGTTTTTTCTCAGTTCTACGAGTCTCTGGGAAACCATGAACCCAACAGACCTCTGAAGAGTTCCTTGAGGCAAAGCTGACACTGCACCATTCCTTCAATACAGTCGAGTAGAAACGCTGTAGACACACACTCACAGAGGGGACCTTAGGAGCTTCAAACGTTTTATTCTTAGCTATTGCTCTCTCAAACGTAGCTTCTTCATTGGGAATCAACACAATCTTGAGACTGTTGCTGCGGATTTTTTCACCGGAAGTGTTGACATTAGATGAATTTTGGCTCCTCTGTGTGTCCCCTCTCGTGACGTTAATAGGCAGAGAGGCTGGCACTGCGTTCATAGCAGGGAGATCTGAGCCACCCTGGTCCACACGGCCACGTCGTTTGGAGGTGGGATTAACACCTACATTGGAGATAACAGTTATAAGGGGGGAGGGGGATACCGTTATTTTGCTGGTGAAACCCTTTGCAAATGAGCCAAATCAGCTGACCCTTTGCGATCTAGCTATTGCGTTCTGGCAAGGATTGTGTGTAGTTACCAGTTTAGGTTTTGTGATTCTCAAAACTAGTAATACGGTATACACAGGACTCTAGGCAGAACAAGAATCTGCTATTACTATAGTTTTATGATAATTACTGCTGATTTACTAAGCTTGTACAATGCTTGCAGAGCCAGTTAAAAGGCCACTTCTTAGAAAACCATTATCGTACAGTCAACTCACTTGATTGTGAACCAGGTTGTTGCAATCGCTGCAGCATCTCCATGTTCTCATAGAATTGATCCAGTTTCTTCTGAGTGCTGTCCAGCTTCCTGCTCCTCTCCACTGAGGCTTGCTCCCTCTGGAGTTCACACAGTGACCCCAGGTACATGGACAGACTCCTCTCATCACTGGGGTCAAGGTCTATACAACGCTGGAACGCGCTCACTGACTCGTTTAGCTGACCCAGGCTCTGTACAGCAGAGAAATAAAATTATTGTCAGGTCCTATAAACAGCTAAAGCCCACATACAAAATATACTCACTTACGATTCTACTAGCGTGCAGAGAGTAACAGAAACGTAGAGTATGATTTACACATACACTCACAGCATAGACATTTCCCAGACTGTAGTACAGTACATTGACTTGAGGGGCTATGCTCGTGGCCACTAGGAGTGGTACCAGGGCATCAGTGGAGTGCTGACTGCGGTGGAGAATGTTGGCCAGATTGAGTAGGGCAATGTCCATACTGTGTCTGTGAGGGGGAGAGCAAAGTGAGCAGACATTATCAATTAACTACAACCTGACTCTATAAATATAAATATGAACAATAGATTTGAGTGTGTATTTGAGAGCATACCAGACTTGATTGAACGGGTGAGAACGAAATCAATTTGTTCTCTACAAATAAATGTACACACACGTACACATACGTACGTTGGTGAGTAATGCAGTGCTCTTCTGATGCAGTCCACAGCATGATGAAGGTGACCTCTGGCCCTCCAGTACAGAGTGGCCAGGTCGAGCAGCACCCAAGAGGTAGAGTTCTGTAAGGGAACAACATTCGCACAGTATAGTACAAGTACATGTACTGAGACATACACTGTACATGTTGCATAGCACCCTAATTAAATTACTTGTATATCAATTTACAGTGATGCAACTCTATATACCAACAGAATAATTTGTATACAAAGCGGAAAAATGAATTTTATAGCTCTAACTATCAATAGCTACATGTCACACCATACATGCCATGTACACAGCTCACCTTGCTGAGTGCATGATGCACCAAGCTACCAAACACCTCCATCCTCATGCCCACACTAGCTAGCACACTCCTCTCCGGGGGGGCCACCAGCGAGCGTCTATTCTGAACCCCCTCCAAGTGCTCCAGGGCGTACATACTGAACGGCAGTGGAGAGAGAGAGCAGAATGGCTCACCAGGGATGCTACTGGAGGAGGTGTCCAGGTGATCCTCAATCCTGTGAGGGGGAGGGACGAGTGTAATGTCAGGGATATCAGAGGAGGTACGACAGGCACAGTGCAGCTCAAGCAATTAGCCTCTGAGCAGTAACACAACATGTGGGTGGATAATTAGTGTTCAACCAGAGACTAATTGCTAGAGCCAGTCATACATATTTCCTACTTCCTCTGCACAGGGTATTGACCTTGTTACAACGGCTACACAATTCCTATAGAAATTTATATGCGAGCCCAGCACTTGAAATGGAATGTTTGCTAATACACAATATATCTCTGTGTTTGAATTGCGATCTACTAAGCAAACTATACCTCTAACTGTGATAATAAAGGAAGCCATTTGCTGTGTATATATTATACTGTACACACCTAATTCCTTTGTGCTCCAGTGGTAGCACTGTGCTAATGGAGAGGTCCTGAGATGTTATGAACTTCACTTCTCTACATTTTGGCTCACTCGCAAAAAAACTCTCGTCAAAAGAATCAAATTCTTTCAACAGTTCAAACTCGTTCTTGTACTCGATGAGTTCGTCTTTGAGCTCCTTCAAGATGGAGACTCTCTCCTCTTGCTTCATGAAGGCCATCAGATCAAAAGGTTGCCTCAGGTTGAACGGAGAGGCTGCCTGGACAACAACATGCATATACAATACACTATGGGGGACAAGCCATGCAGTGAGTTTGGTGGGTGGATTATGGACATGGGGCAACACCCACTTATTTAACACACAGAACTGGTAACTAGCGAACATGAGCAGCAAATACGAATCAACCAAACAATTACATACCTGGATTGTACATGTAGTATTCTTTGTAATGTGTATGCTAGCCTAGCTACAAGACTGCTTACTTGATACTCAATCTTCCCATCTTCAGTGACCACCCAGTGATTGAAGCATAGAGCAGGGACCAGCACACTTGCTAGCAGGAGGTAGACCTTGGCTACATACATCACCAGAGACTTCTTGCAGCACTATGGACTCCCTACAGTAGCAGCATTGCAACTCTTCATCTGTATCGTCTGAATCGCCATCTTAGTTCAGTGATAAGGATCTCTGGATACGTCAATTGACGTGATTCTAGCCAGGTCGCTAGGTTACAGACTATGAATCAAAGAAAACACAGAGTGCATTTCACAAGTGTGCATTTCCAGATCAAAGACACAATGTACAGCACAAGATTCTATTGAAACATAGATTGTAAATATCTATTGTTGAAGTGTAAACTACAACTACAGCTCCAAACTTTCATGCAAACTTTCATGCTCAGGAACCTTTGTGCTTCGTAGACAATGGCAAAGATAGAGATATATGCTCGAATGCGACCCACAAATCGTGAGTACGATGGCTTCAAGGTCACCACAGACCCAGAGAGCAAGTACGAACACATACTGGTACAGACGGCAGAACAAAATCGTCAAGTTTCAACCCCCTCCAAGCGTAGCAGATCTCAAGCGCACAATTTCCAATTCAAACGAGTTTTCCAAGAAACAGCAACACAAGAAGAAGTTTTTGAGTCAGTGTCTAAGAACATTATCGACTCTTTTCTTGAAGGCTATAATGGAACAGTCTTTGCATACGGTCAAACATCATCTGGCAAGACTCACACTATAGAAGGTGGTGGCCGAAAGTTTGCCGATAGAGGTATCATTCCGAGGTCACTATCGTACGTCTACAAGGAGGTGGAGAAATTAAGTAGTCGCGGTGAAGATGTCAGTGTACATATATCTTACATGGAGATCTACCAGGACACAGGCTATGACTTGCTCAATCCTGGGACAAGGCCTGGGGCTCTTATGGTCACTTTGCCTAAGGTACAGCAAGTTAAATGCCTACCCGGTATGCATTGTATCTCCCACTGTATGAACTATGAACTTGAATGTATGAGCATTTCCCATATAAGGAACCCTCTCACCATTTCTTTCCCCACTACCTCCCCTCACTTTCTCCCCTTCCCTTCCCCAATATCCCCACTCTCACTGTCTGCATTGACTTTATTTCTGTGCATGTATTCTCTGCTGTATTTATCAACTCTTTATCACTTGCACACACTCACACAGATCAACATATCGGAGGGACCAGGTGGACGTATTGTGGTTCGCAATCTCTCCTCTCACTTGGCAGCTACAGAGGAGGTGGCACAGAGCCTGCTATTCCAGGGCTCCACTTGTCGTAAGGTGGCTGAGACCTCCATGAACCAATGCTCTTCTCGCTCTCACTCCATCTTCACTGTCACCCTCACAACCAAAACACCCAATGCTGAAGTCATTACCAGGTAAAGTACAACCCCAGCTTGTAGCAGACATCAAATTAGATTGTAGTTAAACAGCAATGGCATACAACGTTTAAGTAGCTTAATTTGCATTATTAAACTACACCAGCGTGTATAAATTGAGCTTTAATGACTGTAGATTACCATGTATTTAGGTCTAAGCTGAACCTTGTGGACCTGGCTGGCTCTGAGAGAGTGTCCAAGACTGGAGCTGACGGGAAGATCCTACAAGAGGCCAAGCACATCAATCTCTCTCTACACCACTTGGAGCACGTCATAGTCACTCTACAGTCTCACCTCAGGAGCTCACATAGCCAGTCCATGTTGAGCCCCTCACACTCACACCACAGTGTTGACCTATCCTCTAGGAAGAGCAGGGAGAGGAGCCTTGTCTCACCACAGAGCCCCAAGTCACGAGAGGGGCAGTCCCCCAATACCTCCCGACCTAGTACACGAGGCACTCATGTCCCCTACAGAAACTGTATGCTGACAATGGTACTTAAGGACAGTCTTGGTAAGCAATGTATACTTATAGAGAGCATATTATAGAAGTTACTAAGTGTTTGATTCTACGTAGGTGGGAACTGTCTGACTGCAATGATAGCTACAATATCTATCGAGGAAGCCAACTTGGGGGAGACGATATCCACGCTGAGATTCTCACAAAGAGTTGCCTGCATTTCTAACAAAGCAAGGTACACACGTTTTACCATCAAGGTTTGTGTATTAATTCCTGCTTAATCGTTAATAGAAAAAATGAGGAGCTCGATGATAAAGCTATCATCAGGAAACTAAAGCACAGGATTGCTGAGCTTGAGAATGAAGTGTTGTCATTGAAGGGTCAAGGCATCCAACAAGAGGTGAACTGAAACTTATACTAACCAGCCTAACTAAACTCTGTTACACCCTCTCTCAGGACAGTGGAGTCTCTCTGTCTCCCACTTGTTTCTCCTCCAGCCAGTCACTAACTGACCAGGAGAAGATAGCCTGTCATCAGATACTGCACAACTTCTTCCATGGGAAGATTGACAACCCAGTCACAGCAGGTACTACCCACACACTCACTCTCATTGAACAAAGCCTTGGTGTTTTGACATTGTAGAGGGTGTACTTTTGCATAGCTGTTCATATCATTGGAATTCAAATTGCATTCACTCAATTAGTGTCCCCAAGAGTCAGTTTTCTATGCATACATTAGTGTACTTATATTACATGCATTGTGTGCGTTGCAGGTATCAATACAGCAGTAAAGTTCCACGAATGCCTGCAAGTTCTCAAAATGGTTGTTCTTCAAGCGCTCGGAATCTCTAAACAGTCCCCTAGCACCAGTAAGGACCCTGCTTCAACCCACGCCAAGGAGCTAGCCAGTCAAGTGAAGCACTCCCTTCAGACAACCACACCCAGTCCTAACTCAAGACTCAGCAGTGGATTTGGTAGTCTAGTCGATACTGATGGAAGTTGTGAGTCTAGTCACAATCAGGGTATACCCTCACATGTACATCAGCAGCCTACTATCCAGGCCTCACCGTCGCCACTTATTCATACGTCACCACCGTCTGTTAAAGAACAACTCTTTGAGCAACGGAATCAAACGAAAGTCGAGCGTCAATATAAACAATCAAGACGTAGCGAACCTCATGCTCCCATGAAAGCAAATTCCCCACTTAAATCTCACCCTCCTGCTGAGCAACAAAAGACAGTGACTCATGTTCGAACGTACCCCAGCCCTGTGGCCAGTGAGAGGTCCCCTAGACACACTAACAGAGCCTGGATGTCCCCCGTTGTAAGCCCCTCCTCTAGCCAGCTGTCTACTGCTGACAGTTACCTCTCACCCACTCCCACCAAACCACTCTCACCAAGACAAGAGAATGACGTGCAACATTTACTTGTAAAGCAAGAAGAGCTGAAACGATCGAAACACGAGCGAAAGAAACTTGCCAATCAAGTCCAGTTATTGGATCTCCATGTGGAAGAGGAGAAGCTAAAGTAAGTTTCACAATGCATGTACAGAAATGTAGAAACTTTGACGACTTTCGTCTCTTCAGGAGTGAGTTAAATCTCATTGGAGAGCAGTTGGCCCAGCAACATGCTATGGTGACTAGACTACAGAAGACAGACTCTAACTGGGAGCAATTATGTGCCGAAAGAATAGCCGAACAGCAATTGAGAATCAAACAAGTAATTTACAGTGTACATAATCATGTGCTTATTATCAGTGTGTTCCATAACATTTTAACAGGCAAAGATTCATCAGAGGTTGATGGATGTGCACTACTACATTCAGAGCTCTCAACGACCTCCCCCTCCCCCCACACTTCACCCCCCTGTGAAGGTGTGGACAGCTCCAGCTGCTGTTGGGAAGTCTCATCCCTCTAGCAAAGTACAGCGAGAGTTGGAGAAACAAGAAATAAAGCAAACACAGGTTTGTGTATAGTAAACACATTATTAAAATGCCTCGTTATCCCTCTAATCCAGGTTGATAATCAAATTGAGAAATTAAGGATGTCACAGATGGAGAAACAGCTTGAGCTGAAGGAGGTCTCCACCAGACGAAAAATACTCGCATTAAAGCAGCAACTGCTAGCTGGCCGCAACACAACTGACTCTCGGCCCCACACTGACGATAGTCTGCAAGCAAGGTCTCAATCCACGCAGTCATTCTCTGCACCACAAGCCGAGTCTAGACAAGAAACAAACAATCATTTGCATACCACTACAAACTCCCAAGGAAACTCAAACGAAAGAACGGCAGTCACACACTCCACGATAACTCCACAATTACGGTATGATCCAGAAAGCCCTCTGAGTCGAATTAGAACCACTGATAGCAGAACTGAAGAGACGCAATCATCACAAACTCCTAACTCCAGAACTGCACAACCAGATAGCTCACACAATATTATAAAGTCACCAGAACATTCTTTGAGAGTTGAGACAAGCAGAAAAGTCATTCGCACACCAGATAAGATTGATGCAAGGGAATCGCCCACTGTTATAAAGAGCCCTCCTGTCAAGTTGACTCTCCCTGACGAGGTCAAGGAGACAGAGTACATGACTGCAATACAAAGACAAAAGGCCAGAGTATCAAGAATCAGACGCTGCATTGTAGCAGCCACACTAATACAGAGAGCTTGGAGAACTCATAAACAATAACAGTTATAATTAATAATAATTGTGTCTTTTGTGGTTAAATTGACTTCCTTGTTTACCTTGATTATTGATTGTTGAAGTAAGTTTGACTACCTTTACCCTCTTACCCACGTGTAGTCTTCATACAGAATGAATCTGATAGTTAATAGGATGAGAAGATGCCCTCTTCAGACCCTCTTCAGCTGCAGTAGAACTCTCCTAAAGACCCCCAAACAGTGCTATCCTCCCTCAAGCTACTCCACATTGTCCTCCACTGAATTGTCCACTGAAGATGGCCTCTCCCCTTCAGCACAGGAGAGAGTGTTGACCCTGTTGTCTCAGTACAAGGACCTCCCCAGCTTCAAGAAGAGCAAGCAGCTCTCTCTGGATAGAGTCACGAGCTGGGTAAATACTGGAAGCGGCCACATTCATCCCAGTACCTACAACTTTCTCCTCCACGTGTGCGTGAGCTGCGGATCAGCAGACGATATGGATATAGCAATGGCTGTGGCACAGAGGCAAAATCTGGAGTTAAACGAATCAGAGATGAATTCAGTGCTTACTAGTTTGTCATGTAGTGCTGACCTTGCAAAAGTGAAGGAGACAATGAACAATATGTCTAAAAGTGGACTAAAGATACGATTAAACACTCTAACCAGTTTGTTACAGCGAGGTGTTGACGAACGAGACTTTTCTTTTACTCTAGAGATTATTGACGTGATGAGGAGAAACGATTTTTTCCCAAGCAGTCCTGCTGTGATTGGTGATGCTATCCGAGCGTGTGTGGGTGTGGAGAGCAGTGAGGCTGTGAGGGTAGTGGAGGGTGTGATGGCACTCCACAACTCGTACTCAATGGCCGCCCCTCGACAGCAAGTGGACCAGGAGACAGCGACAGAATTCTCAAACTGGTTCACCAGGTACTAAAATCAGTTCATTGTCTATCTATGCAGTATTTCTTTCCCTATCTCCAGCAGTTCATCTAAAGAGAACCTTCTAACACACACAAGAATCAATGAAAAGTATCATTACTTTTGTTGTTACGGTAATTATTTTATTCATATATAATACCACAGGTGTGTCTGTGAGAGCTGCGGTGAGAAGCTGCTCAACAACAAGCTAACACCAGAGGAAAGAAACACACTAATACGTTACTTCAAGGAGGAAATCATTGCGGATATTTCAACCGGATCGGAGGCCGCAAGAGAGAAACACTTTATGAGGAAGTTCTTAGAATATGTAAACGAGAATTCTGAGCGTTTTGGTGCTGTGATTGATGGACTCAACATCGCTTACCTCTGCAAACGCAGGAAAGAAGTGGCTTTTGAAACAGTTAGTCTCATTGTCATTTTTTTAAGAAAACCATCTAACACACAAGAGTCGATATTACTTACCGTATAGCAGGTAATTTTCGTGGGGTAAAATATTCGTTATTTTCGTGGCAAGCTGACCTCCACGAAATTTTAAGGTAGGTGTGGCTTACTGGAATGTAGAAATGCAGTGCAGGCTATGAGACTAAACGAAATTTTTACTCACGAAAACCACCGTTTTTCAAGTTGAACGATTTTTTACCCCACGAAAATTACCTGCTATACGGTAGTTGTTTGTAAACATTATTTTAATTAACCACAATACCAGCTATTTAATGTCCTCTGTCTCATTCACCCATGCAGATGCTGGCAATAGGTCGTGAGCTGGTGTCAGTCACAGGCAAGGAGGTGTTGATGGTGGGACGAGAGCACTTACTCAGGACTCTAGCAGCAGGGAGGATGTCACCTGACTCTATACACGAGGAGTACAAGTCACATGGGGTGCACTTTGTGCCATTGAGAAACAGGTCAGGTTTAGACTATCATATCTTGTGCAAATTTGCTATATATCCCCACTCTCAGTACTCCTGATGATCGCTATATTCTCTATGCTGCCATGGTGACCAATAGCGTTATCCTCTCCAATGATAAATTTGGCTATGAGATGGACAGAGTGAATCAAAACGAGATTGCAAAACTTGTGAGGAAGTGGTTGGATGGATCGCACGCTAAAATCAACATTGACAGAAACGCAATCAAGCTTTTTGTAAGTTATTGCATTAATTTTGTCCTTGCTTATCCATGGCTCTGTAACTGGTCAAAATCCATGAATGATGGAATAAATAAACTAAAGGCTAGCCTTGAGGTGTTTTATATTGCTGGGCAAGATTTATTTAGGAGATTATGCTGAGAGTTGGTGGGTGATGTGTATTCCTGTGCAGTTTCCTACCAGCCTCCAGAGAGCGGTTCAATGGACTGACAATGGTTGGCACTTACCTCTCAAGACACCCTCTCCAAAGAACTGGCTATGTGCTTGTACTGTACCTAGTTAGCTAGCTTTGCAAATGTTGTTTTTTGTCATGAGAGTTGCTTGTTTGATTAGAGTATAGTAAAGTTGCTAAACTTAATTGAGCTTTATTGTGTGGGTGGCTGCTGTGCTTTAAGTGTACACGCCCAACTAAATCAACACTTTTGTTTGTGAAGTGTCAGTCATGGAGGATCCTATACTGCCTCCTAGTTCTGCCCCGATCCTGCCCTCTCAGAGCTCCAAGGCAACAAGCTCCAGTGCTATCAGTCACCCAGGCCAGGTATGCTATGAGAGAGTCCTCCCCTCAGAATCTCACTTCTACAAGCCCCCTCCACCACCAGTACGCACAGGTACGTTAATAACCAACACGAAATGATACCGTATAGCGGGTATATTTCAAGAGTATAAATTTTCGCGTAATAATCGTTAGAAAGGTTTTCGCGGAATAGCCTTTGCAATATGCATGCATGCGATAGTAAACTTGTGGTATATGTTCGCAGTACATACTTTATCAGCGAAAACCACAAACATTTTATACCCTTGAAATATACCTGCTATACGGTAGCTAGATCTACTGTGTATACTCATAATTATTGGTACGCTGGTAATTTCTGAAGCATACAACCAGCACAACAACAATTATTTTAACCACCCCCTCTCCCCAGATGACGACGTCTGCCCCCTGCCGCTGGATGCTGTGGGGTTCATTAATAAACTATGGAAGAAAAACGACCTCAAAGTGTACTTCCTGACCCCCCACCCTGACGAGGACCTGATCATCAGCTGGGCCAGCGAGTGGAGCAACTACTGTGCCATCACCTTCACCAAGACCACTGATGTCACTCAGAGTGATGTCAGAGTGGCCTTCAACGATGGTATTGTATATACAGTGTGTTTAGTTTAATAGCTAGGAGTTGAATGCTGACTCTGCTGTGATCCTAGTCCCAGTGCATGACCTAGACCAAGGGCTTATAAAGAGAAGCCCTTGGTCTAGACTGAGTGGAAATCAAGTACTGGAGATGTCAGGCAATGATTCTCAGGCCATATTAAAGCAAATAGACACTCCCTCTATTGGATCAACTCTACCTGTTATACCTGAAACCTTTGGATTCAGAATACCTATATTGTCAACAATATCCTTTCTGTAACCTCCACTGTGTCAATAGTGTTAGTCACAAGTCAGTTACTTGTGTGTGTTCCATGCAGCTGGTTCTTGGTCGTACATTGGGACTGACTCCACTCGGATACCGCTGGAATCCTTCTCCATGAACCTGGGGTTTGTGGATCGACCCACCGTCCTCCACGAGTTTGGTCACGCTCTGGGACTCATACACGAGCACCAGAGTCCATTCAAGGGCGGCTTTGAGTGGGACAGGGAAGAGGTGAGGGGGCGGATGATGTGTGCGTGTGCTCAGTAGAGGAACTTCGATAGGGTATCTTGTAAAAATGATAACCATTGCGTGTTCAAAGGTTGTCTATAACTATTGATGCTGCTACTTCATTATGCTGTATAGTTTTTTCAGTAGTTAAATTGTGAGCTTTGAAAAAAGGCAATAATTATTATCTTTACAGTTGGTTTCAAGACGAACCATTATGTATTGTTAAGGGCGTACGTTGTTGTTTGTCAGGTAATAAAGTCTCTGAGTGGCCCTCCCAACTACTGGGATCCTGATCGCATTGAGAACAACATGTTCAAACGTTACAACAGGAAGGACCTGGACGGTACTCTCTATGATGCCAAGAGCATCATGCACTACAGGTGTATAATAGCCATGCAGTCTAGATGAACTATTGAACCAAAAATTAGAAATTCACTCATTTGTGTTTGAGCAGCTTTGTTTCCAGTGTGAATTCTTCACTATCCCCCCCCCTCCTCCCCCCCACACACACACACACACACACACACACACACACACACACACACACACACATACACACACACATACAGTTTCCCCCGCTCTTGGATAAAAGGTAAAGGCTACCCCAACGGTATAGATCGTAATGATGAACTCTCTGAACGAGACAAGGAGCACATTAAACGACTGTATGGTCCCCCAAAGGGTGGTCCTAGAATCATACCCATTACCACCAGCAGGGGGAGTGGGCGTGGTAGTACTGGGCCAGGTCGTCCAACCACGACAGTGACGAGGGTGGTCCCCACTCTCCCTGAGCGTCATAAGCCAGTGACCAGCCTCCCACCACCTCGTACTGATAGCATCCACGACGTGCAGGTGTACGAGCCACACAAAGGTGAGGGAGGAGACTGTTCGTATGTTGTCACCAAAGTCATAATTATTAGGCTACAAGATCTACGTAATGCTGATTTTCAGTCGTGCCTCAAATGTTGTTGCTAATAACCTTACGCCACTAACTGCCCAATCACAGGAGAGCTCTCTGGTCCTGGGGCGGAGCTACTGATCCGGTTCCACACCTCCAAGGATGACCGCCCTCGATACACAATCCAGACTCACGGTGACTGTGACATGATCCTTGCTCTACTGGGTCCCAATGACTACACCAAGCTCATCAAGTATGCACGCATGTCTTTATGCAATCTACCGTACATTCGCTATCTTACATCGGATTGTATAGTGTGGTATACAGCACTGTAATATAGTCGTACATGTAGAATGCTTTTGATTACAGTAATAAAGCATTTTAACTCCCATAGTGTGATACCATGTGTTTCTGTACCCCTCCCCCTCACCTCAACCCACCCACCACACACACACAACACACACACACACACACACACACACACACACACACGCTCAGAGTGGACGACGATAGTGGAGACAGAACCAACGCTAAGATTGTCGAGAGACTCATGCCGGACAAAGACTACTACCTCCAAATACAAACATTCAAACCAGAGGGAGGAAAATTTGAATTTTCAATTACTTCTTGGTAGCTCAAATCCAGGACACTGTGTGTATAGAGACAGTATGTACTGTATTATGTTAGTTGGTAAATGTACGTATTACATATGTATATGTGAATGTGTGAAAATCAGTTATGGCGTTGGTGTAAGGTTATGGTGTCATATCAATCAAAGCTTATATTAATTTATAAATTGTAGAGCTTAAATCGGTCAGTGTTTCATGCATGGTGCTCCTGCACAGCATAGGTATGCTTAGCAACTAGCCCTCCGGAGGGTTCATGCATGGCCATGGTGCTCCTGCACAGCATAGGTATGCTTAGCAACTAGCCCTCCGGAGGGTTCATGCATGGCCATGGTGCTCCTGCACAGCATAGGTAAGCTTAGTCTCATGAATCAGCCGCCGTTCCTTTGGAAAGGAACAGCGGCTGATTCATGAGACCTTTGGAAAGGAACGGCGGCTGATTCATGAGACTAAGGTAAGCTTAGCAACCAGCTCAGGGTTCGTGCATGCAGGTTTACAGGTTTGGCTTTCATTTAAAAGAAGTGTGGACATAAATTATGTTCACAAGTGCACACAAAGAGAAAAATGGAGGCTAGATAATTAAGTTGATTAATAATGAAAAACAAAAAAATCACTAAACAGTAAAATTATTTTGGCTATTGTTCTGTATTGACCTCTAGTGGTGACCCAGGAGTACCCACTGTATCTGGAAGAAGGGGAAAACAGATTATACAGCAATTCCCCAAATCGTTGCTCTATATACACATGTACATTTTTAAGGCCTCAGACCACAGAGCTAGTGAAAGGCATATATCACACCACACCACACAGACCGATTAAAATGTAGTTACCGAAGGAGTGGGTGGTGTTTTGGGAGGAGTTTGAGTCGCTCTGCTCCAATAGACTGTGCAGGGGGGTGGGGTTGGCAGCGTACAGCACAGGGGAGTGGGGACGTGCAAACGCAAACTCTTTCTGAGGCGGTACCTTTCTCGTACCAACCTTCAGCTTTTTGCTCAGTCTACGAACTATCTTCCCGTGCGACTGACTCTATAATAATACACAGACACAGACAGACAGGCGGTGAGTAGGTGTGGCACATGTACAGTAGAGGATATAATAACAGACACACAGACATAGACAGGCGGTGAGTAGGTGTGGCACATGTACAGTAGAGGGCCTTACCTCCGAGCTCACTCGCTTGGTACCCTCCACTAACAGTTTGGTGAACTCCAGTCTCAACTTCTGGCGAATCTGTAGCAAGTAAGAATTCATACATAATTGTATTTAATGGAGATATACATGCAGTTTTATACAAGTACACATTGTACGTACAGAAACATCGCTTGTACAGAATGTACAGAACAAAAAAGCATGAAAGCTTAGAAAAAGACCTTTCAAATGGTGTCATCAAAGTTCATATTTGAGAGATAAAAGTATTTGCCAATTTGACCGTACCATGGATTATAGCCCATGGTCCGAGGCCGAAAAATGACAAATTAGGGACCTGATAAAATTCTGGATTGAAATACATCATTTGAAAGGTATTTTCCTAAGCTTTCAGAAAATCATAAACATTTTGACATTGGATCAACTGTACTGAAGTTATGGCTGTTGAAAGATGTTCAACTACACCCCCACCCCCTCCGTTCAATCAATTTCTTTCAGCTGCTATAACTTAAATTCTGTCGATCCAAAGTCAAAAATTTTAGGATTTTCTGAAAGCTTAGAAAAAGACCTTTCAAATGGTGTCATCAAAGTTCATATTTGAGAGATAAAAGTATTTGCCAATTTGACCGTACCATGGATTATAGCCCATGGTCCGAGGCCGAAAATGACAAATTAGGGACCTGATAAAATTCTGGATTGAAATACATCATTTGAAAGGTATTTTCCTAAGCTTTCAGAAAATCATAAAAATTTTGACATTGGATCAACTGTACTGAAGTTATGGCTGTTGAAAGATGTTCAACTACACCCCCACCCCCTCCGTTCATCTTTCAGCTGCTATAACTTAAATTCTGTCGATCCAAAGTCAAACATTTAGGATTTGCCTGTGTTTGCTTTAATTATTTGAGGGCGGCCCCTTGTGGAGACTGATTACACACCTCAGGGTTGGTGAGAGGTATCTTGAGAGCCAGTGCCAACTTTTGATGGTCATAGTCGTTGTCCAGAGCAAACACTCCGCCATGCACCCCACTCTCCGTCAGGTTGGCAGCATAGTCCTTGAGACCGATGGACCCCACCCACAGCATCACATGATCTGTGCCCCACACTAGGACATCTGCACAAGGGCCGGGAAGGGGATCACATGAGGTTAGGATGTAATGTATACGTGTGATAGATTACACACGGTGCAGTACAAATATGAGCATACCTTTCATTGTCTTAACATCAACTTTAGATCTTCTGTCTTCCAGTTCCTGGAGAGGAAAGAGACAAACTAACTGATAATGCATACTTAAATAGAAAATTCAAATACATAGAAAAATAGTAGACCCCGAAAACAGTCCATACTATAATATTCATTAATAATGGTAAAGAACAGCTACTCGACCAACATACCTTTCTTCTGTAGTCCAGTTTCTTGAGCACTGAGATGCCGTACTGCAAGCTGTTTCGGTGCGCGGCATCCACCATTTTGAGAGCTGTTCTCAGGTCCTTCTTGGTGAGGTGCTCCAGCATACGCGCATCAACCAGACACATCTTGAACAGCTCCTGTGAGGGCAAGGCAGGTGAACACGTGAAACCGTATTCTACGTATCATAGCAAAACATAGACAAATTCAACAATGCTATATACGTGTATCATGTACAGATAGTATTACATGTACAGGTAGTGTACTTCTTGCAGTACACGCAGTACATAAATAATAGTTAGACACTGTTTAGGAAGTTTATACATGATTTAGAAATTGTTTTCGCTTCAACTTCTAAATCATGTGGAAACTTCCTAAACAGTGTCTAAGCATTTTAGATCATAGCAACCATGAGTGTTTAGCCAATCAGATTTGAATGTTCTTATCTAATCTTTGCTACATGATTTTCTAAGTGAAGTACATGATTTTCTAAGTTGGATAGAACACTTCCTTTAGCCAATCAGATTGCAGTATTTATGGCAAACATGATCTAAATAATAGTTAGACACTGTTTTGGAGGTGTCTATGGGATTTAGAAGCCCAAAGGCACTGATTTAGTATCCCGAGCGTAGCGAGGGTACTAAAGTGGCTGAGGGCTTCTAAATCACATGGACACCGACAAAACAGTGTCTAACTCATTTAGATACTAGTGCGCATGCGCAAACTGCTCGACTACAATACAATTACTTGACAACGGAATACTAGGTATACTAAGTAAATTTGCAGGTATACTAAGTCCCATAGTATACCTGCTCTGAGGCACTTTTCCTATGTACTTCCCATGTAGATCTTATCAACTAGTGTATAGAGTATATACACACAGTTACCTTGTACTGTGGGAGCCCTAGACTGGGCAGCCAGTAGTCTCCCACCCACTCATGAGCCATCTCACCAAAAAGAGAGGTCTGGAGAAAAACACATTTACATGTATGACCACTGTACCAAACCAAACAGCTACACATTCTAGTCTGGCAGGGACACATTACAAAACTGCTAGTCTGGCTGTACACACCACAGTCTGACTCACCGTGCGACGCAGTTTGTCAGAGGAGGTAGTTGAGACGATCTCCTGGACAGCCAGTCTCAGCTTGAGTCGATGGAGAGAGTTAGTGATCCCAAGCTCTTGTTCTAACTCAGAATCTGATGTGCTCTGTGGGTGGGCATGACAATGGACATGAGATATACTGTTTGGTTAGGGAATCATAGACAGAGACGAAGCAGCTAGCCATTTACACAAGCACTACAAGTCTGCAGCTTAGTTGACAAGAATGCAGCTTCTTTCTAAAGCCACACATAACATTCCCGAGGCTGGTAGCAAGGCATATCGACCATTTAGAGAGATGTACATTCCACTACACAATGTAGTTAGTTGACAAGAGTGCAGCTTCTTTCTAAAGCCACACATAATGTACACATTGTAGATCCTTGTTAGAGAGATGTACACTCACTACACCAGTCATACATACAGCCAGAGAGCACATACGAGCATCAATCGATTGCCCCCCCCCCCACACTTACTGCGAGAGTCTTGCCGCTCTGTAGACAGTTTCTGATGGCAGCAATGTACCAGAAGGGAACACCCACCCACACCTCCAGCCATGCCAGGAGGGTGTGTCCATCCCACTTGCTAAACGAAATCCCTCGCTCAAGGACAGAGGTCAATAGCTCACTCCTGTACACAAAGAATAGACAGTGATACTTTTACCATGCCACGTATAATGGCTACTAAGTCTCATACACTGTTAATGCACTGTACACATGACTAACAGACTACACCGTTTGAGGGGTAATTAAGTCGGCCTGATGATGATGAATGACTCACTTCCTCTTCCTGTCATCCTCCCTCTCCTCGGAGCTCTCCAAGAGGTCACTAAAGTCGACAGAGTCTCGCATCAAAGAATTGTCACCGAATCGAGCAGCTGCAACAAGTACATATGTAAGTAATACATCACCATGACAGTATAGAATGCATCCTCAGCAATATTACTACTACACACGCGAGTAGCTATGGACAGCACAACATACACAATGTCTTCTTACACAGTTAGCAGTTCATGTACTACAAGGTATAGATATCCATGACAGCACAACTACTACTCACCTACGTGTGTTACCGGGGCGCTGGCTCGTCTAGCCTGGTGCTTCTTGTGGCTCTTCTTTCTAAACAACTTCCTGAAACTGCTCCGATGTCGCAGTCCCTTCTTACCCACTGAATCGTTACTGGAGGCAGAGCTTGATGGAGAGACGTGCTCGGGGCTGGGAGCAGTGGGTGTGTTCACTCGATAGAGAGTGGCGGAGGGGAGGACGTCAGGACGATACTTGTTTTTCTTGGTGTTACGGGGGACAGGCATCGAGGAGTGCTGTGTGTGTGTGTAGGGGAGGGGGCGGCATAGTGAGATGTGTGGGTGCACTGTACTAAACACATTGTTGCTAAGCAAGGGCTTGAGTGACGATGTGAAGTACAATTTAATAGTGATTCAAGTGCTGCAAGATGCAGTGTAGTGACATGCTAACAACACCAACAGCATCTTACTGGGAAGGTCTCCATGGCAGAGGAAGTGGCCTGGTAGGTCCCGTCTGACATGCTCTCCATCACACGATCAAACTCACTCGCCTCAGACATGTCCCCACCCATTGACCTGAGCAAAGAGGAGGGAGGGAGGGGATTAGAACAAGCAGTTAGTAGCAGGGAATACATGGTACATGCATGTACAGTAAACGCAGTGTGACTTACACCAACTGTTGGTCTAGTCTTGATACTTGGTTCTCGAGCATAGAGACAAGGTTAGTGACGTCCCAGTCCTCTGAGGCATCCTCCAGAGCAGCTGGCTCCTTGTGTGCATCCTACAACAACAGCACAGAGGTGGAGTATCTAGGTGACTATCTCACATAATCATTGCACAAGGCTATTATAAGTACCGTACATATGCCACAGCACAGTCGCTTTTGTGGAAGGCTATCAGGTATGTTTAGTGAACAAGAATGCTACCCACATCACGTATGTGTACTAAACACAGAATACTGCCAAGCGTGCAAACATGCAGCCTACAGTACATGTACCTCACCATGCAGCCTACAGTACATGCCACTCACCATGCAGCCTACAGTACATGCCACTCACCATGCAGCCTACAGTACATGCCACTCACCATGCAGCCTACAGTACATGCCACTCACCATGCAGCCTACAGTACATGTACCTCACCATGCAGCCTACAGTACATGTACCTCACCATGCAGCCTACAGTACATGTACCTCACCATGCAGCCTACAGTACATGTACCTCACCATGCAGCCTACAGTACATGTACCTCACCATGCAGCCTACAGTACATGTACCTCACCATGCAGCCTACAGTACATACCTCACCATGCAGCTAAATACCACTCACCAGCAAGGGGCTCTGTCTGTGGTTCTCTACGGCTGTGTCCAGGTCGGTGAGCTGCAAGGACTTCCTCATCACAGGACTGGCTCTCTTGGACCTCAGCTCAACCTTGCTGGAGATGCCATTACACTCCTGTAGCAAGACACACACACACACACACATCAATGACATGGTTGTAATCTTACACCTAACCTTGGGGCTCAACAACTACAGAATGTACTGTATTATGGCTAGACAAAAGGCGGTAGAAGATTTGTAGCTAATTAAGAATGGTATGCAAAATGGACAACAACAGCTAAATGGAAGGCATAGTGTCACCTTGAGCCTATTGAGTTGTGCCCGCAGTCCCTCGCTCTCCTCTTTGAGTTTGTTGTTAGTCTGTCTGGTCAGAAAGAGCTCGGCCTCCATTGTCTCAGCCTTGTCCTTGTACTGCGTCTACACACACACACACACATGTATAGGAGAACAGTTGAATGTCTACACCAATACACACACACACGGGTCAACTGTACCTTCTCATCGACCAGCTGCTTCCTCTCGTTGCTGTACGTCTGAAGTCTCTCCCTCGACTCTTTGAGCATTCGGTCGACGGCTGACTGCAGCTGGCTAATGTTGGACTCATTGATACTCTCCTTCTCTATAGCCTGAGGGGACATGTACACACGGTCAATTCCATTCATAAAGGTTGGTGTTAATGGTCACTGAGGCTTGAAGTCCAATTTAAAACTAACTACATCATGCCTAATCATGATTATGGCCTACAGATGTTGTGTCCGAAAAAGATATCTGCCTACAATGAGAACTCTTCAACCCACGTGGGCAGTTAGCTAACGACAGGTTTTCACAACAACTGACCGCATTGAGCTCCTGTTGTCTCTTGTCCACCTCCTGTTGCAGTTGGTCAATGACGGACTGTGCTGTGCCCTCCCTACGCTCTGCCAGGCTCAGCTCCTCACTGTGATTAGCGAGTACCTCATTCTTGGACCTTAGCTCAGTCACCAGAAGCTCCTTCTGTTTGAGCTCGGCCGACAGACTGGTACGTTCCTCTTGGGCCTATGGGAGGGGGGGGGGGGGGGAGATTTTCAGATATGAGTTGCTAGGGAGCTAAATTATGATTAAAAAATGGTGTGTTTAGATCAAAGATGATCATGACAGGCCCAAAACACACACACCTTTGAGTGCACATCTGTAATGTACTAAACAGAGACCTAACTACGTGTAAGCAATGGACACCTGGTATAATCACCTTGATAGAGTTCACCTCCATGGCTGACAGATGGTCCTGGAGGTGTTGGTTTTTGTCTCTGAGGATGGCTAGCTCCTTTCGTGACTCAGCCAGGTGGGACTCCAGCAGGGGGTCTACCTTGGGGGCGTGGGAGCTCTGTGGGGGGGATACATGTAAGTAAATCATTGACACACACACACACACGCACGTACCTCAGCCACCATTTTCTTGTTTGCATTCTTAAGTCTCTTGATCTCAGTTAGAGCCATGGCCAACTCATCGTCCAACTCCTCCACCTTCTCGGCAAACTCATCTCGCAGGTGCATCATCTGTGTGGGGGGTAGATGCAGGGGGTGAAGGAGGTAAAAGCAGTGTGTGCGTACAGTACCTCCTCTAGTTGTGCATCCTTCTCGTCCAGACTGAACTGGAGATCGTCTATGGCCTGGTCACGTTCCTCCATGAGAGCCTGCTGTTCTTTAGTCAAGCTCACATTGTCATAGAGGGTGCTCATGCGAACTGACTGCCTCCGCTGATCAATGTAGCGTTTCATCCGTTTGTTTTCGTCTTGAAGGGACTTCATCTGTAAGCACAGAGGTCGTAAAGAGCGACTAAATACAACTCCAACTCTACCTCTTGGTTTCCTAACATAAGCTCATCTTCTAGCACTGCGATTCTGTCCTGTGCTGTCCTCAATCGCTCCCGAACCTAACAGTTCAAATCTGACATTAAAAACAACCACACCACTCACACACACACACACACACACACACACACACACAACAAGCTCCTACAATGGTACACATACATAGTCACTTGACCACCTCACCTTTTCATCGAGTGCCTTATGATGGTCAAAGAGGGACTTGAGAGCTTTGAGGACCTCTGTCTCTGAGCTCACCCCAGCATTGCTAGTTTGCCTCTTCACCACTGTCATTCGGAGGGACCTCTCGTGACGGGCCACCAAACATTCCAGGTGCTCCAGTAGTAGCTGTAGGGGAAGACGTACGTCAGTACACAGTAGTAGTACACAGTAGTAGTACACTGTAGCAGTACACTGTAGCAGTACACTGTAGCAGTACACTGTAGCAGTACACTGTAGCAGTACACTGTAGCAGTACACTGTAGCAGTACACTGTAGCAGTACACTGTAGCAGTACACTGTAGCAGTACACTGTAGCGGTACACTGTACTTTTTGTTTGTGCCAGGTGAAAACACAAGTGTATACAGTACATTCACATGTATGCAGATTAGAGAATTTGGCATGTACACCACTGTACACACACACACACACACACAGTCCAGTCCCATAGCTTACTCTGGTGTTACTTCTCTCTGACTTCAGCTCATCGATCTGCTCCTCTTTCTCTGAGAGTCTCTCGCCGACAACTGCTAACTCTCTGGCCAAGTTAGCAAACCGCTGAGCGATGGGCCATCGCCGTATATCCTCTGAGCTCAGTCCCCCTCTTCCCATCTGTAGGTCCTCCAGCAATCCCTTGAGGTGGTCCTCCTCCTGGAGAGGGCAACCAACAGGTTAGTGAAATTTTCTACAGTACATTGTACAGTATAACTATACAGATGTATACAATAACATTACATAATGTTTGAGGGGGAAATTGAGACGAGCAATTTACATACAAAAGGGAAACTAAAAGCACAACACACACTGTCACAAGCTACATTAGGAATGTGTAATATATTATTGCTACTAAAAATAGCTGAGGAAGGATTGCACAAGGGAAGCCTAAACATGGAGAGATGTCACAATACCCACTGAACTAGTGGTTGCTAAGAGATTGGAGAGCACAATAACATTGTGTTGGCTACTATAAATTTCATTTTAGTGCAACAGTCATAGCCAATTACCAAGATACAATTTTGATTCCAAGCAGAAAAGGTGAGCAAAGAAGTGTTGCAGCCATCACTTACACACACAAACACAGCCCAGCACAAAGAAGGATGCAATATCCCATTACTAGAAGCCATTGTTGCACAACACTTTGCTAATTGTATTGCATTACAGCTAGCGCACCAATACACAAGCAATGTTGGTGGAAGCCATCAATCAGCTCAATACAGATACACAGAATGAATAACCAGTACTGGCACTACATGTATCTTAAAAATAACCTCTAGATGAGACAATCGCAAGTTCTTTCAATAGAATATCCGCCATATGGCACAGTTCAGATGGTGAACTGTGCCAGTATCTGGATATTGGCATAGCGGTTAGATACTGGCACAGTATGGAGCACCCCCCCCCCAACACCTACCTCTGGCATGAGTGCTTGCAGCTGTCTCATGAGTATCTTGTTGTCGGTCTGCACATCGGACAGCTGCTTGGTGGCCTCCTTGTATGATTCCTGACTCTCCCTGAGGCTCTCCATGAGTTTGTCTCTCTCCTCGAGCATGCTCATCATCAGCTGCTCTAGTTTGGACCCCTCCTCTTCCGACTCGTCCATAATGGTCGGTAATACTTCACACATCTCTAGGCTCTGTGGGGGGTGGATCATATGACGTGTGTGGGGGGGTTATATAATATATAGGGGGAGAGGGGTTAATGTGATGTACAGTGTGCTATATGCTTGGAATGCTATTAAGAGGACGGGATGAAATGCTTTCATGTGTCTGAAAAGGAATGGTATCTGATTAGACAATACGGCATACTAACAGGCAGCATCTCTCTTAGTTACTATTGTATAGGCCATGGTCAGCCATATGCTAACACAGGTTAGCAAGTAGGCATCACACATAAGAACAGACATCTACATACAATGGAGTAGGTCACACTGTACGTAACACGTTTTGTTTCCTGCCAGTTAAAGTTTTAGAATGTGTGTGTGTGTGTGTGTGTGCAGTCATGCATAGATTAGCTACACCTGTACCCGTCAACTAGACTACACTGTACTATGACTTTGTATACACTCACTCCTTCACAGTAGCAAACTCTCATTTATACCAGCTAGCTACCATACTCGTACTACTCAAGTCATAATATTATATCAATCACCTACACATGTACATTTACATGCACCATAGTGGTACGGTAGATCTACGGCAAAGTTGAACTCACCTTGTATAATATTCTGAGCTTGGAGCACAATGTAGTCTAGTCGTAACTCTCTGTCTGCTCTGTTTCTATTATCTGTGGGGACAAAAAGGCTCTCAGTGAACTACACCATCCTGACTCTCTACCAAGAACCAATGACCAGCTTTCTCATGCAAATTACATTATTCAACTCACCGTATCATGGTCCTTACAGGCATAGTGTTCTCACAATGTTGACACTGGGTACAGTGGCTTTACAAGTTAATTAACTAAAGCAACATGCAGTTTATAAGGTGGTACGGTCGGTCGGATGTAGAGAAAGTTGCTTATGAGTATTCATTTGGCATGTGAGTATCGTGTGACTAAATTTTGCTGATGTGTGTTGTTCCAGTAGATTCTTTAGAGATTAGAGAGAAAGAAGCGTGTTTTCTGTTTTGGCCTATTTTGACACTCCTATAGAAGGTAGGCGAGTGTATGGAGTGTCCGTATGTCATACTCAATACAGCTTCTTGTATTATAGGTGAATTCTAGTCGAATTTCTCTTCAAATTCTGTCTCAACATGAGTCAAGTTACAACCGACCCATCCCATGGTTAGTAGTGTTTGTCTTACATTGGTTATTACTCTCCCCCCCCCCCCCCACTCACACACAGGCTCTGTAGACGCCATGTTCCGTGGACCCCCTACAAAGCAAGCCCGCTACTCATCCCTCATGGAGACGGATTTCTCGGCCGAAGCGTCCAATCAGATAACCCGAGCTTCTTCAGGAATAATGCCACATCGCAGGCACATGTATGTTTGTGCGCATGTGTATTTCTGTATGCATAATGTACTTTTTATAGTAGTACTGTGTTACCTCTTTCAGGCCCCTTGCCTCCTACAGGCCCTCTAGTCTACCACCGTTCGTCAGACGGAGTGCGAGATTGGCTGAGCAAAACAGGAGCTCAGCGGATACTATCCACCTGTCCCCGACGGCAACATCACCAGCTGTATCCATACATCCGGACGAGGTCATCGATCTAATCACTCCACCCCCCACCCATCCCTCCTCCAGTGGGAGCCCATCATTCACACGACCCCCCACGGCTAGGGCTGGACCTACCCACTTGTTGTTTGGGGACGAATCAAGACACGACATGTTCTCTGCAGTACCTACCATGCCTACCAGAGGTACCCACTTGTCTGTACATTAGAATAGGCATTACATGTATGTGTACATGTGTGCATAGTGGCAGTTTATAGACTTGTTTGTTGTGTGTGTGTGTAAGTAACTCAGGCATGACTATATTTTACATGTGTCCACAGTTGTTGTTTCAAGTGCTATAATTCTTTCCTTCTCAGATTCGGGTGGCCCCAGTTCAAGCCAGGGTGGGTTTTCCCCCTTCATGTACCCCACATTACTCCAAGATGCCCGTACAATGCCACAGAGAAGCAGTCTACTCTCCTCACCCACTCATCCGCATCTCATACCCACAGAATCGCTCAGATCCAGAGAGCAGCAACGAGAGAGTGTGATACGGAACAACTATCGAACCTCCTCCAGATACAGAGATCCAGTTGTTCTAGGCAATTACCCGAATGAGATGTCGGCACAAATTGGACACAATTATCAAGCCTATCCCTCGATACCAAACTCTTTAAATCCTGTACAACGTGTACCGATTGCATCAAGTCTTCCTCAGTGGTCCGTTAGCAATTTCGATAGTTACACAGTGCCTAGCGGAGGAGATACAAGCGGTTTTTATCGTGTGGCTCCAACTGGACTTCCTCGATCATTTGCGCTGCCCCAATCTCGAATATCAACTGCGCAATCTATCTCGACAGTGTTGCATCCTCCCTTCATGCACCACGGCTCTGAAGCACCACACACGTTGAACACATATCATGATGAAGAAGACGAATTGATTCCTCTATCACAACACATCCATCCTCTACGCCAGACAAGTGCTCGCACAAACCACGCATATCCTGGTCCTTCTACAGACAGCTCACAAATTCATCCAGTTCCCCCACCAAGTAGTGCAGCAAATTCTCGACCTGTTTCACAACAAGCGCGTCAAATGTCTCGCTATCCGAATTCTGCCCACCCTGGTCCTTCAACTGACACCTCACAAGCTCAACCCTCTACGGGAAACCGACGTGCAGGGAATCGAACTTGCCGGATGTCATGCCGACGACGACCTCCTGTTCCGCCGACCAATGAGAGTGGCAGTAGTGGCTCCAGCTCAGGGACTGGTTCGTCGAATGGAAGGGCAAGTCATAGTGGCAGTGCAGACGTCCTCATTGTGGTGGACGATAGTGACAGTGATGATGTGAGTCTACTGTGGTGTGCATTGTATGTGCGTGTGCGTGTGTGTGTGTGTGTGTGTGTGTGTGTGTGTGTGTGTGTGTGTGTGTGTGTGTGTGCGTGTGTGTGTGCGTGTGCGTGTGTGTGTGTGTGTGTGTGTGTGTGTGTGTGTGCGTGCGTGCGTGCGTGTGTGTGTGTGTGTGTGTGTGTGTGTGTGTGTGTGTGTGTGTGTGCGTGCGTGCGTGCGTGTGTGTGTGTGTGTGTGTGTGTGTGCGTGCGTGTCTTATATATATATATGTGTTATAATCACTGTACTCTTGCTTACTTGGCTACTGCTGCCTCAACAACTTCTATCTTGTGTAGATGTATATATTTATGCTTATAATGTGTAACAGTGCGTATGCTTTAATTACTTGTGTTTCTACTACTCCCCTCAACAGGATGTGATAATAGAGAGCTGGGTCCCTGGCAATAGTCGTATACCTCTACACGTAGGCTCAGTGTTTGGTCAGCCAGCCCACACACAAGTGAACATAGACGAGGTGTATGCACGACAGTTGCAGGCTCAGTACGACCAGGAGAGCACCACAGCACAGCAGCACCTACCCCATATGGTAGTGAGAGATGACACATTGCTGTGATGTGATTGTTGTCACTTTTGCTTTTTTCTCTCACAGGGAAGGTTCAGAGATGTGCCGGTGGTACCAGCTGGTCCTTCTGTCCCCAGCAGTGGAGGCAACCAAGAAAGTGACGGGTGAGCACACTCAAATAATGTACATTACTTAATGTACACTTGTGTGTATAACATTTATGATAATATGTCATTGTCATCCTCGTAACTTCTCCCCTCTCTCTCTCTCCACAGAAGTGGCGTCATTTGGGACAATTTTGATGCTCTAGCGTCACGAGTCCACAGCTGGACCAGACAGGATGCCACTCGGTTCCTCCACGCCTCCTACATGGCCAGACCTGGCCCCAGGAACCACCGACAGATAATGGAGAATGCCCGGAGAATGCCTGCCAATATACTCGTCAGAGCCATCATTGGGGACAACCCGGCCATGAGACTGACATATGAGGTACTGTACTGTGTGTCTTCTCTAACCTTTTAAGCCTTAATTATAATGCCTGGGTTTCTATTTAGAGCCGTATGTATACTGTTACTAATGTAGAAATGTATTATACAAGGGTGTGTGATGGTTTTCTTGCCTGTGGTAAATTGTTCACTGTTTCTCTTGCAGGATCTGTTGGAGCTTGCTGAAAACATTGGACCAGCCAGGCCCCAGGGATTAACCAAGGCCACGCTTGACAGGCTGCCAGTGCATATGTGGGAGAGGAGCAATGAGGAGCAAAAGTACTCATACATTCATGTACATACAGGCATTTGATTGACTGTCTCACATTTCACAGGTGTGTGGTGTGTATGTGCTCTTACGAAGCCAAGGAGAGAGTTCGCTTCCTGCCCTGTACCCATAACTACCACCAAGATTGTATTGACCAATGGTTCAAGGTATGTCAAAATTGTATAAGCTTTTACAGTACATGTTAAGTGTATATTGTGTGCAGTATGTGTCACATGTGCATGTTGTACGTGGGTGGTCTTTCATATTGTATGTAGCACCTATCTCCATTTCTAGCCAGCCATAATTATTTATGCATTAGTACATGTATGTCCAGTGTCTAAATACTGTGTTCCATACTCTTACCATTAAGTTGCAACTGTACAACCATTGAATATGAATATGAATAATTTATCTCTGCAGGACCACTCAACGTGTCCAATTTGTCGTGTTGAGGTCAAGTCTGAATAGAGAGAGAAAGTGTTCAAATCAACTGTCTCTGGAACAATCGAATGACTGATCTTGTTCATTATTGTTATTATTATGTTATCACCAAGAGTGCATGATGCACTCTGTAGCGTACTTCAAATCAATACTTAACCACTCTTTTGTACATGTTATTGGCCTTTATTGGCATTCTAATTACAATGTTCAGATTAACTATTGTGTATAAAAAAATGACAACATGTATGTATAGCTAATTGTCTGTCTTGTGGGTAATTGGCATTAAACAAATACTTATCTGAAATACAAGGGAATTAAACTCTCTAATGACATCTTCAATTTCCTCTTGTGTGGCAAACATTTCATCTGAGAACAGAGTAACTCCATCCTTATCTAGTTTCATATCTTCACTTAATCCTTCCCTTCTCAACTTCTTCTTTTGTGGATAAGTTGTCACCACATCAGGTTCATTACTCTGAAGTGGTTTAGGTGGATTTGGTTCTGCTGCTTCCACTGTGGGGGGTGGTTGGCACCAGGGGGGCAGAATCCTTGATACTCGACGTTGTATTTCTCTATCATCCGCTCGTTTCTCTTTCTCGCGTAGCTGGGAATTAGACAACTGTCGACTTGATGATATTTTAGGCACTCTTGGTCGCCAAGTGAAGGTGTGTGTACGAGACTCGCCCATTGTGTAGCTACTCTCAGATCCAGAGGAGTCTTCATTGACTGATACACTACCGTCTGTCTCCACCAATAGCTCCACTTTTACACCGAGATGTCGTGGCAGTACTATTGGCCATTCGAGTCCCTCACCTACTAGCGGAGACACAAGAGTCACCGAGAGATGGGTCCCATAACCAGCACCAGTGCCAGTGGGACAGACAATCAAACGAAGTTGGTGCTTCCCACGGAGAGTAAGCAGAGGACTGCACCATTTCTGTGATAACTCCTTGAGCTTTATGAATCCAGACATCCTGAAGGCGATCTTGTCGCCTAGACTGGAAATTTCTACACTCGGCTGTTTCATTTGCGTCTTTATGCATTCCAGAGCAGGGAGCTCCCTCACTCCCAAGCTCTCCAGTGTCCCTTCAAGGTACTCTATCTCAGATCTTATAGTATTGAGTTTCTGCAGTGGAGAGATGACCTCACTCTCTTTATGTAAGTCCATCACCAATTGAAGGTGTTGCTCAATGTTGAGAGCTAAGTGATGATTATACTCCTGACAATTGAACAGGCAAACAGTGCACCCCACTTCAGCAAAGGGGCATTCTGTAGGCCAAGTGATCTTCTCTGAAATGCCACCTTCTGCCATCTTTATTGTTTACGAACTACTCCACTCTATATAGAGTTTCAGTTGTTGTAGGTTCCAGAAGTGGCCATATACGGTCAGAGCAGTGCCTTACAGTAAACTGACAGTGAAATGTATTTCGAACAAAGTAAACAGTTATTATAGCTAGAGATAACTTGACTAAAACGGTTACTACTCTGATGAGTGGTGGGAGTTAAGATTATGGTTGCAACAATGTGTATCATGTTTAACAAGGGTACCGGGTAGCACGCAATCATCCTGTATGTGAAATGTATACTTCAATTTATCTCCAATAATTATATCCGATATCAAGTTGTATACATTGTGTATATGTATTACAATTTTGCTACAGGAACTAAGAGGTATAGTGTTGTATGGAATGTACACAAAGCACAAATTAAGACAATTAAGCTACAAAAGTCACAAAAGTACTAACTATGTGCAAGAATGTATCTGCCTACTTGGCTATAAAAGCACAGACTAATAGCACGAACAGCACAACAAATCCAATTTTCATATAGTACCAGGTTGATTCTTGCTTCAGATCTTGTGTATGTAGACTCTCTGTAACTAGTACCAGTCTTCTCTGTAGCTCATCGATCCTTCGCCTGTCCTCCATCTGATGGGCACACAGTTCATTCACATTCGTGGTCAGCGTGTTCACACTGGACTTGAGCGTAGTGAAGGGCTCCATAAAGTATGAGAGGTGAGTATGCGTCTCTTGCTTCAAATGTTCCTCAAAGTCTTTTCTCATCACAGGAGTATAACAACCAACACACATGAATGGACATTCAACCTCCTCCATTGCACACTTGTGTTTGTGGGCAGCCAAGTATTTTTGTTTGACGAGCTCGCCACATTCTTTGAGACACGGCATCGGAAATTCTTTACATGATTCATAGTGTTCTGTTATTTTATTATAGCGTGTGTTCAAGCCACAATGCTCACATTTGTACTCTCTCAGTTCACATGTGCTTGTTAGGTGCACTTGAATGCTCATTCGATTCAGAATGGACTTGCAATGATTAGGGCAAGAGATTGGAATGTAGCCACAGCCAGATCCAGAATCGAGATGTGTTTCAATGGTCCCTAGTTCCCCCTCCCAGTCACACCCGTCCTCCTGATGGAGACAGACCACCTGCAATAGAGTAAGAGTGGTTAGATAAGTTATTTGCTGAGATTGAAACATACAAACACTCGTTAGCTCTGTGTACAAGCACTTACATTAGTTGTGCACAATGTGGAATCTACATAATTAACTTGATTACAGCAATAAATGGCTCACCTTAATCGCATTGATTTTCCTCTTCATACACTTGTCCAGCACATGCTCAAAGGGGGTCTTCCGACACTGAGGACAACTGTTTGTTGAATCCTGTTTTTCTAGCCAGCGTTCCAAACATGTCTCACAATAATGCTTCCCACAGCACAGCGTCAGTCGAGGGTCTCGTAGAAGCTTAGAGCAGACGTCACAGAGCAGATCGTCCACGGCATCCTGCCCTCCCACCAGATCGATATCATAACCACCATGTTCATCATGCAGGGAGATGACCTGCACGGAATTGTCAGAGCTTGGTTTCAACACATCCTCCCAGTCCGACCAATTATTGGCCAGCACTGCTCTAGCAGCCATTCCTTCATCAGATTTATCAGGACAAACAGTACAGAGCTTTAGGTGGGCGTGACCTTACAAAGGATATTGGTCACGCCCATTTATTTAGTCCCACCTCCTAATTTCCTTTTGGGCGGGCTAATCCCAGCCCGACTGCATTGGAAGACATAAATAATCGAATTTGATTGGTAGTTGTACATTTGATCCTTACAAAGTGATCTTTCACTGCTCACATAAATAAGATAGCAAGCCACCTTTTTACATCTGCAAACTAAAGGTTTTTTCATCTGAATTTCTCAACTGCAAACGTCGAACCATGCCTGGAAAAGTCGCATCCAAGAAGGGAGAGAAGAAGGCTGCCGTGAAGAGCAAGCCCGCTGGAGAGAAGAAGACCCGAAGAAAGTCTCGCAAAGAGAGCTACTCTATCTACATCTACAAAGTCCTGAAGCAAGTCCACCCCGACACTGGTATCTCTTCCAAGGCCATGAGCATCATGAACTCGTTTGTGAATGACATATTCGAGAGAGTTGCCACTGAAGCTTCCCGACTGGCTCACTACAACAAGAAGCACACCATCTCGAGCAGGGAAATCCAGACTGCTGTCAGACTTCATCTCCCTGGAGAGCTGTCCAAGCATGCTGTATCTGAGGGCACCAAGGCTGTCACCAAGTACACCAGTAGCAAATAAATATCTCATCTCAAACGGCTTTTCTAAAAGCCACCACTATTGTCAAAATGTTTCACCTTCCACAAGTCATGTTCTCTTTTATATTCTGTTTGTATATTGAATTCTGATACGTACATGTATATAAAACAATGGTGCATACCATTTCTTCAATAAATGAACTAATGTTTTATAAGTCAGTTTGCCACTCTTGCTCAAGAATAACAAGTTCGTTGATGGTGTCCCTTAGCCATACATCCATTGAAATTGATTGTACTTCCTCAACGTTAGGAAATACCTGCATAATTTATTTATAAATAATAAACATAAAATTAAATTTTGATTATAGACGACTTACAATGCTTGTATCAGTGATGCTGTTGGTAACCTCCCTCCATATCGGCACTAGCTGCAGTAAGGTTTGAACACAAAGTGGGTGGGGCATTATTAATCTTACCAGTGGATAACAAGACAAATTAATTTCTTTGATTTTGATCACTGCGTACTTGTTGAGTATCTCCAATATGTCTGCTTGATGCTAAACAGATACAGCCACAAATTAAGGTCAATAAGCACACAAAACACACTCACCATTTCCGACATTACTCCACTCATTAATTGTGCCAATTGACCAATTAGCTTCTGCCAAAATTCCAATATAAGAACCATAGAGTCCCTGGCGTACATTTCCATGTACACAGTCCAGGTCTGCAGGTGAAATGTACTGTATCTAAATCCATAGGTCTTTATATCAGTAAACTTACAGCACCAAACAAGAATACGAGGCAGAGGTATCCAAAGTAGCCCTGTAATTGTACAAAGACAATAAACACATTAATTTTTGAGCTCACACACACACACCTCTAACGCACACAATAAAACAGTAGTCAGCTAGAGGACTTACATTTTGTGTAGTAGTTATCTTTTGAATCACCCCACTGGCCAGAGTAAGTACCCCTTTTGTCACTTCATCCAGTTTATGATTGAGACTCTCCAGAAGCAGACACCGACCTCCCACATTCCCAGCCATTTTCATTTCTGCTGCAATTCCATCGATGTAATTGTGGCTCATAGCGCCAAGTAGAAGCCAAGACAAGATATGCACAGATTGAATGTAGTCCTGCCATCTTGGCTGAAGCACATGAATCACAGTGGACCTGAACGTCCTGAAAATAAAAATAAAATAAACGACATCACATCTGTAGGCATATATATGCCCCCCACCCCAGAAATACTTACGTAAGGGCTGGGAGTAGTGCTCTAGGATCACCAGAGACGAGTCGTTTCAGGTTATGAGTGGGTGGGGATCTACCAAGCCCATGTTGAACCCTCAGGGCTACCAGTTGAGACAGGGACAACTTCAACTGGGCAACCAACTATTACACACAATGTCAATTAGTACTCAACGTATATTATTATATAATGCTCACCTGAATTGACTTGGTATTCTTGGATACATCCGTAGCACTGAGGTAACTCAACACGTCCAGAAAGTCCCATTGTAGAGCAGTAATCACAGGGCGTGAGTGAATCTCACAAGTTAGTCTCTGTAGGAAACATACGTACACTAAGCATGCTGTATATGCCATATACATACCAGGATGGGAGCAAAGTCTTTTTTTGTAGTTAGACTGTCCACATAGCCTAGATATCCAGACTCTTCCAACAGTAGAACCTGAAAAGGGGAGGGGCTGTTACACTGTTCGATCTAGAGTATATTCTCACCTGGATGAGCCCGAGAAAGTTGTCCTGTCTGGGACACTGATCTGCAGTTCCCCTGGCCCTCAGTGCTTTTCTCAGCTCACTCACATACAGTTTCATCAACTTCTCAGCCTCCTGCATGTACAGAGGTACATAGCTACTGTTGTAATAAGGTGGAAGGATATTGCTCGATCAAGGGGCATCTAGTTACGTGAAAATTACTAAGGACTCGCGTAAGAGAATCAATATAATGCATAATTCTAAGTTAAAATGTCTCTCTTACTCTTTGGCTTTGCTGTTGGAAGAGACGGTACCAGGTGGAGGCAAGCTCCACCAATCCACCCAGAGGAACGTAGACATTATACAGGGCAAATTCGAGAATACTCATTAGTGACTGAGTGAGGGCCAGTACACTGTGGGTGTGGTAGTTGCCAAGCATGGGAGCAGTCTGGAAACGAACAGGAAGAAAACAGATATCAAACTGCAGATTCGTTCTACGTACATACATGCAGCATATGTAGCGTTGTAAATTGACATTAATACTTACGGGGTATTCCAAGCTGTTTTTGAATAGTTTGATGATTAGTCGGAGAAGGGCATGCATTGCTTTCTTGTCTCTCAGAACATCCGTGTTGCCCTTTAGCTTCTTAAACAAGTTGTCCCAGAGAAGCAGATCTTTTGTCAGCTGTATTGTGGAGCTGAGGCCCTCCTGGATCTGGTCCAAGATCTCAATGTAGGTAGCCACGTTGACAATGGAGTGAGGGTGAACATCTTTTATGGAAGAGACAGCATCCTGTACAAATTTCACAGCTACATAGAACTTAATACTCCCAAACACAAGTTGTGTAAAGTTTTACTATACGACAACATTTTTCACCTCAAGAAAGTATTTAACAATGGTCGTTTCGCTAATTTCTCCCTCTGAGTCCACGTCTGTACCTTCAACTGGCCCCTCCCCCTCGTTGCCTAGCAGCCCGTGACCCAGAGCATTGAACACTGTCCGAGTCTTGTCACCGTAGTCGGTCCCAAACAGGAAGAGGAAGAGACGACGATCACCAAACTGAGTGAGAATGGAGGAGAGGATGTGTTTTGCGACAGCCATGGCAGAGCCAGGAGGAGGCTCAGCTGTGTTCTTGGTGGATTGCCAAGAGAATGATCCAGGAACCACAACTCTACAAATACAGGAAAACAAGTATGGAGTAATGTACCACTAAAAAGTACCTACGCCCAATACTATTGAAGCACTAGCTTAGTCATTTCTGTTACAGAAAAAAAATTTTGCTTTCACCTAGCAACGGCTGGTATTATCTTGGATACAAGGAAACCAGACACTATGTGGGGTAAGCGATGACAACATGTACCAACAGCAACCGTTGCCAAGGCTATCACTTCTTCTGAGTACTCATTGGTGGGTTTCTTGCAGGCCACACAGATACCAGGCACAAGGTCATCACCTACAGATTAAGATAACACTTGCGAGTGAATACATTACTAATGGGAACTGACCTTCGTCCTTTGAACTCTTTGCTTCCTCTGGGACAGGCGTCAGCAATTGTTTAAAATTTGACTTGACAATTTCAGGAGTTGAAGAGCCAGTGTCTTTAGTCGGGCTAACATTTCCAGTAATGGACTCCATGACAGAGTGAGTGAATGCATCAATGGTGAACTGACGTTGCAGAGATGGTTGCTTGCTCTTTTCGCTGTTAGAGAGGAAGGAGCATTCATGTCCGTCGCTCTCGAGAGTGTTGAGGGTGATCTGTAGACACCACTGAGTGAGTGTGAGCATTTCCAGACCTTGGTAGTGGGAGCCTGGGTCCACCTCGGAGTAGTCGTGGATGTACTGCAATGGTAAGGGCACAAGTCTATAATGTACTAAGCTTCTTCATGGCTACCACGCAGGGGAAGCGCATTGAACGTATCAGAAGTCAAATAAAAAGTGTAGTAGGTGATGCATGATCGTAACGGGCTTACTACATGTATGTAGTTTTTCACTTACACACACGCACCTTGTAAAGGATGACAAAGAATATCCGCATCCATGGTGCCTGCAGGTGAGAGGGCACGGAGCTGAGACTGTAGGGACAACCATTCAGGGGAAGGTGGGGCTCTCTTAGCCGCTCATCCAGTTTCAACTGGACATAATCTGACTGGTTAGGGGCCGCACAGAAACAGAGAAGCTTGAGAGTGAATGGAAGCAGTCCCTTGGTATGGCCAAACTCTATGTTGTGATCCAGTACCTGGAAGGGGGTGTGGTACAACGTATACACATGCATGTACATGTGGTAGCTATAGTCGTAGTGACATGTACATGTAGTAGCTATAGTCGTAGTGACATGTACACGGTCATGCCACAATACATCAGCACGGAATGTGTTCACTGCAATAAGTCGGTACTATAATTATACTAAAATGTATCACACTGCTGATATGATAGGTGAAGCAATTTCAGCTATAGTGGAGTGTGTGACGTACTATAACACTATATACTTAATACTCACTGGGAACATGTTATTGAGGAAGACCTCAAAGACAGGGTTCTTCCTCAGTTCTTGTGGCAAGCAATGGAGGTCATGGAACACAGTCCCCTGTATCATATGAAACAGCTGGTCTTCAGACGAGGACGGGGTGGAGCGACGTGCTTTAATAGTGCCCGCCTTCTTTGTCTTCTGACCCTGACTTTTCTTCATGGACTCGGAAATGTCGATGCGAGGATTAGCGATATGCTGTATACATGTATGTGAAGAAGAATTTGAGGTACCTACATGTAAAATATAGCCTCGTTACCAGGCCAAAAATTGCACACACAATTAAACTATAAAACTTACTCTGAGCAAAAGAGACAATATTCTTTCGGTGATTTTCTGCTTGACTGGATCCTCTTCTAGACGGGGCTCGGACTGGGTAGACAATTTTGGTGAGAGGGCCCCTCCCCCAAACACACTCACATCCGACGCCTGCAGGAAATAATTATAATAATTATTAATAAAAAAGAGAAAGAGTACACGTGGTTTGTAGGAAGTTATAATTTTTACCATGCACTGCTACAAATGTACTAATGTTTAGTGGCGCCTTAAAACGGAATTTATAGTGGAATTTGAAAGAGTGGGAGATACTGGAAGAGACAGTGTACAAAGAAATGGGGAGAATATAATTATATGTGCATGCAATGATCAAACTTTCTAACCTTCTTTTTTATCCCCAGTTGCAGAGTGGGGTCTGTATCGCTGGCTTTTGCTGACGAGTCACGATGGCTGGTGGCAATCCTGAGGAGATTGGTGAGGATGTCCACTGACAGGAAGTTGAGAGCAGGGAGGGCGGAGTCAAGCAGTGACAGGGTGGACAAGACCTCCTCCCGATAGAAAGGGTACTCGTAGAAGAAATTCTTCAGATAGAACTTCATTGCCTGCACGTGGAAAAAGTGATTATAAAATTCTGTGATAATGAATAATTAATTATATGAGAGTTCCAGTTCCAGTACACCTACATCTAGCGATGGCTCGTTGATGGAAGCAATGAGGTACTTCGCACGAGCGCACACACTGGAGTTCTTGTCCACGAGCAGCTGTACTAAGAGACAGAAGCCGTGAGCCAGGGATGCCTGCACTTTCGAGTGGAGATTCAGAACATCTGTTTCAGTAGACCCCGGCTTCCTCATAAACTGTATCACCGTGGTGAGCGCACCAGCTGCAGAGTGCCGGGGGGCAGAGGTCAAACAGTGAGTACATAGTGGTAAGATACATGAAGATAGGAGGGGGTCTGCTTAGGGATTTTGGCAACTGTCAAGTGAGAGTGCTGACCTGCTTTGAACCTTGATGCCCAGTGATTGGACTTGAGTGCAGTGTGGAGGGTGCTCCAAAGCAGCTGCTCCTCGATCGTCACCTCATGACCACCATCCTCACTGGTTTCAGACTCTGACTCAGTATCAGACAGATTCATCGAAATACCAGATGCTACACGAAAGAAAAAAATACCATGGCTACCAGGCACTGAAATTAATATAACATTGTGTGCATGCTGCAAATTCAGACTGGATCGATCGAGTACAGTCGAACCTCTGTTAACAACCACCTCCGAATAAAGGCCAGCTGCTATATAAAGACTAGGCACCCAGGTCCCAAATGAACAGTTTGTGTACAAAACAACCTCTCAACAAAGGCCAAAACATTGTTCCCCATAGGTATAGATATTATAGAGGGGTTCCACTGTATTAAGTAAACGCGGATGTACAGTACACATACACAATCATATTCACTCACCTCCTTTGGATGAAGGTTTATTCCTGATGGTGGTCGTTGGTTGCATATCGGCTGTGTACTTGGCACACTCTAGGAGCAGCTCTACACAGGCTCTGGCAGTATTGGAGGGCGTGGTGTGCAAGTTTTTCCACAAACTGTGAGTGGGAAAATACAGTGAGCATGGAAGTTCTAAGATACTCAGTGCTACTGACAATTCAGTGAAGCTAGAGCAGTCCTAACTGCTCTTAGGAATGAACATACAGTGGTACACAGGTACAGTTCAATGGACACATGTGTTACTATGGTACTGCTCACATGCCCAACAGGGTTGTGATGTCGGTGTAGACAGTGTCGACATCATCACACTCATCCAGTACATTCCAGTCTTGCACCAACATCAACAGACAGTTGACAATCTTGAGGAGAGCACTCGGCTGCAAGTTGGACTGACCCAGTTTCTGCAGAGATACACACATTACCATAGAATTCGGTTCAGACTATATACATGTAACTAGATGAATGTCAGCGTATCATCTTCGAATAGCCATAACTTGTATTCTGGTTATCCAATTTAAATAATGTTAGGATTTTCTGAAAGCTTAGAAGAACACTCTATTTGAATTTCTCATTTTCAGCAACCCCATTGGACCATTACATGTAGTGTTGCAGTGCACTAGTACAGCCATGTAAAAAAGTTTAACTAGTAAAACATGGACTAGTTGTCGTAAGCTTACCAGTACACATAGTTGGAATATGATGTAGGTGGAGGGTGTGGTAGGCTCCGCCCCCTGGCTCTGTTGAGCTGGCAGAAACTTACTCTCACTCACCACCCGGAACTGAGAGTGTGACTGCACCTGGGCTATCTTCCGTCTGTGCCCGAGTGGACTCCCCTGATAGGGCGACTCGGTGATGTCAGGACCCGCGTGAAATGCCTTGAGGCCACCCTGTATGCCGAACCTCTTACTCGTAGTGTCTTCTTCCCTGGGGGGTGTGCTCTGTGGGGGGGGGCATTCAGTACACAATTACATGTACTACATTTGTACGTAACAAGGCTGTTGGCACGGTAGTATTGACTCTAGGATAATACTGTTACGAAGAATAGTACCTGTGGCGTAGCTGATGCCTCACGGGGGGTGGAGACCAGCTGCCGCTGTCTGTACGAGCGTGTAGACATCCTGTGATAGGAGGAGCCGATGTCTTCAACATCATCTCCTGCACAGAGTGAAACAGTAGGCTGACAGTACGGCTGCTTGGAAAGGATTACACAGTTGTAGGTCAGTCGATCGTCTAGGCTCACATATTAACTACGTGTAGCAGTGTTCTAAGTTTGTATAATACATACTGCACTTGAAATGTAAGCTAGAGACAGATTTAAGCATATACCATTGCATTGAATATAGAGCTATCAAAATGCATCTTTTATTATTACGTAACTTATACCAAAAGTGAGCACTTGAAATACCCGTTCCCTACCTGCACTTCCCTCCCTATACACTTGTCTGTACTCCTCGAGGATTTTGGTAGCGAGTCCAAACCATACGCCCACCCCCTGACAGAGATAGCAGATGCTGTTCGGCTCTCGATGGTCGTGACTGCTCCCCCACACTTTACGAAGCATATTCATCAGGTTGTTCTGAAACAAATTCAGCTCCAGTGTGGGCACATTCTCAGGCAGCTGTGTGAGCTGGGGGGGGGGTAGGCAATGTGTTTACTGTACATCATGACAGCTGGCCACATTAAAGGTCTAACATTTGGTTGATACTACCAGGAGTACATTAAGATTCTTAATGTACTCCTGATACTACGTAGTTAAAAGAAAGTGCAGTTAACAAACATATAACTAACCGGATTAGCAATAATTCTGTACTATTCTGCTGATGAGGCAGACATGCTAATAAAGGTGAGGTGTGAGGTAGACTCCACTCACCTGAGAGAGCCAGATGTCGAGCATGAGGATGTATCTTGTGAGTGATGACTTGAGGTTGACGATGATCGGTGTGTCCATCTGTTCTATGGAGGACTGGGAGAGGAGTTGCGGCTCCACATCAGAGCCACTGACACTGGAAGAAGAAAGAAGGAGAATAAGTTATTGCTTGCTTTTGAAGACTATTTAGACGGATGTACGGGGGGGGAGGTACAAGTATCAGTGAAGTTAACTAACTTTTCTTTCTATGTCAGAAAAGATTGAAGTTTCACAGATTATCATAATTATCCGATCAGCAATTTTGAAAAACAGTTAGCAACAGAAAAGCAGATAATCTTAGCTGTACTTTAATTGTTAAGGTATCAAATATATACTTAACCCGACTCTACCCACCTCCCAACGCTCTCCTTCCTTATAACCTCCACCTCCACGTCGAATGACGACATGGGGGAGTCGCCACGAGTGAGTGGCATCCTTCGGAATCGCCCGTGGCTCTCCTTGAGGGCATCGTCAAACATGTGAGGTAGGTAGGGCAGGGGGATGTGCAGTCTTGTCAAGTCCTGCATCATGCGGGGAAATCAACACAAGAGTTAATACAAAACAATCAACATCACTTGGCAACAAGTGCACATGCACGAAAAAGAATATAAGAGCTACAAAATGCACACTTTCTTTAGATGCCATAAAATTAATGCATTTTCAAATCCTAAGTCGGGGCACTTTAGGGAAGGGAGGCATTTGCCACTCTCCCTGAGTCAATCCTTAGGTGGAAAACTAATATAATGTCCTCTCTCACACCTGTAACCAGAAGAGTCCTCTCTGTCTCTCGTCACTATCCTCACTCCAAAACTTCTCACGAATGAACTTGAAGATCCTCAGCCCTTGCTCGTGCTTCTTGTTTTGAGTAGAGAATATCAACCTGGACATATACGCACGCACACACAGAAAAGTTACACAATGACCAGGGCAACAGTAAAAAGTTACAAACAGATTGTTTCTGAATCAGCCTATACTATTGCATGAGGCTTACTTTTTCCACTAAACCAGACTAACCCTAGCTTCCTAACCCTTAAAAACGAATTTAAACCTGACTATAATATGTGACAGGCTCTGGGAAAACCAGACTATTGGAGCAGAATTTAGTATTGAGCTACAGCTAAATTTATGCCTACAGTATAAAATCTCAAATAAAATATTATTGATGTATAAGTATCTACAGTCCTTCTACTACCTCTCTGTAAAATCTGATGCTCTAAATCCAACTCTTTCCATCGAAACGCTTCGTCCAAAGTTTCGCTATTACCTTATTTTTCCTAATTAAGCAATCTTTGAGAGTCGTTTTTCTCGATACTACATTTTACGGCTTCGAGTTTCCAACGCGCATGACTCGGGTATGAAACTAGGTATGTGAACACTAAGCATATCATTGTGTAGGCGATGCTCTGCTCTATTATTTGGTACATTAATCACACAAATTTTAGTCTGCTCCAATAGTCTGGTTTTCCCAGAGCCTGTCACAATTATTTCAAAGACACACAACACACATGCCACTTAATTGTCTCAGGCCAGTTGCTCCCCTAGCTCACCTGAACTGATCTTGCAGTCCCTCCATTTTCCCGGGGTCAGCACGAAGATCGACTAACTTGTTCATCCAGAGTGGCATCACGGTGTTGAAGATATCCGAGAACGAGTCAAGCTTGCCCTGACGATGGAAGTAGTCAAGACGATAGATAATAGTCAGCGTTCGCTTGTAGCGAGCAATCGGGTCATGTGCTTTGTTCCTGGGGCATTCAACAAAAATTAAAAGAATCGTATATTGGCCTACCACATACACCCCCTCACATTTACCCCCTCCCTCCACACACACACACACACACACACGCACGCACGCACACGCACACACACACACACACACGCACGCACGCACGCACGCACGCACACGCACACACACGCACGCACGCACACACACGCACGCACGCACACACACACACACACACACACGCACACACGCACACACACACACACACACACACACACTTACCACATTTTGCCGACTTGTGCACAGCCTGAGATGTCTGGTTTGAGTACCTCCACCATACACTCACTGTTGGTGTCACACACGGAACGGATCCAGTACAGAACATGCTGAATGGGAATCGGAAATGAAACATTGTTAATTTCAATAGCACATGATCAAAGTGACTCACTGATTCCATTAATGCTGTGACTTCAGAGTAATTGGAAAATATCTTCTGAACTGCAATAATTAGAATTACATAACATGTTATGATACATGTAAGAAGCTTGATTGTTTGTACACAGCCCACTCACTCAGAAATGTGCACTCCACACACTCACACACACCACATACCTTAAGGTGACATATTTTCGCGTGTATTAATTTCTGCTATTTCTGCGAATGGAGTAAAATCGCAAAAATTAGTACTCGCAAATAATTGGCCGCCCTCTTGTTTAATGTATCCAGATCGACATTCGCAAACAATTATACCAGCAAAATGTACAAAACTGTAAAAACGCAAACAAATCTACCTGTGAAAATATGTCACCTTAAGGTAATACACGCAGTAACAGTGTACAAATACACACCACATCGCCCCGACTCAATCCCTCCCCAGTCCCCCCCCCTTAATCACTCAAGCATGTCACTTGACATTGTTCAACCACTCCTCACGGCCCCTCCCCCTTCTGACCCACAGATCCCGAAGTTCGTTCGAGGCATAATCAGTTCACCATCAGATGCATACTCTCAAACGTACACTCTTTGACGTAGTCAGAGCTGTCCACCCACTCTTGTCCCTCGGCTCCTGCGGCAACGGATGCTGCCCCAGCCGAGGTCATCTGTTCCTCCATCTTCACAATGGCCGCCTGGAGGATGTCGTAGTAAGTCTGCATCCATTCTAGCACCAGCGCCAGCAAGTGGATCAGCCACTCCTGTTGGTTGGCCTATAGGAGGAGGGGAATTGTAATTGTATATTTTGCAAAACACTACTCGATGATCTTTTGCTGCAATGATACGAGTTATACGGTACCAGTCACTTTTGGATAAAGGCGAACACAGTGGCCGTGATAGAGGAGGCTGCTAAGCTATATATGTAGGTCAAACTGAAACACATGTAGTGGAGGCTTTGAACTCAGCTGCATTACGCTCCTAAAAGGTTTACCTAGATCACTGATTTCTAGTCATTAGAATTATCCTCACACGTACAGCATCCAATGTTGTACAGTGTACCATACTCTAGTGTGTGTGTGTGTGTGTGTGTGTGTGTGTGTGTGTGTGTGTGTGTGTGTGTGTGTGTGTGTGTGTGTGTGTGTGTGTGTGAGCTCACTCTGACTTCAATCGTAGGTGTACAGTAATGAGACAGTAGCCATATTGCCTTCTTGCTTATGTCCATGTTGATCTGTGACTGCTTGTTCCGTTGAATGAGAGGGGCTGATATTTTGGGCAGTCTATTATGTGGGGCCTCGGTCACCATGGGAACAACATCAATGAGTTTAGCGACAGCCTCCAGCATTGTGGAAGAGCTAGAGAGGTTGTCATAGGCCCATGGATCAGGGAGATCAACTGTGTGTGTGGGTGTGTGGGTGTGAATGGTGATCGAGGGTTGCATGCTCAGACAAAATTGTATGGCTACAGCAGACAATTTTCCTTTTTGAAACCATTGCACAAGCTAAGGTCACACAAAACCTTAGCTTTACTAAAAAAAGTTTGTTGTTATTATAATAATTTGCCTTCTTAGCTTGCATTGCTTGTACGTACAGTTGTACCTTGATAAATGTGTGTGGGGTCATTGAGCTCCTTGTGCTGCTTGGAGTGACAGCTGAAACACATTCGTATGGGCTGCCCGTTCTGAATGGCCGTGCAGCTGTCGTCATAGCATGTGACTACGGCCTTGTTCACCTTGTCCTTACCAGAGCAGATTCGCTGAAACTCACAGTTAGGCTTAATCTCACCTGGAAGAAAAAGAGCTAAGTGAGAAACCTCTATAGAGAATGGAAAGGCTACTGCATGTTTTGATGTCAGGGGCTAGATGCATCTATTGGTTACGTTAATAGGTCCTGATTGTACATGCTAGAAAGTCCACATTTAGGAGGTTCTAGGAGCTAAAATTATAATTATAAGTCAGATAGATGTGAACTCACTGAGAGGCATTGGGAGCTTCAGTCGTTGGTGAGTGTCTTCGTCACTGCAGGGGTCAAAGTTCATAACAGTACTACATTAAATCAAGCACGAAGGCCAGTCAAAACATTGAGGCTAGGTCTTGTGGGTTCTCTAGATTTATAGCTGAAAGTTAATGTTAATCTGGCCACGGAGAATGTGGGAACTGATTTTGCATAATAGATTGCAGCTGTGAGCAACAGAGCTACGTATGGTTTCCAGGCCATGCAACAACTAGAGCAGCACACCTGTGTATGGTGTTGTCACAGTCAGGGCAGAGGAGGAGGTACAGCTTCATTGTATCAGGGGCTTTGTGTTGGGCAGCACATTTCACACTCAAGCACAGCTGTGGGACACACACAAGCACATAAGCATTTATAATGATCTCTCTCCAACTGAGGAGGGTGTAAGTCTCTATGTTTGTTTACCTAACGTAAGAGGCTTGTTTGTATTTTGTAGTGTGTATATATAATAATGCCTTAGGCCTTGTGTTGGTCCCCAGCGACAACTTCCTACCACCGTTTAGTATAACAAAGCAATGTTTTTTCTCTAAGTACATGTAGGTGCAATTAATCAAACTCACCGTTGTAGCTATGTTATTACTGTGGCGGCATGTTGAATTTTCACAATGAGGCATTGTCCATTCTGAGAAGTAAGGCATAACTAAACAATGAGTCAGTTCCAAAAACAGATAGACAGATATGCATCCAAACACTAACCTCCATATGTGAGTTTATGAGAATGACGTCGGAACTCCGGGATGGGAATGGGCCAGTAGTGCAGGAGTAGGTCCAATGCTTTGGAGCGTACTGTAGGTGTGCCGTACGTTATCACATTGAGAACATCCTGCACGGCACGGGGAAGGAAGCAAGAGGGTTTGGATAGAATATAGCAAGAGGGTTTGTAACAAGAGGGTCTGTAGAATTTGTTATATATACGAGCTCTTGTACTGTGTTAGTAGCTCAGCTAGAGCTCGCGTAACTTTTTTTAATTAATTCTGGTTAGCTATTGGGCTAAGATTATTGTAAGGATCGAGACTGGTGAGCTCCTCACCATGGCAACATCCCTCTTGAGCGTCATGAGTGTGTCCGTGAGAAGGAGGTAGTGTTTGTGGGAGGAGCATGCCTCCAACACCATCATGAGCACTGACGTCAGACACATACACTGTCGATACTCAGACCTCACTGCAATGGGGGAGAGAGGGTAGGGGGCAAGTGGATGTAGATTGAAGTTAGCAAATCACTGTGTATTCTAGATTGAATCTAGAGGTAGTTAGTTAGTGCATGGGTGTGATACCATTGATTATGTAATACTAGAAAGCTAAAGAAACACAATCAGTGATATACCACTCCACTCCCACGCGTGCTCACCAAGGCAGTTGGGTAGTACAAAGTGACATAGTCTAGCCACCACCTCATTGTATGCATCGCCCCACTCTGACTCGGGCTCGAAGTAGAGGAGACAAGATGCAAACACAGCAGGGAATGTCAGGCAAGAGCTATCTATCTTCAGAGCAACCAGTAGACTTAGAATATCCGTCAGGAGAAAGGCCATGGCTTTCTGAGACTGCTTTATCTTGGGCAAGTAAGAGATGAGCTTCTCTGTGATGATGTTGTAGATATTACGAATGTGTGTAGTAGTAGAGACATTGGTGAGGTCCATCTCCGACACCACAACTCTGTGGGGGGGGGGGAAACAGAAATATAAACAAACCGTACGTCGCTCACTTTTCTACATTCTAAGCTACGACTCAACTATTTATTACCTTTCCAGGACATCCTTGATCTGCTTCAGAGGGGCACAAAACTGCTCTCCATTTATAAACTCACTGGCCAGAAAGATCTTGATCCTACCGAGCACATTAGTGTCTATTTTGGCCAGTTCTGAAGATAGCTCTGAGCTGGATCCTATGGCAAGGGGAGACGTATCACCGCCGTCTTTCCGTCCTCTGGAGGACATCTTGTTCTGCTCTTTCTTGTCTCTCCTCGGCAAGAGAGAGTAGCTGCTGTAGCTCGACTGAAACTGTACACCAGTGATGGAATCTAAATCCATTGTATATAAAAAGGAATAAAATAATTATCACATGGACACGCCCCCTCTCTGATTGGTAAGATGACCTCTAGTTGCTCTAGTTCTCTCTTTGTTACCTCCTCCACGTGGTCTTTTAGAGAAAATCATGTCCACTGTTTTCGACTTTGCAGAGCTTGAGAGCTCTTCTGAAGCCCCAGCAGAAGATGTCCGCTCGCATTTGATGAAAGCTCACAGTGGTCTTGCTGCTGCTATCGCTAGAGTGCTCGCTGGGGAGCAAGAAATAGTCACAGACACTATTGTAGTAAGTTTTGTGTATGCATATGCACATGTCGTCAAACTTGTACTGTCTGGACTACCTGCAGCCCTCCTCTAAAGTTGATAAGCCTACTAAACCAGTGAAACGAAAGCGATCCCATGTGCAGTCAACGTCAGCTAAATCAATAGGTTCAGACGAGGAAAGCTCCAAGGTCGGCCAGCCTTCTAAGTGTCAAAGTGAAGTAGTGAAGTTAGCCTACTTGTCTGTAGGGGACTATCCTGTTAATGAGGAGAGAAAGCTACAACGATTAGCAACTCGTGGAGGTACTGCCAAGGACCATATTCCCATGGGAAATGGTCAATAAACTTGCTACTTGTATCGTGAATGTTTTGTCTCTGTTTCCACAGTGGTTCAACTCTTCAATGCGGTTAGTAAACACCAAAAGTCTATTGAAGACAAACTAAAGGAAGTTGGCCCATCAGAACGAAAGAAGCACAAAGGTAAGTTTACAATAATGTGCTGGTATTTATTAAATAAACAACGTCTTGTACTGTTGATTTACTGTACTACTATTTCTCCATACAGTTCTATCTTCTGTGGACAAGGGTGCATTCATTGACATGCTCAAAGGAGCTGGAAAGACGGGTGATGATGACGATACTGATGATGCCAAAGCAACAGAGCCGGCCTGGAGCATTCTCAGAGATGATTACTTGAAAACCAACTCTAAGCTACAAGACTGGGACAAAGACAGTGACTCGATTAGCGGCCATTCTAACAATGAAGAAGACTAGTTCATAATTATACGTCTGTCATGAGATTGTACTTTTTTTAAACTCTTTTATGCAACAGTGAATCAATAAATACAAAAAAATCTATATAGAAATTTAAAAAACTAGACTGTCTTATTGGATTCTAGCATATGATGTCAATAAACGAGTTTTCTAAGATATATATATACTTCTACTTTAGGAGAGCCTTGATCTTATCGTCTTCAGCGGCATCAATGTAGGAGCTTCCATCTGGAGCTTTTCCCGTCTTTTTGGCACCCTACACAGAGAAAGTAAAAGAACAGTTGCCATTCCTAGCATAAATCTGAAGTCAACTTAACATCTATTCCTCATCAGAAATCATTAAGCTCTACATATTTGAGATGACAGCCTAGCATCATTCCATTCCTAGCGCAGGTATAGTCTATACCTTTGTGAGTAGCAGTTCGACACAATTTGCGTGACCCTCAAAGATAGCAGCCAGTAGGGGGGTGATCCCATGCTTGTCAGGAGCCTACATAATACATTTTTGTGGAACAGTACCGAGATAATACCTATAAGTAGCTAGTTAGTTAACACGATAGGTGATTTGTACTAAACGCAAACTAACAACTGAAAATACACATACACCATGTAATCACGGGCTACTGATAATAAGTGGGAATATAATTATACGTATAACGTATATAGCTTACATTTACATCAGCACCCATTACAATCAGGTACTCTATGACCTCTGTCTGTCCATAATCAGAGGCGTAATGAAGCGGATTCCTGCCATTCAACAGCTCAGCATTGGCATTGAAACTAGACTGTGTGCGTGTGTGTTGAAGGTATGAGTGCAATGTTACTAATAACAGTATCTGCCAATAAATTAAAATGCCTCGCTAACTTGACAGGTTTATACAGCCATAGAAGGGAAACGCACGCATGTGCAGCACAGTAGCAGAGAGAGGTAAATTCGTATAATTCTAGGGCTAAAAGACACACATTTGAATAGGCATGTGGGTACAGTGTGAGTGCACAGATGTGTTTATGATACTTGTGAGCATGAGCTCCAAAAAAACACTGCAGTAACAACTCAATCAACTCACAAAGCTTTACTCATTATTTTATATGATACCTTTCCTGCTACTTCCTTCACTGCAACGATGTCTCCATTCTTGATAGCCCAGAGCAGCTGCTCGTTACTTGAGCTCATGTTTCTAGCTAGTGTTGCTAGCAACAGGCAGAGAGAAAGTGAGTTCGAGTGTTGTTGTGAAGCACTAGCTAGCTAGCTATTAACAAAATAATAAGTTATTCAGGTCAGAGGTCAGTTATAATTATTACGAAGCCTGGTACATTATGTGTATGTTTTTCTTTGCAACCTCCTGTTACCCTCGATGTATAGACGCAGTTGATAATAATGGATCAACAATAATAATTACAATGTATATAAGCACTAACAAACATTACCAATCTCAGGGAATAATACTAAGAGACCAAGGATAATAATCTAACTAGGTGGCAGTTAACGAGTGTCTGAAATGTCCATGGTGGTCCCAAACAGTTGCATCAGTTGTTCTTCATAGTGCTGGAAATTTCTCTTCATGACATCCATACACGGTCCAAGGAGACGCTCAAAAGCTCCAATTTCAAGCACTGAATAATACACAAACAATCATAAACACTGCACAGATACACAGAGTTTAATAGTTACTCACCAGCACATGTGATATCCCCAACAGCAAACACTGATGCTGCCCTTGGCTTGTTTGTGATTAAAGCCAACTCTGTGTAAACAAAGTCACCATTATAACAAGCACGGTTAGGACCTTACCTCCAAAGTATTGTCCCTTAGTACAGGTATTCAGATCAACCATTTTGCCTGGGTTGTTCTGTAAAATTATATTATCAGCGGGTTAGTTTTGACTCATTATTATTATACAAAATGTACAAGACAGGACGCAACACTTACAGGGTCTTCTTTGGTGATCTTCACAGTACCATCTTCTACGATATAGAAAGCATCTGCAGAGACACCTTGTTTGATAATACAGTCCCCATCGCTGTAGTATCTTCTCTCTAGGGCATCAGCCAAATTCATCATTTCATACACTTCGAGTGTTTTGAGCATTGGAACTGACTCTAAGAATGTCTGGTACATTTGGCGCTGTGTGGGATAGGGTCAAACACAGTCATATTGAATCAACTATAGGAACAGTGAAGCTACCTTTCGGCTAGCAGATCCACAAATGATTTTCTTGAAGATAACTCTATCCTGTAGTGGTACATGGTATACATAAACACAGAGTCAAACAGGTGGTACATTGTAATTAGTAGACATACCAGAGCCCAGAGAGTACCCTCTGTCTTAGCAACAACTGTGGCAGCTCTATAACAGGGAACAGGAATATGCATCTTTGTGTGAAAATTACAAGCACAAACCTTGGAGTATTGTACATGAGAGCCAGCTCGCCAAAGCTTCCCTCGTTGTTGTACGTAAACACCTGTAGGAGGAAAGGACAGGACACTCAAAATAATCACTTAACAATCCACACATTGGTGACAAATTTGTTGGACAACATACCACTTTAGGTTCCTCTCCATTTTTGCCGACCAGTGCATCATACACTCCACTGTGCACACAAGTAAAGTACAGTACATGCATATGATATTGTACAGGCACAGCACAAGTCATAGCACGTCATAAACATACAAAAACTTGATCGACAGTACATGATCTGTTACATGTATGTTAGGAATGTGATTGTAATACACACAAACGCCTCCCACTCTTTAGAAAGCATTAATGCTAAACACACAGACAAAATACCTTTCAATAACGTAGAAATTGTCACCATCATCTCCCTGTTCTATAAGCTGATCCCCAGAAACCACCTACAAATGTAACACAGCGCAAGGTGAAAACACACACACAGGAGGTTGTCACTAACAACTATGCAGTGTATGCAGTGTACCGTACCTTCTTCTCAAACATGGCATCTAGCACTTCAAGGGTCTGCTCCTTGTCCAAACTTCGAAACAAAAATATCTTGGACACAGCATTGGCTAGACTCCTACGCTGATCGTCTGACTTTGGATGAACAATCTGAGGGTATAATTAGGAATAAGAATGCTTAGACACTAACACACAATCCAAATGCAGACACAAATAATTCAATTACCTTTTCCACGGCAGAGTCATCGTCCCCAGGCTCGTAAGATTCGGCAAATACCGACTTTCTTCTGAGGTCCATTCCAGCTCTGTACGAGGCTGGTGGGGGCTCAAAGCCCTCGTCTTCTGAATCTGCACACAATGAAATGGGCACAGATATTAAGCAGCTCAGTAGCTAGTATTGGACCATGAGGCTTATACGGCACCGGATGTGCACTGGATGTGGAAATGCCCTAATTTTTATAACTTTTCCTTTGCTAACCCGAACCCCTCTCTTTCACAATTACATCCAGTGCCGTATATGCCACTTGGTCCCTAGTGTTATCGTACACAGATATGGGATGGGGGTGGTGCATACTATTAAACAAAGCTTACAATAAAATAGCTAGTTTTACGAGTGTGGGCCCTCACCTTCAGCAGCCATCTCCACTTCAGCAGTGCTGGCTTGTTCAGACGCAGCCTGTACCACAGTAGCACCACCTCCTTGCTTCCGAGACATGTGCAAGTTGTTGAAATACTGGGCAGCAAATTCAATCAAATCAGCAGGTTTCTCCCTCAGAACAGTGACAGCAAACTCTTCCAAGAGCTCACTAAAGCCTTCAGGAACAGATACACTTGTACTCATATTACTATAAAGCTTTCTCGCTAAGCTTTAATCCAGCTTTACCCCAGCGTTTTCTTTCTTGCTTTGATTTCAAAATTTCGCACACACCTTTGCAAAGCAAAGCTGCGTAATTAGTACCACCTATAATTAGAACAGTACATTTAATTATTCAACATAAAAAAAAAGCATATAATATACAAATATTTATAAACAGCATACATGTAGCACAAATAAAATATAGCACTAATAAGTTCAGTCTTTCTCTCAAGAGCACAACCAAATCAAATCTGCATTGCTCCACATTATATCACCACAGCGGGAGTCACTTTGTGTCCACTCGGTCAATATTCTTGATGGTCTTGTTCCTTTCGTGCCGCCTCATGCCAATTCCTCTGACCAGTACCACCCCTCCCTCCTCCACCAGTACCGCCCCTCCCTCCTCCACCAGTACCGCCCCTCCCTCCTCCACCTCTTCCTCTTCCCCTTCCCCTGCCTCTCCCTCGGCTATCACCACGATATCGACTATCAACACCACGATTGTCGTATCTCTGTTCTCGGTGCTCCCTCTGAGGAATTGCTTGCTGTGGTTGTTGTTGCTTCATTGATGGATTAGAGGGGGGCTTCTTGATAGTGATAGGCTCTGCTGACTTCTTTGGTTGCTTTAATCTGCCATGGAGCTTCATAGCTGTTTCGGCAATCATAGCTGCAGAAGATCAAAGCAATGAGAATGTGAAACCAATGGGTATATGTACATCTACAAACAGAACACTATGATACCTTGTACATACAGTACATGTACAGTCTATAGCTCCCCCACTCACACTGATAGGCTTCCTCCTCTTGTTTTCGCTCATAGTTAAGTACCAACTCTTTCATTTGTTTGTGTTCGTCGTGTCGTGCCTCTCTGCCCTCCATTAGTCCAGCAGTCAGCCCTGACTCCACCGGGATCTTGAGCTCCTTCAGCTGTACACAAAGTAAACACACATCAATGAAAGATCAGCTTTTACACTAGCTAATAATCACAGATATAAATGTGTCAAAATAAGCATTTGCTCAACTCAACAAGTGATATAGTATGCATACGCCTAACCTGTTGTTTATTTCCTTTCTTTGTCATCAGTTTAAATGTCATTTTCAACTCCCCTCCCTCATGATAAAGAGGCGCTGCATTCAAAGCCAGATAATAAGCAACGAACCAGATATACACAGCAAGAACAGCTCACCAGTCGTCACTTTGGTTCCTCCCCCTTTTAGGTGTAGTGGGATGGCAGCCTCCACTGTTGTTCCTCCTTTGACCCCCACGGACACACTGTCATCAATCATGAGTTTGTCAAGAGTGGACAAAAAGTCATCGTCCTCGTGGCAAGAGATCAATTTGGGCCCAGCTGTTATTGTCTCCTACAGTTTGGTGTGTGTGTGTGTGTGCAGTAGCTATATACACTGTCCGTAAAAGTACATAACATGTGTTTATTTACCTCTTCAAACATTTTAGCTGAGTCCACGCCGGAAGGCTCGTCCTCATCGTCCTCATCTTTATCTTCCTCCTCCTCCTCCTCTTCCTCTGATCGACCACGCCCGCCTCCCCTCTCCTCTTCTTCATCATCTCCTTCCTCCTCCATATCCTGACTGTGCCCTACAAGTACATACATGTACAACATTCCAAAACAGAGAAAATATTTGCCTTCTTACATAGTTAGATTGCTAGACTCATTCACTTAGTCTCAAAAACGACTGCAGACATAATATACTCTATGGCTATAATAAACCAATCTACATGTACTCTTGCTGTACACACATTGCCACAATGCAGTGTCCTCAAACTCACCAATTTTGTCTTTGAATTTCGCCTCCAGTGCAAGAGCAGCCTCGTGTGCCTCTAATGGTGTCTCGTACACCTCCAGGTCTGGTCGCAGCATCTCCAAACAGTCAGCCACCAGATGCTCCACCTCCAGGGGGAGGGGTTGACGCTTGCTGAACAGGTAGCACTGGAAGAAGACCAGGTAGGTGTCCAAGCGCTTTTTAGCACTACCTCGATCGAAATACACGCCGCAAGTGTCCAACAGGAGGCAAATGAGACGCACTCTAAAATAGGAGCCTTGTGGATCAAGAGGAGAGGGGCTCCCTGGAGTAAAAAGAGAATTAGAAGAACTATTTTCACATAAATCATCGGTAAATACATTACATGTGCAAGTAAAGGCCCTATAGAATTATATGGCGGCTTCTATAATGTACACTGTACAGTACCACCTACCGTCAGGGTGGGCTCCAAAGGATAGAAGCAGGTAGAGCGTACGAAATATGACATTGGACTCGACAAGCTGATAGTTGTAGAGCTCTCCAAGATATTTGAGAGTGCTGACTCGGCGCTGGTTCAACTTGGGCAGGTTGAGTTCTAGACCTAACCGAATATCTTCCAGTACACCATCAACCACTCGCACACATGCATCCTCCTGTTTGTCAAAGAACAATTTGAAACAAATCCCCCACAAATATAAAAATAAAATATCATACATGTGATGGTTTTCTTAGAACCAAAGTGAAATATGCATTCTGTAGCTTACACCATTTTTATCTAATTTCTAGCCAACAAGATTTGGTACCTGATAAGACTTAAGGCCAGCCATTAGGTCGGCCATGCAGTGAATGTTGTTGTACTTGACATTCCATATATGAGTGAGTCCAGTCACTGCCCACTGGTACACCTCCCCATCTCCCCATGGTAGCTTGCGCATTTGACGAAGAATCTGCAAACAGACAAAACCAATAAATTAATGTTGATCAATATACTGTAGTTGCTTCATGACTGTATAGCCATACATGTACATCACACACACTCAGGTTCAAGTATCATGCCTCAGTGCACAAAGTACATGTACATACATGTAACATAATTATAACATAATTTTTATAACACTACACAATGTACATGTACATGTAATATAATCATAGAAATTGATACAAACTCCACATAAATGCACAAAATTAAAAAGCAATATAACGGCAGTTTGCTAACACTAAATGTGGTATGTAACTCGATCTAGGATCTCCATGATTAAGGACAAAAACGAATTCCTCACTGTACATGTACATGTATGTACCTTCTCAATGCTGATCCTTGTGAGATCCTTGTAGAGGAGCTTCCTGATGTACTCCTGCATGGGGGGGAGTTTCTCGTGGACCATCTGTGAAGTCACCGGGGGATTGGCATAGTAGAGGGCATTCTCTACCAGGCCAATTTGTCGAGGGTCCAAGTGCTGCACCTGCTTCTTACGAATCATGATTTGCTACACAGGGGAAGGATCATATGATGAAAGATATAGCAGACCACACACTAATATCTCTGTACAGAACATGTAGCTACTGGATACAGTTGTGTGACAATAAGCGAGATTGAATCAAACACAGTCACACCCACCAGGAGAGCCTTTGCTCTGAGATGGGAGTCTGGGGATCGGAGTAGGAAGCGACCGCAATGCTCAATGAACAGACACGCCATTTCCAGGTTGTGGTGAGTGAAATTGTGCAATAAAATCTGCAGCAAAACAAACAATCAACCACATACCATTAGTAGTACAGTACACTGGTACTTAGCAGGTTTAATACACGTGGTGCAATCGTGCAGCCAAGTGTTGACTCACTGTTATACACTTCATCGTCTCAATCATGGGGCACATTCCGAACTTGGTAAGCTCAGCTGAGAGGAGATGATAATATCATAATGACAATTGTTATAAGTGGTGTACGTACCAATAAATCTGACATTCTTGAGCTTGGAGTCAATCCGAGTCTGGTCTTTCTTGTAGACCTGGAATCGTAAATCTTTGATGAGCATTTCCACCAGGAGGGGAGTGATGTCATCCAGACACTGATGGAGGGTGGCGGCCAGGCGGGCATAGAACGGGATCAAATCCATACTGCAAACAAAATACGTAACATACAGCTTATACTTCTCAGACAATAATTATAACTGCAACTTTAGCCAGCACAGAATGTACCACTGTACATGTATAATAAAAGTAGAAATATGAGGCATAATCTAAACTACTACTTTCTCTGAAAACGGGCCATAAAACACCTAGGGAACAGATGTACATGCACGTACATTCTAATGCTATACAAGACCTAAAAGAGTGACTCACCGATTTCTCTCCACCATGAACAGAGTTTTGGCCAGCTTCCGTCTGTTCAGCTTGGTATTCAGGCTCATACAAAACTCCACTGCATACTCATCCACAAACTTCCTGTTCATCAGTCTGGGGAGCCTGCAAGTAAAGGAGGCAAAAAAAAATAATCAAAACAATGTAACTATTTCACATAAACATAAACTGTTAATAGCAATGAGCTAACCTACATGTAAATGGAGGAAGTATACGTTTAGCCCTAGCCCTTACCTGACTAAGAACTCGTCCAAGAGTACCCCACTTGAAGTCTCCGCCCCCTGCCCACCTCCTATCTCCTCCTCCGGCTCTTCTGGGGTGCTCATGTCCTCCTCTAGTGCAAGTGCCTCTGTGTCCTTGATCATCTGCTCCAAAAGCTCATCTTCATCTAAACACACACACAAACGACTCTAACTGTATGGAAATCTCTATATTATAGCGAGTTAGCATTATTACACCTCGGTGCGCATGCGCAAGCGAGGTATACGGTAGTGTGTTTGTGTGTGTGGGTGTGTGTAGACTGCTATAGCTGCTCAGATCAATGAACTGCAAGTAAGAGTTTCTATAGGCTTCTAGTCATGTTTCTTGGATTTTAATTCGTGGATTTGTAAAATAATGCTTTACTTTATTCTGTTCGCACAAACGTTTATATTTAACCCTAGAGATACGCTATACTTATGAGTTAGCCTCCCTGGGATTCTTAAACTTAGTAGATCTAGATATATCTCATCGCATGTACGTTTTTTGCTTTGATAAAGATGACCTTTACCAGTTATTCTTTCTAGTGTAGTGGCTAGGATGCTTGACTAGTAAGCAGGAGTTCTGGGTTTTAATCCAGGTAATGTAATTCTCTTTAATTAACAGTAAATGATTATGTAAGCATAAATTAATCCTTTATTTCTCGACGAAGGCTATTAGCCCAGTGGGTAAGCTACTTGACCAAGTGTACCTCTCTGTAGTCGTCCCGGGTTCTATACCCTGCTGTATCAATTGTTTATTCAATTGAGTGATTAACCTACACCATGTGGTTAAATCTCCCATGGTGGCCAGAGTGCTGGGGCCTAGTGTGTCAAAGGTTAGTCTCACTTCCTGCAGCAGAGTTATCTGGGTCGGCAAATGAGAGAGACTTGGAAGCTTACTAGTACTTGTACTAACTCTGGGTGGTCCCTCGTTTATATACAAAAACTATAACAGCTTTTAGCTTTTAGCCACACGTCGGTTCCTTGGAAAGCTTACAAATACAGTACACCCTGGATCCCCTCGTCTTTTGAAATAATATTTGCACAACTTAGTAGTTAGCTCTGCACTGGAACGCTACATGTAGCTATTGGTAGCAAAGAGTCAGAAAAGAGCTGGACTATTTCATGAGCTTGCCATTACTCTAAACTTTCAGCATCCCTCTTAGCAACACATTCTTTTGACGGTACAGCTAGCTATTCAATTTAATTGTACTGTACATGCATGTGTGTACAGTAGAACCTCGATTATCCGGACACCTTGGTTCCAGAAGCAGGCTGGATAAGTGAATATGCCGGATAATCGAATAGATAAACCACGCCTTGATCCACCCACTTTATTGATAAACAGCAGTGCCGCATGGTTGTCTGCGCATGCGCAGAAGATAAGCAGGCATGTCTCCATGGTAACAGCTGCAACGCGCATGCGCGTTTGAGGGACACGCCCATTTTCTGATCTGATAACAAGAAAACTGCCAAGCCGGATAATCGAGGTTCCGGATAATCGAGGGCCGGATAATCGAGGTTCTACTGTATTTAATGATAATACTGTAGCTTCATTGCCATAAAGCTTTGGCGCTTCCATCGAAGCGCATTATCAGCACCCGCGGTGCTCTCATTCTAATGGGAAACAAAAAACCGCCCATTTACAAGGCTAACAACTGTATTACTAGTACAAAAATGTGTCGAATATTACAGATGGAGAGCACTAGTATGTGGTGGTTCGTGTTCTTACCTTGCTCCTCTGTTGGTTCCGAGTCTTTAGCATCAGTGTCTTCACCACCATCAGTGGCCTCCTCGGTGTCACCACCAGTGGCTTTATCATCACTCTCTTCAGCAGACTCAGAGCTTTTCTTCTTTCTGCCTTCAAATAGGATCTGCAATGTGGAGAGCCAACAAACAGTCTAAAACTTAATTTTATATTTCAAGCAACTTCTGAGAGACACATGCAAACTGCAATCAATGCACAGTACCACTACGATAACAAGACTGAGTGCTTACAACTGGAGGGCTGAGTACTTACAGCTGGTACAAAGGGGGTGATGTCAGTGATGTTCTCGTAGAATGACCTGGCATCTTCATCCTCCCACAGGGAGTTGGGGTCAGAGTCCAGACCCTACAGAGGGGGGAGGGCGAGTAGAGGTAGTGGATTAGGGGAGGTAACAAGTGTGCAAACACAGCAGATACACATGGTTAAGATCATCACACTTAAAATTAAAATTAAAGGATAGCCATTACAAGCACCCCGCCAGCCTCCACACTAACTTGTACAGAATACAAACAATGTCAAGGCTACTGACCTCTGCACCAATAGTTGGGAACTGCAGCTCTATGGATATGTCTGAATCCTCTGGGGCCTTGTACTCTGGCAGGTCAGGCATGTCCTCATCAAGCACTTCCTGTGAGGGTGTAACATTTTAATCGGTCATTTGTAGCAATGCAAACACCAAGCGTATAAAAGCTACACATAATTATTCTAAACAACATAACTGTATACGGTAAAGATTGTCATACTAACAAGACAAATTTTACACTCACAGCCAAAGTGGAGGTGTTGGTGAGTAACTTGTCATATGTCTTCTGAGCTGCCTCATTCTCTGTTTGCCTCTCCTCATTGAGCTCTCCCTTGGAGAAGATGATGTCCCTGTTCCTACGCTCCCTCTTGTGCATAGCCTTGTGCTGGACCACCAGATGGTCCCTCACATGGTTGAAGTACTTACGGAAGAGCTCAAGAAACTCTTTCTGTTTTATCGCTGGAATCAACTGGAAATGAAATAGGGGAAAGAAAGTAACGCTACATGAAATCCAACAATGAAGCATTACACCATGTACAAAATCAGGACTTTTATAAGCTACAAGCACATAAACTTCTACTAATTTTCATAAAGGCTGAGCATGTATAATCACGTATGTGTAATGTACCTACCAAAAGTTCAGTATATATATACATGTATACATACCCTAGATATAGGTGGCTCAATCCCATACTTAGTGAGCAGTAGTCTCTGTTTCCTGGGTACTATACCAGCCAGGTCTTCAGCACAATGACGGGCAAAGCTCACCACCACAGCCAGGAAAGAGTGGCCCTTACTGTCTGCCTTCATTATAGCAATGAGCATGTCAGTTAAGAGAGAGAGGCCTAGATCCTCGTTAATCACACCGGCTAGCACCAACTGGGTGAGTGGGTGTATTGTGTGGGTGGGTGAGTGGGTGTGTACGCGTGTGTGGGTGTGGGTGAGGGAGTATAAGAGATGCTTCAAAGGCTGGGGAAATGTGAACAAAAAGTTTGTTAGGTCTTACCTCCCCCATGAGACGCAGTCCAATTCTGTATTTGGATATTACCGCAGACTGTAAAAATATACAAACAATCATTTCGACACCAACTTCTAGTTGCATGTACAGACCTTGTCATCATCTTTCCCAATACCAGTTGAGTAGATCTTCTGAAGGTGATCAAAGAGGTGACTAGAGAACTCATCGTACCTCTGATGCAGCTCAGAGCTCAAGTGTACAGCACAGCCCACATCAGCCAGCTGTATCCCCAAGGGAACCAAGGGATGATACCATAATCACATACACTCCCACAGACACTATAATTGACCACATACCTTCAGTTTTGCTTCAGCTATGTTCGTGGCCTGCATGTTATATAATACAACACATGTGTGTTAGTCAGCCTCTACAAAATGTTGTGCTCTTACAGTTTCTTCGATGTACTTTGTGAGATTTAGGCCTTTGAGGTCAGAGGTCAAACTAGTCCTCTGTTGCTCAGTCAGAGTACGCTGATTGGATTGGAATCGATAAAAGAAGCATAAAAATAAAACCTGAGTACATTATGACAAGAAATGGAGGCACTAAAGAGTTGTGAGCAAATTAAACTACACCTGATGGCCATCGCCCACACACTACGTACCAATTTCCTAACAAAGGTTGAGTTCTTCTTGACAGAGCTGTCCAGTTTCCGTAGCTTCTCCTCTGCCTGTCTGAGAGGACCCGGACTCCTGTTGGCCCTCTGTGCCTCCTGCTTGTCTGCCGCCTTCCTCCTTGCCTCCAGACCCAGCTGATGGGCCTGAGCCTGAGTGGTAGGAATAGGTTAGAGCATCAGGGATAATCAAAGTGTGTATACCTTCTCTTCTTCACGCTTCTTAGCTTGTCCTTCATCTACTTCTAGGTCTTCCTGCATATAGAAACAAACATGACGCGACGTACGACACTCTAATATAAGCCCCACTTGGACATTTCGCCTAAACGCGTACGCACAACATAAATGCATTTGTTTTGTAAAATACAATCATACTTAGCTAATTTTAACAAACCAAAGTCTTAAGTATTAAGCAAACCTCTTTATCTTTCTTGCTCATAGAGGAGGTGTGTTCAGCCATTATGAACTTTGTACTCGACTTAGTACCTTGTGCTTCTTCAAGAAAGACAAGAAGGCCTTACGAGGGCGGCTAAAATAGAACATACCAATAATTATGGGCATGGCGTACCGTATAGCGCGAAATTTTCGAGGGGCTTAATTTTCGCGGATTTCGTGGGTTAGAATCCTACACGAAAATTAAGTCCACGAAAATTGAATTACCTGCTATAGCATGCATAGATTTAAAGGCGTGGCTTCCGGTAAGCAGTCATTCCGCGAACATTGTGCAACGAAATAGCTTTTAGAGGCTAATCCACGAAATATAAGTGCCTCGAAAATTTCGCGCTATACGGTATGTGTCAAGTTTTGACTCGAGGTAAGAGCGCCCATGTGGTTGTCTAGTGAGAGAGTGGGAGGGGATGGACTGAAAATTGATCTTGGCTGTAAAAACTAATTGTGCAAGATCAAGATGACAGAGTATGTATAGCACTGAGTTTACCTAACTGCTAATTGCAGCTGCCTGCGTGTTTATCATACCTTAGCTAATACCTTAGTATGGACTGTGCACAGTCTGCACAGATGTCAGCTCAGACTGGTTGGCAAGCATCAACTATTGCACTCACCAGAGGTAGCTTTGCAACACAGTGCCTGCAGAGCTTCGTATCCAAGATGGGGTGAGTGTGCAGAGCCTCTCTTGAGCCTCTCTTGAGCTAGCTATAATCCTACCTCTAGCTAGTTTAATACCTTGAAACTGTGCACGTCATGTTATCCAAGAGCCGTGCTGTTGTTGATTATATTCTCTAGCTATGCAGTATAAACTGTGTAGTTGTTAGTGAAGTTGTTGTTTCACAGTGATTGTTCTTATTGTACAGAATCGACATTCAAGTCGAGTATTGGGAGTACTCTGGAGCGCAAGGTATCTCCAAGGTGGACGAATGGACGATCACTGCAAAAAATGCATCACTTGAGCAAACCCTAAAGTCTAACAATCTCCTTGCTAAGGTTAGAGTGTATTACCAGAGTGTGTTTATTTGTTTAGCTACTGAAACCCTGTGGTGTGGTTGTTGTGTTGCTTTTCTCTCACGTATGTACAAAGGAAACCATAACATTTTTTTACAAAATCAACACTGCACTGCTATTGTTTTGTTTTCTGTGCAGAAGTTCCGTGAGTTATCGAAGGACTTCACTGTACGATGCTATGCTGGAGACATAGAGGTAAAGTGGAGTGATGTCTATATTATAGTCACAGTCTGTGGGTTTTTAGCAAAGCACACTTGACACTGCATAGTATTGTTATTCACATCACGGCAGTGTCAGGTTGGTACGATTTGGAAAACACTCCACTCCCAAGTGATAACTTTTTTGATAGTCTGATATTGGGAGTAGATATCACCATCCCTAAGCGCTAGAGATGTCTCATGAAAATGAACAGTTTGTTGTAATTTTAATTGTCAATCTTTCCCCCTCAGGGCAAAGAGATTGATATATCCCAGAAACCAGATGAGATTGAGTATGTCATTGATGCAGTGAGGAGCAGCTGCAAGCCAGTGATTATTCTCTGCAAAGAGTGAGTTTTCAATTTGCAAATGTTTTCCCTTAATGCTATTCGATACTGTTGTGTATGAGGCTAGTGTGTTGGCTGACATCACTTGATAGGCGGCTGCAAAGCTTCTTGGCTAGCTATGTTTCATGTTGGGATGTATTAATTATTTCATAGCTCAAGTCATTCTATCACCTAGAAGGAATTTATTATTGTATCTGAGTGGCTGGTTTCACATGGTGTTTATATACTATCGTCAAGCGGCAATGACATTTGATTGGTTTTGCTCATCTCCCACCTCCTGTGGCTAATGAGCAAGAAAATCACCTCCTGGCTTGTTGACTTAAGCTCAATCATTTAGCTTCTGGGCAAATCTATGACACGCAGTATAACTCGTGTTTCACTATAATCCATATATTGGTAATTGCTCTATCCCATAATGCCATCTTCTCACCTCCTAACTGCAGGCCATTGCAAAATGAGAAGAGGAGCTCGGATGATGACACTGATGAACAGGAGATGGTGGGCTACACTGGGCGCACAGCCAGTGGTATGGTCAAAAAGATGCTCAACCTTCGTTCTCGTAGCAACTCGACCGTTTCTGGTTCGGACGAAGACCACTCTCCCATGATGATGAACGGGTCTCTCACACCAGTAATGGGCACACCCGTCCACTCCAGTAAGTCAACCCTCAAGCAGTCACGGTCCCTGACCAGGATCAACAAACTGAGAGTGCACTCTGAGATGTATCCTCATAGCGATGAGCTGGTGATGTCCAACGAGAATGTGCAGCTGGGGAGTGAAGGTATGGGGATCTGTTACAGTGATACTTGTACTTGAAGTGAAAGCTGGCTAACTATCTTGTTATGGTGAATCATGTTATAGGCTAACTGTGCAAGCTCATGAGGCTAGCCTCCTTTTAACAGATTAGAGGTATGTTAGCTGTAAACCACCTTACCTTCCCTTATGTAGGTGAAGAGGTTGGTAGTGACACAGAGTCGACCTGCTCCTCACACAACTCCTCTGCTGCCTCAGGTGGTAGCGAGACTCATGAGGAGACCACCTCCCCTAATTCCATTCGCCAAGAGACGATCTACAGGGAACCAAAGGTACACCCTCTTCCATACGATCACAAAGACAAGTACAGAACGCTTCAGCTTAAGCCAAGAGGAGGCAAGGACAGGTTTTCTAAGAGGAAGTGGCAATTTGGGAGACGAAAGAGTAGACCAGAGACGACCCTTGATATCAGTGCTCCATCTCTTCCAGGCCCTGTCGTCGTGGGCGATAGCTCACCGTGCAAGATTACTCGTCAACGACCGTCCGCTATGAGGGGCAAGAGAAAAAGCAAGGAGATGATTCAAGCCACTATTCCCGAGTGCTCCTACTCATTTGAAATCACCTCTGTAAACGTGATATTTCGAGGGGGCTCCAAGATGGCGGTGTCATGCAGAGGTAGGCATGTATATTATAGTCATGCTTCAATTAGTACGTACAGTACGTAGTAGTTTGTGATTGGCATGTGCTTTTCTAGCAGCTAGCAATGACATTACAGTAGATATATTTATGTGTTGAATAGCAACTGATATATATTATTATTATAATACATATGATTGCATGGCTGTAGCCTCCACGGAATGACTTTGTCCGTGGTATACTTAGTGTCTGGAAGCTAGGGTTTTTTTATTTCACGTTTGCATGAGCTATGTATGAAATGTTAGTTTGTTATACTTGCTAGTGTAGTGTACAATATTATGGTATCTTCTCATTCACACAGAATTCAATACAATTATGGAACTGAAAGGAGCCATTGCCAAGCAACTCAAGTAAGTATGTACACGCTGTGTTACTTGTGTTCCTGCCCACCCTCACACCTTGGATACAATGTAGAGAGCTCTGTATACACCCACTCTTTAACAAATTCGTCCCCGTAGTTACCTGAGTAAAGGCATCATCCCGAGCTACGTGTTCACTGCATACATTTTGTATGCTTTATTTGTACATAAATTGTACTATAGCCAGACAATTGCTATGCAAATTTTCTAGAATAAGAACTGAAAAGTTGTACCTCACTCTCTAAAACAATTACGACATACTTGTCAGTGTCAGTGCATTCCTCCCGTGCAGTGAGGCCAATCCTGATCGATACACTCCATGGAAACACAGTGACCTGGTTCTCAGCTACAAGAGCAGTGAGGGGAAGCCCTATGAATTATTCAGTGACTGGCAATTCATGTATCCTTCTCACACACACTATTCTTTATATGGATAGTATCTCTTGCATATAATGTCTATACATACAGCCATGTTTTTTCCTTGACTGTGTTCTAGTTTTTCCACAGCCCTGTACCAGATATGGATCAAGGAGAATGGAATGGAGACGCCTATCCATGTGGAGGTAATGTGTCGAGGGAAGGAGGAGGACCTGAGGGTCATTCATCGGATCAGCAACCTCGTGGGGGTGCTTCTGGACGAGCAGGTCAAGTCCCTCACTGGTGTCGATGTGGGCTCTCTCAGGAAGGTCTCCAGTTCAGACAGGAAGGAGGCACAGTGGTCCCGCCGTACTCTACACGAGTGAGTGTACTTGAATTACCTTTGAATTACGCTATAGAGTATCTAATTTACAAAAAATTCGTATTCCATACCTCGTCAAAAGCTTGTCAAAAATCGGCCACAAACACTCTTAGAATTTGTAGCTGCTGTGTTTGTATGGGCATACAGTGAATTAATCCATCCACGGTTTAGGTGTGTGTAGTGTTGAAAGGCCTTGCATGTCATCGTACATGATTGTACTAATGGACTAACATGGTTATAGTTTATTCCCCTGCTTGTTGGAATCTGAAAGTTTAATGATTTACAATAATCTGATAATAACATACATGTGCATCCCTACTAAAGTACGCCAGCAACAGAAGAGGCAATGTTTACATTTAGCAAGTAGTGACTACCAAAAGATAGCAGTCATGGTTTTGTAAACAGTTGCTTGTATTAAATGCATAAGCATATGATGAGCATGTGTCATACGATAGCTTGCTATTCAAACTGCCTCCCACAAGTTGTCATTGTGTGTTTGTGTGTTATGGTTTACTAATGTGTTATCACTGGTCACATTGTCAGTAGCAACCACTTGCTTCTCCCTTATCCACCACCTATAATATGTGACTTCACCCTTATCCTCCACCTACTATGTGACTTCACCCTTATCCTCCACTATGTGACTTCACCCTTATCCTCCACCCATGCAGCTATGTTACCAGTGTGACTAAGAGTAGAAACACAGAGGAGTACTCTCTCTCAATGGAGCTGGTCTCTGCCAGCACATCCACCATCTTGGCTCTCAAGATACCCATAGACAGCAAGATACAGATTGTTTTCCATTACAAACAATGTTTCTCCCTCGTGAAGCAAATCAAAGGTCAGCTAGTGGTTGGTTGTATAAATTGTGTAGTTTTGGAAATTCTCATGTCAAATTTCACAAGTTGTTTGCTCTCACATGCACACCCGTAGTCCAAAGAATTGCAGACAGTGTTCTGAGAGAAGTGTTCCCCTGTATAGTCGCTTGTGGTCTCGTGGAAAACAGGTGTGATAATAATAATACCTTGATAATTGAGTGTGTCCTATAATTATAGCTAGCTGCTATTTCGTCTCTCGATCATTTGCATAACTTTATTGGTATATTTCCTATACATGGTAGGATTGAGGCGTACACGATGCAGATCAGCGGAGAGAAGAGTTACATCGCCGGAAACTACGAGTTGATTGCATTCAAGGACATTCGAAGGTGCCCACACCAAATCACAGCTACCTAGAGTTATTCTTTTGTGTATTTTTGACTGCTTGTAATAATAATTATATTATATTATGCGGATTTATGTTACTGCCGACTGTCATATCCCCCTCAGGTGTATCACTAAGGCTGAGCCTGTTCATATCTCCATCACTGAGAAGCCACGCCCAGAGGCAGACCGCCCCTCACATCTCAACGTGAGCCATCATTATGTACCCCTCTGTGACCTCGTAAAATTATCCCCTATGACTGTGTGAATAAAATCGGCAGTAATCTAAGATAATTCGTGCATCTATAGTTATATGCTTGAGTATATTAGCTGCTAATGTCTATTCTATAAAGGGCTTCTATAGTGAATGCTTGTTATGTACTTACCCAAAAATGTGGATTCAATTACCCCCCCCCCCCTACAGTGGTTGTCCATAGACCCCCTGAGTGGAGTGCCCCCCCTACACACGGACATTACACGCACCATTCGACGTGACTCTGAGATTCAGGCACTCTCCATGTGGGACAGAGAGGAAGAGTTCACGTGAGTACCCACCCCACACGATGGTTGCTCGGTTACACTATCAACCACCAATCTTTGTTATCTGTATCAATTGGCATTTTTACTTGTAGCTATGTATAAGTATGCAAAAGCCTTGACTGTATTATAGCTTAGGGTGACCAGGTTCGCACGCTGGTTCGCACGCTTGTTCGTACAGGTCTGCGTACATTTTGTATAACTATGCCAATGTGGGACAAATTGTAAGAAGCATGCAATGTGTACGACGGTGTTGTTGAGTCAAATACACATGATTGAACGTACATGCACGTCAAATTATTGTGGACATTTTCAGTGCATGAATGATCATGAAACTTGATAGAGAAATAATAAGTTGGTCAAATTATATTTCCTCTTTTCATGCAGTTTATCGATAATGGAGGCCACTAATCTGCCCCTAGTGCAGAGCCGGGTGTTGCAAGCGGTTGTCGAGGCTACTCTATACCATGGAGAGAAACAGCTGTGTCCTACCGTTACCACGACAGCAAAGGTCGTTGACCTCTCCGTCAAATGGGGGGAAACACTCGTCTTCAAAATTGCCAAGAAGAATATTCCGAAATCTGCAAAGATATTGATTCAGATCAGCGAGCCTTATCTAAGAAGAGAATCTACTTCCAATCGGCGTAGCTCGAAATTCATCTACTGGGGACTGTGCACTGTCTTTGATCATGAGTACGTTAGCTATTACTTCGTGAAACTATGTCAGACTCTGTATTCTTAATTATATTTATTGCGTTTTACAGACGTATGATGTACAATGGAGAGAAGATCATGTCCCTGTGGAAAGGCAAAAAAGATGAAAAGAAAGATGAGCGCAAAGACAAACTGTTTGACAACTTCCATGAGCTGAACCCATCTGGCCCCGCCCTAAACAACAGCTGTCCAAAAGCCGTCAAACTGAAGATCAAGTTTGAAGAGTTTGGCTATCCGATGTACTTCCCCAGTTGTCTCCCCGAGAGCTGGTCCATGCTACTGCAAAGGTGAGTGGGTGGGCCATGTAGGTCTGTCAGTGACAATGTGCTTATACATGTAGCTCTGTGTGTGTGTGTGTGTGTGTGCGCGTGTGTGTGTGTGTGTGTGCGTGTGTGTGTGTGTGTGTGCGTGCGTGTGTGTGTGTGTGCGTGCGTGTGTGTGTGTGTGCGTGCGTGCGTGCGTGCGTGCATGTGTGGTATATTCTTCCCTACTCATCCCCACCAATGACTATCCCTCACTCTCTCAAGCTTCCTTCTCCACTATTCCCACTCTCTCTCTCCTTCTTTTCCCCTGGAGTGCGTGTGCTAATTATACTTGCCTCTGGCGTCTAGTGTGTAAGTATCTTTGAACTGTTTGCTTTTTATATACCCGTACAGTCACCAAGAGGACGGCACAGCTGTGAGGAAACAGTATCAGAAGCTGGTGGAGTTCATTAGGAATGGCAAACTACACAGTGTAAGTATAGTGCAGTCAGTTAGTGAACAATTAACATCGACTCCAGGCCGCAAGAACAGAGAATACGAAGGGCCTGGAGTCGAGGCTAACCAATAACTAACTTCCAAAGCTGACTATAGATCTACATGTAGTTTCTTAAACTGATCATGTGACTTTGTGTTCGTGCAGGCACTCCCCACGTATGTACTCCGTGCCAACTGGGGCAAACTGAACGAGAGTCTCGAGGTGTACTCCATGCTCACACAGATAGAAGACACCGAGGGATTCCCTGAGGAGGTACATGTACTGATCACTTAGCATTATATTGCTGTTACTGTGTGTTTCAATATCACTTTAAGGCAACCGTACATATTGAAGGCGACCTTTGTCCTCATGTTGCAAATTTATTTTTAAGAGCTCCTAGCTAGGAGGTTAGTTAGGTGTGATTGCAAGCTTCAAAGCTTTTTTGGGGTCTGTGGTGTATGCCTCTAGACCATCTTTCACCACACACATGATAAGGTGGCCTTAGGTATACTGGCTCGCCCCATACAGTGTCCCTCCAACAGGTGTGATAGCTTGTATGGTAGGAGAGACAAAGTTGGGGCCTTCTTCACCACAACTGATAAAAATGGGCACTTTTACTGATTTTAGGACCCTCTCTATAGTGACCCTACCACCTCTGCATACATGACCACCATCTCCCACTCAACATCACCACACTCTAGATTGCTTTGAAGCTGCTCGACTGTGACTTCCCGGACGAAAATATCCGTGGCTACGCGACCAAAGTCCTGAGGCAGCTGCCAGACGAGAGGTTGGAGGATTTCCTGTTACAGCTGACACAGGTGGGAGGATCTGGCCCTCACTGCCAGCTGACTGTATAGCGAGTGGGTGTACAGATAGATTGCATTGATAGTACTTCCTTTGATTTTGAAGTTGCAAAAGCCAAGCCACGGCATTTCGTAGGAATCTATATAATCTATTTGTGTCAACCATAAATGTGAGGGTAGAGTATACAGTCAATCATGTACAGCAGTATTGGAGAGAATATATTGATTTGGTATTTGTACTTGTTGGCTGAAAAGCCAATGGTGCAAAGCTACCATCTGCTGGATTATGACTGAACCTGTATCAGTTTTCCATACATGCATACTTTTCTCTGTTGACTGACATAATAAATATGCTATCATTCCAACCCTTTCTTTAGTCTATTACACACGCATTCTTTCTATATTAGGCTCTCAAGTTTGAGCTTCACCACGACAGTGATTTGGCACGTTTCCTTCTCGACCGAGCTCTGAGGAACAAACGTATCGGGCACTTCTTCTTCTGGTATCTCAAGTGTGAGATGTACAATCTCCAGTACATGACTCGATTCGGGGTGATCCTGGAGGCCTACTTGAAGGGCTGTGGGGAGGCCATGCTGAGGCAGTTTGAGCATCAGGTGGAGATGCAGACCACACTGGAGGAGATTGCCTCTGTGGTGAGTCATCAGTTATACATGGCTGCATGCTTTAGTGGCTGCACTGTAATGTATGATTTTGAATGGACACTAAAAATGATTTGTGAACTATCAATTATAAGTTTTCAAGGTTCACTTGAAGAGTTTGTGAGGTCATAGAAATTACTTTGATATGCAATTTTGGTAGTAGCTAGTACAGTTGTAGAAGTTCATTGCATTTGTCTTTTGTACAGCTGAAGCAGAAATGCAGTGATGACCACACCAAGATGCAAGCCATGCTGCCAGAGATGTTGGAGAGTTATGGAGTGCCGCATTTCGAGGTGACACCTGTCTACAACCCAAGGTTAGTCGGTCAATTCCCTGGGGGGGGCTTGTGTGAGTTAGTGGGTGTGTCTTTAATACAGGATCAGTCTGGGTAGCCTCCGACCTACCAAGTGCAAGATCATGGCATCGAAAAAAGTGAGTTTTTGTTTTTTAGCAGCAAATTGTTATGGTAATTAAATAGTAATTGCGCACAAATTAACCTACTACAGAATGTGTAGTCTGCATGCATGGGCTTAGTGTTCTTCTATACAAGCCATTTTCACGATCATCACCAGGTTTCACATATTTCCCTCTTCCCCTACAGAAGCCGCAGTGGCTGGAGATGTACAACATTGACCCGACCGCACTCACCCAGACTCCCACCAGACTCATTGTCAAGCTAGGCGACGACCTCAGGCAAGACATGATCACTCTCAGAATGTTCTCACTCTTTGAAAAGGTCAGTCGATTGGTAGGCGGAGAGCCTCATCATTAATTTGGGGCTTTTACCTGTAGCCGAATGTGTTTTGAATCGAATTGTAGGCATGTTGATATTTTAGCTTAATGGCAAGTGTGTGTGTGTGCTGATCGTGTGCTCTTCACTCTTCCAGCTGTGGGAGGAGGATGGGCTCGACCTTGCTCTCATTCCTTATGGCTGCATAGCAACCGGACCGAACTCAGGGTTCATAGAGGTCGTCAAGAATGCTCGTACCATTGCAGAGGTGAGGACCATGCAGTACCTAGCTATAGCTCAAAACATAATGTAAAATGTAAAATGTTTTAATGCTGATTTGGAATCTTTTTGATCCATTAGCTGGCATGCCCTAAGGGCTTTAATTTCTGATGTGGTTCATTTGATATACTCTTATTTTTCTTGGCAGGTTTCTGGAGTGAACAACCAGACAAAGCTGCTGGACTGGATCAAGAGCCACCAGAAGAAGTGAGGAGCCTCTGTGTCTAAGTGATAGCCAGCACTTGAATGGCCACTAGTTGTCTAGTGGCTTCCACCTGTCCTCTAGATTATAGTGTAGCCTGTACAAACTGGTTGGTGTGGGCCCAACTGGGTATAGCTTCATGCAGACCTTATAGTGATCCAAAAGTTGCAACTGGTTTGGTGGCCAATGGTAGCTCTATTAAGACATTTGTTCCATCGTTTCATTGCTTAGTTACTTTAAATAACTTGCAGTGAGTTCGATGAGACGGACCCGGACCAGGTGAAGGAGGCGGTGCGAACTTTTGTCCACTCTTGTGCCGGCTACTCGGTGGCTACCTACGTCCTGGTGAGTGCATAGCAACGTGGGTGGGTACATGTATAGTTGTTAGGTCCTCTTGCACGTAATTTTGTTTTCAATTTGCAATGAGATTTTCAGTTAAGTGCATGGTTTAATTAATTAACCGTTTAGTCTATCAGCTACAATCTTGTCACTCGGCCTGTATGTGTGGAGCTATACACGTATCTAACCTGTGTGCTGAACCCCCCCCCCCAATCCTAGCTGTAGCATTCCGTCTGCTTGTACTCTATAATAACGTATCGTCTGTTGTCTTGCAGGGTATTGGAGATAGACACAACGACAACATCATGATCACACGCAAAGGCAACTTGTTCCATATTGACTTTGGCCATTTCCTTGGCAACATTAAGTACATAATGGTGAGAAAAACCACTAATTAAAAGCTGATCGATAGTGTTTTTTCATCAACTTCGTGTGGTCATATGCAGGGCTTCAAGAGAGAGTGGGCGCCATTTGTCCTCACTCCTGACTTTGTGTATGTCATGGGCGGTGAGGTGAGCTCAGAATTATCTCAGTATATAAACTCTAGTATATTCAGAATTATTTCAGTAAACTCTAGTATATTTAGTATTATTTCAGTAAACTCTAGTATACTAGATCTGTTTGTGTACATGCAGGAAAGTGCTACGTTTGAGACCTTCAAGAATCTTTGTTGTCGGGCGTTCCTAACTCTGAGGAGACATGCTGAGTTGATTATCAACCTCTTCTCGCTGGTGAGATATGTGCAAAATACCCCCCCCCCCCCACACACACCCTCATCACACACACACACACACACACACACACACACACACACACACAGATGCGCTGTACCGGGATCCCCGAGCTAACGTGTGTGGAAGACACTGACTATATCCGCAATGCCCTCGTCTTGGAGAAGAGCGAACATGATGCAGAGCAAAGCTTCAGAAAGGTCATCAAGAAGTGTCTGGACTTAAAATGGACAGTACAAGTAATGTGGAAATTCCACATCCTTAGAAAGAAATCGAACTAATTGTTATGTAAATTATCACCATTTCCACATAATTATTCCCTCACCATCAGAAAGAGACTGTTATATAATATGAGCTTTTGTTTTGTTTACAATGACTTATACAGGTTCCGCTGCTTCACAGATTATACTAATTTTTATATTTAATTTTATAAATCAAATTTCAATTTTCATGAAGATCGAGATTTATTTTCAAGTAAGCAACTAATGCGAAATACAAAAATTAATTGTTTGTTTGGATGAGTGCAAGTACATGCACAGTATACGTGGTCTATTCAGTTTGTATGCAAGACTTTGCCTCCCTTGATGACGTGCTTGATAACGTCTCTTTGGCAACCAAACTGGTAGATTAGATGCTCCCACCTATGAAAACAAGAACACCACACACAATCATTATCAACAATAATTTATCATCAACTAGTTAACTAATGACGCCATGCATCCAAGTCCCAATTAGTTTGTGTAAAAAAAAACCTCAACAAAAGGCCACCTCTGTATCCACAAAAGTGTTCGTTTCACTGTCATGCCATGAGTGACTAGCTGCTGCCTAAAGTACTACGGTATTTCAGGAGAGCAGACATTTCAGGAGAGCAGACTTAGTTGAGGAGGTGTAATACTTTCACAATAGCTAGTGCCGTAAGAGTAGAGCACACTTACTTGGGGGCATTCAAGAGAAGCATGTCCGCTTGTTTCCCTATCTCGATGGAGCCGAACCGATCTGACAGTCCGAGAGAGGCAGCTGCATTGAGTGTTGAGGCTATCAGAGCTTCAGGCATTGTCATGTGCATGTGGACACAGGCCAGGTGCATCACCATCGGCTGGGAGAGGGGGGGGGGGGCAAGAGAAGTGTCGTACATTTGGTAAGTTCATGGTAGTACTCTTACCATAGACATGCAGTAGGCATTGGGGTTGAAATCACTGCCCAGAGCAATGGCCATTCCTGCACACATGTATAGTTAAACTGTCGTAAATATTCAGCAAAAATAAACTAGGTATAAGAGATAGGCAGCTCTACAATGAGAGCCACTCTTTCATCAACAACATACAACAGACCAGCAGCTACAGTGAGGAAGACAGAGCTAGTGTGTACTCTCACCTGCGTCCATCATTTTCCTGGCAGGGGGTGGGTTGAGTCGCAGGATGTACGCCGTTGTGGGTAGTAGGACACCCACCACCTCAGCAGCTGCCATCGCCTCAATGCCAGCTGACGACACACGCTCAAGATGACTCACTGCACATGCTCCAAGATCAGCAGCCAACTGTGCAGGAAGGAAGAAAGGTAATATGTTGGAGGGTAACTAGCTTTAAGGGGAAAGCTGGAGCTGAATTTTCTAGTGTAATTGATGGCTTTATAGGACATTTTTGACCTCCAGATTGTCACTATTTGCCAAGAGGATCCTTTACCACTAACAAAGTCATATTCACATTATTTTTCCACTTTACCTCTCCAGAGTTCATAGGGTTGAGCTCGTCCCCATGGAAGTTGATGTTCCAGCCCGCCTCCTTGCCCGCTTTGAGAATCCGCCTGGAAGTGTCTGTATCAAACACACCTTTCTCGCAGAACACATCAATGTTGTCTATGTGCAGTGAACCGGAGGAGCAGAGGTCCCTCAGGGCAGGAATCTGTACGTCTATCACGTTCTGAGCAGCCTCTGCAGCTGTGCCTCCTCTGCCAATAGACAACCATTCACAGTTCAATGAATAAAGTTCTACACTGTATATACACCACTGGCATGCAAAAATGAGTAGCTTTAGAAGGCCAGTCGAAAAACAAATTGACAAAATAATATCAATAAGCAATCTGATTTAAAGGTGTAGGCAGGCACTCGATGTGTACAGTTTACTCACTTTGGTACAGCATGGGCTCCACAATAAGTCGTGGACACAGAAATAGAATGCTCCTCTCTGGCCCTCTCAATAACCCTCAGCATCTTGGCTTCATTATCCAGATTCAGACCATATCCACTCTTTGCCTCCACCAGTGTGGTTCCTCCCTGTAACATTAGAGTGAGTCGATGGGCCAGTGAGTCATACAGCTGCTCGAAGGTGGCTTGATGGACCTGGTTCACTGTGAAGTGGATACCACCACCCATTGCATGAACGTCCATGTATGTGGCTCCTGATAGCTGTGGGAAAACAAAACAAGGCAATAATTCTGCAATCTATCAAATAATCATACTATATAATATCACACTCTCAAAAGGAAAATGAATGCTTATAAAGTTATACACAAAACAAAAATGCCATTTTTTTTGTTTGGTACACAAATATATCATACGGTGAGCTTAGATCACTCGCCTTCATTGCAAACTCGTGTACTCTATCGCCCACCCATACAGGGTGTGTGTGCGCGTCTACTAGTCCCGGTACCACACTCATCCCCGTAGCATCAATCTCCCTATCAACAGCGCTACGGGCCAGCAGGACATCAATTTCATCATCGAATCCTATCGCTGCAATTACTCCCTCCATGTCCACAGCCACACTCAGTCCTCTGCTGGAGTCGGAGTCTAGAACAGCCACTGTCTGCATCTCAGTTCCTCTCAGCACTCTCTCCTTGTTTGAGCATACCATCACCACCTGAGCTGCATTTCTGAGTCTGAGAAGGTACTTTGAGCTCGCCTCTGACTCCTGAGACATTGTTCTGAAGAATGGAAGAACTAACTGCTATCGAAATCAAGGGAAAGATCGTCATAGGAACAAACTGTTTGCTTCATTTTGCTATTGATCAGAGGGAAAAGGTCGTTGTAAAAATAAACTGTTTTTCAGCGGTTTTTTTGCATTGAATAAGGTCAAAGGTCATCTTAGCTGTTGCCATAGTAACTCTTGTAGCAAGCCAAGATAATCAAGAAACAGGACTGTATCATGGCTGTTGCACTTTCCAATTCACCAAGAAGTTCCCCTACATTCTCCAGGAAGTCAGGTATGTCATCAGATATGAGTAAATTTCTGCTAGAGTGAAATTTGACAATTCACTCTAGGAGTGGTCAGCATTACATCTCCGGCCCTCAGAGACTCTGCACGGCTGGCAAAGCATGCAGTCCTGCCCCCCATCACCAGTCTCCCTCCCAGTGGGAGATCTTCCGGGATATCGGGCAGAGATGAGGAGTCCTCCGCAAATCCCTTTGTGATACCACCCACTAGTGAAGTGTTCACACTGCGAGAGAGGGAGAGACTACACAACAAGCAGGAGAGGGCCAAGGAACGGAAACTCAAGGTACGCTAAGCTGGACATGCATTGACTGATCTAGTTAGAGCCTCGATTATCAACTGGCCATTGTCTAAACCTAGCATGATGCATACATGTACATAGGACTATTGCTTATCATTATTTTAGGCACATGAGAAAACCACATACTCCTCAAGACTGAATATGAAAATGGGCTTGATTCGTAAAGAGGTCCTCACTCCTGAATCATCAACTAGCGGAGTTGACAAAGAGTCTGGCATTCATGAAGACTCTCAATTTGTGTTGGCCACCACTAAAGACAGGCACATTGAAAAGGAAGACCTGGTCACCTTCGTTGGAAGAAAGAGAGAGATGTTTCTGGTCCAGTACGCACTCGGAGTCAAGAGGGAAGAGATCAGAAAACTGGAAGAAATAGCAAAGGTGCTTTACGCGTAAACTTAACAACACTAAAAGAGCACCCACGGACAGTACACACTTACTTGATTCACATCATCTCTGAATATTGTATTCTGATTGATACAAGAACATAATTATTGTTGTGTGTTTGTAGCCTCATAATTTCAATGGTTTCCTGTGTTTGAACATTATAGACTGAGGAGAGGAAGTTGGAGTCTGCCGAGAAGTACTTAGAGGAGAGTGCCACCATGTTTGATGAGTTCCTCAAGGAGAATGACAAAAATGCTGTAGAAGCTATCAAAATGTACGTTCATTTCTCCTGGGAGACACTTCCTCTACAAATGAGTATATGGTTGTGCTTACAGGGCCGAGGCAGCTACTAAGGCCAAGCTGGAGAAAGTTGCAGAAATTAAGCGTCTCAATGCTCATCTGGTTGCCACAAAGAAGTAAGATTACACATTACATGTAAATACACAATAAGATGATTAACCAAACCCCTTGCAGTGAAATATCACGGAATAGTGAAAATCTAACTGAGCTGCATACCTACAAGACGTTCCTGGATAATCTGGAGCCCCCAGGCAGTAGGGAGCCGAGTGCAGCAGCAGCCTCAAGACTGGACCACGCCCATGACGAGACAACAGGGTTCCACTTCTCTGACCCGAGTCAACTCATCAGTCTGTTCACAGAGCTGGAGGAACAGAACCTGTCACTCATTCAGAATAGTCAGGAGACAGAGGAGACACTCGAAGACTTGAGGCAGAACAAGACGATCGTGGAGAGGAAAATGTGAGCTCTTGTGCTGTATGCAATGCTTATACGTAAACGTCGTGTATTTATTCTGGACATGCTATAAAGTCCTAGAAGAATTTACTTCTTATTGTTACAGGGATCGAGAGATTGAAAACCTGCGTAAACAAATCAAACTGCTTAAAGGCGGAGTGTCTAGAGAAGAGGAGAAAGCTAATGACCTTGAGACAAAGGCAAAGTGAGGCTCAAATGGAGGCATCCATAGATACAAGTTACATAAATTATACTCAATGCAGAATGTATTTTTACGGTGAGTACAACGCGGAGGACCAGGAGGAGAGGTTGGAAAAACTGGGCAAAAAAGTTGCCGATGTGTACACAAAATGCATTGGACCGAATGATGCCAATATACCGTAAGTCACTACCACACACACACACATACTGTACACGCACACACTGAACAATCTAAACAAAGGTTTGATAGCTACGTTCCTTCTGTTGGTGGTACAGGTCTATCCAGATGTTGGCAGCCATTGAGGGTAAACTGGAGGAGCTGTTTGAGGCAATAGAGACCCTACCAACAGATAAGGTGGAGGCTGCAGAGAAGGTGGGTCAATATTTAATGTTTTTCGGTAGCTAACTTTAAGTGCACATGTATTTATTTAATAATAATTATGGCATAAGAGAATTATTTGTGTTGAGAGGCATTCCAATAGGCTCCGTATGTACAACAATAATTACAGTATATACTGTACACTATAATTTTACTGTACAGTGTGTGCATGTTTGTTACTGGATCTTAATGTCCTCACAGGCTAAAGAAAAAGAGCGTAGAATGAGACAGCGAGAGAATAAGCTAGAGGAGCAGCGATTGGCCCAGGAGGAAAGACTGAGGAGAGCTCAGGAGAGGGCACAAGCAGGCCCAAAGAAAAAGGTGAGCAACACTACACTCACTTGTTTATGTACCTACTGTAATCATTTGAAGCCTCTCATCTTCAACCAGCTAACAATTGCCCCTCCCCCATACAGACTGGACGCAGACTAGTGTATCGCTCTGAGCCACCCATACTCAAAAAGAAACACCAGGACAAGGATGAAAAGAAAGAACGAGAAGAAGAGGAAATGCAATACTTTTTCTCATGAACATTACCATTTCTCAGCATCTATAATTATTATACGTGTTTTTATTCCATCCCATCCATGTGAATTATTGATAAAATTATTTCATGAAAAAGCTCAATCAATTGCAAAAAAGAACAATAAACCATTCAACAGTATAAACTAAAAGATAGAAGCTACCATCACACACAAAATGTCATCTAATTAATTAGTCAGTTTATGAGCTACCAAGCACTATACATCAGAGCCACCTCGTCACCATGGTGATTAAGAGATGTCCCTTCAAAGGCACACACAAAGTATGTAGTCAAGTGCTCTATATACTCCAGAACAGAAGCACCCTCTAGCAGCACACACAAGCCACACTCAAAATGAGCTAGCCTAGTGTGTGCTTAGAGCCAGAGGGTGCTTAACCTCAGCAACCGGCTGTCTTGACGTCAGCCCCAGAGCTCTTGGTCACGTAGAGGGTGGTGAAATTCTCCGAGCAGGTCGGATGGATTCCGATGGTAGCGTCAAAGTCGTCCTTTGTTGCCCCCATTCGGATGGCAATGTCGTAGCCCTGTGTGATCTCCCCGGAATTAGGACTGAGCACATGGAACCCCACCACACGTTCCTGCATGAGGGAGGGGGGGCGGTAGTTAACTGGTACAGGTAAAATTTGACTACGCACTATTATAGGTAGAATGAATAGTAATAATTATTCTCTAGCAATCATGCCAGCAGGACAAAAATAAGTGCCTAAGCCCTGACTATTTCTTTTGGGGACCTGAATTTTATTGACGTACATTGTCAGCTTTGTTGCAGATGAGCTTGCCATAGCAACTGTTGTCCCCTCTCTTGGCCACAGTGAACTCCAGTGGAGTAAAATAAGAGTGATAGACCTGAGGAGCAATAGTATAGTCAATCATAATAACCACACCCTCAAGGAAGGGTGTACGCAATAATGGTGGTTGACATTTACAAATAGAATAGCTGGCCTACAAATGATGCGGGTTACAAAAACCTACACTCTGTACAGAACAGACATGGCTATATGATCATGTACATGTATAAGTAGTAGCTCAAGGAAATAGTTAATGGCAAGTATAAGTTATGACAACGAATACAGTCAACCATCTGTGGCAATGGTTTAGTTACCTCGATGTTCTGTTTCCCAAAGATGGTCTCTGCATCTTCTTCGGCCAGCCCAATCGTCCCAAACTCGAGAGGTGTGAAGACAGTAGTGGCTACATTCACATGGTCTGTGTAAGAGGAGCCACCACCAAACAGGCGCTTGGCCAGCAGCTTGCCCGCCTGAATGGCCACTGGGGTGAGCTCTTGTTTGCTTTGCAGGACGTCTCCAATGGCATAGATGTGAGGCACTTTGGTCTGCTCATACACAGCTGAGATGTGGCCACTCCTGAATGACAAGAAACGATTGTAGGACAAAAATGGATTAAGGGCTCTCTCAGGAGCCTAAAATAACATTGGGCAACCTAAATTCTGGTAACATGCAGGAACTGTTAGAGTAGTGATTCTTACTTGCTAAGTTCCACTCCAGCTTTGTCCAGGCCCAGCAGTTTGGTGTCAGGGTCCCTACCCACTGCAAGCATCACCTGTACAGGTGCAACCAACACACCTCACAACTAGACATTCCATTATCAACGCTTTGAGACCACGACTTTCACATTCAACTAGCTTATAATAATAATTTAATAAGAGAGCACCGCACATTGTATGGCTGCTTTAAAGTGAACCACAAGAGTGTTGAACCTCTTAAAATCGGACACACATGCTAAGTAGTGATGAAGAAGATTCAAGAAGCTTAGCTATTATAGTAGACAGACACATACTTACAGTGTTGAACTCCTCACTGGACACCTGCCCAGTCTCATTGTTCTTGTACTCCACTCTCAGTCGCTGGGGTTTGCCATCACCTCCCTTCTCAATCAGCTCCACCTGTGGGCAGCCATGGTAAATTAATGGAACATGTCCTCAGGATACTTTATAATAAAAGAACGACACATAATATGCTGAATGTGTGCATACATTGCAGAGGAAAGAAGCTCTCAAGTGAGATAGCTAGTGGGAAGCCATGCTCCAACTCTAAATCAAAACATGCCCTCAAACATGTACCTATAATTATATCATCCCATTAACCTCCACCACCGACCTTTGTACCTAGATCATCCCATTAACCCCAGCACACTGGCACGACTGACCTTTGTAGGGACACACTTCCTCTGGAATTTGACCTTGTGCTCAGCCATCCACTCTCCCGCCATCTCAGCCATTTGCTGTAGAGAAAAAACACAGTACAGTACCACATTGTGCTTCAGTCCGTCGCTCCACCACACCCACCTGATCGAACCCTCGCAGGAGGATAGAGCGGACCATACAGGTGACATCGAATCCGATACCAGCCAGGAACCCGGCACACTCCAGGGCAACGTAGGATGCCCCAATGACGAGGGTTTTCCCCGGGGACGTAGGCATGGAGAACAGGTCATCACTGGTGATGCAGTACTCGCGAGCACCTGGGATGTCAGGGTAACGTGGTCGCCCACCTGGGGAGGGGGGGGGGGGTTAGTAATGGAATTAATTTAAATCATAATACGAATTGGGAGACCTACGTAAAGATAAAGCGCTAACTATACTAAATTGATAAATTAATGTACCTACTGCGACCACAATCCTTGCTGCAGTGATGACAGCCTCCTTTCCTCGTTTGTTGATATGCTGCAAAGGAACAGTAGATACAGCACTTGACTAACTTGCTGAGTGATTCCTAATCAACAGTCTTGAATGCTGGTGTGCTACTCACCTTGATAGTGTGAGCGTCTTGGAAGGAGCCCAGTCCATTGATGTACTTGACATTCTTGTCTCTGAGAGCCACTCGATAACCCCAATTGAGAGAGCCAATGTGAGCCTGGACAGCTTCCACCAGAGTGGACCACTTGTGACCGACGTCACCGCTCACCTCCCAACCGTACTGTTTGGCATCCTCGATAGCATGCCCTGTGTAAGTGTGAACCAACATGGTCACAGTATACATAGATGTATACACACCAAGATACACACACAGAGCAACAGAATGTGGTGTGCAAACAGGAAGGAAAATCACTTGGGAAAATACCTCTAAAGGTTTCTCGGTATTTACAGCCTATTCAGTAACCTGGATTTAGTTAGGATGTACAGGATTACAGTTGAAATGTTAAGCTGTATTAGTATTCACTTCTAAGAAAAAGGAAAAAGACATTCCAGGCTGGATAGATAAATGCCCTGTGTAGTGGTGTACTGACCTAGAAGAGCTGCTTGATGCATGAGCTTCTTGGGGACACAGCCCACGTTGACACAGGTGCCCCCCAATCCCCACTGAGTGTCCAGAGGGGTGGGTTTCACATAGTCCAGGCAAGCCACCCGGGCACCTTGCGATGCAGCCTCCTGCATGGTGTGTGTATGTGGGTGTGTGTGTGTGTGTGTGGGTGGGTGGGTTATGCTGTATCCTAACCTAATCAATAACAAATATACACACATCACATCAGAGTGAGTATACAATAGAGCAATTCTTTCATTAGTGAATTCACGAGTCTTACATGTATACAGTTCAGCAAATGCTTGAACTAACCATACTGAACAAATTACCTTAGAGCAAGCCAGGCCTCCCGATCCTCCCCCGATAACAATGAGGTCATAATCGTAGGTGTGGTCCTTGTTGAACGGGTCCTTCTCCTGTGTTCCCTTCACCAGCAGCTTGGCCAGCTCACCGGTTGAGTAGAGACGAACGACAGCATCACAGCCTCCAATGTGTTTCCCATTGATGAACACGTTGGGAACTGTTCTCTGGCCGGAGATCTGCTCGAGATTGTCCTGGTACTGAGACGCATTGTCTGGTGTGTGTGTGTGTGGGGGGGGGGTGGGGGGTGCAAAGAGATAAGAGGGGGAGTCAACACTAAAAATGCAGAGAGATACAAGCATACTAAATTAGTATTTCTACTTGTGTTTCTTTTATGCATGTGTGAGTTGTGTTAGTTCACCAATATAAAGGTGAAAGTACACCATGACAACATTTACTCGTGTTTACATTGTACTCTATTCATCATATTTATTATTCAACATCCTCTCCTCTCTCACCTAGTGTGTCTAGTTCCACTGCAGTGAAGCTCACGTACTGGACAGAGAAGAGTTTCTTCACCTGAGGGCATAATTTAATAATAAAGGGAGTACAAACATTAACAGTGTTTGAACATCTGGTTACTATAATTTGCTACATGTATAATCTTTACACCGCTATCGACTTAGCTATTTATTAACCTCATACCATCTGTGCAGCCATCTGTGCAGCTAGAACGATTCAAGAATGGTTTAGGCACAAAGAATTCAACAGACTTACCCGTATGCAGAATGGACACGTTGACTTGGAGTAAATCAACACGTGCGAGTTTTTGATTTGTTCCTCTATCGTTGCTTTGAGATCAGCCATAGTGTGGCGCTTTGGAAGAGGACCCTCCTGTTCGTCTGAAGATGGACGTATTCGCTTCGTAGTTCAGCACTCTGCATGGGTGGGGGGAATCAAGTTATTTATAATTATGCCATGCACTATAAATCAACCTACTCATTCATATCTAGCTAGCTAGCTAGCTGTAGTTCAGTCCAAGCTAGCTTTGATAATATAAAAACTAACTTATAATGCTTTGGTTGTTGGAAGTACAGTAGCAGAGCTAGAGCAGAGCAGAGGTGCGATTTACTTCAACCACACAGGTCCACAGTATAATAATGTAGCTAGGTCGTCATCATGTGATTGGTATCATGTATGCAGCCCCACCCACCCCTGCCATAAGCTTCCTGGGAATCCCTACAGAAGATGGGTGGGGCTGAATTAAGCCTTGCCTTGCCAGTTTGCAGGCCACGTGGCTAGCTTGGCTTTACAGAACTGTACTTGCTGTTGAGATGGATTCAACTGTAACTACTATTATTGATGAGTCAGCCCCACCTGCAAAGAAACCAAGACTCACTGATGACCCCACTGCAGCTCCACGGCCACAAAACGGTGACAAAACAACTCATCACACCAGAGAAGAAGATGTTGGCATCTCTCAATACATTTCCCCTCACCCTGGCATCTTTGCCATCCTCAAGCAAAGGTGTGTGTCTTCTTACTACCAGTATACTAGATCATCTACCCACCCACACGTATGCAGGTACTCTGACTTCATTGTTCATGAGTTAGCCCTGGACGGCAGTATGGTACAGTTGACTAGTTTTGATCTGCCACCTGACCTCCCAGCCCCTGCATCAGTAAGTGAGACACTTTCATTAACTGTGTGCTCATTGCTCTAGCTTCTTATTTGTAACACTAGGTAAATTTGGAAGATTTTTTCGCCTCTTCTGACATTGACAAACTTCGCTCCCTGTCAGGGAAAAGCGATGAACAGGAGGAAGTGATTATCCCATTGAGTGTAAGTCTGCTGCAATAGCTTGTCTTCATTATAATTATAGTGTTGCCAACAGTACACAACCTCTATGTCATATCATGTGTGCTATGATGAACAACTAAGGCTTAATCACTGAGCTCAACTGTGTATAGAGCCACGATCTCAACCTCACGTTCTGAGCACATTTTCACAAAAGCAGCATCAGAATGGCATGATGGGAGTAAGCTTATGGTCTAACCTTTCAAACCTTAGGACTTTGCAATTTTCACTCACTTCAGGAAGATGTGAGCAAAGAGGGCAGGAAGAGCATGCACACAGCCATAAGAGAGCACTTCCCCACTCTAGAGAGCAGCACTGAGGACAGTGAGAAGGGAGGAAAGAAGATTATCGTGCAGCGAGGAGCCACCGCTAGAAAAGGTTACTTATGAATGTTCACTACTGTAAGTTCATATTTGAGAGATAAAAATAATTGCCGATTTGGCCACACCATGGATTATAGCCCATGGTCCAAGGCCGAAGAGCGGAGTTTTTTTCTTTTGAAATGTGCCTATTTTCGAAGCTTACTTTGACTGCCCATAACTTGAGTATTCTTCCAAATTCAAGTTATAGTGTATTTAGTGTATTTTGCCCAGTAGTGTATCCCTGTTTATTATAGCGACATCATTTTTATCCAATCAGATCAAAGTGGGCGGAGTAAGTGGAGCAAGTGGCCGCAGGGAAGAGGGGACCACTGTCAGTTTGTCCTGTACAAGGAGAACAAGGACACCATGGAAGCAATCAGTCTCATCTCACACATCCTTAGGGTCAAGTCATCCATCTTTCATTATGCTGGGACCAAGGATCGCAGAGCCGTTACATCACAACTGGTAACAGCCTTCAGGTGAGCAATCCGCACTTGTGTAGTTATAGCCTTAGGGCTATTTGTACTGGTACATTGTATGTCATTCTCTAAATACTGTTTGCTGACAGAGTTTCAGCCGAGAAGTTGACCACTCTTAATAAATCTGGCAAGAACCTCAATGTTGGCAACTTCAGGTTTGTTCTCATTGCGTTTTTGCTTAGACTGTGTACTACCGACTGTATGCCTGTGCTTTAGGTATGTCCCAGATCAGTTGCGTCTAGGAGATCTCACTGGCAATAGATTCTCACTAGTTCTCAGGTACGTATGATTGATATTTCATTGTGTGCCCACTTGATTTGAGTATGTTCTAGGAAGGTGTCTTGTGAGGATGGTGTGTTAGAAGCCGCGTTTGCATCATTGAGAGATGTTGGTTTCGTGAACTACTTTGGAATGCAACGGTTTGGTACGTCAGTCGTTCCTACACATCATATTGGCAGGTAGAGAATCGTTAAAAGATCCTCATTCTTAATTACCGCATCGTTTATTAGATGTCTCATACATTCGGACTGGGAGGGTGCCATTGCGCTGATCCTAAAGCCTAGGCACGGAGGTTTGTTATTACGTATGTATATGGTCAATATCTCCATATTTGTTGCTCAATTCCAGATTCTGAGGAGGTGAATGCAGCTAGAGAGCACTACCACTCCACAAAGGACGCCGCTGGAGCTCTCAAAAGCATGCCAAGATGGAAGTCTATTGAACGGCAGCTATTACAAGGTCTGGAGAGCCACGGGGAAAAGAAAAACTTTCTTGGAGCTCTAAATTTTGTAAGGTAGACTCACCCCCTAGAGTGCTTTTCGATTTATTTTTACCCCTCACAGATTCCTCGTAACACAAGATTGATTTACGTACACAGTTGGCAAAGTTATATATGGAACAAGATTGTCTCCTGGCGACTGCAAACGCATGGCCTCACTCCTATCCCCGGTGATCTTGTGTATAGAGAGGCAGCAACTAGTAGTCATAATTCAAAGTCAGACGTGGATGTTATCACCGAGGAGACGTTATCAAAATACACCGTGCATGATGTGCTGTTGCCGTTGCCTGGTTTTGATGTGAGATGGCCTGAGAATGAGGCAAAGGAGGAGATGATGAGGCTGCTCTCTCTGGACGGGGTCAGTGTGGATCAGCTGCAGCATAGAGTCAAGTGAGTGGTTGTTCTTTCCTCTCTCATACAGCTTTTATGGTATTGAATAGTTCTGCCATATTCGGCATTATTATGGATTAAATGTGATATTGTATTGATAGTGTTTCCTTGGTTATCTGTGTAGGGACTTTTCTCTCTCTGGTAGCTACCGAAATATCGTGGCCAAGCCAAGTGATGTCACATGGTAAGGAGCACCATTGGAAGCATGTAGACATTATACACTGTGTATGAAGTGAAGTGTTACATGGTAGCCATCTTTATATCTCCACAATTATAATTATTTTCCCCCATATAATTATACAGGGAGGTGATGTGTTATGACGACACCACTGAGCCTCTGTTTCAGACAGATATGGATAAGATGAACAGCAAACCACCACCCTCATTTGTAGCTGGTAAGCAATGCATGTGTATGAAATAAAGTTGGACAGTTGATGTGGGATCGTACCTCAGGGTGATGTAGAGTCTGTGTTTGGGAGTTGCTTTGACCCCTGAAGCTGTACAGTAGCTGGTATTAAGCCTACGTTAAGTCCTTTGAATCTAGTTTATGCATCCACTGAGTAGCAACCATGCGGGGTATACCAGTGTTACTTAGAATAGTGTCGACTCATCATGCTCACTCTTATACACAGGTGGTGGTGAGCACAAAGCTCTGAAGGTTGAGTTCAGTTTGCCCTCCTCTACGTATGCTACCATGGCTCTCAGAGAAGTACTAAAAATGGACACTTCCGCAGCTTTTCAGACTACACTCAATTAGTGACAAAATGTGTGTTTATACATACTAGAAAACAAACTCATGTTCATTCACCCCGTTCCATTTTCTATATTTTTCATTGGTATATTTTTCTCTTGGCACAAAATTGTGAGTAGACTCTTCATTTTAAGTGGGGAAAAATTGTATGCTATGCAAAGTTTATTACAGTATCACCATTTTGTATGAGCATAAAAATATTTCGGAATTTCATACATGCATGTATATACATGTCATACAATATACAACATTACGATAGTCTATTCGAAATACTAAGCAGCCGGCTAATTAAAAGTTCGTTCTTTCTATACGTTTTGCAATTAATCAAGTTCACTCATTCAGTACAGATGACACAAGCTGATCATTGGGGGGGACAGATGCCCACGGAACCAAAGCATATTTTTTCACATCTACATGTGCTGGCATTAGGAAGGTACAGTCTAGGACATGTCATGGATGGGCAGACACACTGACAATTACTGTTCAGTTCCTTAGGGGAGGTACACGACGTTGTGCATATGGGTTTACAGGCACAGATGTCAGAGTCCCATAGCTGGCCACTGGGACACCAATTAGTTGTCCTGCACCTGCACTTGCACTCTCCATTGATAGTTACCAGGTCGAAACCTGGACCACAAGTTGGCTCCTTCACCTGGGAAGGTCATATCAATCGTCTACACTGCACATATAATTATTTATACTTAATCATGCGATACATGTAGCTACATGACATTGTACCTATTAAAGGTAATGTAGAGTGTATGTAACTTACACTGTATAACTGAGACATACCTGTTGGGCGTGCAGAACGTCAGCACAGCTGATGAGAATGGTAGCGGAGATGACAGCGGTGAAAATAGCCACAGAGTACTTCATGATTGTATATAGTGATTATATTCTTCGTTGGTTGGATGATGAGGTGTGTAACTAGACCAGTAGGTCTCTATTTATATACGATCTCGCGAGAACCACAAGACATTGTATATACATTAAAGAGGGGAATACACTCTCGTATGAATGGGTCACGGCTCAAATCGTGACCTTCCCAATTATGGATGGAGGGATTCATTTATGACACAACTGTATTGGTTATGGTTTTCTTTAATCAGGATACAATCCTTTGAACGTTCACGTATACCCCAATAATATAGGCTGAGTATACAGTCTTTTTGTATACTATACAGAAGCCTGTCAGTCAGTATTGTGTACATAGCAACAGGAACAACAACAGGTGTTATTTGAAAACAAATAACACTTGTTGCCCAGTGAGTGGGCAGATCAAAGCAATCCAGTGCTCAGTATATGGCATGTTGCATCACTGCCATGGCTACCATATATTCCACTGGATTATATGCACTTGCACTGTGTGTAAATGCAGTACATTTCTTTAAGAGATATCCATTTGGGACTTATGCCCCACCATCCCACCCATGCAATAACTCATTTGGCCCGTTTTATAGGCTACTACTTTTATAACTACTAGTGGGAAGAAAAACCTAAAAATTTACTATGGAATTCAACAAAACTAATGAATACACTAAATTCCTTCAAAACACATGTCTTTTATTATGACCAGTCAGACGAGTTTAACGTTATTGGGCAACAAGTTAGTTATTGCAGGCGCCCTCGATGCCATATATTGATTGCACTGGATGACATAATGCCCGAGGGCCGCAGGCCCTGAGGGCATTATATTGCTCCAGTGCAATATATGGCATGTTGCACTCTGGCTGGACAATAACTAATACATACGCACATTGAAACAAACTCATATTCATGTTCACCTCATTCTTTATTGGACTATAGCGATAAAGTTAAGTGTAATTTCTACATGCAGTGAAATAATTAATTAGTCTAGCTCTTGATTTAAATATCATCGCCTGCAATCCGTTAATCAGCAGGCAAGAATATAATGTCATAATTATATACTGTATCCACCCTCGGCCTGTGCCATAGACCAGTGTGCCATGGGCAACCACTCAACTCACCATGTTTTTTAAGCAGTAATGCAAATCATAATTGTAAGGGTTATAATAATGAGAATCAGTACAACATCACTATAGTCTATTCGAAATACTAAGCAGCAGGCTATAATTTGTTTGTTCTTTCCGTAACTAATTAAAAGTTAGATCAAGTTCACTTGTACAGATGAGCTGATCATGAGGAGTTGAGGAAACAGTTGCCCTCAAAATCGCATAAGGAGAGGCACTCGCACGTGCGGAGATTTTGGTCAGTTCCAGGACATGAGTTTGGGCAGACACACCTACATTGCGTCGAGTGTCGGACCTTAGGAAGGCGACACGACAGTGTGCACACGTCGTTGTCATTGTCATTTACACAAGCACAGATGTTAGAGTCCCATTTCTGGCCACTGGGACACCAATTAGTTGTCTTGCACCTGCACTTGCACTCTCCATTGATAGTTACCAGGTCGAAATTTGTACTACATTTTGGCCAAAGTGGTGATACCTATAGAGACTAACAATGAGAATAGTAGAGAGAAATGGTTTAATAACTTACTTTGACACATTTACATTTGTTGTTGACTATCATCGTTGTGTAGCCAGTTTGGCAGGTAGGACTCTGCACCTGTAATGGGGTAATATCGTGCATTTACATACATGTAGCTAAAGTTAAAGAGTGTACTAACTGGTATTGAGTATATAAACTGCATAATTGAGGTACCTGTTGGGTACATGTGCATATACGTACCTTTTGGGCGTGCAAAACGTCAGCATAGCTGATGAGAATAGTAGCAGAGATGACAGCGGTGAAAATAGCCACAGAGTACTTCATGATTGTATAGTAATTATATATCGGCTTTGTTGGTTGGATGATGAAGTGTGTAACTAGACCAGTAGGTCTCTATTTATATACGATCTCGCGAGAACCACAAGACATTGTATATACATTAAAGAGGGGAATAAACTCTAGTATGAATGGGTGCTGAAATCATGACTATTCTTCCCTATTATTGATGGAGGGGTTCATCTCAGAGGAGGTACAACATCTGCGTGTCATCCGCATGTCTTTAACACACACATTCCGAACTTTGATCTATAAGGAATGTGTGTGTTAAAGACATGCGGATGACACGCGGATGTCGTACCTCCTCTGGGTTATCTATTGACACAACTGTATGTCTTAATGTTTCTGCTTAGGCTTTGGTTTCTTGATTAATCAGGATAATGTATTGAACGTTTACATACACCCCCAGTGTTATAGGTGTGAGTAGAGTCTCTTTGTATGCTACAGAAGCCTGTCAGTCAGTATCGTGCACTTGTGTACAGATGATCATACATATCAACAGGAACAAATGTCACACTCGTACACGCCATGTTACTTATAAACAGGTGCATAATTAGACAACCACTACTGTACACATTCCACGTTTATATACTAAATAATCATTATGTATACGTGTTTTCTGCTGCCATGCATGCATGCACAGACAAAGCTCCAAAGCTCACGTACCATATGAGTTAATGACATATTCTCCAGTGATGCTCCACCAGTCATAGCAGCCTGAGACAGGTGCATAATTGGGCAATCACTTGAAAAAGTATCCATCTTAATTAATAAGCAGCAATATAATTCTATAAGGTCATAAATCAGTACAACATTATTAGCAATAATTTGAAATACTAAGCAGCAGGCTAAAGTTTGTTCTTTCCATAACTGTAACAAATTCGCTCATACAGTAACGATTACATGAGCTGATCAGTTGCCACTGGGTCTGACACAGTTACCCCCAGAAATGAGGCATAGCTCGCAGGCACAGATGTTAGAGTTCCATAGCTGGCTAATGGGACAAGGTTTGGTTGCCCTGCACCTGCACTTGTGCTCTCTATTGATAGTTACCAGGTTGAAATCTGGACCACATGCACAATTGCAAGTTGGCTCCTTCACCTGTGAAGGTCAATATTACTTGTGTACATATAATTATTTACATATTTAATCATGCCATCTATACACGTAGCCATGCAGGAGTACTCCTTGTAGCTAAAGGTATACGGGGAGTGTACCTCGTGTTGAGTACACTGCATATAGATCTAATTGAGGTACCTGTTGGGCGTGCAGAACGTCAGCACAGCTGATGAGAATGGTAGCAGAGATGACAGCGGTGAAAATAGCCACAGAGTACGTCATGATTGTATTATATATCGGCTTCGTTGGTTGGATGATGAAGTGTGTAACTAGATCAGTATGTCTCTATTTATATACGATCTTACGAGAAAGCACACGATACTGTACCTTACCCGGGGAATATAGACTCTTGTATGTAGGGGTACTGATATCATTACCATTTTTCCCAAAATTAATATCGCTGGGAAGGTTCATCTATATTGACACAACTGTATATCTTCTGCTTAGGTTGTGGCTTTTATTAATCAATTAAGGTGCAATTCTTTAAATGTTCCCATGCACTCCAATATATATTATCAAGAGTAGATAAGAGTACATACCCTAGAAGCCTGTACATACATTATACTGTAACAGACAGGAACAAATGACAAACTCGTAAACGCCATATACTTAAACAGGTGCATAATTGGACAACCATTTGAAAGAAATAACATGCACATACGCACATTGAAACACATACGTACGTGCAAAGATGAAGAAATGTTCGCTAAATAGTTCGTGTAGGTTTGTAGTCACAGAATCTTGGAAAGCTATTGCTGCAGAGGTGTAAAAAAAGGGTTAACAAAATACAATAATTATCAGATATGACAATACATTGTCTTCAATCAAAATATCTAGACTATATATATATACTGTACTCAAATCATCATGTGTAGAATGTTATGCCCCCATGCCATGCACAGACAAAGCTCACGTAACATATATGAGTTGTTGACAGTACAGTAATGCTCCACCATGCAGTCGTAGTAGCCTGTATCATTGCGGGTATATATACATTGCTCATAATTATAGTCATTCCTAGAGGGTGTGAGGTAGACAGTGGCTGGAGTGGTGGTGTATAGAGGAGATCTAGACTGAAAATTCATCCAGGAACACATATTTCTGGTTACTTCTGGAACTGCATGGGTTAATGTAAACTTAGAGGGGGGCTACCTGCCTTGTGTGTTGTAGTCTATATAATTTTTAGGGGAAAGGGAGTGAATAGATATATACTGTCTGTAACTTGCGAACTTATTTCTCGATAATTATTTTGCAGATAAATCCTCAAGGGGTCGATATGGTTGTCAAATCCAAGTGTTGCCATAGTGAACAGAATGTTATCACCTGTAATTGTTTTACGCTTTTCTTGTATTAAAGCATCTGTCACTTGCTCTGAGTGGGCGGGCACGCACACATTAAGGGCACACTGACCGATATAATATCAATGCTATAACAATGTACAGTATAATAATGGCCATTGCACTAATTCATAGGATACTTGCTTGTGATGGAATAAGCTTATGAACTCAAAAACACAATATTGCTTAGCTTCCTTTAATATCTGTGATTAAATTAGAATGGTTGTGCTTGTCACACTCAGTCTTACACACACACACACAGGTGGTGGTCGAGCATACACAAAGCTCTCCTTTTTACATACGCCATGCATATAGCTCTCAGAAAAGTACTGAAGATGGACACTTCTGCAGCTTTTCAGACTATTATACTCAATTAGATGAGCTGCATGTGTGTTTATATATGTACATATACTGGAAAACAAACTTGATCATAATTATTCATGTTCACCCCATATATATAGGTATATATTTGACTCTTGGTATACATGCTATACAACTTATGATTGAGTAGCCTTTTTATTTTTCAAGCAGAAGCAATTGGTCGAACTAGCAGAAAACTAATTTTGGTCTTAATTGACTTAAATCTCATTGCCTGCATGCATGTTGCTTCAATCTGTTAATAAGCAGGCATGCAGGAATGTCATTCTTGTACCCACCCTCAGCCTGTGCCATAAACTATCTCACCATATTTTACGTTTAAAGCAGCAATACAATTATATAAGGGTCATAATAATGAGAATCAGTATAACATCACGAAATACTAAGCAGCAGGCGTTCATTCTATAACCAGTTAGATCAAGTTCACTGTACAGATGGATTACATGAGCTGATCATTTGCCACTAAGGGTCGATACAGATTTTCCCAGAAGAATCAAGGCATAGCCTGCATTCACATGTGTCAGCATTTGGTGAGAGACCTCCAGAACAAGTCGTCTCAGGCCTATAGACACACTCACATCTACTGTCAAGGATCTTAGGAAAGGGACACACTCTAATCGTCGACTTGTGAATTTACACAAGCACAGATGTTAGAGTCCCATAGCTGGCCATGGGGACACCAATTACCGTATAGCGCGAAATTTTCGAGGGGCTTAATTTTCGCGGATTTCGTGGGTTAGAATCCTACACAAAAATTAAGTCCACGAAAATTGAATTACCTGCTATAGCATGCATAGATTTAAAGGCGTGGCTTCCGGTAAGCAGTCATTCCGCGAACATTGTGCAACGAAATAGCTTTTAGAGGCTAATCCACGAAATATAAGTGCCTCGAAAATTTCGCGCTATACGGTAGTTGTCTTGCACCTGCACTTGCACTCTCCATTGATAGTTACCAGGTTGAAATTTGCACTACATTTTGGCCAAAGTGGTGATACCTATAGAGGCTAACAATGAGAAGAATGGTTTAAATATGATATTGTATATTGATGGTGCTTCCTTTGGTTATCTGTGTAGGGACTTTTCTCTCTCTGGTATAGCTATCGAAATATTGTGTCCAAGCCAAGTGATGTCACATGGTAAGGAACACCATTGGAAGCATGTAGACATTATACACTGTGTTATGGTGTCACTGTAACCTCTAGTGAAGTGTTAGAGTATCAGACATGGTAGCCATATCTCCACATTTATAATTATTTGCCCCCTTATATACAGGGAGGTGATGTGTTATAACGACACCTCAGCCTCTGTTTCTGACAGATATGGATAAGATGAACAGCAAACCACCACCCTCATTCGTAGCTGGTAAGCAATACATGTGTATGAAATAAAGTTGGACAGTTGAGTATGTGGGATCGTGCCTCAAGGTGATGTAGAGTCTGTGTTGGGGCCTGCCTTTTGGAGTTGCTTTGACCCCTGAAACTGTACAGTAGCTGGTATTAAGCCTACGTTAAGTCTTTTGAATCTAGTTTATGCATCCACCGAGTAGCAGCCATGTGGGGTATACCAGTGTTGCTTAGAATAGTGTCGACTCATCACGCTCACTCTTACACACAGGTGGTGGTGAGCACAAAGCTCTGAAGGTGGAGTTCAGTTTACCCTCCTCTACGTACGCTACCATGGCTCTCAGAGAAGTACTAAAAATGGACACTTCCGCAGCTTTTCAGACTACACTCAATTAGTAACGAACTGTGTGTTATATACGCACTAGAAAACAACCTCATATTCATGTTCACCCATTCCATTTCTTATTGGACTCTTGATACATGCAACATTATTATGATTGAGAAGCCTTTTTATTTTAAGCGAAAAGTAGTATTGTCATTACCCCGTGTATGCTCAGTGCACAGCAGGAGTATATAGTGTTTGGTGTGTGTGTGGACACAAAAATGAGCTGTTTGAGCAAACTAGACACTTTCATGGACTGCTTTAACTGCTCATGAGACAGTGGTTGAAAAATAATAGGCTATGTATAGTTGCGACAAAAAACTCTGTTTTCGAATCTTTCTAGATTCACGATCATTTCCTATAATGTTAAGGTTGTTACGGTAAAAAAAGTTTTCGTATCCCGTTATGCAAAGAAGCTCAACGCATGGGGTGAATGCTCATAGAGCATCTGCATTTAATAACTATTTCAGTCTTGATTAAATGTCATTGCTTGTTGCTTCAATCTGTTAATCATACTTGTATGTACCATAGACAGGTGCATAATTAAAGCAACCACTTGCAGCAATATAAATCAATAAGGTCATACTAATGAGAACCAGTACAACATTAGAAATACTAGTAGCAAGGCTAAAGTTTTTTTTCTTTTCGTAACATTAAGTATTCATTAGATCAAGTTCACTCATATACAGTATGGATGATACGAGCTGCATGATCATTGGCCAATGGGGCCGCATTCACATGTGCGAAGATTTTGGGGAATACCTCCAGGACATGAGTTTCAGCAGATACACGCACATCCCGTACTGTCCAAGATCTTAGGAACGGGACATAATCGTGTGCATTCGTCTTTTATAGGTACACAGGCACAAAGGCTAGAGTCCCATTCATTGCCACTGGGACAAGAATTAGTTGTCCTGCACCTGCACTTGCACTCTCCATTGATATTAACCACCAGGTTGTAATTTGTAATGCAACTTGGCCTAGTTGATGATACCTATAATTAACAATGAGTAGAATGTAGTCGAGGAATGACTTAATAGCTTACTTGGACACATTGACATGCATTGTTTAATCTCTTTGCTGTGTAACCACTCGGGCAAGAAGCACTTTGTTCCTGTAATGGGTAATATTTACAATTAATTCACCATCTATAATCATACATGTGTATAGCAGCTATATAAAGGTTATACAGGGAGTGTACCTTGTGTCAAGTACACTGCATAATATTGAGGTACCTGTTGGGTGTGCAGAACGTCAGCACAGCTGATGAGAATGGTAGCGGAGATGACAGCGGTGAAAATAGCCGCAGAGTACTTCATGGTGATTATGTATATCAGCTTCGTTGGATGGATGATGAAGTGTGTAACTAGATCAGTATGTCTCTATTTATACGATATCGCAAGTAACCACGTCACAGGACATTGTATATACATTAAAGAGGGGAATAAACTCTCGTATAAATGGGTGGATGAAGGAGTTTATCTGGCAAAACTGTATGGCTTAATTAATCCTATTTAGGCTAGCTGTGGTTTCAACGTTCACACCCTACCATGCACCAATATTATAGGCGCCGGTTAGTACATCCCCTGGCATGCTCAGAAGCCAGTCAGCTAGCTGTTAGATCAATACACTTGTGTACAGATGATCACATCAAGTCATGCAGAACAAATGTAACACAGCATGTACTTTATAGACATGCAGGTACATAGTTAGACAAACAAATAACGCATATTTATTGTACGCACATTGAAACACATACGTGTACATACGTGTAAAGATTTAGAAATGTTCAGCTAAATACTTTGTGTAAGTTTGAAGGCACAGAATATTGAAAAGCTATATTGGTGCAGAGGCGTAAGAAAAGGGTTAATAAAATATGTCATTATTATGACAATACATTGTCTTCAATTAATATGTGACTTATGAGTTATGATTAGTGAGTAGCCAAAAAAGTAATTTCTATAAGCTAAGCTTTATTACAGTGAATAAGTCCTCCCACTACCTACTTGCAAAGACTGTCAGTCGCAGTACAGTGTGAGAATATAGCCTTGGTAATGGGCACAATGCATAGACCCGCAGACCCTCTCCCTTAGAACATTGGAACTATGAATCATTATATTGTTGTGTACACCATATACACATTGCTTGAACTACCTGTACTGTACATGTTATTATTATTAGTATAATTTATAGACTTATCTATAGTAACTGTTGTTTATAAAAGTACCAATAGTTATTGATTTAAATCTCATATATACTGTATCCCCTCGTCCTGTGCATAATTGGGCAAGCCAACCACTTGCATCCACCTCACTATGTTTTAATTGAGCAGCAATGCAAATCATAATTATAAAGGTCATAATAAATGAGATTCGATCAGTATACACAATAATAATTATTATCACTATAGTCTATTTGATTATAAGCAGCAGGCTAACATTTGTTTGTTCTTTCCATAACTAATTAAAGTATTTGGATCAAGTTCACTCGTACAGTGGATGACATGAGCTGATCATGGTTCGACGCTACAGTTGCCCTCAAAATCACATAAGGGGCAATTGCACGTGAAGGGATCTGGGAAAGTTCCAGGACATGAGTTTGAGCAGACACACCTACATTGCGTTCGGTGTCGGACCTTAGGAAAGCGACATAACAGTGTGCATACGTCGTTGTCGTTGTCATTGTCATTCACACAAGCACAGATGTTAGAGTCCCATTTCTGGCCACTGGGACACCAATTAGTTGTCCTGCACCTGCACTTGCACTCTCCATTGATAGTTTCCAGGTTGAAATTTGTACTACATTTTGGCCAAAGTGGTGATACCTATAGAGACTAACAATGAGAATAGTAGAGAAGAATGGTTTAATAGCTTACTTTGACACATTTACATTTGTTGTTGACTATCATCGTTGCGTAGCCAGTTTGGCAGGTAGGACTCTGCACCTGTAATGGGGTAGTATCGTGCATTTACATACATGTAGCTAAAGTTGAAGAGTGTACTAACTGGTATTGAGTATAAATGAGGTACCTGTTGGGTACATGTGCATATACGTACCTTTTGGGCGTGCAAAATGTCAGCACAGCTGATGAGAATGGTAGCAGAGATGACAGCGGTGAAAATAGCCACAGAGTACTTCATGATTGTATAGTGATTATATATCGGCTTCGTTGGTTGGATGATGAAGTGTGTAACTAGACCAGTAGGTCGCTATTTATATACGATCTCGCGAGAACCACAGGACATTGTATATACATTAAAGAGTACAAACTCTAGTATGAATGGGTGCTGAAATCGTGACTATTCTTCGCTATTATTGATGGAGGGGTTCATCTATTGACACAAATGTATGTCTTAATGTTTCCTGCTTAGGCTTTGATTTCTTAATTAATCAGGGTAATGTATTGAACGTTTACATACACCCCCAGTATTATAGGTGTGAGCAGAGTCTCTTTGTATGCTACAGAAGCCTGTCAGTCAGTATCGTGCACTTGTGTACAGATGACCATACATATCAACAGGAATAAATGTCACACTCGTTAAACGTTCCCATGCACTCCAATATATATTATCAAGAGTAGATAAGAGTACATACCCTAGTATGCTACAGAAGCCTGTACATTATTACACTGTAACAGACAGGAACAAATGACACACTCGTACACGCCATATACTTAAACAGGTGCATAATTGGACAACTATTTGAAAGAAATAACATGCATATATGCACATTGAAACACATACGTACGTGCAAAGATGAAGAAATGTTCGCTAAATAGTTCGTGTAGGTTTGTAGTCACAGAATCTTGGAAAGCTATTGCTGCAGAGGTGTAAAAAAGGGTTAACAAAATACAATATCAGATATGACAATACGTTGTCCAAGTTTAGGACTGTCAAAGATAGCTCTCAACAAGCCCATTTCTATAACATATCACCCTATTATAATAGCCCATGCATTTCTTTGAGAAGGGAAGATTCTATTTCATAGCTATCACTAATCTAAACACACCGTTAGATAGGCTTTTCAAAGGGCTACAAACTGCATCTTTTAATTGTGATGGCGCACAATCCTAATTTAAGTTATGGACTGTCAAAGATAGCTCTCAACAAGTTCATTTCTAACATGGCGCACAATCCTAATTCAAGTTACAGACAAAGCTCAGCTCACCAGATGAGTTGTTGACATATTCTCCAGTGATGTATCAGTCATAGCAGCCTGTATCATTGCGGATACGTTGCTCACAGACACTCCTAGAGGGTGTGAGGCAGACAGTGGTGGCATAGAGGAGACTGACAGTTCATCCAGGGACATAGTTCTGGTTACTTCTGGAACTGGGTTAATGTCATTAGATGAACTCAGAGGAGGGCTACCTGCCTTGTCTGTCTTTGTGTGCTGTATAGGGGAAAGAGAGTGAAGAGGTATACTGTTTTGTAACCTTGCGGTAAACTTACTTCTCGATATTTTTGCAGATAAATTCTCAAGGGGTCGATATGGTTGTCAAATCCAAGAGTTGCCATAGCGAACAGAATGTCATCGCCTGTAATTGTTTTACGCTTTTCTTGCAAGCATCTGTCACTCGCTCTGAGTGGGCGGGCACGCACGTTAAGGGCACACTGACTAATGAAGATATAATTAATACTCTGATATTGACAAGTATCAGTAAAATTATGTCCATTGCACTACATAGGATACTCGCTTGTGATGAAGCTGATAAACTCTGAAACACATTCTTGTATACACTCCTTAGCTTCCTTTGATACCTGTATACATTGAAGTACATGTACACTAACATGAATCCATAGGACAGGCACGTGCAGGTAAACAGTACCTTTCCACTCTTAGGGATAGCATTTCTCATGATCCTTGCTACATTATGAATTGGCAGAAAACGATCCTATGTGTACAAAAATAAGTATGTTAAATTAAACATGTTTTGAACACACGCACACACCTGTTCCCTGTATACAACTGGTTTAGATGATCCTGGTAAGCTTCTGGTGGTGGGTGGCTCCGGATTGGAGTCACCCTCATACTGAAACGATAGTGGCTCTGGGTTAGAGCTCACTTCTCCAGCAGCTGCTATGGTACTCAGCTCTATATATGGCAGGAAGACAAGTGAGTACACAAATGGATACACTTTGTATATCAATGGTTTTGCTATTGGGGCAGGGTAGAACTTAACGTACTGGACGTAGCTAGTTAGCAGAGGGGGCTAGGAGAATGAAGGTGGAGATTTTAAGCTGGAAACTATAATGAGAACAGATAATATCACCTTGGAGAAGATTTGGCTGTTGTTGAAGCAGTGCGTTCAGATCTCCTGTATTTTGTAAGCTTGATAGCATTTGGGCCAAATCAGAGGGTCTTGTCTGACTGTCATCCAACGTTGAAGCCTGTGCTTCAGTTTGAAGTGCGGAGGCAGCCTGCGACTGGGAAACAATCATTCCACCATCAGCGGCCATTGCTGTGCTAAAATGGACATTAGGGATCAGCGGTAAGCCGTCATTATTACTAGTGCTTGTGGACGACTCGACGTCCTGTAGGCTGGTCCTGTCCAGTAACCTTGCCATCAGCTTTGTACTGCAAATTAAAGAACCGTTATAGTTGTCAGAACAAGTTGTTTGCTCCACCCATAAAATGATGCATGTCTTAAAGGTGTCACTCCCAAAAAAGGTATATAAGACCTTAGGCTTATAGGCTTATTTTGGTTGGGCTGTGTGTGGTCCTACAAGAGCAAAGGTACAAACACGTACACACATAGAACATCAACTTGCGTTTATAAAGGAGATCTTCAGTCGATCTGGTTGGCTGTAGCTTTTTGACCAATCAGCTTCTGAGTGTTCCAGATAGGTAAAGATCTCTAGCTTCATAAAGGATATTATTACTTTCATACTGTGACAAACTATCTTGACGATTCTGATTCTTCTGTGAGAGCAACAGTAAGTACATACAAGTGAGCAGCTGAAGGACTGACCTATCAGCTCGGTAATTATGCCTTTCTTTGTTGGGAAGAATCCAGAGACTAATGAAGAATGCCAAATTGAGGTACAAGACATCACAGTTAATAGTTAAATTAATGTTTTTGTTATCCTACAGTTCAACCACACTGCTTCATTAGAGGATGCTAAGACACAGATCTGTGACAGACTAGGATTGGAGTCTAAGAAATACAACCTCGTGTACAGAGGCGAAATACTTCTATGTAAGTAAGGAGACAATTTGGTGTACGCCCATAACCATCTTAATACCACAGACCACAAGAGTCTCCAAGAGCTTGACCTGGCTGATGATCCTAGACCGGTCCTGTGTGTTACACGCATTATCAAGCCTGCTAAACCGATTAGTGCCTTTAGCCTACTTGGTTTGCCTGGCCTTGGCTCGGGAGTAGCCTCTGGAACTGTGCCCGATACTGAAAATGAAGAGGAGTCAAAACTGCCACACCCCCTCCCCAAATACACAGAGGCAGGCCTGCTGGACGACCCTCGAAATTTCTCCATTGCTAAGAACTCGTCGTTTGCCTATAGGGTTCATGCAATGACTCGTAACGACTACAGCCAAGAAGATGGCGAGAAGCTCACGGAAAATATTACTAGTGTAAGTGCAAAGACTGTGTGTACTTTTTAAGACAAATTGGAGGCTAGGGTTTGTTAAATACCTATACCATTCAATTCCAAGATGCCACTCTGTAGCTTTGATATGATGGTATCGTAATTATATCCGTGATCATTTAAAATTGATCGAAGGTTTATGATGCCTTGTATGTAGCAGTATATGAAGGCTGTGTGTACTATTGAACTATTGTAGTTGTAATTATTCTGCTGCAGGATATACAGAGGATTGTGGATAGTCTGACCTACGATGAGCTGGAGCAATTAGCCACCGAGTGTCTGCAGATCAACCATTTGAGAATGGAGAGCCTTCGCAGCCAGTACTATAGTAGTTATGAGAACAAAGCATCATAGCTAGGTCATTTGTTGATTTTGAAAGTGTATATACATATACTTCATGTCATTTGCAGTTTGCAAGGCATGCCTTAAAATGTTACGTAATTACTGTTTTGAGTTACACACGTCACTTGTGTGTGTAGGGGGATTCCCTGGGGATTTCCCTAGTCACATGAAGGTCTCTTGGAAGACTCAGAGAAACTAGCAAGCAAATATCTGGTGTTCTGCAGTTAATATGGAGCCCCGAGTGTTGCAAGAGGTTGGTAGTCTAGCTAGCTATAGATTCTACGAGTTTGTTGTTGTTTCTAGCCACTTGAAGTGTTTCTAGCTAGTTAAGTTGTGTAGCCTAGCCAGTTTATACATGTACTTGTACTTAGGCTCATGCTACTCCAGACAAGATCAAGAGTGCACTCGTCTATAATGACGAAGATGCACTAGACACTGGAATGCAGAAAGTTCAACCTCTGCCATTTCTAGGTGAGCTACGGTATAGGTATTGGGTATACATTGTGAAGTATATCAACTGATGCTTTGTATGGTTGCACACAGACGAGGAGATTCACAAGTACGTCCAGGTGATTGAAGCTTCCATTCCAGACGCAAAGAAAGTCAACGATGGTGGGTAGGGGGGACATGATTAAATTTACTGTGAAGTGATACTACTATTTTCTTATTTACCACCCATTTGTGGGTGTAACGTTTACTTAGATGCTCACTGGTTAGAGTTTACAGATGTAGGTGACTAACTTCTCTTTTTACAGCTGTCCCTGAGAGAGTGCGAGAGACGGTAGAGACTGTTATACGAGTGGCCAAAGAAGGGAAGACCACTCTGTTCAAAGCTAGTGACGTTCTAGAACTGACTGCGGACGCCTACCAATATGCACGGAGAGCTTACATCGATGATTTCGAACTGGAGAGAGAATCTGGGGCTGTGCTGAAAAACTATGATGATGCGTTCAAACGTATGATTCAGAATCGGATTGAAACAAAAGTGGACGACGCAGAAGAAGATTTGAGGGACTGCCGTGACCTGTTGAGTGAGTCATTGCTTGTCTGTACCCCCTGAGGCAAGATGTAATGATTAAATTTGATAGTGTAGCCTCTTTTGGTGACCACCTACGGCCATTTAAAATGGATTAGGGAGAGGCCCAGTACTGTCGTTTAATAAGAGAAATGGTTAATTGTCTGTGGCCAATTATAAATGTGAAACTAGTTGTATCTCTATAATTATGTGGTGTGTGTCATATGAGTGATCTCAATGGCTGTTTTATCTCCATGACTACACTCACAGATGAGGCAGTGCAAAAGGCTGAGAAGGACAGACGGAGACTTGCCGAGAGAACTGAGAAAGAGGAAGGTAATCTTTCAGAGGATTCACTCCACGACATTTGTACAAACACTCAAGACAATATCAAGGACGAGAAAGCTGAGCTAGAGCATATTATTGACCAGTGTGACAAAGATATCACAAAGATTGGTAAGCAACATTACTTTAGTTTGTAGTTGGTATTTCATTAGCTGCTCTCGATCTTTCTCAGACAAAAGTTTAGGTGAGTTTCACAATAACATGGACCAAGCTACTATGGAGCAAAGGCAGAAGAAGCTTAGTGAAGAGAAACAGTTGAAACAGAATCGAGAGAGACAGCGCCAGTTGGAAGAAGAGCTAGCACGCCTGAAAACCCAGGAGATGTACTTGATGGATAGTCTTGAGACTGGAGAGCAGATCCGAGAACAGACAGATAGTGCAAGGGAGGGGGCAAATCAGGAGGTGGAGGAATGGAAGACAAAAATTGCAGAGCTCAAGAAGCGCACTCATACTTCCCTCGACATTGTACACCGTATGGAAGGTATGTATCACTCAGTATGTATAGTATGCTATTCTTCTATGCTGAATGTACGAGTGGATGTTGTATAAAAAAATATTATGTGTATGTAGGGTATTAGTGTGCTGAGGTGTACAATGTGTTTGTATGACTGTGTGTGTGTGTGTTTGTATGACTGTGTGTGTGTGTTTGTATGACTGTGTGTGTGTGTGTGTGCTGCTTCCTCACAGAATGTACTGATCTGATACTGAGCAATGCTAAAGAGAAGAAGAAAGAATGGAAGAAAAGGCTGGCTACTATGGACATGGACAGTCTGCTTGATTACAGGGATGCCCTCATGGCCCAAGGAGTGCTCTTCACAGTAATTGCTCAAGAATCAAGCAGCAACTCAAAGTATGCTTCCATCCAAGTAAGCACGCATAATTATGCCTCGGTGCGCATGCGCAAGCGAGGTATACGGTAGTGTGTTTGTGTGTCTGTGTGTCTGTGTGTCTGTGTGTCTGTGTATCTGTGTGTCTGTGTAGACCGCTACAGCTGCTCAAGGATGAATCAAGTGCAAGTAAGAGTTTCTATAGGCTTCTAGTCATGTTTACTTGGATTTTAATTCGTGGATTTGCAAAATAATGCTTCGTTCTCGAGTTATGCCTAGTTTTGCTTACTTGGAATGCCATTCCAGCCTTTTCAGAAGAGTCCGTAGCAAAAATTGTTCACCGAGTGTTACTACTCTACTTAGTAGTTAGCTCTGCACTAGAACGCTAGCTATTGGTAGCTGCAAGAGTGAGCAGAGAGCTGCAAGGCTCTGCTGACTTGCAGCCATTAATTTTAGACTTGAACTTTTGGCATCGATCGTTTTTAACAACAATCATGGTTGATCATTACCCACTATTCAGTTGATTGCATGCAGCAAAATTAAAGATGTTCATCATGATAATTATAATCAATGTGTGTATAAAGTAGCTTTATGTTATGTAGCTTTGGCACCTCCACCAAGGCATCAGCACCTGCGGTGCTTTCATTATAACTATCGTTAGGCTACAACACTTTCCACCAATGTCTAATCATACATGCATGCATGAATGATTTTATAGCTCAAGCAACTTGAAAGTGAGAAAAGAGAAGCTTCAAAGACAGGGTTTATGTTTCTGGTCAAAGAGCTCGGGGAGAAGGTTCAGAAGTACACAGTTCAAAAGGAGAAACTCCAAACGGAGATAGGCAGAATGACTGACTTGTTGACAGAGGTCCGTGATAAGCTCAAAGATGCTGATGCAAAGATCAGACAGCTACGTCCCTCTTTCCGACTGGACACCTTGGATGACAAATGTAAGAGTATTATTATTTTGATGTAACCCTCCTTACCATAATCATCTCTCATGCAGTCAAAAACTGGAAGAAGACCATGGACCAAGCTTTTGAGAAAGGTGCTGCAGCTGCTGTGAACTTTAACTCCATTGGGAACTACAACTAATGTTTGTATGACACTTTATATGCAGTGGTATAATACGTAGCTATTGTTTGTTCATAATTATCATAGTGCTGATAATTTATAGTGGTTTATACTTATTTTGTGTTTTTTTTTTTATAATACCTTTTGTATGCTTTTGTATGAAGTTTTTGCCCCAACTAACCAAATACATGTAATTAAACAATTATGTTTTAATAAAATTCAGAGTAAACATGACAAAATACATGTAAAATATGCATCTGATGATGACTATGAATGCAACGAGCACATTATGAATTAAATAATAGGGATTAAAGTGACAATTTTGGAAGAGATAATTTCGTTCATGTACACAAACACGTAATACTAGAGTAGAAGAATCTACTGACACCAATAACTGCCCATTCTGAAATAAAATAGAGTTGACACATATTATCTAATAACCACCAAACACACGACATCCACAATGCTATGATTTTGGTCCAGTGTTTGTGCTAGAAGTTATAGGGTCAAATTCTGAGACATCTGCTTTTGAACTGCTCACAGTAGACAGAGTTTGACTGCTGCTAGTCCTCGCAGTAGAAGGGAGACCTCTCGTCGAAGTAGACGAATAATTTGGTCCATTGTCGCTGTATCCTGCTTGCTGCACAACTGGTGCAGATGTGTAGTCAGTCCATTCACCAGAGTCTGAGTGTGGTATTTTAGCAATCGCCTTATGTACAATTGGGGCTCCTGGGGATGTGTGCATTTGAAAGGTTGCTTGCTCTGCGGTTTGCGAGGGAGGAGGGGAGGTCTGGAGAACAGGTGAGATTGAACCACCACGATCTGGTTGCCCCAGACTAGAGCCGATTCTAGTCAGTGGTTGGTTTTGGGGTGTTCGCGATCTTGAAGGAGAGGAATCGAAATTTGCTGGTAATGCTGTATCAAAGCCCAGTTTATCAGACATTAGTTCATCTCGCACACGTTTCTCCAACTGGGCCATACTGTTGTTGCTTGGTTTGTGAGTTGTCCCTATAGTGGAGGATGAGCTATCACTGCCTCCAGCTTCTTCATACTCATTCATCTTGGTAGGAATCCGTCTTACTGGTGTGGGAGACGGTATAGCGTAGGATTCGTACGAAGCGGTGGATATCTTGCGAGTATCTATACCCGAGGAGCTCTCCAAACTGCTGTTGCCACTGCTGTGTTTTCTCCGGAAATTTTGGATGACTTGCTGCCTTCTCCTCTCCAGTTTACGTTGCTCTTCCTCAATCCTAAATAAAGAGAGGTGTTCACAGATAATGAATTTATACTAGTTGGTAGTACATAACGGTGCACTCGTGTGCCCACACCATATTTGGGCAAAACGATACATACGCATGTACTACATGTAGAGTCTATTTATGTGGAGAACGTATAAAAAAATATACGTACAGTAAATCATAAGTACTGCGAGAGTTGTATAAATCCACTACATCATTATAATCTAATATAGAAAAGTGACAGTACATACATGTACATGTATAAGCTTACGTAACCTCCCTTATGTTCGCTTAGTACGTACACATCACATGACACACAAGACTCACTCTTCCAGGGCTGTCCTTAGCTCCACATCACAAGAACTGTCAGGGATCGCTCCTCCTGGTTCAGTAACCGATCGAGACACATTAGAGCGCGTGTGCAACAACGACTCTGCTTCTCCGGCCACATGATAGTTGACTCTCCTATTGAGGACTTCTTGTTGAGAGCGAGCGGGCACAGATTGAGAGCTGTGTCTTCCATCAGCCGGATCTTGTTGAACTCGATTGTAAGTAGCTGAGCTTGGATTAAACCTTTGATCGAGAGAGGATATCAGCGGCTGAAAAGTGGGGTCTCGAAACACGGTACTCATTGAGTGCATGAACCTCATAAATGCCTCAGATAAAAGGCTGGCTTGTGGTAGTTCGTCAATGTTCATAGGAGGGCGATCGACAGCATAGGCTGGAATTTCTTGTTCCAAACCCTCAGAATCGCTACTGGGGTGAGAGGGGAGGGTGTTTGAGCTGGGATAGCGTCTGTATGCTGGAGGGACGTAGGTTTCATCAGTGATTCCACCCCTTGGCCAGGTGTTAGGAATAGGTGTGGTGCAATAGTGTTCAGGGATGCTACTCGTTTGACTAGGACGTTGTGAATGCCTTGTCACTCTTAAAGGCAGCACATACGTAGGTGCAGAGTTGTTCTTAGCCGGCTTAGTATCTTCAGGACTTAGATTTGACTGTTGAACATTAGCTGATATTTGATTGGGAGGGTATTGATTCATAGTGTTTGTAGAGGGCTCAGACGGAGATGGCTCTTTCCCAATGTAGCTATCAGACTTGCTTTCCAGGCTTGGTACAGATTGAACAATAAATCTCTTGCCCACCACAGCTTGCCCACTAGAGTCTTGTGAAATGCTTCTTGGTGTTTCCCTTCCCAAATTTTCCGTAGAGCCAGGAGCAGAGAGTTCGTCACTGTCAGGAGAGTCGGGGTGGTCCTCTGCGACTGTCTCAACTTCAAACACTCTTGAGGTTGGCACGGCTGTGGGAGGGACTGTGCTGTTGATTGAGAATTGTGTGGATGGGTGGCAGACAGGGAGAGTCGCTGGGAATTGTGTGACGAGGGATGGTAGCGAGCAAGAGGAGAGGTTGTACATTTGAGCCCCTGTAATTAGTGGATTGGGTAGGAGTTGCTGCGGCTGCGATTTTGAGCCAGGACTGCGTGGGCGTGGCATCTCCTGAATGGTCACCAAGGTCGAGACCTGTACCAACAAACACATACACACAGTCAATTAAACAACACACAGTTACACAGAATTGATCGTAATGGTCCAGCTGCACCAGTTTAAATATAAACCGTAAGGCCAAGCATACACAATCAATAATTATGACTAATAAGTTACTGTTGCAGTATAAAAAAGTAGTACATGCACCCACTCACATTGTCTCCTCCCTGGGGCTGCTGCCCTCTCTGTGATGATGCTCCACCATTGGTACTGCTGTTGGGGACTGACAGAGGGTGTGGGATCTCCTTCAATGGCTCAGGGGTCACCATTCTGTCCATGGTAGGTGCAATCTGTTGAGCCTCTGTAGTAGGAACTTGTGATCCTTGTGACTGCTTGCTAGGCTCCAGTTTGGGGCTCCCATTCTTTGATGATCGTGGTTCACTTTGAGACGTCTGTTCAATTGAAAGTTTTGAAACTGATTCAGCTGTTTCGGTTGGGGGAGATATGAGTGGTTCAGCGGATGCTCTAGATTTCCCTTGCTCTTGAATTCCAAGTTTTGTTTCTGTCATTTCTATTTTTAAGTCTTTGCCTTTCTTGACACTTTGTATGAGTTGATTGCTCTGCAGTATAAACTCGTCCTTATCTTGCTCTGTCAAATAGCCACCAGTGACAAACTTCTTAAACATCTCCTCCGGTTTATCGTACTTGATGCTGAACTGATATTTGAGTAGCTTGCTATTGCTTGTTAGTTGGCAAACGAGTTTCTTGGTCTCACTGAGATGTTCGATTAGTGTCAGTTTGATTCCTTTCCCCTTCTGACGTTGTCCTTTTTTCTTGAGTGTTCCTGTTCCTCCACTACTCATTGATACGCCACTGTCATCATTAGATGTGTCAGGCGGGCCAGGAATGGACAGCTCTTGCAAACTATTAGCGCTTAGGTATCCAGTTTCTTGGGTCGCTTCAATAGACAGTCCTCCAGTGTGTCTCTCCGTGGACGAGCCTTCCTTTACAGCTAGAGAATAAGATTTTGATTCCATCACAGTTGAAGTGGATTGAGACCTGGCACTGAGGACCTTCATAGAGTTCATTTGCGGGACTGACTGCCCAGTGCTAGCAGTGATTTGCTGTCCAGTTGAGAGATTCTGCTCAGAGGCATGCTGGCTAACAGGAGAGAGAAGGTCACCGGTTTTCGTTTCTGATCCTTTGCTCATATTAATGGACATTGATCTTTCTTTGTATGCTAGTGTTGGTATTGTCCCCTGTCCTGTTATATCGAGACCCTGAAGCAACTCTTTGGGTACAACTTGCTCCTCTGGTTTAACCATTTCGCTTTGACCCGATGCCTGACCTGATGCCTGTCGTTGCACTGGTGCAGGCGATGCATCGGAATCAGTGGGAGAGGTCTCATTAGTTGTTCCAGGTGAGGGCGAGGGTGTCTGAGAGAAGAGGTCAGGTTTAGGTTCGGCCAGTTTACCATCAGCGTTAGTGTTATCAGTTTTGCTCCGTCCCTGGAGCTTTTGTTTAACTCCCTCCACATACTCTCGCAAGGAGCGGACCACCATCTGCTGTACACTGAGAGCAAGGACTCTAGATTTCACCTGGAGAGAAACAAAGCAATACTGTACAGCACTGTGAAATCCAATCACTACTACAGTCTCAAATGCATAATTATGTGCGGCACTGAAAGTCAAGAATGTGTGAGAAATAATATCATATCCCTCTGTTGGCAGTTGGTGGCAGCTACCATGTTGTATTGACATTCCTCACTATCAATAGTACCACACTGCCTAACACACGCAGAGACCTCACAAAGGAAACCATTTCAAAACTGAAGGGCTACAGTTAAAACACAAGCAGGTTCATTCTATTCAAGCATTTGGTGTCTAACTGAACATGTACATTGTCAAATATTGTCTAGTACAACAATGTATATCTGTAGGTATGCCAAAAGACTACATGTACTAAAGGTTTTCGTATTCAATAGTATTTTTCTCTGTATTGTCTTAATCTCTAAAGGTCATAATTACATTATAAGCATATGCAAAACGCACCATTTCTCGAACGACATCCTCGGGAACATCTTTAGTGAGGTCATATGGGAACTCGATTGACTCTTGCCCATTCTTCTTGTTTGCGTCCTGCTTAGGTACGTCCATTCTCATTGTTAGCAGGGAGGTGGGTTCAGTTGACTGTACATGTATGTCCACAGGCTCAGAGCCTGGCACCATCTCAATCTTGATGTTCTCACTGAAGTACTCGTGGTTGAGGAGATCAAGGACATCGAATCTGTGGAGTGTGTAGGTGTGTGTAGGGGTGTGTGTGTGTGTGTGTGGGGGTGTGTGTAGGGGTGGGTGTGGGTGTGGGTGTGGGTATGTGCATGAGGTGTTCTGAGCAAGAAAACATCAAAGTAGCCTACAACACTATAGTAGCTTCCATGAAACATTAGCGTACTGATAGTTTTCAAACAAGTAGGGTGATTGTTTTCACAAGGGTACTCACTAGTCTAATCATCAAAAACACTGTCTAAAACTATCCAACACAACAGCAACACACAAACCTTTGCACTTTGTCCACTGTGGTGCATTTATCAATAATGTCCCTGAGAGAGGCATCCTTGACCTTGTCTATAGCGTGAGGCTTGATGCCCTGGGACACCTTCTTGTAGATCTGAGCAGGATTGGAGCACTCCATGTATGGATACTCTTGTGTGCACATCTCCAGTAGACACATCCCGAATGCGTACACATCCACTGATTCATCGTAGCTCTCTTCGTACATCTCAGGGGCCATGAACTCCGGGGTACCTGTGGTAGAGTGGTGGGTGTATCTCAACAACTAAAGCAAGCAGTAAACAGTTATTTAAACTGAGCTGACTCACATTAGGGAGGGGGGGGGGTCACAGTGAAAGTAAATGGGGAACACCGCAGGGACAGGCAAGTTGCTACTACAGTATTTACAGAAGTACCCGCACTAGCATGTGAAATTTCATCATACCAAGACATGCAGGAAACCCATGTGGCATTTCTTTGTACTCCAGTACAAGTGGTTAACCAGCTAATTTGATAAGAATCCCCTTTACTCATCTATAATGGGCCTGTGGTTATCCTACCCACACACACACTATTGACATATACGTACCAATGACTGTGCTGACATCATTCCGCTTGAGGGTGGCCAATCCCAGGTCTCCAATCTTGACCAGACCTGTGGTCCCGTTGATGAATATGTTATCACACTTGAGGTCACGATGGATGATGGGTGGCATACGAGTGTGTAGGAAATGAAGCCCCTTCAAGATCTGACGTCCCCAGCTGCGAATCACTTTTGGCTTTATGGACTTGAGTCGCCTCATATAACTAGAGTGTGTTTGTGTGTGTGTCATACTCATATAGTAACCTCACAAAACACAAGTGTTCAACTGTAGATGTAAAAGCACAGTCACTGTTACTAGCATCCATTGAACGTGTGTGGGCATGCATTTACCTATGCCAATGCTAACAAGCTCTAAACAGATCATAGTCAGAATGTGTAATACCCTAAAGGGTGTGTGTTGTACTAATACAAATGGGCCCGCTACCCAAGGGAGTTCATCAATAACATTCAAAGTTATGGTTAACTATGACTATTAACAGTAGGCCAATCGCACAACATATCAATGATCTGGGAATCAATTATCAGGGCTAACTCAGCTGTTCATATAAAATGCAGCAATGGTGGTTTTAGTGGCTTCTATTGGGAAAATAGAAATGGGTTCAAAAAAAAACAAGTATCTCATTCCACAATGCACACCAACCGTGACTTGACACGGGCACCAAGACGGTCAGTCAGTAGTCTAGGACTACAGCAACAATGTTGAGATTCCATGTGACCAACCAACCAACCCACAGTTATTAAAACAAGGACTTAGCACAACCACACATACAACCAGTATTATATATATTGTACATATATTATATGGACCTCGGGGTCATGATACAGATCTAATGATATTATGAACACACAATGTGATAGCTTTAAGGGCCGGAAAGCAACAACTGGGAATATTGGATGCTCTAGAATCGGGTTATAACAACACACATTTAGAGAATGCTTTATAAGTGCAGTACATCTCAATACAGGAAGTCTTATACATTGTACTAAGCTAGGCTATGATCACACACAGACAGCGGACAGACCCATTCTTAGACTATCTTACAGCTGTGAACTCTACCACAATGAACAATTGATCAATTCATAGCGGGATGGTGATCTCAATCATGTGAGCCTTAAACATATTATAGTGAACAGACAACACTACACCACAAGTACAGGTATGCATACCTCTTAAGTGTCCCTGAGGTCATGAGCTCTGTGATGAGGACAAGAACTCTGTCCTTGAGTTTGTCCTTCCTTTCTGCTGTTTTGTTGTTAGCTGACTCCCACGAATCGTACAGCTTGAGAATGTTTGGGTGTTGGAGAGTCTTTAGAATAGACACCTCCTCCTTGAAGCGAGCCTGCTCAGCCTTGCTGTATCGTTTCTCCTGCGTGTGTGTGTGGGTGTATGTGTGGGCGGGCCATGGTAAAAGAATAGACACACAAAGGTTAATAGGGTACAGACTATGATAACTGATAATCAGAGCACTGAAACCTGGAAAGGGATAATTAAAACCATACAATAGCAGAAATACACCTGTTGAAACTGACCAATCAAGGACAATACTAATTCAGTAAGAATGCATACAATATCCTCCTCCACTCACTCACCTTTAGTTCACACCAGGCAATGGCCACTCCAGTCTCTGTGTCCAGTCCCTTGTATACAGTCTTAAACGAACCACGCCCAATCTCAATGTCATACTTGAGAAAACGCCCGTCAGGAGAATGGGCGACTGCCACCTCAGATGATAAAGGCTGCTCGTTGTCACCACGAGCATCGTTGTCACTACGACTAGTATCGAGTGAAAGCCCACTTGCCTGATTCAAACTATAGCTAGAGGTCAGTGTCGCATCCGACTCTCCCCCCAGTAATCGTGAAGAAGAGGAAGAAGAGGATGACGACGGCTCTAGTGTCTCTGTCTCTCCCCCACTTGCTACCAAACTGGAAGAGCTGTCTTCCCGTTCGTGGGATGCCTGCCTGGACGTATTCTCTTTAGACAAGGGTGAGTCATTTGGAGATAATGTCTTCTCTTTAGACAAGGGTGAATCATTTGGAGAGCTGTCTCCCACTCCGTTACTAGTAGACTCCACTTCTAAGACAGAATCATTGTTCAGAGGAGGCGATTCGTCGACAGATGAACCGATATGTGCCTCGGAGTGTCCATTAGAGAGTCTGGTCTTGTCGCCAGCGTGCTTGGTGGGTGGGGTGACCTTTAAACTCTCTGAGGAGGCAGTGATGTGCCCTCCGATGGGTGGTGATAGGCCACTGTCAGAGCTCATGCTTGAAGATATCTACAGAGGTGGGGGAAACCGCAGGATATGAGTAATTTGTTAGCTAAGGCATAATTATGTAAACTGTCAATACCACCAGCTGTAGTAGAAAACATGACACATCCACTGATACAGATGCAACTGGAATTGAAACAACACATGTACATAGTTTAGGGGACAATTTCTTTAGTATAAATTCAGGGAAGAATTTAAATCATCAACAGAACCAGATATAGGTAAGTGGTGCAGAGGCTTTCCCTAGGGTCATTATCACATGCAGATTTCAATAATCATTGCTCACTAATCCAGGCATCAGACTCCATGTGACGTGCCAGCCTACTGTACACACCCATACAAGGCCAATAGTGATAGACATGAGTAATACAATAATGATCTACACAACATTCCCCATAATATATCTATGTCAAAAGACAATCAATAGGTAGCTGGCAATGTCCACACAAATGCACTCTCCCAGTAGTGACACACATAAGCCAATACTGGTGATCTGTACTGTGCAGGCTACAATGTATGTAATATGATTATACTTAATGGAAATATTTAGCATAGCTAATAATCAAACACAGCCGTCTATGAGTGACTAAAAAATACTTGCAGGCAACCCCACCTCAAAAATGTGTTCAAAGCACAATTTTTTGCAAGGTGGGTTTGGTCAATTTGCATGTACATGAAAAATTCTGTGCTGAATATTACACCTCCACTTAAAAATTCCATTGGCATTACACACGAAGCTAGCTCCCTAGATGTGGTCTCACATGGGAAAGACCAAATGTGTGCAGCATCCTAATATATAATTTATAATACTCAACAGCTGTAACTAAAGTCTGGCTGTACAATATATAGGGCTTGAAGCCAAATACAAGAACAATACTGCATGTGCACCTCACACACTGTCTAAGCTACGTACTAGTTACTCATATTGAAAAAAACACACTGTCTTCATGATTCCACAGCGGTAATTATGATAAGGTGCTTAGCACAAACAAATTTGCACTCTCAGTGATAGTACTGATAGCCATGCACTATGACAGTGAGATATTTTATACTTTGGAAATAGTGTCAGGGAAATAATTGAAAACACTCCTTGCAGCAGCAAAGGACACTATAATGTATCGGCTATTGGTGGAAAGACATAAACCATAATAAATGCTTGTTTTAAAACATACTTCCCACATATGGCAACTGAATTGTTACAGTAAAAGTAAATACCACAAGTAATAACCTGAGACAAAATACACACACCAGATGTACAACTACTACCCAAAAAACTGTTCTCAGACTAATGCATTGCATAGAACCTGTACTAGCTTGCATATATAACAACGACTAGGCTAGTTAACGGACTCTACATTACTTGCAAGTAAACCAGCAGCAGTAGCTACACAGTGAGGTGCATGAACAAAGCTTGAGGGACATGATAGAGGAGAAGCTGTTGCTATGGTACTCTGAAATAAACAGGTTCATTTCATTTTCTAGACCATGGTGTAGTGTTTAATGGGTAACAGTTTAATATAGCTACATGAGCTGGAACCCTTCAGCTCATTCATCTCACCAGCTCACCAGGTGTGTAGTCAGCAGAGCTAGAGATGCAGATACTCTTGAGCTCCAGCAGAGTGAAATGCTGCCAGTAAGTTAGCTGATCAGCCCAACTTCAGGCTCTGGGAGTTCCAGCTGGCTAGAAGAAGGTTGTTACTCCAATGTTATCTCTGTGAGTTCCGTAGTAGTAGATACTTCATAGCTACTTTGAAAAGACTGGCTAAGCTAGCTAGCTAGCTAGATGATCGATCAGAGCGTTATTAGATGGGCGTGACCTGTCGCCTAGTCACGCCCATTTATTCATGACGTCACATGACATCGGAAAACTAAAGGTCATAAAAGTTGAAGGGTCCAAAGGTTGGAAAATTAAGATGCTCCCCCCTCCACCCTCATACATGCCACGCCCATCTAATCAAGAGCATGCTGTTCTGAGACAGGAGATGGAGATGTTCAAGACTTGTTTAGAGGAGATCAGTCTCTCTGGGCTGGAAGGCAAGTTGATGCAAACATCAGCTAGGCTATAAGATGTCTGATGCTTGTCACAGGATGCACAGTAGGAGAGCTATGGACCCATCTCTCAAACAGGCAGCCTGCCATCGGTTTCGAGCTAGATGAGCCTACCAAATCATACATCTGGAGACAGCTGCTCAGTAGCATTAAACCCATCCTGGAGCACTGTCCTGTGTGTGTATACCTCCTCCCACATCCCAGGGAGTCTCTGGTTCATTCATTTCCGTCAGGTTGCCTAGACTACCAACATCCTCATCAGTACAGGTACGGACCTAATAGTGATACAGAGCTCCCTCTTATGTAACTACCTCATAGGTTCATCAATGATACCACTAGTAGTATACCTGTGAAGGGCTCGTGTGTCTCCTACCATGAGAGAAACAATGTAACCATGGAGATAGCCAATGAGAGGCCTACCCTCGAAACAGCATCTGAGAAGTAAGACGTAGGGTCGTGGTGATTTAGTGTGATCTTTAACTCAAACCTACTAGCCCCACCCCCTTACAGGCTTATATTAATAATATACATTTTGTAGGTACCAGAGATATAGATTTTTTAAGTCTTAATTATATAATCTTGAGTATTTTTATTCCTCATCGCTGCACATGTCTTTCAAATACATGTAGTGCCAGTACATAATAATTATTTTAATAATAATTTTTTCTCCCATTCCAATTGAAGCGTACATGCAGGTGTGTCCATTAATTTAATGTCTTAATGTATTCTTCTTCAGGTATGGCAATTCTCTGGTACTGGTGGCCAGTCAGGAGTTGAGGGAGAGAGTCCTCACTCCAGTAGGAGGGGACTCGTGTCTCGAGGTCCCTGATGTTCAGTACGGACTCTTAGAGGTGGTAGGTGCGGCCAGGCATTATGGGATATCGCGACCTTTTGTGACCTCCAAGTACCTAAAGGTGGATGCTAGGAGCACATTCTTTTATGTTAAGCAATTGAAGAAGAGAGGACTGATTGATATTAAGGTGAGTGAGTTAATCACAATATTGCACACACAGACCAAACATCCAACTCAACAAAACAGTGACAACACACAATAGGCCCATGCTTACAGTAATGAATTTAAAGGAAAGTTTGTTTGGCTTACGGAAGGGAACATGTTGCTTCCCATGACAACAGCTCACTGCTAGCCACTGGTATATACACTTCCCTACTGGAATCCCTTCTTGAGATTTGTGGGCACAACTCATGTACACGTCAACATGTTAACATTCCCCTTCTGTTTGTAATCTACTACATGTGCACCTATATACATGTACCAACATTGTATACATCATCCTACACGTGTACATTACCATACGCAGAATCAGAATCGATCCATTTCCGAGAGCCGGACTGGTTCCACATTCATGCTGTACCTCTCTGCATTCAAGGAACTGGACTGGGAAGTACCGGATAAAAAGGAACAATTCTGTTCCATTCTGAGTCGAGCTCCATACCAGTGCATGCGTATCAAGGAACTCTATAGTCAACTAGTAAGTCAACTAATAAGTTTATATGTATGTAATACTGCCAATAATAAGCTGTGTTGAGTGCAATTTTTTTGTAGTACCGTATATCTTCTAATTTATCGGACAGCAAAAAAATAATTATTTTGGAAATTGTCCGGGTATAATTGGAACAGATTTTTTATAGAGCATGCGAAGTGTCCGGAATAATTAGAACAAGCAAGCAGCTACATGCGAGCTAGCTAAGTTTAATAGAACAGTGTGCGACTGAATAGTTGCACTAGCTATCTAAAACTAGCTACTCAAAGCTGCTATCTAACTGCAGCACTCTAAGTCTTACTTGCTGTCTATGAATGGTAACTCAACTTTTGTCCAGATATTTAGAACAAATGTAATATTAAAGTACTGGAGTGTCCGTTGTATTAGAACAACGAAAATTGCCTAAAAGAGTGTCCGGGTAATTAGAAGTGTCCGATAAATTAGAAGATATACGGTACTTATTTTTATGACTCTCCCATACAATTATTTTGATGTTACCTGCAGAAATACAGGGTTCACTACATAATTATAGTAGACATTACTTCATTAGGGTAAAAGAGTGAAGCCATTGAAGAAAGAGCTCGTAGAGAGTGGTCACGTGGAGAAGGTCCTGCTCAAGACCGTGTCCGAGGAGTATGCCAACGATCCTGACCTCGCCAACACTCAGGCCATTCGTCTGATAAAGCCGTACGTTGCCAAGGAAATAGTCGAGGATGATGACGATGACGAGGACGAAGGTGATGGTAAGTGTTATGTCAGCAAAGTTTGAGGGCCCATTACTGCTCGTCATGCCGTGGAGATAATTTAATTATACATATGCTGTTTAGACTCTTCATTGAAGACGCCCCTGATAGCTGAGTTGCCACTGGAGATGCAGGCGTACCGCCTCATTGACAGCTTTGGACCAGCTGGAATCCCTTTCCAGGTATATACAGTGTATATAATTATGTACAGGTTCCAAGGTCAGGTTACAAAAATTAACATTAGAGTTGTTTAGTTGATAATTATATATTATTCTAAAATGTATGTGCTACATGTACGTGTAAGTTGCTAACAACATCACAGTACTCGGTAGTGTATAAACATATTTTATTGCTTTTAATTAGGACTTTGTTATGAGGAGGGGGCTAGATTTAGGGAAGTTCCCTAATCGAAGCATTGCTAACAGCCTCATCAAGAAGTCCAAGGTAGTGGCCATTATTCAGGACACAGCTGCCATCAGGACAACCAGGTGAGTCTTAGTCACTTTCGAAATTAGTAGAATACTGTTGTTTTTCTGCATAATTATAGTGGTCACCCTCCATGTGTAGATAGGTCACCCTCGATACTACAGCTAGATTAATGGTCTCACAGCATGCTTTTGATAGGTCACCCTCTATAATACGTGTACAGCCAGGTTAAATATGCCTCGAAATCTCCACACCATGTGTTAGACAAGCCGCCTCTATAATACAGCTGCTGTCGAGTACATACAATGTACTTAGATCCCATTTGAGTGTATTTAGCAGGGAACTATGAGCTATAGTACCGGTACTATAGATTGCTCTGGGCTACAAACTACAACATTGTACATTGTATTGTGATTTACAAGAAGATACACATGTAATAACATAACAATTATTGTAGCTAGATGCTTTGTCTAGTAATATAATAACAGAACTAGAATGAAAGAGAGAAGCTCTAGTTTCTTTTTTTGGCTTTGTTCGAGAGTAGTAGGAGACGCTCGTTTTTTGGGCAGTGTGCTGTGCTTTTTTGCTGCAAGGCTGCATGGGTGAGGAGCTGGATGTATGGAAGTGCTGGGATTCTAGCTTTGGCTTCTTCCTAAAGTTCCTTTCGCTTTGTTGAAGAGTAGTATAGGAGCTGCTCGATTGCTGGGCTTGTTTGCTGCAAATTATAGCTTATAGGTGTCTTCTTTTCGCTTTGTGAGGAGTAGTACGAGCCGCTCGTTTCTTGGGAAGTGTGCTGGGCTTGTTTGCTGCAAAACTGGGGGAGGAGCTGGATGTTTTGTGGGTGGAGCTAGGACTATAATATTGTCCATCAAACTGAGGTGGAGGAACAGGTTGACTTGAATAGAGACCACAGATTTAGTAGAGACACAGAGATGCCAACTTCAGATATTAATTTTCAAAAGAATAATGATGCAGTTGCTAGGTTAGCTGTTTATATAGGTTGACTGTTGCTAAGCTAGTGCATTTCTAGTAGCCAATAGGTTTTGGGATCTAAATCAGTTAGAACATGTGCATTCGGTATCTATGGTTATAGTGTCCCTCATCCCTCGAGCTTTGGGACACTATAACACATAGATACCTCTTGCCCATGTTCTAACTATAACATAGCTCGTGTACAGTGCTACGTACATGTACATGTAGTACCATTCGATAGTGATACATATTTACGTATCCTTTTGTAGTTTGGTGTCTGCGAGTCATGTGAGTAAGAACCAAGACTACCAGCAGCTGCACGCCGAGGCTGCTCGTAGCGGACTAGGCAGTGGAGACCTACCCATTCTCACTGGAGCCAGTTATTTCCCTCCGGAGGGAAAGAGAGAGAGAAAGGATCGTAAGAAAACCAAGACTACTGAGCTACGTGCCATCAAAGAGGACACCCCTGTAATAGAGCCAACTAACAAGGTTCCTGGTATGCTCTTCATAGCTGATCTAGATGTCTCGGCTCCAAACCTGTCTCCGAATGAGACTGTAGATCAGTTACATTCCAGAACTCCCGTGTCTGCCTCTCTTTCAAGATCTGTGTCACCTGCTCCTTCACTTCTTGGCAAAGTTCGACATAACAGTAAGTTTACTCCATAGCCAGCCAGAAATGTACAGTGTATAGGGCAGACTACTGAACCCATTTCTGCTGGCATTACATTGAGTGCTCTCATTGAATGCTCCCCAAATTGCACATTGTGTGTGTGATGCCAACTAATGAATCTCTTGTGTACAGTGAGTGTGTGAGTGATGTATTGTACAGTGTATCACTGTATGTTAATATAATACACATATACTAGCTAATTAACTAATAAAATTCTTGTTTTTCTGCTTCAGTGAGAACGTACAAGCAGATAAGGAGAGAGAGAATCATCCAGGAATTTTTTGAGAAGTATCATGTGGTGTCCAACTTGGTGAACCTGTCTAAGGTACGTAAGTCCACTCGGTGCTGTGTAATTGCTGCTCATGTTGCTATGGTAACAGTACGTTAGGGATGAAGAGCACCGCGATAAACTGGAGTATGTGGTGGACAACAAGACGCTGAACAAGTACGATCTATACGTACATGTACATGCATCTTTACAAGTTTGGAGTGTTTAATGTCTACTTATTAAACCTATTTGCCCCCCCCCCCCCACACACACACAGGATGGTCACTAAACTAATTGCCGATAATAAGCTCTGCTCACGACAGGTGACCTTTACAGCGGATGCCAGTGACCACACCCCCTCCCATGACGAACCCATCACCCAAACTATCACTCTCTTCTGTGCTCCCTCAGCTACAGAAAAGGAGATATCTGCGGCTCAAGAGGCTGCTCACGGAGCTTTCTTATCCGCCACTCACAGAAAGGCTCTCAGGACTAAGGTATCTTAGGCTTCATAGTATCAGCCATTTTGTTACTGTTTGTGCGTGCTCAGACTGGATCTCTGCTTACATGTACATGTAGGTTAAGAAGCCAAAGAAACAAAAGGCGGAGTCTCAGAGTGATGTAGAGCAATCGGAAGATGAACTTGTGGATATTCCAAATCATGTAGGGTTCACGACATCCAGATTCCAGGTACGTTCTAATTAGTAGAGCTCTCTGGGCGCTACTGCTACTATTAGTAGAGCTCTCTGGGCGCTACTGCTACTATTCATTTGTTGCAGCGCCTGAAGCATTTTCACTGCTACTTGTGGATCCTAGCCTTTGGACACAGTCCTGAAACCACCTCCCCTCAAGACTCATCTGACCACACCCTCCCGGACACTCGTATTCTCTCCAAGACTAAATGGGTGTCCGCTGTAACCAAATTGCCTTCCTTGAGTAAAGGCCCGGGGTGGCTCAACTTCTATGACATCACTAGAAACATTCCCCTATCCCTTTTTCTCATTCTTACTAAAATCACAAAGGTGCCTTAATTGATCTACAAATTGGCTGTCAGCTGCATCAGGAGTACAATTAAGAATTAATGTACTCCTGGCTGCATATATATACAGTTGTACACGTTATGTAGCAGCCAGTATTACAATGTACAGGTTGATATACCAGCATATACATGCATGTATAGTGATGCATTTGCCAGTATGCTTTAAAAGGTACATGTACATACGTACATACTTTTTGTACATCTCACATTTAACAGAAGATACCGTCTCGATTCTTGCCCTACTTCCAAGATGATCAGCTGTTCAATGGCACACTGAGGGACCTCCCACCAGAGCTACAGAAGGCCCTCGTTTATAACAAAGAGTAAGTAATCCTGGTAACAATATTCTCAGACTTTTTAGCCTTAGTACTACAATAATGTACATGTACCTACTACACACTAATAATGCCTAGGACAATTTAATTGTGCACATTTTCCATTCTTCATTCATTTATATTGCTGATAGTTTTCGGCGAGATAATGCCCAAGTGGCTCATCTGCTGGGACTGTCTGAGGAGGTGGGGATTCTCTCAATGGAGGGCAACAACAACCCCAGAGACCGCTCACAGGTGCTCTACACCAAACCTCTATAGTGTGTAATTACTAATATACTCTGTACACCTTACTTAACACTAACTGATTGACGAAAAACCCACATTGCGAAAACCACATTGCTTTTGCAGACATGGGAATTTACATTAACACAGTGAAGTGTGTATGCATGATGAGCTGGCACATGTAGCGCACATGTAGCGCACATGTAGCACTCGTATGGTAATTAAATGTATTTTTTTCTTTACAGCTGTTTGCTAAACTTGCTACCACGGTGACAATCCTCGATACCTCACCCTGTAAACCGAGGCGATCGTTTTTCCTCAACGATGCCTGCTCCCTGTTCAAGGAGACCGTGCTCAGTCTCACGTGTGTGGCCGATGTGGAGAGGTACTGGTTCGACCTGCAGCTCATATGCCAGCAGACTCCCATCATACTAGGTATGTACTTTGCACCTCTGACATTGTGTACTATTAAAAATAATCATGCTTTACATGTTATCGTATATCTTCTAATTTATCGGACACTTCTAATTACCCCGGACACTCTTTTGCCTTGTTCTAATACAACGGACACTCCAGTGCTTTAATATTACATTAATTTGTTCTAAATATCCGGACAATACCTTGAAAAGTTAAGTTACATTCATAGACGGCAAGTAAGACTTGGAGTGCTGCAGTTAGATAGCTTTGAGTAGCTAGTTTTAGATAGCTAGTGCAACTATTCAGTTGCACACTGTTCTATTAAACTTAGCTAGCTCGCATGCAGCTGCTTGCTTGTTCTAATTATTTCGGACACTTCGCATGCTCTGTTCCAATTATACCCGGACAATTTCCAAAATAATTATTTTTTGCTGTCCGATAGATTAGAAGATATACAGTACTTACAGGCCTACATGCATAATTTTTCTTCGTTGTATATATATATATGCGTTCCTGCTACACGTATAATTGTATAACAAATTGATTATTTGTTGTCAAACTCTCTAAAGCCCTGGCCGGTTGAATCGTGATCAGCACAGTCCTACCTAAATGTACATGTATATTTAGCTGCTACAGAACATAATTATTTGAAATGGTTATATTTACCATCAAAAGTAGCTGTTGAAATACTAAAATACTCTATATCATATCACTGCGATCTACGTGACTGACTCTCCACGTACACATGTAGCTTGCTTGTCCTGACTCTTCACATGCATCTCATAGGAGAGAGAGGCCCAAAGAAGGACCCAGCTGTCACTGACACCCACCCTCTCATCTATCGCCATACCGACTACATCAACGTCAAGAAGAGAGGAAACGAGTGGACGGCTGAGTTCAATCAACAAGGCTTCGGTGCGGGTGGCCTACCTCCATTACTGTTCTCACACAGCAGTCGAAACTGGTTTTACAACCACTCTGTGTTGGATTCCCATTCCCATACAGTTGATTCCAGTACCACCGAGTCGCTACCTGGAGTGTCCCTAATGGACCTACCATACACAGACATGATAGACGAAGAGTGTGAGGGTGTGGAGGATGTGGAGGGTGTGCCTGCCGCTAAGAGGAAGAAGCTGTCATCATCGAGGGGGGGTGGTGTGCGTGTAATAACTGTGCCCAGTAGTCAGGTGGTGAGACACGAGGGAGGGAGGGGAAGAGAAAGAGTCAGGATGAAGAAAGGTACGTTTGCGAAATTAACTGGCATCATTGTAATATAGTTATTGTCTTAATATTTGTAAGACAAAGTTACATGTGCATGGGAAAACCTGTATTTTGGACAGTGTATGTAAATACAATAATTAGTATGTGTTCATCCCTGCAGTGCACAAGGCTGTGAAGACTGCTCGTAAAGTCATATCAAAGCAGCAGTCTCACCAGACACAGCGTTTCAAGGTATTCAATGAGATCAGCATGGTGATCGAGGATGACACGCTGGTGAAACGGGATAGAGGGCGTGGCAGTGACGAGGGAGACAAGGGGCAAGAGGGACGTACCTACTGGAACACAGAGCAGGGAAACTATGTAAGACCCCCTCCACACATGCATAGCACTGACCTCTTTAAAATGTCATAATAATAATTTTTTCTTTCTTAGAATTCAGCCTTCTTTGAGAGCCCGTAATTTATGTTCAGATTGTTTAGGCCTAGCTGAGATATACGTACGCATTTGTACAGCCTCTGTTTTATTCAGTGAACAGGTGGAGTTTAGAGTTGCATGATTATTTAATTATACTGCCCATAGCATTATATACGTAGCAATAGACGAAGATTATAAATTGATACTAACATCCTCTTGTCAGATTCTCTCTGCCTATCTGGCGTGCTGCCTCCTCCATCGGAAGGGTGCTCCTCGCGTGACCTACACTCAAATCAGGGCCGCACATTTGAAGAAGTTTCCACGCTCTAAATGCACCATCACGTCTGTCAAACGCTACCTTACCGTGCTGCTCAAAAAAAGCCCTCACATCAGGAGCACTTTGGAAGTCAGGATGGCAGAGTGTCTACAGGAAATGGTGGGCCTTTTGATGTGGTTTGAATACCTTTGATGTTGTCTGATGTGATTTGAATGTCCTTTGATACCGGCTGTACAATCCTTTGATGTTTCTTTACCTGCAGGACAGTATGGGTGTCGAAACTCCGGAACTCACTCTCAATGGCATAGTACAGTTCATCAGTAAAAGGTGCTGTTCAAAAATCACTTCTGAGCAAGCAGCCCATGCATTGATTTTATTTTTGTGCAGGTCACAAGCTTCTAAGAGGATGCTCTCACAAGAGTTGCTCCTGCCCAGAACAATGGAGGAGCTGTACAGTAACCACACACTCATTGGAGGACCTAAGGTACAGTAAGCCTTTTCACACAGCCATTGGATAATGATTGACGCAACTTACATGTACACAGGCAAAGAAGTCTCCGACTGTACCTGTTGTTCATGGGGAGCGAGAAGTTACGCAAGCACTAATCACTGATCTTATCATTGTGAGTATACCCTTAATTCGTACATCCTCACAATACACACACACAAACATCCTCACAGCCTTAACCACCCACCCCCACACAGCCTCACATTCCACCCTACCACCCACACACACACACACACACAGGCCACACTAGGTGCAGATGAGTCCACGTACGATCAATACAAGACATTCAAACTGTTTGAGTCATTCCCTGAGGCGGATGTAAAGATAGTACTGGACAGACTGAGGCAGCTGCAACTCATCAAGAGAAAAGTAATAATCACTAAGTGTTGCTATATACGTACATGTACATGGAAAAAAGCTTGTCACTCATTTTTCTATTCCTCCTTTAGAAGCAGAAAATGGTGGGTGTTCCAGCCAAGCAGAGTCCACTGGAGACACAGCAGTACGGCATCAATCACAAGTGAGTCAGCTGCAGTGTACGTCTTTCCTTATTCTAGTACAGGAATGTTAGATTAACTCAACCTGTTGTTTTTGTGTACGTCACTTAAGAATTGATTACATAGCTTCTATGCCAAACTGGAAGGTCACTTTCCTCCAAATCTGCTTCAAGACACTACCGACTTCCTGTGTGTGCTAGACGAGGATCAAAGGTCATCTGACGAACAACCAGAGGAGGGTGAAAGGTCGTCTGACAGACAGCCGGGGGTGGGATGGTCGGAGGATATACTGAGAGTACACGGGGAGAGAGCCCGGGCCACCACTGTAGCAGCTCTCCTCGGGGCAGCCTCGCGAGGGATACCAATGGTGAGGCCAGGGAACTACAACTATAGTCTAACTTTGAGTGTGCCCATCTTTTGAGTCTGCATACATGCATGTAATGTAGTTAAAAAGGAAGGGTAAAGGTATTTTATAGTTGTATTTTTTCACAGCCCTTGTGTTGCATTAATTACATGTAAAATGATAACGATTACCGGAGTAGGTTGATGCTTAGAAATATTGCAACTATTGCCCCTAGGAAGTGAGAGCTGTACTACCTGAGCCACTGTTTGAGGAGTTAGCGGATCAGCCTGACGATGAGGACTCTCTCGGCACCTCGTTGGGGGAGGAGCTTGATGGAGGATCGGATGGAGACGACAAAGATGAAGAAGAAGTTAAAGACGGTCCGTCGCTCACGAATGAGATGATTATTAGGAAACTGAAGTACGGCACTGGAGGTGTGAGTACATTGTTTGGTGTGGGAGCTGGAGCTGTGAGGCACGGGTATGTGGAGGTGGAGCCATCTGTATGTGTCGGGAAGCTGTTGGAGCGTGCTCAGAGCGAACAATATGGCCACCTTCAACCAAGTGAAGAGAAAATGGAAGAAGAATTGACAGATCAGCAGCTAGGAAAATCTCACCAAAAAATGACTCTGGACAATTATTTGAATATTGGGAAGAATTATCTCGATTTTACTGACTCAGATATTTTGTTTGCCCAAGAGCTTTATAGAATTATTGATGAAGGTGGTGACCACGGAGTTCAAAGGTTAAATCTGGATACCCACAGTGCATTGACTCACTTGCATCACCAGCACAGCCTAGAGCTCCACGTACAGTCCCTTCTGAACTTTGACCTGGTGAGAAACAGTTGTGTGCATGTATAGTAACGATGCCACTTTACATAGTGTACTAGACGGCAAATCAATAAATAGAATTGTAGCTGCTCTGTTACATACTTGAATCATAACTGGAGAGGTCTTATCTCTCCTCCCAGATCTTTCGAGTGGGTGTGTGTGAGGAGTGTCTTGTGACGAGTGCCCACTCAGGCCGTTGGAACATGTGTGCAACAGAGGACTCACACCTCCACACAGCGTACCGTCCGTGGGCGGCTCTCACACCCCCACACCTCAACACCCCCCTCCTGGAGAAGTACCAGCATGGTGTGCTCATGCACATTATGGCTCACCCTGGCATCACCCTGGTCAGTGTTCAACTCGAGCTATTACATGTACATATACATGTATATACGGCCATTGAAGAGTCTTGTATAGTTGGGGTCTTTTTGCTTGGCCCTACACGTATTCAATTTGGTTAGCCCAGCCTCCATAAGTTATTATTGACTTGTACAGCAATGTATCTCACTGCATTTGCTATTGCGTACGAGATATGTAAGCCATAATATTATTGATTGCTTGCAGGTTGATCTGTTGAGACATTTCACGTCCATTCTCACTGTCAATGGCCTCAGGGAGATCCTGCAGGTGAGACCTCGGCTCTAGAGAGGGTACAACTGCATGGCATGTGCACAGTGTTAGATCCTTGTTTAATACATGCAGTCTATAATGCTCTAGAGAGGGTCAACTGCATGGCATGTGCACAGTGTTAGTCGGCCTGAGAACAAGGCTATAGTTTTATGATAATTATTTTACAATTAGCTTTCTCTTTGAATGTCCTTTGCTCTGATGCAGTGCCTGTATAATAGTAATAGTCCCTTTGATTTGGATTGAATACCTTTACTTCATATGATGTCATTTGCTGTACGTTGCTTCAGGTGCTGGAACTGTCCAATCAAATCAAGAGCTATCACACGCTGACCAGAGGAGAGTGTACACTGTTTGGGAACAACGAGAGCTCTTCATTATACTTTGATTATTATGAACCTGTTGCTTAGGATAATGTGTATGGTGCTACATGGACAATAGTTTAACAGACACATTTTTAAGATCCCATTTATCTCCTTATAATTATGTATGTCTTTGATTCTCAAAATTGATTTCTTATAATATTTTTCTGCATCATGCCATGTACTGTATTTTAAAATGATTAGTACATAATTATATGTAGCTATATAATATAGTAATACTGAGAATGCTTGTTGCTATATGAGTATACACAGGCAAGTGATCAAGTGACCGAAATCAATAAAAAGTAATCATCATAATTATTATCATGCAGGTAAACACAGTTAGAGATCTAGACTTTTGGTAAATCGTTCAAGCTTAGAGCTCTCCTTGAGGAGGTGGTCCCTCAATGCCCACAGGGCATCGGCAATACTCTTATTGTCCTTGGCGTCGACAATGGCGTCTGATCCCAACCAATCAGACGGTCGAATAGGGCCAGGTGGTTTAGCGGTTGTCCGTACCTCTGAGGTGGGCTGGTAGGAGGACAAGGAGGGGGAGTCTGACTGGAGACCTCTGATGTACCTGCAGGGGGTCAACAGTGTGCGGTGGGGGGGGGGTTATTACGGCTGTGGGGGGTAAGTTGAGTCAATAGTGTATACACAACGTTATGTATACGTTTGCTGTGGTATTATTTATAGTGTATCGGTGTAATTATGTAAGTATGAAGATATAGATATACATGGGAAGGGGGCAGTTTACTGCCGAAAAGCATGCTCTTAGACTGCTATAATTATGTGCAATAGTGATCAACTCACTTTAAGTAGATTGCTGAGTGGGAGATGTGCTGTCTGTTCTCCGGAGGAGAGTGGAATATACTAGTAGCCTGTGTGTGTGTGTGTGTGTGTGTGTGTGTGTGTTTAGTGTATGACAATGATAGGACACATAACACAATACAACAGCCATACAAACACGACAGTCACATATTGTACTGAGACAATCTTTAATCTTTTTTTAAATTATGCACAATGCATAGACCCGCAGACCCTCTCCCTTAGAACATTGTAACTATGAATCATTATAATGACTGTTGTGTATACACCGTATGAATTACTTGAGCTAACATTTATAATCTTTAATCTTTTTTTTCTTTTCAATTTTTTTTCTTTTAATAGTTTCTGATCATACCTTAGAGGACTCAGCCGAGGTTGAGGTTGGTAGAGCAGTCTTGGATGCAGCCTGAACCATTTCACCAATTGTAGGAGCGGTCTTGGGAGGGCTTTGTGTGGAGGGTGTGATGATGGGGGTGGTAGGTGTGAAGCTAGTGATGGGTGTGGGAGGTGTGACGGGGGTGAGGGGTGTGACAGGTGTGAGGACGGTGGAGGGTGGGACAGGAGTGGAGAGGGCAGCAATAGCCGCTCCAGTCAAGGGAGTTAATCCGCTGCATAAATTAATAATCACAATAAACGTTAGGTTTTAGATTGACTAATACACGTACAGCAAAGAGTTGGATATTTTCATCAAGTGAACTTCTCGAATATGTCTAGTCAGCTTGGGATTGGAATTGAAGGGCCTGGGGGGATCGAGACGAGATACACACTTCCTTAAACACAGGAAGCAAACAATCGAGCAACATGCACTTACTTCCCACCAGTGATTGGATTCCTATGACAACCTTTCCACTTGCAGTAATAGTTGCCATGGGCATCTGTGCACAGAACAAAGCTTGATTACAATCAGTACTAGCTAGTGAACTCCTGGTACTAGATCAGAATAATTGATGTACACACAGGCTCACCAGTTACACAAACAATGAAACAATGTAGAAGTTAGATAGGCCTCTTACCAGCAATGACATGCACTCCAATAGTGTGAAGGTGTGTGTTCAAGTCCAGTAGGTTGCCAAACACCTGGCCACAGTCAGTCCAGTGACACACACAACTCTGGGCCTTCACTGTGGGGCTCTGTGTGTGTGTGTGTGTGTGTGTGTGTGTGGGGGGGGGGGGGGGGGCACTCAAAGTTAACTTGTGAAATGGAAAGCTGCTAACCTGTTTGGCCTGTTGTGAGGAGAGGGGGGTTTGAGGGGAGAGAAGTGATGAGCTGGAGTTAGCAACACTAGTGGGGATGGTGCTCATGGGGACCGGTCCTTTGGTCGTCATCACCAGCTGCTGCAGTGTGTGTGTGGAGTGGGCGTGTGGAGTGTGTGTGTGAGGGGAGTACGTGTGTGATGTTCCATACTAAGTTACAAGGAACAGCTCTTAATGTACGTACATGTATTTTGATAGCTGCTTGGTTACCTTGGAGGCTGATGCTAGCAGTTGCTGTACCAACTGAGGGTTGAGCTGGAGGACGTTGGACTGCTTCTGTACAATCTGTACAGCGGGTGTGGTCAAGGAGGGGGTGCTCCCTCGAGAGGCTTCTTTGCTATCAGGGGGAGAGGGTACGAATTGGTACTCCTTGCTAGAGAGCTTTGGTGAAGGAGCCTGCATGGACACACAAATACATACAGCAATCATTATTGGCAAAAAATGGCAAAAAATATCCCACTATAGTAGTTAATAATAAGTGCTGTGCATGTACACACTTAGCCTCCTTCACAAGGCCATCGTCAGTGCGGCCTGGAATCGAAGCTAGTACACACTCTGTACAGTACACTAACCTTTATGGGCAGTATTTCCTTAGGGAAGTGGTAGACCTCGTCTAGAACAACTGAATCAGACAACTGGTAGTGCTGTGGTCAAAGCAACACACACACCGATTTTAGAGCAAGTTTCTAAGACAGCAATGATGTCACTATGTTTTACAAGCTGAACGCATACATGTATATATAATTATATGTATACAGTAAACATACTGCCGCGGATTTAAATACATCCCCAGAGCAAGTCCCAACCACACACACACACACACACACACCAAGAGCCCTCCTGGCACAAAGATGGCAATACACACACACCCACCCACCCACCCAACAGGGCCCCTAGGCTATTAACACACACCTTGAGTGCCCTTAGTTTGATGACTTTTTTCTCCGCTTCATTGTAGCGCGAGTCAGCGATGAGCACGTCATCCACCAAATATTGAGTGGCCCACTCTGCAGGGGGTCAGAGGGGGGTCAATTAATTATAGGTCAGTTATAGAAAGCTGAATTTGTGGCAAATTAAAAGTGCTAGATGCTAACGCTACTGCACAACAAACAAGGGGAGAGAGTTCAGAAGAAAAGGAAAGAGAGGGGGAGAGAGTCTCACTCTTGCTGTAGTCGGTCGGAATGACGACTGCCAGCCGGCCACATATGCTTCTCATGGGGTTGGTGTCCTGTATGTTGCTCTGGAACACCTCCCTCTCATAGAACACTCGTGTGGGGGTGTGGCTTATATCTCTCGGCCGAATGAACCACGGCCCACGAATCCAGGGGTCATCACTATGGAGTGTGGTGTATGTGTGTAGTACATATAACATAAATTATTGACAGAGAAGAGCACAGGTGGAAAATAAATGGCCAATTTAGAGGGTTTGATTAAGATTTATACTACAACATTTTACGTAGGTATAGGGGGTGAATCTAAAGATGGACACAGCTGCTGTGACTCACTTCGTGTCTGTCCACATTTTCTCTATTCTGGCAATGTAAGCCAACTCCTGGTCTGACCTCAAGTACACAAAGTCACCTAGCAACAGGGCAAGGAATATACCAATGAGAGATTCTAATTATTTGATTTTCTAGCTTTGAAGCTATCATAGCTATAGCTATATACACAGTAGCTATACATCTAACAATGTTTGCGTTATTTGTTATTTATTTTTTGAAACTGAAAAAAAAATTATCCGAGAATCATCACAAGGTAAGCACTACAAATGGACGTTTACACTGAAACTATACTAAACACACACACAGTATAGCAATATCAACAGCAGCTGCAGGTTTGCCTACGTGCACATGTACCTAGTCTGAAGTGGTCGTTGTCAATGCAGTACTGCTCGTAGTAGGTGCAATCTGGCTCTGGGTTGGACACTGTCGTCGTGGTGATATTCTGTGTGGGTGGGGGTGTGAGTGGTGACCTTATATGGTATGGTTAATAGAGTGTACACGATATAGCACCTTCAATTGAGCAGAAAATGACAACTTGAGTTGCTCCTCCTCTTCCTCCAAGAGACTCCCACTGTCATCAACCCCCTCACCAGCCTCCCCCTCCACGTCCACTTCCATAACCTCGTCCACAGCAGTAGGGGCGAAAACAGAGGGTACCTCCTTCACTAGGGAGAGGGGTGTGTCCCGCGGTAGGAGGCGTGGCTGTATCCCTGGCATAGACCACATCTGTAAAAAAAACATCAAATACACAATATAAAACAATTGTTCTCTGTATAATAAACTGTACATAATGGAAACTTTTTTACAGTCCATTGCATACAATTCCGATCTCACCTTGATCTTCTTGAAGCTCTTAGCCTTGTTAGCATAGCGACTCTCACACAGGAAGGTGTCCTCCTCAGGCACACCCTAACAGGAAATGAATAGCGAGGCTCAGGGACACTATCACATGACAGGTCAAGTACTGTGTTAACTGCGCACAGTCTCTCCCCCCCCCCCCCTCCCACACACACACATAAGACACATGTGCACCACACACACACACTGACCTCAATGTGGTACTTGGTATAGTCCTTCAAATAGAGTACTCCACACTTTCTCAACACTCTGGTCAGTTTGGCTACACTACGGAAGTCACTCTTAAAAACTTCCTGGAAAAAAGATACATGTATACTAAAAGTAACAAAAATGACAAGGACATCCCAAAGACACAAACAAGCATTAAGAAGAATAAATAAAACACACACACATACACAAACACAGATACCTTCTCGTAAAATTTCCTAGTGGCAGGATGAAAGGTCTCTACTGGACGACAGAACCAGCAACCATCCAGCCACTGCAAGGGTGGAGAAAATGTAGAGAGAGAGAGAGAGAGAGAGAGAGAGAGAGAGAGAGAGAGAGAGAGAGAGAGAGAGAGAGAGAGAGAGAGAGAGAGAGAGAGAGAGAGAGAGAGAGAGAGAGAGAGAGAGAGAACTCAATACTGCATTAATAAGCTACATGCATGCATGTACGTATAATTCCCCATTTCAGTAATCATGCTGCATTTGCAATCAATAAAAATGTGCTTATAATGAAAGTACATGTATATAGATATCAGCAAGATATAAAGGTACACACTAAAAACTAACATAAACACTTCAAATTAAAACAGTTCAAGCAGCTTTATATTGTGGCTGGTCGATCATTTTCTTCATTGTAGCTGTTCAAAAAAGTATCATAGAGTTCAGGGTGCACGCAGCGATCTGGTAGCTCAATGTCAGTACACTCATGGTCAGAAGCAATAGTGTAGCGTCTCTGTTTGTTCAGCCTCAATACAATCCTTAACTTCAACCATCTTTTGTCGAGAGCAGCTTGCCACTCGCCGGGTAGTTTGATTGCAGTGCAGAGGTGATGAGTGAGGTAGCCAAAAAAGTAAATAAGAGGCGAGAAACCGAGCAAGAGGAACAGAAGATACAGCCATGACACAAACACATTTGAAAGTGCACTGTAAACTATTACAATAAAGTAAATGTGGAACTCTAACCCTAATAGTGATAAAAAAAAACAATCGAGAAAATTGTAACGGTTTTTCTTGTAAGGTCTTATAATAGCGACAAAAATAGCACAAGCCGTAAACATGAGACTAAGGATATTGTAATGCCATCCATAGTATGCAGAGCTTAGACGTACGAAAATAAACACAAATCGAATCCAGAAATACACAGCCGAGAATGAGCGCAAATCCCATTTGCCATCGAGGCCGTCCTTGTAGTGACACTGCATGATGTCCATGAATATTTTAATAGTGCTCTGTCCATATTTCAGCTTGCTCAAGCATCTTTGGAACGCCTTGAAGGGATACAAAAACAGAAGAAGAGGTGGAATGAATATATACGTGAAAAATATCATCAGCGATAAAATTCCGTAGCCGATGTGCTCTCCTTGAAACGGCCTGACTGATGCATCGTAGAACCACATCTTCTCAGTCGGTTGCCCACGCGCATTGTACAGCTGTGTGGGAAGGAGCAGAGAGTAAGACACGTCTGCTATCTTGACATAGGAGAGAAGAAAAACAGTTGCAAAGGCCTTGGTTACAGGCTGATCAAGTTCGTAGTATTGACTGAATTTAGCTTTGGCTTTTTGTAGAGGTTTCCAAAGAGTCACCACTGGCTTCCACTTCATATCTTGAACTTTTATCAACACATAGAGAAGAAAAATCAAAATGAGAGGGTAGAAAGCAGAAAGATATCTCAATCCCCCTATCTGTAGTGCGCTCAAATTTTCAGCAAGGCAAGTGGGGGGCGCCACGGCAATAAAGAAATCTAGTTTCCAGATATTGATGAGAGTGAGAAAAGCAGCCCCTGGGCCTGAGAAGCTATGAAGGTCGGGGGAGTTCTCAATAAGACTAAACAGAGCAATCACGTTCACAGAAGTGCAGATCTGTGCATAGAGGACAAAGGAATTGAGTGTCGGAGAGGTCACGTTGATTTTCAGGATGAATAGAATAGCGAAGAATATTGTCTGACAAAGGAAATCGATAAGTATGTACCAGCCCCATCCGGTAGAGCCGGCACATTGAGTGCAGTTCATATGTGCAGAATACGGAGCGAGTCCATAGCCATCCTTACACTTGCCACACAGACGTCCCGTTCTGTTCAATCCTCCGCACATGAATTCGTTCAATTCCGATACATTCTGTGGCAGTTTAACACTGAGGCCTCGATCGTGCTGATGGTGAAGGGAAAACGGACAGCTACCAACATCGTATTCGCCACTTTTTTCATCGTACGTCATGCAGGAGTGAATGCTTAGAAACACTGTTTGTGTTTTGTTGTCGCAGTGGATGATGCTCTGTAGCTTACTAGTACATGCACAGGGAAAGGTCCAATCAGAAGTGGGTTGGAACCAAGTGGGACAAATTGTGTCAGAAGTGTAGTTGGAGGTTTTCATGGTATAGCTGAGGTCTCTCTGCAGTCTTGAGCTCTTGGCAGCTTCATTCCCACCTTGAGCTTGACACTTGACAACTAATACTAACCAACAGATAAAACTCAGAGCATTCACACAAGACATCTTGAAATAGCACTAAAGCAGTAACTAGAGTATAATCATTATACATGTACATTCATAGGGCATAGGGTATTTTTTTTGCAAACAAATTTGTTTCACAAAGATATAGTCAAGGTACTTATGGCAAAATGAAAGAATAACAAAATTAGATTTATCGATAACATAATCTAATGACCTGTAATTTGTACGAGATAAAGTCCCAAATGCAAGTGCACGTAAATGAAAGCGTTCCCTGTACTCTGTACCCTGTACTCTGTACCCACTAAGTGCATTATTATCACAATGACAACATCGCACAGAAATTAAGTGGAAAGACAAGTGAATAAGATGACGAAAGCGGGAGTCATCAAGAAGTCACACAGCCCGTGGGCAAGCCCAGTAATCCTCGTGAGGAAACGTAATGGCATGTTTTCGTTTAGGGGGCGGGGAATTTCCCCCTCCCCCTTGATCCTAAGCAGCACCCCTCTTGGGATTTAAAAGTACACTGATGTTTAGAAGAGTGAACATTGAATACAAGCTACTAACGCAATGCATCAGAGTAGAATTCAATCAACTGTATGGAAATGTCATGTTATTGTTGCTACAGGTGCTTAAAACTCTCCCATTTCACTATTACAATTTCAGTGGCCTAGAATGCACCAGATGCAGTCATGTCCCCAGGCCCAGCTACAAGGCCGTATCATGGTATTGCATACAGATTTACAGTTTTCCCCTTGGAAACAGTTTCTAAAGGGAAGCCTGCTTTACCATGGATCCAGTGCTGTCCCTCCACAAGCTCTCCACCAGAACTATGTGAGGCTCTCGACCACTGCCAGCACTGTGCGTGTGTGTGTGTGTGTGTGTGTGTGTGTGTGTGTGCGTGCGTGTGTGTGTGTGTGTGTAACACACTAGGTACATGTACACTATGGGTGAAGTTTGTAACAGTTGTAAACCCACATCAGCAAGAATTACTACACTGGTTGGTTTACCACGTTGCACTGCTACAATGTCACTCAATGTATCCAGTGACTGTAACTGTGACTTACCGTGCTCTCACATAGACCACATCTCCGATCTGATACTCCACCCCCTCACACTCGCACTCTGTCACGTACTCAGCATCTTTCTTATCGACTAGCATTCCCTCATCCTCCTCTTCCTCTTGGTTGCCTCCACTTACCACATCCACTTCCTCATCGCCAGTGTCAGGTACAAGGGGAGACGTTGGCTCGTGACTCTTCTCCAGGGCCAATTGAGCCTCCAGATCACTGTGAGTGGTGGTACTATGTACATACTTATGTGTACACTGTATGGGGTGGTGGTACATGTGTGTACACTGTATGGGGTGGTGGTACATGTACTTATGTGTACACTGTAGGTATGTACATGTACCATACATTCACTCAAAAACTATAGCCAGATAGTACATGCACACAGATATACGTGCTGGTATGTAGTTTTTATACAGCCAGCGAAAGGTGGTGGTGTCAGGAGGGTGGGGCAACAAGTTAATCAGGTGGTGGTGTCAGGAGGGTGGGGCAACAGGTTAATCAGGTGGTGGTGTCAGGAGGGTGGGGCAACAGGTTAATCAGGCTTCAATCATACTGACATAACACATACATGCACAATATTTATTAGGTGCCATTTTAACAATCACAAGGTAGAAGCCATTGCAGCCAATAAAAAAGCACCCTTGTTACATGTACAGCGGAGCGCTAACAAGAGCTTCATTGCATTAAATCTCCCAACCTGAGTGTGTGTGAAAGAGCTGGACTCCACAGTAGACTGCCTTTCTTGCACACCTCGTCTCTGATCTGTATCCATCGTCTCTCCATGGCAATGGCATCCTGGTGGGCAGGGCCTCCAACCTCCGCTCTCCCTTTGGCCAGCACTAGCAATACGTCCTTCTGTAGCTGATCCAGACGAGGGTATTTCCCCTGACACACCCACTCTCTGATTCGGGGGAGGGTGAGGATGCGATGGACCATGGACTCTGGGAGATCAGGATTAGGGAACTCTTCATTGGCCTCAAGACAAGAGAGTGACTCGGCTGGGCAGTGCCCTGAGGCATCCTATGGGGGGAGGGGGGGAGGGTCAGTTGATCAACCATGACTCAATAAAGTTTAGGGTCGAATCTATACAAAACTTAGACCTATGTAAGGAAGGTGTGTCTGGAAATGTTAAATAATTATAACTTACTTTGTAAGAGAAATTTTTTGTGACAATCTCTTTGATGATTTTCTGGACGCAGTCTTGCACATTGGGCACAGGGTTAGCCTCTCGTTCAGCAGCTGATACACAAAACAAAGCAATCATGTGCAAATCATGTGACCACAAAAGACGTACCTCTGAGTTGTTGGTACTTCTTCATAGCCACACGATGCAACACTATTGAGTCCTACAGAACAAAAAGAAGACATTAAAACCATGCACAGAGCAACACATTAGAAAAGGTGTTCCTTTGATTGAAAATCTCTTTACAAGACTAGGTCCTGGATTGATACACTGAACAGTTATCATCACCTTGGATTGAGTTGTCTCAGCTGAGTAGCTACAGTAAGCATTGTCAAACAGCTGGGCCAGGTCGTCAAGGAGACTGTCCACAGTAGGGTAGTGTCCCTGAGTCACCTTGCTGTCAATGAGGTCCATGTCCACTGGCTTCTTACTAGCAGCCTCACTAGGAGTCTATTGGAACAATGAGGTAGCTACATGTAGTAAGGACGTACTGTACATGTTCTACGCTGATCGATAGACACAAAAGCTGTAATGCAATGTAATACACCGGAAACAGATTTATTTGTATGTACAGTACTTACAGAACAATGGGGCATCTTCTCAAAACTCTTCCACAGCAATCGACCACGACTATCCTGTGCAGCAAGACAGAGATATACACTAAATACTAATTCAGATATTTCACCAGTAAACTAGACTGCTTCTGTACTACATACTGTGAGACTCACTGTGTGATGTTTGACTGCAGTGTACAGCTGTGTGACATCACTGGGAGCGTCAGCCTCACTAGTAATGGAAGACCCACTCTTGGACTTGATGATATACGGAACCATTTCCGGCCACTTGAGTTGGATCTGCTCCACTGCTTCTTGGGCTGCCCTACGTAGAATGAGGGCATCCTAGAAAAAAATAAACAAATAACCAAAATTAATGAGTGCTAAAATTACAAGCGAGGAATATAGTACGACCTACACTGTTCAAGATAAGCTTCTAGGTGGAGAATTATACACGACTTTCACGAGAATCTACTAAGGTGATGTTACATGCTTGACTAGTTATAGATAGTACCCACGGTATAAACGAGAGATTCCTCCTCGTTGAAGGTGCAGGCATTGCTCACTAATAGCTCCACATCGGTCATCATCCCCTCCACGCTCGAGTAGGCACCACTTTTTATCTTATAATGAATCTCCTTCAAGTCAATCGGCTGCTTGATCACAATGTAGTACTCAGGGTATATCTGTATGGCCCATGTACGTGTACGTAAGTGTAGCAGTCAATCTCAAAGAGGATGGAATCAACACGAAAAAAACACATAGCTTCTGGTGGCCCACCAAACATGGCCATTGTCGCATGCAATAAAACTGTTTTCAAGAACAGCACTTAATGCACATTATGGACACTACCCACCAGTCGTTAACTACACACACAGGACTATAGGTTCTCTTTCTGTAGCAAACATCATAATTATTTGCATACTTTCATGATCAATATAATCATCTAATTAGACAACGTAAGTGCACCCACTTTAATAGAAGGTCTTTTTCTGAAGAGCTCACAAACGAGTCTCCCTGTGTCTGTCTGAGTGGTGAGAGTGCGATAGATGATCATGAGGACCCTCTGGAGGGGAGGAGGGCGCTTGGCCTTCAGCAGCTTGGTGAGGGGGCGGGTGGGCGTCTTGCCAGACAGCTGCTCGGTCTTGATACGCAGTGTGAACTGCTGTTTGTCTCCACCTTCTTCATCGCTAGAAATGTCTTCTTCACTACTGTCACTGTGAAACAATGGTGCATGTCTCTAATGGAGTAAGCTACTGAATCACTGTATTGAAACACCAGCTGAAACTGCATGTTGCCTTCCTACTGTACACACGTAACATTACACTCTGCACATTAATTTTGATACAGGCCATGGATACAGATGCACCATAGTACATATCACTATCCCCAGCAATTTATTCACACCCTTGTATCCCACCTTTGACTGTCCATCTCTGAGGTTGAGAGTTGGCTCTGTCTCCTCTGCCTCTTCACCTCCTCCTCCAGTGGCTTCCTGATGCTCAGTTTAGGCACTTTCTTAGCTTCTCCCTCCCCGTCTGACATGCTGAGAGGAAGAGAGGGACCAACAATGTAATTTTATAATAATTATGGTTGTATAATTAACATGCGTGCGAATAAAGGAAGGTTGAAAGTGATACAAGAAGCTTAATATGGGGGCTAGGAAAAAATTGAAATAGGTAAAACGATGAAATGTTCAGATTCAGTTTCTTAAAAGCACAATTTGTACACAAGGCCAGTTCTATATATTCCTGAGGGAGCAATAGCACTTGCATTTGATTCTGTCCGAGTTGGTACTTCCTCCATAGCTCTGCCCCCTTGCTGATGATGAACTTCCTCATCGTACTGGCCTTCTTGTGAAGCACTGAGCCGGGCTCGTTGAAATAGTGGGCATTCTTAATCATGAGTATCATGTCCTCTTGCACAGCCTTGAACTCACTGTACCGCCCACTCTGTCAAGGAGAATCAAATGTGGTTATGTGGATTGAAAAACTACATTTATGTGATCTAAATGGACACAATTACACTGCGGCTGAGTGAGTGCTCGCTAAATTTCGCTCTAAAATTGAAAATGCTCCAGAGTCTAGCACACAGATACATGTAGCATGCAGTAAAAGTTTGAGCATTAATATTGACACAACTAATTTTTCTAGTCGGTTGACTCACGTCGATTTTCTTCTTGATAGTGCTGAGATCGATGGGCTCACTGATGACCCGATAATACTCTGGGTACTCCTTGCGTGAGGGGAGGGAGTGGAACAACTCGGCCACATAGTCTCCACTGGAGTCATGGTGATCATACACTTGAGCCAAATAGATTTTGAATGGGTCATCAGAGCCCAAGTATTCGTCAATCCAGGCCCGAGATCGTGTGCCTTTAGCGGATGCTTTACCACCTGAGGAGGACTTAGCAGGGGGTGGTTTAGATGTGGTGGGTGTGGATTTGTTAGTACTGACACTCGATTCACTTGACGAGCTCATCCTTTGACTTCTGGTGAGGGGCCTGGGCGACCGTAGCGATGGCAGCTGGACCTTTGGTATACGGAGAGTGAGTGAAGAGACGGGGGAGATTGAACCAGTGCGGTGACAGAATCCAAACTCGGCCAAGTGGTTGTGGAAAACAGATTTCAAATTGACAGCTGCTTTAAATTCATCGGAGGAAGGAGAATAGAAGGTATTTATATTATCGAACAAGAGTTTCACATCTGAGAGGAAATCTTGGACCGTTTTGTAGTTGTTCGTCTTCACTTTTTGCTATAAAAAATGGATAATGTAAATTGAATGCAGGTGTAGAGTCTCACCTGTATTCGGAAAAGGTCTATCGGGTTTGATATGACATCATAGTAGTCCGGCTGGGACCTACGACTGGGCGCTCTGAGCAAGTGGTCCGACAAACAGGAATCAGAGTCATCTCTGTACTTACGCAAGAAGTTCAGCAGCTTAGTGCACAGCTCAGTCTGTAGAAACATTAATGATTATGCATCACAAGTTTAATTATGCAGACAACCATCTACAGTTGTTACATGCAAAGCAGCCTCTAAATGTTGGGGTCTAAATGGAGCCCATTAACCAATACCTCTGTGTTCAGATCTCTAGGAACAGTCCACTCTCGCTGACACTGTCTCTTGGAGACACTGGAAAACTCCCCAGAGCTTGCTTCACTGACTTCACTGCGCCTTCTTTTCTTACTCATCTTTTAGGCTTTGTACTGTATCCAAGACACTTGTCCCCGTAATTATCCTAGCTATTCTTGATAATTCTTATCCAAAGATCATCATGATTGATAAAAAGGATGACTTGCCAATGCACATACACAGCACACACTATACAACACAACTAGCTAATGCAGTCTCAGTGATTGTCTTTGTGTTACGTTCTTTGTGTTACGTCTTCACCAACTACTAGTTCTTTCTTCTCTTTCAATAGCTCTCTGTACCTCCTCCGAAATGTCTCCAGCTTTGTCTGAGCTCCAGCCAACTCGACAGCTAACAGAACACCTGTGCAGTGTGTGTATGTGTGTGTGTGTGTGTGTGTGTGTGTGGGTGTGTGTGTGTGTGAGGGGTATTAGCAAATACTCGTACGAATGATAAAGATTGCCCTACATTGCTTGAAGTGGTCTTGGGAGCGACGCAAGTAGGGGGGAACCAGCACTCCAAACCACTTTAAAGGGTCTCTCACAGTACATTCCTCATCATGGCCATTGACAAACACAGTCTCCTGGGGTTCCTTGGAGAGAGGGACATCTTCCACTGAACCTTTGTCCACATTTCTTCGCCGAAGCTGACTCTCGTCAGATTGTTTGATGACGACTTTCGGACTGGGCTTGGTAGGATCCTGTCTGTTCACCTGGAAGTCTATACTACTACTCAGTTCATTACTGGAGGCAAGCTTTGTGAGTGCATCATACGATGTGTCCACTTTCAAGGTAGATTCCAGACGTACCAAAGCTACCATTCTAGCATCATATTGAAGAGACGAAACAGTCGATGGTCCACCCATTGTGTGGCGTGCTTGAGACATGTAGAAATATCCCTGAGGGGAGGGGGGGGGGGGGTAATTCAATAGACATTCTCTTATAAATATAAATATCGAACTCACCTCAGATACAGCATCACTGTACTTCTTTCTGAGGGCTGACAGCTCATCTAAAGTGGCCATCACATTCATCAGCACTTCATCCAACTCCCCACACACTTCTGTTTGTCTGCTCATTCTCGATCTCTGTCACAATCAGCAATAATAAATTATTAGGCCATGTGGCTTTTCTTGAAGGGGGCGTGCCTCAAGACTTTCCAGACTTTCACTTCTTTTCACCCCCCCTGTAGTGTAACTACTACACACACAGACCAAAATAAATTCATTGACAATCATACAAACATTAAGTGTCTGGTTCTCTATAACTATCAGTGGCTTGACTGTCTGCAGATTCTCCTGACTTGTCATCTTCACTATCCGACTCCACTTCTGGGAATAATCTGAACGTTTCCAATCTGTTCTCCTCTGGGAGATAAGAGTTCATTCGTCTCACTACAGGCACACAAGAGTCCAATTTCGTCTTGATTTTTGTTAAAGCTTGCTCCACCTCAGTCACTATAACAATTACAGAGGGGAACAGTAACAATTCTAAATATAAAGAGGGGGTCAATGGATTAGGTGTACACCTTTTTGAAGATGTGTGTTTGTTCTTAAAAGATTTTCTTGTCTGCGAATCATCTGTTGCATTATCCCGGCAGAGAACATCTCAATATCTTTCAGTCGACTAGCCAGTGCTTTCTACAGCCAAGATAATTATATAATAATATATATATAATATAAGGTCCGTATTGTATCCATACTTGATCTCACCTGTTCAGTACTGACAATCTTTGCTGCCTCCGACAGATGCTCTTGATATCGAATACAGAGCGAGAGGATCTCTTTGTACTGGACACCGTCTACAAATATTATACAAAATCATACCTATTGATAAATGTTTACAATTACCTGAAATTTTTTCTTGGGGAGGCATACTTTCGAGCGACGATCTCAAAATGGGCCAAAACTGTAGCAGTATGAATGATACCGTTGTATGCTTTGCTATATATAATGATGACTTACCCGAGGAAGTTTGTCCAGTTTCTGCAGCTCAAGAGGTTTGGCAGCTCTCCATGAGGCATCAGGTAGGGTATTCACCACGGTGACACCACCTCTCTGGAGTTAGTAATATGTTATATAAATATTAGCAGGAGTCCATGAATTCCTGATATTGGGATTAGAGCTTTTTTGTGGAGCTATAATTATAGCTATGGTCGATGGAGCAGTAAATACTTACAGCGTATGGTGTACAGGAGAGCTTACCAGAGGGTATGCTGGAAGTGACTGTGTGACACTGGAAAGAGGAGGGCTGCAAAGCACAGAGATAAGTACTTAACTTAATTTAGACTCTATCATCTTAGCATACCCGTGTTTTTCCTGTGAGTAAGCAGTGTAGGGGATGCTGTCCTCCTCTGGAGACAGGTCACTGGATATGCTGGTGTTTGGCTCCACACCTCTGGCACCAGCATCACTGGGAACACTTGGCTGCTGCCCCTACATTGAATATCATCATTAAACTCACCATGCAGTGTGAAGATGTAAGACAAACCATATGTACTATACTGTAGTGTAGTTATTAAAACTTGCAAGCTTCTTCAGAAGAGATCAGGTAAGGATCAATTCAGCCAGCCACGCCCACAGCAATTGCTGTGCTGCACATGCGCATTATCTCATCTCCTCCCACCGTACCCGGGTGTGTCCTTGTTCTTTCTACAGTGTGCTAGTTTATAGCTGGTAGCAACTCAGCTCCTGATTCTGTTTAAAGCATCTCTCTACTTGAAACAAAGGTGAGATATTTAGTCACACACTGATAAAATGTACCTGCAAGAAGCCTTAGAGCTAGGGAGCTCCAAAAATGTAGCAGCCCCACCCCCCTTTTTGTGCACAGCAACAAGCTTTTGTATAATTTTATGCATTCTATCTCCAGCAGCCGGCGCGACAGGATGGCTTTGTCAGAGAATCCTGCCGAGTTTGGAGAGCCTGACTTCATTCTCCTGGAGGACATCACTGAAGAGGCTCTACTGAAAAACCTCAAGCAGAGATCTCAGAAGGGAAAGGTACGTATGGATGTACTATAAGTAGCTAGCTATGTTTTTTCAGTCTATTCAAAGATGTGTTGTGCTCACTATTACATCTGACACAGATCTACACATACATTGGAGAGGTGGTGGTGTCTGTGAATCCTTACCGACAGCTGGACATCTACACTGATGACTACTTGGAGAGGTACCGTGGGAAGGAAGTGTTTGAGCGACCCCCTCACGTCTACGCCGTTGCTGATGCAGCCTACCACGACATGAACAGGCTCAAGAAAGACTCCTGCGTTGTCATCACTGGTACAGCTAAATCTCACTGTATAGCCAGTGTTCATAATTATACGTATTGCGGTTTTAAGTTAGTATAATTAATTTTTAGCTACTCAAAACTTGGTTGTTTTCCCATTCAGGTGAGAGTGGAGCAGGGAAGACAGAGGCTTCAAAAATCATCATGAGGTACTTGGCTAACATCACTCCTATGGCAAAGGACGTCGAAAAAGTCAAGAACTTGCTGATCATGTCAAATCCTGTTCTGGAGGCATTTGGAAATGCAAAGACTGTCAGAAATGATAACTCTTCTCGTTTTGTAAGTTTCCCAGCATCATGTGTGGGTCACCCTAGTCTATATACCATAATTAAAGCAACATATGCAAGAATTTCCCAGGACACTTTGAATATCCACCAAACTGCAAAATTCATGATATTCTGTACACCCACCCCACTTTGTGTCTCATGAATTGTACATCACAAGATTATTATCTGTATCAACCTGTATCAAAGTGCACACCTACTTTTTTGTTGCTATGGACAGGGCAAGTACATGGACATCAGCTTCGACTTGGCCTTGTACCCCAAAGGAGGTCACATCAGGACCTATCTCCTGGAGAAGGGTAGAGTCACTCTGCAACAGCCTGGTGAGAGAAACTTTCACGTCTTCTATCAGGTAAGTCATTCCACGTCTTCAGCAAATAATTATGGTTGATAGTTAGGGCTCGCAGTTCCTTCAATTGATAAATGTTGTAACCATGCTTTTAAACTCTTACATGCAGCTGTTGGAAGGAGCTGAGCAGAGTTTGCTGAATGAGATCATGCTGGAGCGTGATGTGAGCAAGTACTACTACCTCACCCTGGCAGGAGAGTCTTCCAAACTCACCGACGAGGACAGGCAGAACTTTGGTGAAGTCCGCAAAGCCATGAGCGTAAGATGCAAATTCAATTTGCATGTTTTGTGTTTTCAGTTCAGACTTATTGCAGGCTCTTGGATTCTCAGCCACAGACCAGACCTGCATCTGGAAGGCCCTTGCCGCCATCTTGCACCTTGGTAATGTGAAGCTCGAGGATGCAGGAGATGGGGAGAGCAGTGTCGTGGGAAACAAAGATGTGGTACGTAGTGATAAATAACTATATTATGTAATGCTTATATTATAAGCTGCATAGGCATTGCTTGAATAGGCTCAATATCTATTGCACTGTATTACCATCCTTGTTGTTTATGCAGGCTGGCAAAGTGGCCTCGTTGCTAGGAACGACAGTGGCGGAGCTGGAGAAGGTCCTCACTCACAGAGTGGTCCCTGCTAAAGGTGACGTGGTGGTCGCTAAGCAGAATCCAGCCAGAGCTACCTGGGGAAGAGATGCCCTTGCAAAGGTGAGGCTCAATAACTACACTGTTATAGTATATCAGACAAAATAATATCTTAGTATAAGAGAATTCACCCTTTTTTATTTTAGAGTACAGCAATTAATTTGTTGTAGGCTGTCATCCTATGTCAATATAACAAAACATGTTGTTATGACAGTTTAATCTCTCGTACAGGCTATTTATGAGCGTCTGTTTAGTCTGGTTGTGAAACGTATAAATACTTCGGTGGTCATCAACTTTGCGCCACACGCCATCAAGACAGTCATCAGTGTGTTGGACATCTACGGGTTTGAAGTGTTTGGCGTAAACGGCTTTGAGCAGTTCTGCATCAACTATTGCAACGAGAAACTCCAGCAGCTGTTCATCCAGGTAGTGCTTGAACAAGAGCAACAGGAGTACAAGAACGAGGGCATCAAGTGGGTCGATATTCCCTTCTTTGACAACACCTTCATTTGCGAGATGATCGACAAGTACCCTGAAGTGAGTTTCCACATGCACTTAGTCAATGCATAATATTATGCTAATAATATACGTATTCCATGGTATGACTTCTGCATATCAAAGCTATCTATTGTTTTACTGTATACTTGCAGGGTATGTTCGCTGTCATTGACGAGGCTACCCTCAGGCCTGGCGAGGACAACGATGAGGTAAACATTACACAACATGTGTTTCCGTATATACAGCTGCTCACTGTGTGTTGTATCCATGGTGCAGCGTGTCACCAACCACTTGGACAAAGTACTGGCCACCAATAACCGTTATTTCAGCTTTGCCAAGGGCAATAAAGAGCTCACCATCAGAAGGCAATTCCAGGTACAACTTTCGCTGTCTTGTTTCGTTCAAATAAACACGATTCTATTTTTCCGCACAGGTCAAGCACTACGCAGGTATCGTAACCTACAGTGTCAAGGGATTCATTGAAAAGAACAAGGTAAGATTATAACTAGTGTCTAACTTTCAATTAATATTCACATTATTTTATTCACAGGACACTCAGTTCCAGGACTTTAGGAGAATGTTGTACAGTTGTACTCTCCCCATTCTGCCAGAACTGTTCCCAGAGGTAGGGCACGTGAAGAAAGGTAGTTTAAATTACCATGCGCATTATATAATATTATAGGGAGCCAGGCACATTGAGAAAGTGAACCAGATACCGGACTCTGTTGGTACTCAATTCAAGAATGACATGCAGGAGTTGGTCGATGTCCTCAGGAAACAGGTAGACACTAATATTACACACACACAACGAATTATGTGCTATGTATTGCAGAATTGCAGACACTAACTTAACCATACTACCCCCTACATACCTCAGACCCCCCACTATGTTCGCTGCATCATGCCCAATGTCAATAAGAGTCCCAGTGAGTATGACGACGAGTTAGTGACCAACCAGGTTCGCTACCTCGGTCTGGTGGAGAACATGAAGGTCCGACGTGCTGGCTACTCGTACAGAATGAGGTACGACTGGTTCAACTGGCGCTACAAGATGATCGTGCCCACCCTCTGGCCCACCCACTCTTACACTCCCCGAGAGGCCACACAAAAGATTGTCGAGTACTACCATCTTGAGAATCTGGTCGAATGGGGGAAGACAAAGCTTTTCATTCGCACTCCGAAAACTATCTATTATCTGGAGGAGCTCAGAGCAAAGAAGATGCAGTACATTGTAAGCGAAACTCACAATTATTAAACAGCACTCAAACTTAAAATCGGATTTGTCCCTCACACTAACATCTAATCTGCTGTAGGTCACAACTATCCAGAGATGGATGAAGGGCTACCATGCTCGTCTTCTGAGGAAGAAGCTGACTGCACTGCTCAAGATATTCTACTGGTACAGGTAAGAGTCGATATTCGCATGTTCAGTATAATTATTGCATGCAGCTACATGTATAAGGTTCATCATTAATGTACTTGTGCTTGTGTGTGTATAGGAAGCACTACTTGGGCAGCTGGCTGGAGAAAGTGCAGGAGGAGTTCAAAGAGTGCAAGACAATGCCAGACTGGGGGAGGAGTGTGCAGTGGCCGGCACCTCCGATTGCTATCAAGGTATTACTAAACATGCCTTTAATGTTGACTGTGTTTTAGTGTTGTGTGTTGCTTTATATGTTTGACATGCCTCATTTCAGTTGGGCCTCAAGTACATGCAAGGTGTCCACGTCAACTGGTGGGCTAGGCAGAAGATTCTTTCCCTCACTCCTCCGGAACAGGTGAGCTATTATTGACTAATCGTGTAGTGCAAGTGAATCATCCACCCCCATAGTATGAGGTTCGTATCAAGACCATAGCCCAGACTCTGCTGGGGGGAAAGAAGAAGAAGTGGCTTTTTGGTGATAGGTGGATCGGAGACGCATTGGCTTTACCTGAAAAGAACTCAAAGTCCGATTCATTCTCGAAACTGGTAAACAAACGCAGCTAGCTAGCTACATGTACATCACTGTGTAATCATAATGATTTTGTCTTGTTTCAGACTCGTGGTTACATGAACATCAACATGGACACTGCCAGGCTCTACTCTGCACAAGTCACTAAGCTCAACCGAAACATGAAACCAGACTCGCGTGTGTACGTTCTTTGTGATCTTCACTTCTACCGTCTGGACTCCAGCTATTCTATGAAGAAGAAAGCCCCTATTGAGATTGGACAGATCCTTCGCCTCTCCATCTCACCTGGAGATGATCAGGCCATTGTCATCCACTGCTCAGTGAGTGCCTTAACTTATGAGATCATGCATTTTTGTGTGAACTATTCCGTACACATAATTATGCTGTATTGTGTTAATTAAGTATAAAGTAGCATTTTAGGTGTGGGAAATTACGTTGATCTAAATGCTCTTTATGTTTACAGCTAATGTTGCTATGACATTTATGTGTTACTACACCTACAGGAAGAGGTAGGCGACTGTGTGTTCACGGTGGAGGATGGGCGTCCAGCTGCCGAGCTAATGGCCGCCATTTGGTACACCTTCAAACGCAAGTACAAGAAGAGTATCCCAGTGACCGTTACCTCAGAGATCAGGTTTCATCGTGACGGTGTTCCAAGTGGCACACTCCAGACACGGGGTGGACAAAACCCAGGGTTCAATAAACTGGGGCCACAGCAAGCAGCTCTGAAATGAGATATGTAAACATGAACACTTTACTGACTTTGTAACTGAACTGTTTTATTTTTTTGTACGTAGGCTGCATAAACATGTTAGGATTTAATATTGATGTGTATAGCTACTAGCCAGATATCAAGTTGATGATTAATTACTAATTTAACAATGAAAGTCGTAAAATTAATTAAAATATAATTATACTAACAAATAACACAGAGAGTCCAAGCTCTCAAACTATTATAGTCCTAGCTGTTCTACACTGTAGTCCCAGAGTCTCTTTGACTCTTCATCGTTCACACCTTTCTTTGTTAACTTTTTCATCGCACAGCTGTCCCAGAATGTTCCCTGCTGACCTTCGACCTCTGGAGCCGTGGCACAGTAGATGGATGTCTGCGCTCCTTGTTCTGGAGTCTTTGAGAACAGATACATTGCAAGGTGGGCAGCGGGCTGTGTGTGTGGGGGAATATAGAAGCAGTAATAGAGCATAAGCATTCCTATCATGTTGTATAATTATATTAGTACATGGTACATTAATTAACACACTGCACTACACATTCTCATGAGATTAGGCCAATAGGGTATGCAAGTATACAGAAATAGGGTATTGCAAGTATACAGAAATAGGGTATTGCAAGTATACAGAAATAGGGTATTGCAAGTATACAGAAATAGGGTATTGCAAGTATACAGAAATAGGGTATTGCAAGTATACAGAAAAGCACACTATAGATAGACATACTTTTAGAATGCTGAACCATCCAGTGAGCAGGTCCCGAGTGATCTCAGTGTACACTGTACCCGGGTGCAGACTAACCACAGTTACTCCATCCTCTCCCACCCGTTTGCCCAACTCTCGAGCGAACAAGACGTTAGCCAGCTTACTCCTGCAGTACGACAGGTAAGAATTGTAGCTTTTGGACCACTGCATGTCACTGAAGTCCAGAGATCCGGGAAGGTAAGCGAGAGACGCCACCACCAACACTCGACTGGGAGCAGAGCTTTTCAGCAAATCCAGACACAGATGGGTGAGATAGAAATGGCCGAGATGATTGATACCAAATTGGAATTCAAATCCTTCCACAGTTTTTTGGTATGGTGTTATCATAACGCCAGCGTTTAGGAGTAACACGTGAATCTGGTCTTCTTTCTTTTCATATTCCTTGACAAACTCGCGAATGGACTCGCACGAAGCTAGATCCAGTTTCATTAGAAAGATGTTCTCATTGCCACTCTTTTCACGAATCTCGTTCAAAGCCAGCTGCCCTTTTTTCATGTCTCGACAAGCAATGTAGATCCTAGCCCCCCGCACAGCTAGTCCCATGGCAGTCTCTTTGCCGATACCAGTGTTACCCCCTGTGATGATGACATTCTTGCCGTCCAAACGATCAGTGCTTCGACACCGGGGGCCATTGACAAAGAACACACGCACGAAGTAGTAGGCCACACGGACTGAGATCAAGGCTCCAAACAGGTAGAAAGGGTTGGAGAAGAACGAAAGAAGAGATGAAGTGAGCCCCATGGCAACTGCAGGTGTGTTAGAGGCATAATTATAACAAGCAATTAATTAATAGAGTGTGTAGCTCACCTGGATTCGGCTCAAGAGATGTATAAGCTTGTCAGGTTATCGAAAGAAGGTCACTAAGATCACATCATAATTTCCAGAGCACACAGTGAGACACGCCCCCCTCCACATATGAGGTGACTCTCAAGCAGCAATTTTGCTGTGCAAAAGTGACGACCCGCGAGTCTTGGCCCAAGACTTGGGCGACTGTACTGGTAAAGGGTATATGTCAGAAACAAACACAAAACAACTAGACATTCATCATTGCTGCTTATAAACTGCTTGATGCTATGGATGAGGAACAAGCAGGATTAAATGGATCTAGGAGTAGGGCAAGTCACAGTCACTCCTCCCCTACACATACTGATCACACACCTGATGCTGGCACCCTCCTCACATGCTCAGTAGACACTCCCGATCCCGTATCACATGAACATATCTTCCAGTCAACACTACCATCAAATGACCACAACTCCCTAACGGGTACACAGTTACATGACACCACCCCTCAAATTAATGAACATGATGTTGTCACAGAAGACACCCTCTCTAAACTGTATCAAGACGACTCAATTGGAGACACAGTATTCAGTAAAGCGTGGGTGCTGTCCATCCTGGTGGAGATCATTAATAGTGTGGACGTTAGGGGAAACCCCTGTTCCATTGGAAATGAGGTAGTGAGTGATGCAGATGTGATGAGTTGTTCAGAGGTTGGTGACCACAAGGTTGGTGGCTGTGGCGATGGTAGAGGGGTGGAGCTGGAGGAGGAGTTTGAGGGACGAGTGTGCGCTCTCTGGGACTCCTCCATGAACAGTGTGAGTAGTTTTATGTCATTTAATGTAATGTAGCCAAAATTTGAGATGAATTTTGTATACTGCGGCTGAGTAATATTCCCATCCATTGCATTCAGATGTTATAATAATCATTATGTCAGCTTTTACTACTCCTTCTCTCACTGTCAGGATGTTGCAGAGTACATCCATGAGCAAGGAGGTATTGATCTGTTACTAGGAGCAGCTTGCAGGACTGACCAACCAAGATTCACTGAGATTTGCCTTGGCATTATTGGAAACCTTATCTGTAGCCAAGAGATATGCCTGAACAGCTTTAAAACAGCTGAGCAAACGTAAGATAATGTATGCACACATGTTGATTGGCCTTAGCCTTGTCCTCAGGTTGATTGTTTGACTGTCTCTAAAAATATTGCTTCTGTTTTATTTAAAGGTCTCGGAACAAGGCTACATAGTTGTGATTGAGGTTAAATAGCTACCTGGGCTATTCAGAAGTAACAGTTACTGTGTAGAGTAATTGCTAATGATGAAAACAGTCTGAGTTGTTAGGTCAACTTACCACATCCATATGGATGATCTAGACTGTTCAGAGGCGCTGTTTTTTTCTCTTTTTATTTTAGGATTTATTTTGATTCAGCTTAAATAGCTATCTGGGCTATGTGGGAGTAACAGTTACTGTGTAGAGTAATGGGCTGATGATGAAAACAGTCTGAGTTGTTAGGTCAACTTACCACATCCGTCAGGATGATCTAGGCTGTTCAGAGGCGCTTTTTTTTCTCTTTTTATTTTAGAATCAATTTTGATTCAGCTTAAATAGCTATCTGGGCTATGTGGGAGTAACAGTTACTGTGTAGAGTAATGGGCTAATGATGAAAACAGTCTGAGTTGTTAGATCAACTTACCACATCCATCAGGGTGTTCAGAGGTGCTGTTTTTTTTCTGCTTGCTCATTAAGATAATCTATCAATGTTTGTTTTTTTGGTTGCTAATGTAGTGTTTCTTTGGCTTTATTTTTTTTACAGGAGATTAATACTTGAGTTTCTCAAAGATACAGACTCTGGTGTTCTCTGTCAAGTTACTAGGTGCGTTGCTGTGAACTTGCGACCGTCTCTAGCTATACAACCCTTTAGGCTGGTTCAAACCTGCTGCTCTTACGAAGAGCTACAATCAACATGGCTACCTCAAATCATGGAGTCCAAGTTTGTAAAAGACTCACTGCTGTTTATTCTACAAGGCTCAACTAATGGTAAGTATCATATATATAAATTATTGCGGGTATATTAAAACTTCCACACATTAATTGTTCTCCATACTGCAGAGGACCTCTTGGCCAGTACTAGTGTGTTGTTGGACCACTTACTCAATGCCAGTGAGCAACTGCTGAGAGGGTGGGTGGACAGGCAGCTGGTAGAGGCCATCTGTGAGGCTGCACAGCAAATTAGGTGAGCTTGAGGGGGAGCTACAAATACCTAACTTCTTTATACCAAACTTCTTTTGCAATGGCCTTCAAAGTTAATAGCTTAGTGCGAGTCTAGATTAAAGATTCGTGCTTTATTGAATGCAGGGACTCCAATTTTGAGGTGTCCTGCTCACTTGTAGCAGCGATTCACACTCTGACTTCGGAGCAAGAAGGAGTTGCTTGTGTTTGTAAGTGCCACAACTCAACTAAACCAATAGTTGCGTTTTTAATTTTCAGTGTTGTGTGCTGACAAGGTGTGTGCAGTTGTCAATGACTTCTTGGCAGCTGTGGAACAGCTTGACAGTCAGTCGACATGCATCACTACTTTGACAGCTGCTTGTTCTCTATATCTTACACTATCGACTGAGCAAAGAGTGCTAATTTACGGTAGGTAATTTAGATCTTTTGGCTCCTTTATAATTATAGCTTATCTGCCCTACAGAATCTAATGTGAAGACGACATTAAGGAATATCAGAAAGAAAGTGAACCAATCTCCAAGGACTAAACAACTAGTCAGCCTTATTTCAAGAATACTAACTTGATAGCTAGTTGAATTGGAAGTGTACAACAAAATGATTATCAGAGCACCAATATTAATTTTTGTTGGAAAGGATGGTGGTGGATGAGCCCCGCCCATCTTTTAGAAAGCACATGCATGAGAGCAGAGCTATGCTGTCGCTGAACGTCTGCAGATCCAGTCTCCTACTCCTCGCAGGCAGAACACGAGCCTCTAGGATGGCGCTGCACTCCAGCTCTGTCTCACAGAATAGGGCCACTGGCAAGAAACCTGTGAATGCGGCAGGAGAAGAGGTGTACTATGAACAAAGAGGCTCAGGGGCTCACCCAATCCTCTGCATATCTGGAGCTCTGGGAACAGCCAACAGTGACTTCTTCCCTCAACTAGAATATTTTGGCAGAGAAGAAAGCTCCTACACAATTGTCGGCTATGATCCAATGGGCTACGGTAACTCAAGACCGCCCGAGAGAAATTTCGAATCGAAAACAGAGATATTTTTCGAGAGAGATGCGTCTGATGGCCATTCGCTAATGCAAGCACTTTCTTTCCCCAAGTTTTCTGTGCTGGGTTGGAGTGATGGAGGGATTGCCGCCATGATTCTAGCGGCTAGATTCCCTGAGGCCGTCCAGAAGCTGGTCGTCTGGGGAGCCAATTCTTACATCTCCGATGAAGACATATCCCTTTTCGAGAACACAAGGGACGTAAAGAAGTGGAGTGCACGCATGAGAGAGCCTATGGAGGCAATGTACGGTGTGACATACTTCCCGAAACTGTGGTCCGACTGGCTCGATGCGATGATAGCTATCAAACTTAAAACTCCAGATGGTGATTTGTGTAAGAAAGACCTTCCGAAGATAAAATGTCCAACTCTGGTGGTGCATGGAGCCAAGGACGCTATGGTGCCCCAGTTCCACCCAGACTATATCCATGGCAACATTGCAGAAAGCCGATTGGTTGTCATGCCCGATGGTAAACACAATCTCCATTGGAAGTATGCAAAAGAATTCAATGAACTTGTAGACAATTTTTTGAGCGAATAATAATAATTATTTTCTGTTGTATTCAAAATTATAAATTGTTGCTGACAATTCAGGAAAAGAAAAGTCTACATAAAATCTCTACAACGAAATATCCAATGCTGGTAGCTAGAAAATCTAGGACTGTTGGTGATACAAACACACAATAATGTGCACACAGGGTATTATGTAATAATAAAATTAATATTGGGGGGGGTTCAGAGTTCTTTTTAGTCCACAGTAACTGTCCAGTCGTTGTTAGGAGCACGACCATACTGTGTGTGTGTGTGTGTGTGTGTGTGAGGGGGAGGGGTGAATGTGTGCTGAGTGTATATAGTGTAAGCTAGATTATCATAATAGCTCTATATAGTACATTTCTGACTGTGTGGGTAAAGGGTGCCATACCTGAATGTCAGTGAGCTCCTTGTAGTACCTCTTAGCAACCTCACCTCCAGTTTCCACGGTAGGAATGTGAATACTCTACAAAGAATAGAGGTGATGAGAGAGGAAATTAAATCAGCAGTACACAGCACATACATGTACAGTACACACAGTACCTTTCAGATGGTACCATCAATGTTCATATTTGGATACCATGGATTATACAGTACATATAATCCATACAGTCACTTGCAAAGTGTGATCATCACGTACCTTATCCATGTAGAGTATTCTGTCGACAGGACACACCACACACGCTGTACCAGCTCCAAACATTTCCTTCATCTACAAACAAAATCAATTTATAAAACTTTCACAAACGTAGCATAATTACTTACTCTCTTCTCTTCGACTGCTTTGATGATATCCTTCATGTTCATGCGTCTCTCAACCACCTTATGAGTGCCCTGTGGCAACAAACAGTGTATTATCACTATCCTGTGCTTCAACACATAAAGAGCACTGTCAGTCACTAAATAAAGAAGCTCAGACTATAAATTATAGCAGACATTAGTAATCTCGCAAGCTCAATCACTCAGAGACAATAAACAATAAATAATAATAATAATAAAATTAATAATCAATAAACCGAGACATAAGAAAGAAAGAACGAACAACTCATACTCACCCAAGTGGCTCCCAGCTCCAATAGAGACATCCTGGTCACTCCCGGGAGGATGGTCCCGTCCAGAGGGGGAGTGGCTATCTCCGGATCTGGAGGGTGTTGAAAATGAACAGTGAATAGAGATGCAAAGATTATAATTATGTTCAACTCACCAACTGTATATATTTTGCTAAAATATTATGTACCCCCCCCCCACTTTTTTTAGAGGTTATGGTTTTGACATGGCCCCAAGTCATACTTAATTGATACACAATCTATAAACTGGACCCACCCAAATTCAAGAATGTCAAAACAATATGCGTGGTTGAACAAACAACAAACAACTAACACACACGCACGCACGCACGCACACACCCACACACACACACACACCCACACTGACCTCCGTCCTCATTGATCCAGTGCACAAAGATGTTCATTGTGCCCACTTCTGTGATCTATGAGGGGAAACATACAAACACATGTCATCAACTCTCGCATCACATGTTGACACATACCTGATGGTCATCTCCATACAACCACAGAACTTGATCACATCCCTTGGCTGTGGCATGTCCCTGAATCCGAATGGCAGGCCCGTAATTCCTGTACACGCAATGACAACATTTCAAAAGTCAAAAAATGACCGTCTAAAAGTAAAGTACATATTAATAATTATTTTGTATGCTCACAGTCACTCACCCTCCCATCTTGAAGGCGCCCACTCCTCCAGGCCACGCCCTCACATATTTGGGGTCAGCGTAGAGAGAGACAGGATTGAACGCCCCCCCACTGAAGTATGGGCCAGCTGGACCACAGATGGTGTACAGCATGGCACTGTTACTGGGTTTCACACCAACCGAAGCCTGGAGGAGAGAAAAATAGGAAGTCAGCTAGCTATATGTAAACAATTCTAAGGTACCGTATAGCGGGTAATTTTCGGGGGACAAAATATTCGTGGTTCAGCAATATTGAGACATTTCGTGGGTAATATTTTCGTGGTAGCTGCCTGCACTGCAGGTAAAGGTAGGCAAGGTCGCTTCATTCGTGGGTAAAATATTCGTGGTCAGACCTCCAACCACGAAAACCACGAATATTTTGCCCCACGAAAATTACACGCTATACGGTACAGTAGAACCTCGATTATCCGGCCCTCCATTATCCGGAACCTCGATTATCCGGCTTGGCAGTTTTCTGATTAAATAATTCATAAAATGGGCGTGTCCCTAAAATGCGCATGCGCGTTGCAGCTGTTACCATGGAGACATGCCTGCTTATCTTCTGCGCATGCGCAGACAACCATGTGGCACTGCTGTTTATCAATAAAGTGGGTGGATCAAGGCGTGGTTTATCTATTCGATTATCCGGCATATTCACTTATCCGGCCTGCTTCTGGAACCAAGGTGTTCGGATAATCGAGGTTCTACTGTAGTTGGTTTAGGAACATGATCTGTAACTGGCTTCCCCCTACCACATTGGCACTAATGTCTCTTTGTTTACATGGAGCTGACGTTATTGGGCTACACCCCCCCCCAAATAATTATTTAGCGGCATATGTATACCTCAGTCCCAATGAATGTTGGTCTAATATAGAGAGAGCAGCCGTCCATCTTGGGCACCCAGTCCTTGTCTACTCTCAGTAGGTCCTTGATACACTCCAAGTACTCAGCTCCATCAAACTCCTAGAGGGGGTGGGGTGGGTGTGGCACATGTTGGTGAATAATTGGCCGCCACTCAGTGAGACAGTATTTAATCATTATAACTATAATCACAGGTGGCCACATACGGAGTTTCATAAATTCATATAGTTTATTAAGCCTATTAAGTTGATTGAATTGTGGTAAAAATTAATTAAAGCATTCCGCTGATGAAATTCGGCCAATTATTGCAATAATTATGGATTAAGTGAGTATGTCTGAATGAACAAGCATGGCTACAGAGGTAGACTAAAGAGAACACACTAACTCACGGGCAGACTGGCAGCTGCGGCTGAACTGTTCATGCGTTTCATGTTCTCCAAAGGCCTGAACAATCTTATCTTGCCATCCACTCCATAGAAAGCCTTCAGTCCCTCAAAACACTGAATGAGGAGGAGAAGGAAAAGCATCAATTGAGGTGGGCAAAAAGAGACCTTACAATTACGTACAGACATAGATCATATACACATGTATAATTATGTAGCTTCTACAAGCACTGCACACGTTAGAAGAAGACCATGCACACAAGCATGTATAGCTATTTGTCACAATGGATAATGGACAATAATGAACTTTGTACAATATAACATCTTTATTAGCCTCAGGCAGTCAGCAGTGAGTCAGCTGTACACACAGTGCTCACCTCAGTGGAGTAATGGAGGGCACTGAGTGCTGGAGAAAGAGACAGATTTCCATACGGGACAATCTTAGGCTTCATCCATCCCTCCTCTTTGGTCCAGCTGGCAATCAGCATGTGATCAGAGAAGTTCTTCCCAAACACAATGTCGTTGGGTGACTTCACTTGCTCGTGGATCTTTGGCATAGGGTTTTTAGTCAGTGTCACCTCTATGCCCTCATTCTGTGTGGTGGGAAAACATTCCGTTACCTTAATGGCAAGCAGCAATGTGACAACTGATATACATGGCACTGGGTGTCCATTTAGTGTAACTAGGATACTATTGACATTCAATGCTTTATAGACTCACGGTAAACTATACCACTGTTCGAGTAGAACGAATATTCACATACCTTCAATCCAGACACTGATCTGACTCCATTGATGAGGACTGTCTTCTGCAAAATCTACAATACAAGTTTACATTACAAGTATCACACACGATTGGATATGTACCTTGTGAAGTGACGATAGTTTACTGCTGAACAAAGCCATTCTTGTTCTATGAACAGTGGGTACTTCAACTACACAGTAGATCTGTATAACACAAGGTTATAAAGGGGATGGAAGTGTTCTAAGTCGTCCAACTCACCTGAATATATAGATGTAAGTCTTGTTTCAAGACAGCATGCAATGCCACAAAAGATTATGGTTGATGAAATAAAGATGGGCGTGACAGAAAGGAGGCGAGGTCAGTACAAGACACGCTCTCTATTTAGAAACCGATGAGTAACATTTTCTGGGCCTTTGCCAAATCAGTTTGGTATGTGTACGTACGTGTATATGCTATGCTCTATGGAACTTGAAAAATGGTGAGTAGTACTGTTAGACACAGGTCTACGCCACAATCAACTGACTCTACAGATTCTGAGCGTGAAAACCAAGACTGGTAGACTTGTCATCAATGACTTGTCAGAGACTTCCACTTTTGGCCACCTTCAAAGTGTACTTAAGCAGAAGACAAGTATATCTCCTCCCTATCAAAAAAGTAAGTTTATGAAACTCATCTCCTATACTCTACTGTACCCCCACAGTACTGTATGGCTATCCCCCCCAACCGATATCTTCGTCAGATACGAATGCTACCCTCCAGTCCCTGGCCATACAAAGTGGGGAGACACTCATCCTAGAGAGCCATGACAACGCTATGTCCACACCCACTGGGAACGTTCAAAGTGACAGCACTGCATCTGGAAGTAGACCCTTGAACAAAGAAATGAGAAAACTCTCCAGAAAGTAAGTAATCTTAAATGTGATAGATAATATAGTTGATGCAATTATTTTCCACTGCAGAGTCGTACCTGCTGACAATTCTTGTTTATTCAAATCCATCAGGTACATTATATGTGTTCTGATGTGACCTATTTAACGTACATTAGATTCACCTTGCCTTTGAAACATAAATTTCCGCTCGTAAATTTGATCTCTTCCCTTTCATTGCAGTCTACTGCTGTGTAATGGAGTAGAAAGCAGCAAGGAACTGAGGGAGTTGGTCGGAGGCATTGTCCTCTCAGATCCTGGTAAATACCACACTGCTCTGTTGGGGAGAGACAGCAGTGAGTATGTGAAGTGGCTACTCAGGGAAGAGTCATGGGGAGGTAAGAAAACATCATTTATTTGTTATCACGATTATTCTTGATTAATTTTGTTTAGGTGCTATAGAGGTGTCAGTGTTCAGTGAACACTACCAGACAGAACTAGACGTGGTCGATATTCAGACTCAGAGAATAGACAGATTTGGTAAGTACTTAAAAAATATCTCCTTCCCTCCCATTTTTTCATTTGCTATTGCTCTCAGGTGAAGATAAAGGTTACTCCAACAGAGCCTTGCTCCTATACGATGGTATTCACTATGACCCACTACTGATGGAGGGAGGTGATGGGAACACTATTCAGTCTCTGTTCCTCACTTCTGATGAAACTATTCTAGTGGAGGCTGTTCAAATTGCAAAGAGTGCTTTTGATGTGAGTTCACTCTGTCAGCAAGTGTTAATTAAAACTCGCTTTGTTTTCTTATAATAGGCTCGTCGGTATACTGACCTTGCTGGGTTCTCACTGAGATGCATGGTTTGTGGGAAAGCTCTTACTGGGCAGACTGATGCACAAGACCATGCTCAAACAACTGGCCACATTAACTTCGGAGAAGTATAAACAATTGGAAATCAAGCTCATTAGTACCCATTATTAATCATTAGCTCTCTGGTTAGAGCTAGTTATTTAATTGCGTTTTATCTTCATTCTTGTGGTAGTATTTGCTAATTGTTGGTCACGTGAAATGTACATTGCGGAACCGCAAATAATAAAAAAGGAGGATACCTTGAACATAGCTACATGAATTGTACATGTACGTACATGATTGCAAGATATGCGAGCTGATTAATAATTGATATAGCATCAAGATGTCCAGCCGACTCGTCGAATACTTTATAGTGGCCGGCGTTCCTGCTGATAGGAGAAAGAGGCGACCCACTGACAACCCAGCACAGTCTACAGACAGCACAGCAGTTCTGCTCCATGGTACTATAATTATTATAGAGCTCTTAGCTAGCTAAGCATACCATAAATGCTATTATTTCCAGCTAGCTAGATCTGAAAACACGTTGCATATATACACGTATGCCACAATAGTGAATCTGTACCTTGATATATCTGCATACATGTATGTCCGTGCCGTGCAGATTCCCGTGACTACCATCCCCAGCAGCTACCTGACCTGCAAGTGACGGGGGTGGTGCTGCAACGCTTCCCAACAGTCGACAGAAAGGAAGCCGCTTTGCCCGGGGGCATTGAATTGGTAGGAGAGCATGTCTACATTTAATTGTGTGTACGTGTGTAGTTCATTAAGTGACTATGTACTCAAGTGAACCTTCAAGTGGCTATGTACTCAAGTGAACCTTCAAGTGGCTATGTACTCAAGTGAACCTTCAAGTGGCTATGTACTCAATTTAGTTTATACTCTCTGTGTTTGTACACCTGAGCTAGACGCAACTGACTTTGTTGTTGTTTTATGTAAGCTTTGAAACCACACGAGGTAAATGTTTACCTGGTGGCTGCCTCAGTTTACCAATTATCCCTATTGAGATTGAGATTACACCCAATCTTGTTTGATATCGTACCTTGATTCCTATAATCTAAGTGCTGAACTGAGGTTGTTGTGTAAACATCAATATTTGATATTTTTTCTTCCCGTGTATATTAAATCAATGCCTTGGTAATACACACGTTCATGTCTCTTGATAATTAGACAGCTGACGGTAGTGTATCTTTTATCAACAGTTCTGTTGTCCACAAGGATGGCATCTGACACACAACCCACAACCTCCCTGGTTCATTGACTTCATCTTGACAGCCGAGAACGGAAGTCGTCTCTTCTGCAGTTGCCTCAACTTTCACCAGGTAACAGTAAACTATTTACCGTACCCCTCACACACACACACACACACCCCTCCCCCCTCACACAGGTCACAAAGCAAGAGCCCCCCCAGTTCCTGTCCGCATCGACAGAGAACCTGATTGACTCCCCAGTGACTGCCAGGAAGAGGAGTCTCATGAAGTGGAAGAAATCTCCACAGGTCAGTGACAAGAATAAATTTTAGTTGCTTTCTAGTCAATTAATACGTCTGCATCAATAAGAGACAAGTGTGTAGTAGGCTGTGTATAAATAATGGTGTAGTCTATTGTCCACCCCCGCCCCACCCCCCACCTCACCCCACACCTCACCCCCATCCCCCACCCCCCACCCCACCCCACACCTCACCCCCATCCCCCACCCCACTAGCATGGAGATCACCTGGATGAGGAGCTGGAGGCCAACCTGACAGCTGAAGATGTGCTCTCCCCCCTGGAGCTGTACGAACCTATTTCACTCTGTATCATCTCCAAACAACCACTCTTCCATATACTCAAGGTGATCAATTAGCAGCTGCTGATTTAAGTGTATACCGAGAGAACAAATATGGACTCTTGATTTTCGTGGTTCATTATGCCTCAAGGCGTGAGCTGCCCGAGGTATACGGTAATTTGTTTTATGTTGTAGGATTGTTATCCTTTCCTTTTGTTGTTGATTTTTTCTATACAGGTATATCTCAATACAATATTCTCTTTCAGATTATACATGCAACAACATCAGCAAAACCAACAACAGGTCTCAGTACTTTGTACCCTCTCTCCCTGTAGGCTTGTCTCAAGTCGGTGTACATCAGCTGGCTGTCTGCCGTGCAGCTGGAGCCACTGGTGGTGGAGTTGCTCACCTCAATGCACATCCCAGCCATCAACTGTCTCCCTGTCAAGAAAAGTTTTGGAGCCCTAACTCACCTGACCTTGCCTCCCATCCACGAGTGTTCCTCCATTCCCTACACTGCCACCGCCACCCTGGACCTGCTCAGAAATATAGGTGTGGTTACTATGCTTCCTGTACCGTTGACTCTTCCTTCGTACATTAACTTAATTCCAATCCAATGATTCGTAGCTCAGCCTAAAGTTCAAAGAGAGCTATGACTGATACAGCCAAATACTTTTGGCAAGTGTACAAGTTAATCCTTGCTGTAATGTGTTCTTGTGTAGGAGTCCACAATCTATTGCAACTAATGTCTGCTGTGTTGAGTGATGTCAGCATTCTGTTCATCTCCTCTTCCTACACTGCTCTCACCGGGGCAACCAGGGCTCTCTCTGCCATCATACACCCTCTGCAGTTATCGTGAGCACACTACATAATAACACAAAACATCTGGGACAGCATCTGTGTTGTCTACGCCTAATTGCTGTGGCTTGTAGTTTCCTGGGGAATTCCCTCGGTTTTTCCCCTTCTTATGCACATTAATTGCTTATAAGTGTTGGACGGACACCGACACTCGTTATTGTATGGCTCATTCCTATACAGGCACTCTCTGGTTCCAGTGGTGCCAGCTGACTTGTTGGAGTATGTACACCTGCCGTCCACGTACATCATGGGTGTCCACACCTCACACAGGGGACTCATTGACGAGCAGGCAGGACTGGTGAGTGCTACGTACCATAGTGAGGGGCTATCTTATCTTGCAGATCACTGTCACACCCCAAAAATCGGTACTTTATCAAGGCTTTATATACATGTAGCCCATGAAGGATAGCACTATGCTTAGAGCTCCACCCAAAAATCGGTACTTTATCATATGTAGCCCATGAAAATGTTTATGAGATGATGGATAGCACTATGCTTAGAGCTCCACAATTCATGTTTTATTTTTGAAATTGAACCTTCCAAACTCAAGTTATGACCATTGGGTGCCCCCCCCCCCCAGGATGTTGTGGAGGTTCATCTAGACCATGGTCATGTCCAAGTGCCTTCGAGTATGACTCTCCCCTCTCTCCCACGGGAGCTACTGAGCCAGATCCAGTGGGCCCTAACCAGAGTCCTCCATCCACACAACCCCATAAAGGACTACGTGTTCCGAGGGGTACCTGAACACGAGGGTCAGATCGGGTGCAAGTCAGACGAGATGAAAGATTGTGAAGTGAGAGCCGTGTTCCTGTGTCTCTTCATGGTGTTGCTAGGAGACTATCAGCATTACGTCACTGTCATCAGGTTCTTCCCAATGCCCCAGTTCTATTTCAATATGGTGAGAATGAGTTATTCATTACTTGGCTTCCCACCATTACTCTAAGGTTTCTAACGGTAGTGTCTCTTTTAATTAACACTTTGAGCTTGTGTCCAATTGTGTGAGGAATCAATTTTGATTGTTGCCAATTAACAGAGTTAACGTGTGTTTTTTTGTCTTTTTGCAGAGCTCGTTTCTGGAAGCCAGACACAGCACTGGTGACTTCCAGAGCCTCATTCACAAGGTACATGTGTATACTGTGTACTGTATAGTCAGTCACCAGCTGTTGTTGTTACCTTAATCCAACAAAACAATCTTTCAAAATTGTGCTTGTTGAATAGCATAAAGTGAATCACATGACAAATTACCAACTGATCAAAATTAATGATACTTTTTATCTTCACTCTCAGCTGACAGAGAGCATAGCATTCCTCAACTTCTGTCATGACCGCTCCATACCTCATCGTCTCTGTGACTTTTTTGACGAGCTGGTGGCCCGATACGTGGCCAGTCCAGAGGACTTTAACTCTGACACACTGTTCACACCATTCCGTATCCAGGAGGTGGCTGAGGAGATCATCCACATGGTACGAGGGAGGCGGGGCAGGGTGTATGCTTACTCAATTATGTTATCTTAAATTCACCGGAGCAAAATTAATGATTATTTGCAGTCAGTGTCTTTATATAATTATATCTCGCTCCTCCCAGCATCCCCCGTGTTCTCCTGAGGAGTCATCGTTCTCCACCCACGGCTTGAGTGCCTCCACGCTGGACCATCCCCCCAAATCATTCCCCTCCCTCAAAGAGGAGACTATTGCCGCCTCTCTCAGGGACCACAAGGAGGAGATAAAGGAGGAAAGCAACGAACAGAGCAGTTTCACTGCTAAATGGTGAATGCCATGGCTACTGTGTGAAGTGATCTTGTACAAATTATATACATACACCTTTTGTGACACTTGTACAAATGTGTGTGTGTATATTGATTGTACAGCCTAGTACTGCTGTGATATGAAATTCTAATGCCTGCAACTTGTCTCCACTCCAGCAAAATCCCCCTCCTTGAGAACACACCCCCTCACAAGCCTCTTAGCTCCAATTTCAACAGGCACCTGGAGACACTACAGAAATGTCTGGATGCCATCTTCCACAGCAAGATCATAGAGGCTCGCAAGTACATACCCAGCGTAATGAAGGACCTTAAGACGGGCGTACTAGCACATGTGCTTGTACCGGAGTTAGTCGAGCGATTCCTACAATTTAGTGCTCTGTTGAGCTCGGAGCAGTTTGATCTGGTGGTGAAGCTGCTCAACAGTGCTCTTATAGACTCTCAGTCAGCACTTCTGCTACTGCCACTCACTACCATCATCTACAGAGTGAGTGCCTGGCACAATCATCCATCCAGTGAGATCAGTATATCCCCACTCAGAGGAGGTCTGACATGCGTGCACGAATCACTACAAGTTCAGTGCATTGATGTCCTTGCGATCACGTGATAACGCCCAGGCCAAATGCACTGAACTTGTAGTGATTCGTGCACGCATGTCGGACCTCCTCTGATCCCCACTCTCTCCCAGTCATTCCCCTTTTTGTTCATTATATGCACATGATTATGGTAGTCTATTTTTGTTATAGCAATATAAATTCATGTTTGTATACATGTAGCTATAGGGGCTAGTAGTTTGTGACTCCCACACGTTTCTCTGTCCGTAGGAGGTCCACCCTGGTGTGCAGCAGTACGCGTCGACGTGTCTGCAAAACCACTGTGTGTGGAGCCAGCTGGAGTTCTGGAGGGACGCCCTGTACACGGCCATTCAGGCAGAACTGGTCAGGATCTACACTGACGCTGAGCTATCCAACATGAGCAATGGGCGGATGATCAGCAACACTGTCGATGGTGTGTGTGAGTGTGGGGCCGGGATTAGAGTATCAACACTGTCGATGGTGTGTGTGAGTGTGGGGCCGGGGTTAGAGTATCAACACTGTCGATGGTGTGTGTGAGTGTGGGGCCGGGGTTAGAGTATCAACACTGTCGATGGTGTGTGTGAGTGTGGGGCCGGGGTTAGAGTTACATGGAACATGTTGTTTATACGTGCATTGCTGGCTATCCATTGAAGGTCCAATTTCAGAAATACAATGTGAAATCATAATCTAGCTCTAATGTAATGATGCCTAATCACACTGTAAATTTTTGGAACATGCAACTTTTTTGTGGGACTTCATTAATGTTGTACACACCCTGATTGTATATATATTCTTCCATAGATCCAATTCGGGAGACCTCCCCAGAACCAACTGGTGTTGGAGAGATCACCCTCAAATCACGCCAGCGTCTACGGAGCTCGTCACCACGGCGACTGAGAGCCACGCTGAAGGCAACTCAACGACTGATCCTCTCACGCAGTGCCCGCACTCGTATCAGAACTAGCACGGCTGTACCCGGGATCAGTGAGGGAGTGCTGCCCCCTGATGCAGAGCCCGTGACCGGCCTGGAGGCCCTGCATCACCTGGCCAAAATGGTAAGAGTTGCTACATGTACATGTTAGGTGTACAGTATTGTACATGTGTGTGTATGGAAGCTTTGAGGCTATTATACTGTAAATGGCTGTTGGTCATTCAGTGTGAATACATGTAGCTGTGTAGAGTATGTGTGCCAGATGCAATATACATGTAGGACACTTTAAGAGAGCCTTCTATAAAGAGCTAGATGGCTAGATGCATGTAATGAATATGCCCCGCCCCCTTCCACACACACACACACACACACACACACACACATACACACACAGTCTGAGCTATGGCCGATGCTGAGTGAGGAGAAGAGGACAGTGCTGATACGACAGGAGGAGAACGCCATCATGAACCAACTCATTCTCTTCGTACAGAGGATCATCAATCTCAGGACGCCAGTGGAGTTCCAGGAAGGTAGGACCCCCCACAGTCATACAGCTGTGTGTGTGCATGTGTGTGTATGTGTGGGCGTAGGCGGTGCATGTGTGTGTATGTGTGGGCGTGGGCGGTGCTTAGTACGTGTGAAGTAAGCATCCTCAGGATTGCTGGTATATAATATGCTTGATGATGTATGTGTATGTGCTACATTGTGCATGTACATACACATATTTACGTAACTTGGTTGTGAGGTCAAATTGTCCTCCCAGGTGATAAAGAGTCTCACATCAGTGGCTTGGAGGAGTTCATAGCCAAGCTCATTCGAATGGTGGAGGTGGACCTGCAGTTCTATGGAGCTAAGCAAGGCAACATACAGGAGCAGACTAGAGGTACTGCACTTACTGTAGTGTATTGCTATAGTGTGGGTATAACTATCATATACGCTATCAATGACTGTCTGTGTATGTATGATCCTCTCCTTCTGTGTGTGTGTACATTACCTCTCCTTCTGTGTGTAGATATGATCCTGATGCACGTTGACTCCATGGCTGGACTGAGGAAGGAGCTGAAGAGACTTCCCATCAGCAAGGTGAGATATCAACCTACACGTGTACAGTTTTGCCTTTAAACTTGTTATTTTGTTTGAAATCTACAATATACCTTTCTAAGAGACTGCCCCTCCCCTCTCTAGCCGCTTGTGATCAAACCACCCCTCCTCCCTGGAGAGCTCCTCCTACTAGAGCAGGGGGTCCACGCCTTCCTCCTCCCTGATGGCAGAGACAACAACCATCTCACTCCTTCTGATGGACAGGTCTTCCTCACTAGCTACAGGCTCATCTTCATAGGCACACCCTGCGACGTGCAAGGTATTACAATGAATAGTATATAGTATGGTAGCAATCGGTGGTGGAGAAATTGACATATACAATGTATGTTTCCTATAGCACTTGTTTTACTTTGAATTAGTACGAATTGCACAGATACGTACATGTACATGTATGTGTTAATTCAAGCATACACTGCATGTACCACTTGTAGGATACTGTACACATGCATGCTGCTCATTGTCTCTGTAGTGTCATATAGCTTGTGTCTTCCCCTCCTCCCCAGCCCCTAACCTGGTGGTGACTCGTAGCATGCCCATCTCCTCCATAATCCGCCTCAAGAAGTTGGGTCCCTCGATCATCCCCCTCATCAACACCAGCACTGTGGGGGGTCTGCAGATAAGGTCCACCACCTCTGAGGTCAGTACTTTTCGACAGTAAACAGTTTCATTATTTCATTATAATTATTATAATAACTCATACATATAAGTACATGACATTGTACTATATTCTTTAGGTACATAATTATAATTATGAGCTTGGAGGTCATGTTTTTCTTTTTCCTTCAAACAGCTGTTGAGGATTGGTTTCGACGAGGAAACAAGTCAAATGGATACCAAGAACCTACACCAACAAATTGAGAACCTTCGCTACCCGTCCAAGATCACGCTGGGTTTAAAACCAAACCTCTCCCCTGGTCTCAATGCAGAGGTTTCACTCTCACTCACCGTGTCCCACCAAGTGGATAGAAAATCTGGTGTCCCTGTCATCAACTCGTTGGACGAGCTTCATATTCACACTGGAGGGCAGCTCTCCAAGAATAAGAACAGCGTACGTCTGAAAAACATTGGTAAGCAAGTTTTTTTGTATAGTCTCTGTTCCCTTTTTGTTCCAAATCTTTCTGAATGCATTTTCAATGAGTACTCAAGTTACATGTATGAACAGTTGATATTAGCCACACCCCCAACCCACGCCCCCCTACACACATAGGTGTGGCCAACAACAGCTCGGCAAGTGATGCAGCTGATCCAGTGTCTCGTGTGAAGCTCCTCTCTGACCTCGCCCGCTCTCCCTGTTGTGTGGAGTACTCTCGTCTGAATCTTGGCTCACTGGTGTTCACTTCTGGAGCGGCCAAGAAAGAACCCTGGAAGGTGGCTGATATCAACATATCGTACACTGTCTGTCAAAGGTGAGGCATTAATTATGTAATGTACTGTACACTGTGTCTACATGTACTGTAGTTGAAGCTACATTGTAAGGTACACGGTTACAACTATACTGGTATTTTCTGCCTTCTGCACATCACTACTCTTTGACCCCTACGTATTTTAACATAGAGTTAAAAAATGTCTAAAGTATGTAGTTTCAAAGACTTTTTTTTCCTGTACATAATTATGTCAAATGACTTTGTTTTCTCTCCCTTGCAGCTACCCTGCTGCCGTGGTGGTTCCGGACAAAGTGACAGATGAGTCCCTCGCAAAGCTGGCCTCTCAATTCCAACACAACAGGTTCCCCGTCGTCACCTGGAAACATCCACGGAAACAAGCCGTACTGTTACGCTCGAGCTCATTCGTGCCCTCAAGCATCTCCAAGAAATCCGTATCTGCCAGTGCTCTCTCAGCCGTCTTCCACACCAGCAAGCCCGTCGATCAGTTTGTGCACACTGGCGGTGTGGGACTGTACAACAACGAGGTGGAGCAGTATCTGTACAATTTCATCGTCGTCGAGAAAGGGGAAGCCCCTTCGTCTGATCTAATTAGCCACCTCTCTATCCCGCCGCAGAGGATAGAATTCGAGAGAGACTGGAGAAGAGATTCAATACGAAGCTCACGGAGCAACGATAGCGATAGTGTCGACGGTAAAGACAACGATAAACCTCGTGGTAGGGCCATGACAGTGGACGGGTTCCAGTTACGTTCTCGGATTGGCAGTATTGTCTCTCAACTCCTTCCAACCAGAAAGCACATCAGACATCGAGACAGTCCGTCCATTGGCCGTAGATACTCGATCAACAAGAAGCAGCAATCATCGCCTATATTCAATCGAAAGTCTGTCCTTGAGATTCAAGAGTCGTACTCTAAGATATGTATCCCTCAAGGTACCCTAGAGAGACAACCAAGGAACGAAACAGATGGTGTTAGACTAAGTGGTAGTCTGGAGAAACTTGATGAGGGTTCCAAGTCAGCGTCCAGCTCTCCTAAACTGTCCACTGCTAGGGGACGGAGGAAGTTGGATCACAGACGATCCCACTCCAGTGGTCAGCTGATTGACCTGCAACTATCCGATATTGACCTGTCCCTGAAGGATGGGCCCACCTCCCCCAACCGACCAATGAGTCCCATTGACTGGGAGGCCATTGGACACAATCGCACAGATGATGAGTCTAAGGTATAGTTAAAAGATAGCTATACTTGTACTGTACGATTTGCGTACACTTACATTCAACATGTTCCGTGTATGTAGCTTTGATAGTAACAGTGACCAGGGTTTATTTTAGTGCAGGTAAGCGGTTGATTTTCCATCCACTTAATATTTGGAACCCACATTTTCACCCATTTGTGTGCAAAATTGTAAAATGACCCTGGATACCATCCCTCTATCTATCTCTATCACAGGATGACCCGATCTCTCGGCCCACCACCTCCACACCTGACGATGAGGGGGATGGTAGCTCACCAGAGCTAGGTGGCGAGAGGCTAGACATGCAATGGGACCACTACAACAGAACACCATCGGTGAGAGTATGTGGATTGTGAATGCTACCAATATGATTGTGCTTAGACTTAGAATCAACACTCTGTTTCAGCTGAGCAAGAAGCTTGTGTATTGTGTATAATTCTTTTCACCATTGTTTCGTAATTCATTCAACCGTTGTCCTTGCTCCTACCCCCGGCCCTCGTGCAGGCTAGTCGAGATAAAGCAGGAGCTGCTCCGAGCTACAGTTCCCCCGGGACCTTCTCCACTCTCCCCACTAACCCTCGTGACTGGGTGGTGATGGACGTGCTACCAAACCAGCTCTCTCTCTGGCAGGCCAAGGCCCTCTACATAGTCGGGGACAGGGCTCTGCTCCAGGATGTGCCTGACAGCCTCTATCCAAGCTGCACGCTAGTACCAGTCGACGTGAGTATAGTAATTTGTTCAATTCATCAACAGTAGAACATTATTTTCTAAGCATGCCAAATCATATAGTGTCACTGACGTAGGGAACTGGGGGCTGGAGGCTTCGGCCCTCCTCTATTTTAAATGCCATTTTTCACTACAATTAGCAGGGTTTCATACAAGATTTTTAGCTGGGAGGGGGAAACGTTTAATAGAGGGGGGTCCTCCCCCGAAAAAAATTGTGAGGAATGGTTATCTGAAGTGCAATTTGGGTTTTTTGTGCATAAATTTCACTATATTAATGAGATTGTAGACATTTTAAGGAGAAAAGTCATACATTTTTAATATGACATCATTAATTTCAGATTTCTAGGGGGGGGAAATTTTGGCTGGGGGTGGGAAATCCCAGGGCGCCCACCCCTCTGTACGAAACCCTGATTAGTATATACAAACACCCAATAAATGTGCACGATACTTTGTTCGATCATTATCAGTTCTGCCTGAACCAACGCTGAGACACTTTACTTTATTCTTACCTTCCCCCCTTCATCAGGTTCCCCTGCCGAGTGAGATTAGCACCAGCTACAAGAAGATGATGCGTGCGTGTGCACCAAGCACCGGAGGGGGCTCTGGCTTCATGACTGGTGTAGAAGAGAGTGGATGGATGAGCCAACTGTCTCGACTCCTGCAGCTGGCAGGGGCTGTGGCGGACCTCATGGATGTACAAGGCTCCTCTGTACTCGTCTGTCTAGAGGATGGCTGGGACAACACTGCTCAGGTACAGTATGTCAGCCAACTGGGGGTAGAGTTTGTATATCAAAATTATAGCAGCTAGCAGAATTTTGAGAATTCCGAATATACTTTTTAGCCAGTTGACAGTCGCTGTGTTCCTACTTGTGGCTTATGGGTAACTAATAGCTCCATGAATTACATGTACCCACCCCCCCCCCCCCCCCCTCTCTATCTCCAGGTGGTGTCGCTGGCTCAGGTGCTACTGGACCCCCACTACCGTACACTGGACGGATTCAAGTGCCTCGTGGAGAAGGACTGGCTATCATTCGGACACAAGTTCTCACAGAAGGGAAACCACACCTCCTCATCAACTATCCATGACTTCAGCCCTGTCTTCTTGCAGTTCTTGGACGCTGTGCATCAGGTGTGTGTGTGTGTGTGTGTGTGTGTGTGTGTGTGTGTGTGTGTGTGTGTGTGTGTGTGTGTGTGTGTGTGTGTGTGTGTGTGTGTGTGTGTGTGTGTGTGTGTGTGTGTGTCCCTAGTGTATTCACTGGCTGTCACTTCAGTCAGAATGTTCAATTATATATAGCTTTGTAATTTCGTAGGCCATATATGGTACAGACATCTTGTTCTTTCTGTGTCTAGAAAATAGATCTTGTGCATGCATGTGTATTGCAAGAAGCGTGTTTGATGGGGATTTCCCGTCCCCTCTCAGGTTCTTCGTCAGTTCCCCTTATCGTTTGAATTCAACGACTTCTATCTGCGCATGTTGGCCTACCACCATTGCTCCATGCGGTTCCACACCTTCACACTCAACTCAGAGAAGGAGCGATACCTCAACAACTGGTGGGTGGAGCTGTACACACTATCCCCTGTTTATGATAAGACTACTAGAATACACCTTACTGCAGTAGCACTATCCATAATTCATACGCATCATATGCACATTTTTGCCCTCCTACCCAGGTTGCCATACCGACAGCGGGTGGCGACCCTCCATGGAGTGAATAGTGACAAGGAGGACCACGTCTCCTACTGGGACTATATCGACAGACTGCATTGCGACTCCATGCTCTTCTACAACTTCAAGTACCAGCTCTCAGACAACACAGTGAGTGGGGTGTGTATTACCCAGCAGAGGAGGTCAGACATGGGTACCTCGATTAGGCTAAAATTGAGTTATCACATCCAACAATGACGTTACTGTTGAATTTTGCACATGACTTCCTCTGATTACCCAGCATTGTGTGCATGTACAAAATATACGCCCATTCCTCGAAACTTCTGTACTCCCTTGACTATTTACCCCTGAATTGATTGTACACAAGTCATTGTGATGGAGGTATGAACAGTACTACATGTATAGTATACATTCGAAACTCTAGTACACAATACAGGTTGCTATACCACATACTCGACTTGTGTGTAGGCTAGTTTGTCAATATCTGTGGTACTTTAAAATAGATTCATACACCTGACATAATTATTTCTCATTATGCCTACAGGAGCCTCTGCGACCTTTCTCCTTCCAAGCCAACCTGGACATCTGGTGCTACTATCTGGACAACTTCACGACCCAGTTCCCCCCCTACGACACGGAGCTCATTAGCGACGGCCCACTCACTCTCCTGGACTTTCATCACAATGTCTTCGAGAAGGAGAAGGCTGAGGTGGGGATTCCCCTGGCACCCCCCGGCTCTGTTATGAGCGAGATCAGCACTCTGTTGCGGCAGTTCACAGGTATGGGTGTAAATTCCGTGTGAAATCTAAAGGCTCTATACAATGCATGGTCTACCTGTGTGCAGGTCTGATGAATGCAAGCTTCAATGCCCGGAAGCTTGCTAAGGAGCATCCTATACGCAAAACGTGGAAGGAATTGTGGGATGGTGTACAGCAGATGACACCTGCCCAACCTTCTCTGGTATGTCACACGACCTTAAGTTATGCTTTGCATGTGTACATTTTTTTCTGTTCAGATTTCCTCGGAAAACAAGTTTTTGGTGACCCATGGTCAGATTCTGCACAAAAGGACAACAATGGCCGTTCTCATTAAGGTAACCACACTCACACTACTCATAGCTCACCTTCTACTGTCGTATAATCTGGTGGCCATGTAATTATATTCTACCCCACCCCCACATAGCAAACTATCTGTGTAATATCATATGCTACCCCACCCCCCACAGAGTAAACTCTCCATGTAATGATACGCTACCCCACCCCCCACAGAGCAAACTCTCCATGTAATGATACGCTACCCCACCCCCCACAGAGCAAACTCTCCATGTAATGATACGCTACCCCACCCCCCACATAGCAAACTCTCCATGTAATGATACGCTTACCCCACCCCCCACAGAGCAAACTCTCCCAGTCCTTGGAGCAACAATTCACCCACCCTCATCAGTTTGAACACTGCCCCAAGATTGACGCCCCCAAGGAGTGTGCCTTCTGCAAACACCAGATACTGACTGGCGAAAAACAAGCCTTCAAGTGCAAGAGCTGTGGCTACATGTGTCACAGCCATTGCCGATCAGTAATGCCTTACAACTGTGGACAGACATCGCTACTGACGACTCAACACAGAGTGAGTGTACGTACATGCATGTGCAGCTATAATTATGTACAATCATGTGTGTACAGTAATCTATGATCGATCTATCGTAAGCATTCAAGAAATTGTCAAAAATTATTTAGTGTGTTCTTGTCTGGTATAGTTTCCATTAACATAAGTGTACACACACGTACATAACCATGCATGTACGGTATGCATCAATCAATACCGTGTTACCTCGGTACAGGATGTTCCTCATGATGACCCAGGATGGGGTGCACCCTCGCCCTTCCTCCCCCAAACAGCAGAGGAGCCAGAGGTCAGTGAGGGTTGGCTCTACAAGAGAGGTAAGATCGTCCGGAATTGGAAACTTCGCTGGTTCTTGTTGGACACAGACAGGAAAGAGGTGATCACCATGCATGCACTGACTATAAATGAAGTTGGTTGAAATTTAGTGCAGTGTTATATTTATGATAGCTGCTCTGTGTTTGTGTATACACTCTCTACTGTATTGCAAATACCCACCCACGCACACTTGCATCCGCCCACTCACTCACTAACGCCCCCTCACACAGATACGATATTACTCATGCACACACGCATGCACACTAACACCGCCCTCCCCACACATCACACAGATACGATATTACGACTCTAAGCAGGAGACCCGGTCTAACGGAGTCATCAGCTTGACGGATATTCTCTCAGTCAATGAAGCTGAGCCTCAGGTGGTGCCAGCCCTCAAGCCCGGGGAGGCAGGATTCTTTTTCAATGTAAGTGCACAATGCATTCAAGGATTTAGTTGGTTACCATGGTTCTCTGTTATTGCAGGTGGCCACTCACAAACGGATCTACCATTTGATGGCATTGAGAGACTCTGAGAGAACTGAATGGACTGCTAAAATTGAGGCTGTTAGAAAATTGTAGTTTTGTCTGTGTAAATTACTTTAATAGTTTGTGCATAGGTAGATCTACGTACGTTGTATACAACTTTTATTCTGAACATTTTTTTTAATTAACGGTATAGCCTCGATTAGAGGCCGCCGGCCTGGAACGAAGGCTGAAGGTCAAAGGTCAATATAATTATACTTCTGGATTTGTGCATGTTGAGTGTTGTGCGAGTCCTCTCTTCACTCTGTGTGTTGTCAAGCTTGTCACAAAGAGGCTCAAGGATCTTCACAATGGCTTGGCGAAGTTCTGGAGAGAGCAACGACGACTTAATTGACCAACTGATGAGGAATGGCATTGTCAAGACATCCCGTGTCCAAGCAGCCATGAATGCAGTGGACCGTAAATACTACTCCCCCTACAACCCGTACACAGACTCTCCGCAGTCTATTGGCTACAGTGTCACCATCAGTGCCCCCCACATGCATGCTGCAGCTCTGGAACTACTGTCCGAACAACTCTACGAGGGTGCCAGTTGCCTAGACGTCGGATGTGGGAGTGGCTACCTCACGGCCTGTATGGCTCGGATGGTCGGAGAAACTGGCTGTGCAGTCGGCATCGAACACATACCACAGCTAACAGAACTGTCAGAGAAAAACATTAAGAAAGGGAACGCCGATTTGCTCGACTCGGAACGGATAAAACTTGTAACTGGTGATGGCCGAGAGGGGTACGCGGAGAAGGCCCCCTACGATGCTATACATGTTGGAGCAGCAGCTCCTGTTGTGCCTGAGGCATTACACAAGCAGCTGAAGCCTGGAGGGCGTTTGATTGTTCCCGTTGGACCTCAGGACAGTCATCAGTACTTGGAGCAGCACGACAAGCTGCATGACGGAAGTATCAAAGTCAAGAGATTAATGGGCGTACGATATGTGCCACTGACAAGCAAGGAGAAACAATTATTATGATAGGTCTTGTTTTTGTAGCTGTGTCCTTGTATTGTAGTATATTAGATGGTGAATCAGAAATTCATCTTTCCAACCAAAGCATAACAAATTATCATGACGATATATATCTTATAAATTTATGTATAATTATAGAAATGCAGTCCATCCATCCTATATATATATAATTATATATATAGCTAAGCTAGCCATCATTATAGTCAAGACTACAGTGCAATGTAATTCATCATGCTCATGCTAACCATCTTTCAGTTACTACAATGCTCAACTTTACGATAATAATAATACGATACAGGTATGTATACACGGGGAAAACATTGTGACACACAAAACTATAACTTTAAACATGTAACTCTATAATTATAATTATACGCATGAGGACACCACTGCTATATAACTATAGGACACGGGTATACGCAACATTGTAAAAATAAGAAAATGTTAACTGAGAATGAGAGTTATTGAGTGAAAGTTCTTAGCAGTTTGACACTGATTCAACTGACGCTGTTTCAGAGCTTGAGGGGGGAGGGGAAGGGGAGGAGTCACTGAGGGGTAGTTTGTTCTCAATCTCGGAAGGGACATCAGTAGACTCGGTCATATTGCTTGAATCGGAGCCTCTAACTTCGAGGGGGACAAAGGTGTTGATGACCTTAGGGAGGTATGATGGGCCCGTCTTCGAGTCAGCCGGGAGACCTTTTCTGGGCAGAGGTGGGGGCTCCACTTCGGGGGGGATGCTGGCATCAAAGCGGACAGTCTTAATTCTCTCTTTACTGGCCCTAGCGGTTGTCTGTTGCTTAGTGGAAGGAGCCAAGCTGGGGGGTGGTTTTCTGCGAGGGTGCTTGGGGGGCATGGGGGGAGAGGGAGACTCATCGGAATATACCTCTAGACGTGGTAGAGAATTTGAGGTGGGGGTTTTAGTAGGACACTTCTTGCGTTGAGGCTCGGGAATGATGAAAACAGCAGCAGGTTGGTCGACAAAGAGGTTTGCATTTGTGGGTGTGGGTGGTCGTCTGTGGGGGTCATTGTTATGTCTCTTAGGCAGGAGGTTGCCGATAATCTTCTTGGACTTAGCAGTATCGATGATGTTGGTTTCTCCATCAAGTTTTAAGAGAGAAACAGGTCCACCAACCTGTACACGGAAGAGAACATACATTAATGTTAATTGCTTGACATAAAAACTAAGAGTGCAGTGGTACAAAATTGGAAACAAAGACATGCATACACCACCTGTACTGCATACCTTTGACAGGCAATAGTTGGGGTTAGTTGCTTCCAATCTGGGGCAAGTTCTGGGAGGAGCCTTGTTCTTGCGTTTAAGGCTACAGATACAATTATTAGTACTTAGTACAGTAACCAGCGAGTCCAATACTTATACAATGCAGTACGCTCCTCTGAGTAACACACACACACACGCACACACTCACCCACCCACACCCACATGCACACACACACACACACACACATCCCGTGACACGCAGACTCACCACCTGATGACAATGCAGACGACGATAAAAGCCACAACCACCAAGAATAATATGAAAAATCCGAATAAGATCATGAACAACTCGCTGAGTGTGAGATTGCTAGCAGGAACAGGACTGTGTGTGTGTGTGTGTGTGTGTGGGGGGGGGGGGGGTGAACAATACTTGGGGGAACGACATCCTACATGTACATGTATCATAATTCACCAGAGGACAAAGAACCTCTCTATACTATTAAGAACATTCTTTTGACAACAATTGTATATACTTTCAACCTCTAGCTCTCAAAATGGCTGCTCTCAAAGGTACAGAGACATCACGATAATTGCTCATAATTACCTTGGAGTATTGGGTAGGGGCAGAGTGTACCCAAAGTTCTGTCCGATATTTAGTGGATCAGATCTAGCGGGAGGGGGGTCGGTCTTGTCACTAGAAGTGTGTGTGGTCTCAGTTGTGGTAGTGATGGGTGGTGTGGTAGGCGTGATAGGGGACCCTGGCGTAACAGAGGGAAGCCCAGCTGAAGGGGAGAGCACAAAGTTAAAAACTTATCTATATACAACATGGCTACATAACAACGAGTACGTGATAGGAAGAGGAGTGGCCGGGAAATAGTGCATGGGGGATAGTAGGGAGAGAGTGGGAGGTAGTTGGAAGATGAACTTACTGAACTCCGTGCAAGGGGTGACATCGTCTGGACAAGCACATGTCCTTAGTGTTCGATGATGAGGAAGACAAAGATAAGAACAGCCGCCATTTTCCACTGCACACGGCCCAGACAAACCAAGTTCTGTCAAAATAAAAAGATAACACAGTCAGTAACTTATGTATACACTCATACTACACTGTACATGTACAAGCATTTACCCCCCCCCCCCCACACACACACACAACACACACACCTCCGTTTCTTGGCTGTTGTGTACTGACGACGACTGGCTGCATGACAGTTGTGAGGGGGAAGTGCTGAATCAGCAGGTTACTGTGCTCATCACCCACTCTCATTCGGAACAGACCCTGGAGGTCCCAGTCGCTCCAAAACACAAACCCTCTGAAGAACGCAAGTCCGAATGGGAAGGAAATCAATGGGTTGCTACTTTGAATGATAGTCTCGCGTGATTTGCCATTGAAGTCACATGACTCGAGTGTAGCGGACTGCGCATCCACCCAGTAGAGTCTATCGTTCTCTCGGTCGACGGCTAGACCGTTCGGCCATTGTATGTCAGAGGAGATGAGGATTTGCCGATGACTGCCGTCCATTACACCTTTCTCAATCTTAGGAGTCTCCCCCCAGTCGGTCCAAAACATGAGCCTGCACAAAACAAGAAGACAGTTTTCGATAACGAAATCAAATTCACATTTGTTTTTTACGATTTAAGTTACAGCCACTCAATGTTGTACATCACATGTATTGTACATCCTAGAAACAGCCAGTTTTTGTGAGCATTGCAATTGTACTCCACTAGCTCTCTATACACACCATCTATATATACGCCATACATCCTCCTGTTCCATACAGTGTAACCAAGAGTACATAATGAACTCCTGGTGTAACATACTATACAATGATAGTGTCCACTCCTCACCCCTTTGCCGGGTGTAGAGCGATGGCCCGAGGCTTGTCAACATCATCCGTGTACAGCACCTTCTTGTAGCGGCCGTCTAGACTAGCCACCTCCACCGTTTTGCTCCCAGTGTCGGTCCAGTACACGTTACGGTTGATCCAATCGATTGCCACACCCTCTGACATATTCACACTTGTTATGAGGGGCCGTACATCTACAGGGAAAGAGGGAGGGGCACAGTAACAACGAGTCTTTTGCACACGTACATATTACAAGTAGAAGGAATCATTTGAACGAAAAAGGGGCCGTACATCTACAGAGAAGAGGGGAGGGGCACAGTAACAGCTGCACGCAGTGATACGGTCTTTTGCACACTTACATATTACAAGCGGAATCATTTGAATTAAAGAAAAAATCAGCTTAATAATTAATTGAATGTTTATTTTTAGTGGGTATGCCACACACAGCTGGGTGGGGCTTACCAGTTCCGTTGAGGTTGGCAGTGTAGATGGTGTGCAGGGAAATGTCCGAGTAGAGCATAATACCATCAGTAGGTGATGTCAGGAGGTAGTCCAATGAGAGCACATTCCTCAGTCCATCCACCAGCGTCACATCGTTGAAGTCCCCGTCGTTGTCAAGGGATACACGGCGGATTGAGTGGCGACCAGATATTAGAATGTACTCATCGGGAGCTGTGTGTGTGGGAGGAGGGAGAGGGATTATAATCACCACAGGATGATACCAGCTACCATATAAACGAAAGCACCGCGAGTGCTGATACCTCGCCTTTGCCTGCGCCAAAGCTTTATGGCAATGAAGCTACAGTGTACTATCATTAAATACACACATGCATGTACAGTACAATTATCAAAAGAGTGGTAAATGATGTGTTGCTAAAAAGGATGCTGAAAGTTTAGAGTTTCCAAGAAAACACGACTAGAAGCATATAGAAACTCTTACTTGCACTTTATTGATCTGAGCAGCTATAGCAGTCTACACACACACACACACACACACACACACACACTACCGTCGTATACGTCGCTTGCGCAAGGCATAAAAATGAATACACTTTCTTGCACATGAACAACTTACACTACTATAATGTATTTCAGAAGGTTTGCAGGTATAGAATACAACGTTTAGAACAGACGGTCATGTATATGATTAGAAATAAACCCATTCTATTGTACTCACAAGTCTTGCAGGTTGCTTCATCGTCTAAGAGGTTGATTCCAGTGGGGCAGACACAGGTGAAGACAGAGATGGCGACGTTGGTGAGACATATGTCAGAGCAACTCTGCCATTCACTGTCACAGCCATGGTCAAAGGACGCTGCAGAATAAAAAGAATACGACACAATCTTAATAGGCATACATACATGATTGTACATGTAGACAGATATGATATATAATAGCCAAATTAAATGGCCATAACTTTAGTTCCGTTGGTTCAATTTTCCCCGAAAATAGAAAATTATGACCCGTTACAAAATTGGGATTTGAGCATACCATCTGAACGGGCTCCTTCTAAGCTTTCAGAAAATTTGTATTTGGACTATTAGAACTCTAGTTACAGAGCCAACTCTAATTATAGACTGCTACGTACAGCTGGCCTCACCTTTCCTGTCCAGATCCACCTTGCTGACAAGAGTGATCCCAGAAAGAGATTCCACCCTGTCCAGTAACACCAGCTGCTCACTTCCGTCAACCTTGAGTGCACGGTTCACTGAATTTGCGGTGAAGTCCGTCCAATATATATGGTCACCTGACAGGGCAATACCAAATGGTGAGGCTGAGCTCTCCAGAGGGTACTCTGCAGGGGGGAGGGGATGTGCTCGATTGAAACAAAAGTTTATAAGATAACTACATGCATGTACAAACCTCAAGGAAAACACACTGTACAAGGTCAAGCACACACGCATGTACATCACCCACCGACACCCGCACACACGCATGCACATCACCCACCGACACCCGCACACGCGCACACACACACACACACACACACACACACACACACACACACACACACACACACACACACACACACACACACACACACACACACACACACACACACACACACACACACACACACACACACACACACACACACACCGACAATCACAGTCCGTCCAGTTCCGTCGTAGTGCGAGCTCTCAATTGTACCCTTGCTCGAGTCTGTCCAGTAAATCCTCGCCCCCACACCCGAGTAGTTGTCAACGGTGATGCTGCGAGGTTGCTCTAACCCCGTGGTGACTACAGAGCGTCGATTGCTCCCGTCCATCGTAGCTCTCTCTATCTGAGGAGGCACCTCCTTCGTGGGATCACCAGCAACCACCCAGAACATTAGACTGTGGGGAACGGGGGATCGGAGGGGGTGGTCTGATAATATAGTTCGATCGACTTATAATTAGTAGAAGCCTAACTGTTCTTGTAATAACACACATGCACACACGTACTGTAGAGGTAGGGCCTAAGGCTATAAAAAAGACAGCTACTATTATGAATGACTGTACCGGTAGTAGTACTTACTGCGACTTGAGGTCGATGGCTATCGATGTCACATGCTTCAACTTGTTGATCAAAATGTGCCGAATGCGTCTCTCCAGCTGGACCACCTCAATCCTGCCCAGCTGCGAGTCAGCCCAGTACAAGTTCCGTCCAATCCAATCCACAGCCAGTGACTCGGGCTTCAAGATGTCCTGGGTTATGAAGTCTTCTGGTTCACCGCCCTTCATTGACACTCTGAATATCTTAGACTCTACAGGATCACCCCAGTAATAGTAATCGGTTTGTATATCGACCACTGCCGTGGTTACGGCTCTAATGTTTTGTACAGGGAGGACCACGTTGGCTAGGTAGGCTGTTTCCAGGGAGATCTGTCTCAGCTGGTTGCCCGTGGCAAAGAGGAGGTAGTTATCAATATCTGCACAGCATGTGTGTGTGTGTGTGTGTGTGTGGGTGTGTGTGTGTGTGTGGTGTGTGTGTGTGTGTGTGTGTGTGTGTGTGTGTGTGTGTGTGTGTGTGTGTACGTGTGAAGACAGAGGATTCTTAAATACGATAAACAAATAGAAGGAGCCACTGTGCCAATAGTCTAAAGAATGGAAGCTAGAAGACCAACACAACTCACAAGGCTTGCAGGTGTGAGTGTCCCCTTCTATGAGTGAGTATCCCGTGGGACAAGTGCAGGAGGCCTCCACTCCACCCCCCTCAGTGGGCCTACTGAGACACAGGTGACTGCACCCACCATTGTCAGTTGCACACGGATGGGTATCTGAAGGGAGTCAATAGATGTCCAATCACAAACTGATGTAGTTTTATAACAGCATAATTATATATGCTGTGTTTAGATAAGTTTGTAAAGCCAAATTATTATGAGATTGCAACCATAAAATTTTATTTGCCAATGCATAGGCCTACAGTATCTGAAACTTTACACAATGCTTTTTTTGTGTGTGTGTTTTCATGGGCAAAAATAAAATACACGTATATAAATTCAAACCTAGTCTGGTCCTGTTCCTGTGGAAGACGTGAATGTCCATTGGTTGGTTGAGGTTGACAATGAGCTCTAGTCTCTGACCCCCTGTCAGCTTGTTGGCACGGTGAATAGAGCCGGTTGCCCAATCCGTCCAGTAGAGCCAGGGCCCGTGCAACGCCAGACCAAAGGGATGGTTGTAGGTGGAGTTGATGATGGACACTCGATTGCTGAGAGGGGGGGGAGAGGTGCAATCAAAATGTGTATTACACAATTTATTAGGGTTGCTTCAACAACAATGTAATTACTGTTGTGTGCTGAACAACTGTACAAAAGCTATGTTGTTATATTATATATGCTACTTGGAATTTTTAACTCAACGAGAAATAATTTAACTACACACTCCGCCCACAGGCACACCCACCTTCCATCAAAGTTGGAGTACTCAATGTAGCCAGATCCATCACACCAGTAGAGTCTCTCCAACTCGTAGTCAATGGCCAGTCCGTTGGGGTAGTCGAGGTTGTTGCTGACGATGGCTACCCTCCCACTGCCGTCGAGGTGGGCCCTCTCAATACGTGGGTACGATCCCCAGTCCGTCCAGAACATCAGTCTAGAGGTAGCAAAGAAGGGGAGAATGAGCATATAGAAAGCAAAAATTGCAACTACAATTGTAGAGATATTAAATAAAAATAAATTATAGCACCCTACCCACCCAGCTGTTGGGTGCACAATGATGTCCCTCGGCTTGCCCAGGTTGCCATGGACAACGATTGCCCTGTTTGACCCGTCAAACTCTGCCACCTCAATCCTGGATCTGTCAGAGTCGTCAGTCCAGTAGAGCTTGTTAGTGAGCCAGTCCACCGCCAGACCAGCTGGTGTCGCAATGTTGTTTACGAGGAGAACACGCTGGTTAGTACCCTGTAGAGGAAGGGAGGAGGGACATGATTCGTCAATAATAAAGTCATCTTTACTGTCTAAATGAAAGCACCGCAGGTGCTGATGCCTCGGTGGAGATGCCAAAGCTACATAACATAAAGCTACTAATAGCTTTTATACGCACATTATAAATTATCATGATGAACATTTTGCATTAATTATAATTTTGCTGCATGCAAAGAGTGGGTAATGATCGACCATGATTGTTGTTAAAAACGATCGATGCCAAAAGTTCAAGTCTAAAATTAATGGCTGCATCTTGCAGCTCTCTTCTCACTCTTGCAGCTACCAATAGCTAGCGTTCTAGTGCAGAGCTAACTACTAAGTAGAGTAGCAACACTCGGTGAACAAGTTTGGCTACGCACTCTTCTGAAAAGGCTGCAATGGCATTCCAAGTAAGCAATACTAGGCATAACTCGAGAACGAAGCTTTATTTTGCAAATCCACGAATTAAAACCCAAGAGAACATGACTAGACGCCTATAGAAACTCTTACTTGCCACTTTATTGATCCTTGAGCAGCTTTAGCGGCCTGACTACACACACACACACACAAACACACTATACCGTATAAACCTCGCTTGCGCATGCGCACCGAGGCATAATTACAAGTAATTTGCATGTATTTAACTGTATCTCTATCATAGTAACCACGCACGCACTTACATCAAGCCTTGACACACTAATGGTGTCTAGAAATATGTCAGTCCAGAACAGCTGGTCCGTTCGGTCGTCCCAGTCCAGAGCCATGGAACTCGACATGTTGACCAAGGGCAGAATTACATCCGCCGGCACATCCGTATCCAAGGAAAACCGACGGATATCAGTGCGATGAGCAAACAAGATGAATGAATTCAAAGCTGCAGGCAATAAAAACAAAGAAAAGCCTATTATTTTGGTAAAAAAGTGTATTTTGTGCTTGGCAACAAATTTAATGCACTGGTAAAGGATCATTACACACACAAACAGCTCACGTTTGCAATTTTTCCCATCACTGTCCAGTTGAATCCCAGTAGGACATGCACACGAGTAGCCCTCAGGGGCAAAGGCACTCAGCAGACACAGAAACTGACACCCTCCATTATCCTGGGCACAGGGATTGGGCGTCCTTTGTTGCCTGAGGGGGTGAACAATGCGAAGATCCATCGGTCGAAAGAGGTTGGTCTCAATTTCTGTCACATTGTCGTTGAGCTGCTGAACATGACGGCCCACCCCCTTGTCTGTTGAGAAGATAGAGCGGGTTTCCCACTCACTCCAGTACAACTTGTTCTCAAAGAGAGTGATTGCAAACGAGTGTCTCACACTTTCCAACAGAACTGGGCGTCGATTCGACCCATCGTAGAAAGAGCTCTCGATGATTCGTAGTTTAGCGTCGGCCCAGTACAAGGACTTAGTGACGTAATCAACTGTGAGACCGTTGGGCCAGATAATGTGGATAGAATGGAGGACTGTCCGGTTGTGGCCATCCATTGATGAACGCTCTATCTTAGGCTGCACCCCCCAGTCTGTCCAAAACAGCAAACTGAGAGGAAAAATGATGTGAAATTAAAAAGCACGACAGATTAAAACACCAAGCCACATAAAATATTGGCTTCATGCCTTCTGTACCACGTACTTCAGAGAGTTGTACTCGTGGCCATAATGCAATAGTTAAATAGCAAAAGGTCAAATTTCTGCTGATTCGGCTCATTTGCAAAGGTTTTTCACCAGCAAAATATAATACGGTACACACTCCATAAGTATAATATGTAGAGATGAGAACACAAACCAGAGACGAACTATTAAGACCCCTCCCCCCTTACCCCACTTCAGGGTCCACCACGATGGCCCTAGGTTCACTGAGTTCTGTGGAGAAGAGGACAGTTCGGTTGCTACCATCAATGTGAGCTGTCTCAATGCGTTGCGTGCCAGAGTCAGTCCAGTAGAGCTTGTCATTCACCCAGTCCACTGCCAGACCACCTGCACGTCATGTGACAAGCAAGTGAGCACACGGCACAACATACATTCAATTCATACATGCATGTAGTTATGTGCAACACTACAGCGTATTCCACAGTGGATCTGCATACACTCTCCACGGCTACACAGTACAGACAAGCAAGTGAGCACAGCTAGAATACGACATAAGCGGCAACAATATCTTTTACATGCCTGTATTGTAGCTCCACTACATTACTGAATCAGCTTAATTATTATTATTCTACAATGGATCTGCATACAATCTCCACGGCTACACTCCCCCTGCAAGCACACCTGGGCTGTCCAGGTCCTGATGAATGATGGTGGTGATGTGCTTTCCCTCCAGTGTGGACCTTTTAATCACGTCCAGAGATATGTCCGTCCAATACAGGTAGCCATAGCGATAGTGGTAGTCAAGGGCAATGCAATTGTGCAAGTTTTTGATGAGGATCGAAGAGCCGTCTCCGTGGAGATGGAGTGATCGTATGTCCTCGTGGTTAGCTAGGATCAGCTGGGCATTGCCTGTACAGTGTACCAAATCATACCATAATTATTGTTATTATAGCTTCAACATAACTTATAGTGATCAATTGGTAAAAAGCATATCAAATCAAAGCATCAAAGCATACGGTGGTTTGCACAAGGCATACCAAAAGATGTTTTCATAAACTCTTAGGCGAGATTAAAAAAAAGATGGTTAGATCAAATTATCAACAGTCTAAGATCCACCGTTATGTAAAGGTAATTGTATCCCCTCACCAATGGTGGCCTTACATCCCCTGGTGGGGTGGGGGACGTAGCCCTCCGCACATGAACAGTTGAAGCCACCATCCATGTTGGTACAGTAATGGCTACACTGGAACGGGTACTGGCACTCATCAATGTCTGTATCAGGTCACATGAGCATCACATGACTTGCATAGAAACGCGACCATGTACAGTTAATATGCTAGCAGTACAGTACTCACCATAACATGATCTCCCATCAGAGCCGAGCTGGTATCCATATTGACACGTACAGATCACATGACCTCCCGGCTGATCGTGACAGAAATGCTCACAGCTAGCATTATCAGAGCCACAAGAACCGAACGTACTAGTCTGGGAACACCAACTGGAGAGCTCATCCGTTCCATCGTTGCAATGCTCAGCGCCATCGCACACTTGCTCCACGCTGATACACTGTTGACCATCCCGACACGAGTACTGACTGTCTTGACATTGAAGCCTTGGAGGGGGGTAGGCTGTGTGTGTGGTGTGTGTGTATGTGTGTGTGTGGGGTGTGTGTTTGTGTGAGTGGGTGTGTGGAGGGTGGTGTGTGGTGTGTGTGTGGGTGATGTGTGTGTTTGGAATGGGGTTAGGGTATTTGTGTGTGTGTGTGGGTGTGAGGTCTGAGGTATAAGTATCCATATTGCTGGGATATACGAGCTGCAACTGAAGTGGTTGCAATGCTAGCCATAATGCTGACCACAGACCGCATAGGAACCGCAAACGAACACAAGAGAACACGCTCGAAGGCTTCTAATTCAATAGGCCAATTAAAATAAACTTTGCAAACAGATGTGCATAATTAGTGCATGGACAGGCTTCTGGCAAATCATGTCAGCACTTGCACACATAATTATATGACACTTTGCACAAATTACGCCACAAAATTCTTTCTAAGTACGAACACTGGATTGTGATTTTGGGGATAGACTTACGACAGACAAACTCATCGGATCCATCTAGACAATCAATCACCCCATCACACTTGCTCGTCACGTTAGCACAGCCGCCAGTGGTGCACTCAAACTGGTAGTATGTGCACACACCCTCTGTGGGAAGGGACAAGGGTCTGACTCACCATGACACACACACAACACTGCTGTAAAATGCCTGCATGCAAATTCCAATTTTAAGCCTCAATCTAGATAAGGACAGGCACTATAATTACCTTACAATAGTCAAATAGATGTTTAAGATTAGCAAAAGCCTCAGAACTGGTTAGACAAAGAATATGCTTTTAAAGTAATAAACACATAGCTACAATGTCATGTCATACTGACACGACACAGAGAGGTACACGTGTATGCTTTGCCTAGAAATATACAGGAAACAAAAAACTCACCACAACCGGTTTCGTCAGAGTTGTCTCCGCAGTCGTTCTCACCGTCACACAGCCAGTCACGTGTGATGCAGCCAGCAGTCGAGTCGGCACATTGGAACTCATAGTCACGACATACCGTACCACCATTGGCTGTGTGTGTGTGTGTGTGTGTGTGTGTGTGTGGGTGTGTGCGTGGGTGTGTGTGTGTGTGTGTGTGGGTGTGTGGGGGAGTATTGAATGGAGGGCGAGATTAGTTAATTTATTTAGAGGCAACCATACACAGTGCAGCATAATTAGGATCAACAACCACAGCTATGTACAGGTGTATAGTGTCAGGGAGCTCCACCAACAGCGCACTTCCTGTAGAGCAATTCCTACTATTTACCCCAGAACACTATCAAGGGGACCTAATGATCTCACCAGAGCGAGCTGAGAGGAAGCCAAAGCACAGACTAAACAACTAAAACCACTAAACCTCAAAATGTAGTCACTGGGTAATTAGCCTCTAAACAATTAGCACTATCAGCAGTACATACATGAAAGATACACTTTATGTACTCCTGGCACTAATGCACAGCACTAGTGGTCCAGCTAGTATTACCTACTAACAGGGAGCCATAGATGTTAAAATTAGTACCTACAGGATGATATCAATACCATGTTCATTATAACACGACAAGGAGACGGCTATTAATTAAGTATCAGGACCACTGACCCCTCCCCCTCCACTTACGACAGTCGTCCTCATCGGAAGAGTCAGCCGGGCAGTCGACAGAATTGTCACACAACAGGTTGACATTGATGCAACCGATTGTCGTGCAGTTAAAGAAACCAAAGCCACAAGGGAACTCAGTAGTAGCTGCAAAAGTGACAAGCAGCTCATACATGTACATACAACCTCTTGCAAAATATAATTATTTGCCCATTCTCTCAATGGGGGTTACTTTATCATAAGCATAATCGTGCACCTTTCACAATGGAGCTTTTCCTGTCAAGCTGTCATTAAGAAGCCATACACACAATCACTCAGTGTGTTTGTGGAATGAGCATTCGTATACCGTATACAGTAAACGAATGCTCAGATTATCAGTGCTGTATACAGCAAAATGAATGCTCAGATTATCAGTGCTGTATACAGTAACCAATGCACAGTTCACAAACACACTGACTCACAAACACAGTCCATTTCGTCCGAGCCGTCCGAACAGTCAGGCTCAGAGTCACATTGCCAGTTGCTAGGGATACACTCTCCCTCAGTCTCACATGTAAACTGACTCTCAGTGCAGCCAACAGCTACAGGTGGTGGTGTGTAGATTGTTAGGATACGAAGCAGACAGGTTTCTAACCACAGCCTGAAGCCAGCTCTGGCTCTCACAGTATCGGCTTACTATGTATCACTAAGCACAAGCATTAACTAAGCATATACAAGGTTTCTAGAACTTAATATTGACAACGAGGGCACCAAGTGGCGAGGACACTATAATAAAGCAATCATCAACATACAGTACAGTTCTATTGCTTTGGAGACATACACAGGAGACATACACACACAGGAGAGTGAGGGTAGCTAGGGCCCTACACACTTACTGCAGTTATTCTCGTCCGAGTTGTCAGTGCAATCGTTGTCACCATCACACACAAACGCTGCTCGCACACAAAAACCACTATCACAGCGAAACTGCCACGAAGTACAGGGAACAACTGCAGGGAAGGTAAGGCGTGTATAAACACATAGAAATAAAACACATAATTTATATATAATTATAACCTCTAAGAATGTCTATCCGAAATATCATCATGTCAATAGTTTGTGTTGCTAATCACTGGTGTCCAATAGCCACAAAACAAGATGTGAGACATTGATAGACAAGTGCCATGGCAACGATCGAGGCACATTCTCCTCAGAAACTTATCAAAGAAATAAAACATTTGGCTAGGACTTACATTAAAAGCGATTAATTAATATTTTGGCAAAAAGTTTACAAAAAAATTTTGTTGGAATTACAATAGTAAGGGTATAGATTGCATCTTCTCAGAGACTAAGTTATCGCCAATAAAAACACATTCCTAGTATATTTTTGTATTTTACACGAACTAAAGTATTTACAGAATAACAATATATTATTGTCAAACTGAACTGACGTGCAGAGGTATCCACACAGCTCCTCTCATCCGAGCCATCAGAGCAGTCAACATTCCCGTCGCAGTACCACCTGTCCTCTATACAGTCTCCGTTTAGACACTCAAACTGATTTCGGCTACAAGCTGCAGTACACACACACACAGTGAAATAAGGTACACAGAATACAAACCATGGTATACTCAACTCCAACACACAGACATGCCCAACACACAGACATGCTTCTATTTCTTTGTGGCCTGCAAGTCAGTTAGTGTCTAATCCCAATAGCAAGGCTACAGTCTCAATCAAAGCATAATAATTCTTTGTGCATAGTTTCACAGAAATAGGAACCACAAGAAGGGTGCATGTGGAGACAGGAGACAAGAGTAGAGTAACTTTTGGAGAAGAGGAAATTTTAGCCACAATAATAGTGGAAAATACCATATTCCTGCTCCAGCTGGAGTATTCACCCTAAACTGGCTAACTGGACAACTTTGCACTGCATGCCAAGTGCTAATTGATGCAAAACAAGATGTCCAATACCACTAATAATTATTAAATGAAAGTCACAATAGAACAAAGTAAACTGAATAACTTACTGCAGCGACTCTCATCTGTTTCATCGGCACAGTCGGGTTCACCATTACAGAGCCACTCAAATGGTAGTGCTTCACCAGAATCACACAGAAAAAATGCTACAAGTAATATTAATCATATCAAACTTTGATGCAAGATAATTATATAATTATGAGAATGAACGGGATATACGCATATTATATGAGCTACGTAACGTTGTAGAGTATTGCAGTGTATAGCCATAGCATTGTACTTACAAGTAGATGCAGATGCCCTCTGCTGCAGTGTGAGCAGAAAGGCGACTAGGAGGAAGAGCTTCATGGGAACTCTCTCAGCAATATGCACGCCCAGAACGGATTAATTTGGGTGTTCACCAAGTACCTGAAGACTGGTCAGCAACCTTCAATAAGAACACAGCTCATACAGGTCCTATCTTCTTGCTTGTTTTTAGTACTACTAGAGCGAGTGGGCCGGCTAGATTGCAGAGGCCACATGGGAGACCGGAAATAATCTATGAGCTCATACTACGTCACTTAGACCTGTTTCTCTTTCTTACCTCCGTCATCCTCATTACTGACTGCGCATGCGCCAGAGTGAGGAGAGCCTCCAGCGAGATGCAGCAACTTTCAAACGCAACTCTCGTTTGTTCAATTCTCCATTATGGCGTCGAATTTCCCTGTGACAAGGAGCCCAAAGCCAAGTTGCTCTTATCATTGCATGATTGGAATGGCTCTGTTAGCAAGTCCAAGCGGAAAGTTACCAGTAAACGAAATCTACAAGTACATCCTGTACGTTGTGATTTAGCTCAACATGCACTAGTCATTTTTTATTCCTATAGAAGCAGATTTCCTTACTTCAAAACTGCAGCCGATAACTGGAAAGTGAGTAGATCTAATCTTAGATCTCAATTATTAAACATTATACACATTTCTGATGTCTCAGAATTCTGTGCGTCACTGTCTCTCCCTGGGGCAATGTTTCCACAAAGTGACACATCCAGGAACGTTTCACTTCAAAAAGGGTTTCCATTGGCAGGTGGTTCCTCACAAACATAGCGTTGTGTATCAAGAGATTTTCAAATACTTAGCAACAACTGGACAAAAAGCAGAAAACTATGGTATATCTACCTCTACCCTCGGAGCAGGTATATAACTTATAAAAATAAAGTCACAAAGCAAGCGTAATTTTCCTCTCTATTTACAGGATTACAAGTTCAACCAATGCCACCTCCATGTTCAAGTAGTGGACTTTCACCTGGTCCTCTATTATCCCCTTTACAAATGAAGCCCAACATTCCCGATATGTCCAATGCTGTGGAAATCCAACTAAACCAATCGGATTTGGAATCTCTACATATGCTCGGACAAACAACCAATTTAAGCCTCTCTCCCTTCGACTACAACCTGCTCATGAATCCTAATATGCAACAAGAGCTTCAGAAGCTTGTCACGATATTAGGATTCTCAAATGTGCCACCCCAGCAGAATCCAAGACAACCAAAAATTTCTAGCAACATCGTTGATTCATTCACAACACCTCCAAGGCAAATTATTTCGACTGCCAGAACGCCAGTTACTTCTTTGTGCTCTGCTGTAAATGACTGTTTAAAAATTACGTCATCAACACCGCCAAGCTATATTTCTACAGCTAGCAGTCGCACAACTCCAAGTACATCTGTCCCCCCTGTAGTTCCATCTACTCCAGGTATCAGTACGAATTTTAATACTAAAGGGGTTGTGATTAGACCTATTTCAAGAGACGAATTGAATACAGGCATTGAGTATTGCTTGAACAGCCCCCCTGCATTTATTACGCGTTATCCCAGTACTATTGAATTAGTACAGAGTGATGTTGTGACAGAGGAGGATGAAGAACAAATCTACCCTTTTATAAATGAGAGTTGTGGAGAAGATGGAGACATTTCTCTGAGTCAGCTCAATGGCATCGATCATGAAGACTCAGAAGAACCACTGATGTTCTTAAACAAGAGCAGGTCTGGAAGCCATCACTCTTTTTCCATTGACCCAGTCAATGGTGATTGGAATTGTTGGGGAGAGCCTGATTACATTGATCGTATAAATACACTTGTAAACTCTACATTTACAAAAGATGAGGCAGCAGTACTGAGCAAACCACTTGACAACATCTATAAGAACAGCCGTAAGTCTGGCGAGCGAGCTGTTCAAAAAAGGAAGGCTGAAAATTGTGGTAAACAGACAAAAAGAAATACTGTTGGATCAAAGGTGAAGAAGCAGCTATCCAAACCCTTGATCGTCTCAATTCCATTTTTGAAGCTACTAACAAGCAGACAAGCAAAGAAGTATTGTCAAAGCTAACTATAACGGAACACTACATGTATACCATTTTCTTTTTCTTGACAATTTTTTTAATTAATTTGTTTTTTATTGTCATAAATGTTATTGTACATGTGAAATTACATGATGCGATGCAATAGTGATGTAAACATTCTAGAGCTATTTTCGTGGTCTTAATTGTCTCTTGGGGATTGGTGATGGAATCTTTTTTTTATCGGATTCGACTGATAGAGAAGGAGCAGTAGGTTGCGGAGCATTTGCAGTGGCATCGTCATCTAATGAGGTATTTTCCTTATTGGATTTGACTGATATGTTAGAAGGAACATCAGGTTGCATGATATTTGCAGTGGCACCATCTAATGAGGTGTCCAGTAGTTTAAGCATCTCCTCGACATCGAGTACATCCAATGATGACAGAGGTGGCCATGGATCATTACTATCAGTAGTGATTGAGTACAGAGTATCCTCCCAGTTGTCAGTAGGTTTTTTGGGCTTCCTTTTGTTTGTTGTAGTGGTATCTTGTTTGTCTCTGTTGGCTATGGGACAAGCTTCCAATGATTTGCTTGTGGTTGGTTTTGAGATGTCCTCCAGAAAATTATTACCGTCACAGAACATAATATTATCACTGTCACTATTTTCCAGAGAGTAGATGCACTTGCTTGCCATTCCAGTATCAGAAAGCTTTTCCAGATCAAATACGGTTCTTCCGATATCTTTGATAGTAAGTTTGCTCAAATGTTCCATAATCCTGCTTGATTGAAGGAGGTTAACAGTGCCCCCACAATGATAGCAGTATATGTTTTCACCCCACGGTAAATGAGGGTTCTTTACTGGAGTGTACACAGTGGAGCTCATTATTGGAGGAGGATTTTTGAGCAGTGGAGATACTGGAGTGGTGAATGATTGCGATAAGCTCCTTCTACAGTAGCCCTTGGGACGATATTTCGGTGTGGTTTTAGGTGTTGGTGGAGTTCGGAAGAGATTGCTCTGTGGGGTTTTGGGGGAAGAGTTAGCTCGAGCATATTTTGGCAAAATAAGACTAGGAGTTATTTGTTTTGCAACTTTAATTCCTCCTTGCAGCTTTGTGTTTGGTGTTCGAGGCATCCACATATTATGGTGATCAACATTTCGTCTCTGATCCCCATCACAGTCAGAACCAGATCTGATACTATGTTGATCAACAGTCTTTCCTCCTGTGGCTTGCTTGACATTGTCCATTATCTGGGTAGCTTTAAAATCTCAATGCAAACTTAACTTCTTGAAATTGTTGCCATGCAATGCAATGCAATGCGCGCAACGTTGCGCAAGCCTCTATCAAAGTCGCCCTCGTTTACCAGAGCAAAGCCCACGCCCACATTCATCACATTCCAGTACACCCACTAGACAAACAACACAGAGAATATCAAGCAAAGAATGGCGTCCCTAACCGTGGCTAGTCCCTCAAGAGGCAAGAAACCTCTCACCATCGATGGTGGTAAGCTAAATCTATCCTTGAACTAATCTACCTAGGTCTCAAATCATATTTTGTTTGTGTAGACATCAAAAGAATACTGGAGCTGTTGGATTTCCTACGTGACAGTAAGTTGTCTCAATAAGATTTACATTCATCAACTATGCCCAATCTCAGAGGATGACATCACTGTTCCAAGAGAGCAGATGGCGCAACTGAAAGAAGTTCTTGAGTCATCTTTCTTCTGCTCTGTCAAAGAGGTACGTATGTTGGGGCGAGATAAGTATAGCGCCACACCCTACTTTAGGTATCTCACAGTATACAGTGAAATACTCACACATCATGTGGCCTTTTACGAGCATCACTCCCCCAGTATTAACACAACTCTAAAGGTAAACTTGCTCGCTAGTAATCCATATTCTACCACCTCACAGGTGTACGAGCATGTGTACAACACAGTAGACGAGGAGGGAAGTGTGAGCGGTAAGGCCACTGCCACAGCCAAGGCCACCATTGCCGCCTTTGCTGCCAGTGAAGGGCAGGGACATCCAAGGATTGTGGAACTCGAGAAGGTAATAACACACACACACATACACACATACATAAAAGCCAATAATTGTGTGTATTTTGTTAGGACTGTTTATTTGAATTCACAGACGGATGAGGGTTTTGGATTCAATGTAATGGGGGGTAGTGGTCAGAAATGCCCCATTTACATCTCACGCGTCATTCCAGGTGGCTATAGTGACAGGTGAGTCAAGTTACCCTCAATGCTGTGACTCCATTACATATGCCCCCTCCCCCTCAGACATGGTGGGATCAGACGTGGAGACCAACTTCTCTCAGTCAATGGAGTGGTGAGTGCAAGCATTTGTTTAAATGTTAACAGTGTGGCGTAGCTCAAGGCAAAGAATTTGTGTGTTATATTATACTGTGTGAATGTATGTGCATTTTTCACTTGTATTATGTGCAACTCTTTTTCCCTCCTACAGAATCTGGAAGAGGCCACTCACGAGACGGCCATTGATGTGCTCAAGGCGACTGAGGGAGCGGTGAAACTGGTCGTGAAATACTCACCCAAGATCCTCGAAGAAATGGAGTTCAGATTCGAGCATACCAAGTCGTTCCGCAGAGGAGGTCGACACTCCACAAGACACTAGCTAGAATGATGACTAGGACAACAATCTACATGTAGCCTTAACTTTTTATCCACTCTGTACATGCTGCGATTATGGATTTTTGATATTAAATAATTATGGATTTTTGCTGTTAAATGATTATGGATTTTTGCTATTACATGTAAATGATAATAAACTAATGTTGACATAGCCTCGATCCCAGGCCTGGCCTCCTGAAGAGAGGCTGTGGAGGAGGCTATTCAGGAGGCTGTGGAGGAGGCTACAGGAGGCTGTGGAGGAGGCTAATGTTGACACTTCTAGTCTCAGTCTTCGAAGTATGGCCCGCAAGACTAGGCTGGATCATAAAATTAATAACGATCTTTACCATTGTGGGAGTGGCTCATTTCACAGCTAGCTAACTCTAAACACACTGCTGTACATGGTGCAAGGAGGATCAAGTTATCTATTGAACAAAGAAGACGCTACCTAGAGGACCTGTTAGGTGAGCTCAATCCATTACCATAACCTCAAGGTTCCCTCCTTCTGAGTCTGCCAGCTAATGCCCTAACTGTACTAGCTTTGTAAAGCAGCCATAAATCATGCAAATTAGTTACTTTTCACAGCAGGTAGTGATGTATGCTTTGAAGGCTCGAGAGAAGCTCCACAAGCGTCAAAAAGATGACCACAAGGACCGGCATAGTGGGGGGGATCGGCACAGTGGGGTGGATCATGGGAGGCCATCGAGAGACAGAAGGCAGCCCAGCACCACCAGCAGAGATGCTAAGGTATGTCAGTACTATATAACTAGTAGTAGTCTATAGCTCTGTGTATGTGATCAGGTTATGCATATGTGACATCTATACAACAACAACACACTTTAGGTAGACAACGCATGCTTTGCTTTTGTGAGTGTTGGTATTTCAAGGTAGATATTTATAAGCTATTTCATTGTTGGGTTGTATAATTAGAGTGTCGTTTTTGGCTATTAGCAGTGTCATTAGATCAGCCATATTAATGGCACTTGTTTCACAGCATGTCTGACACTCAACACTCAAGTTGCCAATGTGTTTAATCATCATGGACACACTATCTAAGCATTTAATTAACTTGTAAATGTTTTTCCCACATATACAGTACATAGGCACCTTTTCCATTGAGATGAAGCCAAGTTGGAAGAATGACATTGGAAAGGCTGTCAAACACCATCTATCCAAACTCAAGACAAAGGTATTGTGATGCTTCTATTTGTGTACGCTGGCTGTGTTATTATTATTATTCACTGCATGTACTCTATTGTAATTATATCCTATGGGAATTGTTGTATAGGATGTACAGTTATAATATGGTTTCCATGGTAATCTACACAGGACTCGAGTAGCTGTCAGCTTCCAGTCTCAATCCTTATCAACATGGAAGGGGTCAAAGTCCTCTCGGCAGACGGACGTGTAAGTTTGATTCGTCCATACTATCCTTACAGCATCATTGTGACGTACCCATACTAATTGCAGGATCTGATAATGGCCCACGCTCTGCGGAGGATTCTCTACTGTAGTGTGGACAGCAAGAAGCACCTGTTTGCCATGGTGTCAAGCAACCCAGAGACAGGCCCCGAGGGGATTTTCTCTCATGTGTTTGCTACTGCCAAAAAAGACCAGGTGATTATTGCCGTTTAAAGTAGATGTACTGTTATGGAGAGATGGTGATGCTTAGGAATCCATATCATGTGTGTGTGTGTGTAGCTGTTGTTGGGGAAACTTTCAAGCATTACATTTTGCAGGAACTGTGTATGCGTGCGTGTGCGTGCGTGTGTGTGTGGTAATTAGCTAGCTATGGAATGCATGTTGTCACATGATACTCCTAGTCACATGATACTCCCTATAGTCTACATGCAGTAGCTCCCACTCTTTACTACCCAATGGAGCATATATTTGGTGAGACTAATTTCATTAAACCTGATCATTCACCCCCCCCCCCACTCACTATTTGCTTTCAGTACACTATTCAGAAGAGTACCACTCTGTGAATGCAGTATATATCGTGTACCATAGACCTCTATCATACTCTTCTATATCTTTGTTCTTTCAGGCTAACGAAATCAACGAGCTGGTCGGCAAAGCTTTCAAGACCAGTTTCACGAAGAAAAGCCTCAGGAGACACAAACAGAATGTCAAGGACACTCCATGGAAAGTAGTCACGCCCCAAGCACCACCGCCACAGCTCACAGTGACCAATGATCGCCCCCTTCCATCTGCTCCCCTCCCATCTGCCCCACCCCCTGATATTGCCCCTCCTCTGGATTTCCCTCCACCTAGATCTCCCCTGGCCTACAACGTAGACCACCTCCTCATAGAAGCCGGACTACTAGAGGCTGATATTGGGAGGATGAGAGCAAGAATCGCTGAGATTGATACTCAGATAAGAGCTGTGTCAGGAGTGGAGGACGCAGTGGTACAGCTCACAGTACAACTGTCCACTATTCACCAACAGGTGGAACTCAAGACTCGACGACTTGCTGTAGTACAACAAGAGATACAAGCGACCGAAGCGGCGACCAGTCTACCATCTTATGAGGGGCTGTATCCGACCATCCCCACAGTGGAGTTAGCTGGGATATCTTTGGAGGATGCTGATTGGTTCCAAGAAGGGTTGCCACGGTGAGCTAGTTGTTTGCCCATAATTAGCACTGTATGTATTCAAGAAAAGATAGTCTACTCTTGATGTATTGTTTTGTGTCATAATTATAATTATTAAGCTGTTTTCTTGAGGATAATTGCTTAAGTGTGAATCACTCTTTAGAGAGATTGCCATGGAGATACTGTCGTATCAGCCAGAGGGTGGGTTCATAGTTCGACGGAGCAGTAGCAACCCAGGATCTTATGCTCTCTCCCTGAAAGCCCCTCAGGGCATCGTCCATTACCTCATCGAGAATGTCCCTCCGTATGGATTTAAAATTCAGGTAGGAGCACCACACAACGTATAGCTAGTGTACTTCATTTTATCAGTTTACTTACTGTGTATATGTACATATAATATCGAAGCTTGTTAGTGAACAGTTTCCCCCACTCGACACAAACACTACACTACACACACACACACACACACGCACGCACGCACGTACACACACACACACACACACACGCACGCACGCATGCACACACACACACACACACACACACACACACACACGCATACAGGGCGGACAAACAGTGATGCCGTCACTGGTTGAGCTAATCCAGCACCTCACAGTCTACAAGTAAGTCATTCACCAGTAATAATCGTCGTCATCATCTATTCTTTCTTCACTATCTCCAGAGAGAGCCTCCCCTGTACACTGAGCCTGGACACATCCAACCCAAACTTCCTACCCGGCAGGGGGGCGGGGCAAGACAGTGACAGCGATCCTGATGACATTGACTTCGGACAACCCACTCAGTACCATCTGCTGCAATAGAAAACTAACAGCTATGTATAATAAACAAAAATGCAATTTTCTTTTTTAATTCATCATGTTTTTTAATTAGCCAACTATATTAAATGTTGTGTTATTATTATTTTGACTTTCCTATTGACATAGTTATCAAAGTGAACGTAATCACAAACCTGCTTTACAAACGCAACAATTATTAATTAAACAACATGACTGTGATGAAAGAAAAAAACAGTGCACGAGAGATCACATAATATTATTATTGAATGAGGGTAGTAGGCTAGGAAAGAATTTGTCCATTCTATAGGAGGCCATGGAGTCACTACTGGTTGGACCGAGGGTCCATCCCACCATTCTGCAGTGTCATGTCTAGTGATGGCTGCACGGGAGAGAGACAAAAACAGATGAAATATCAAAAGGGCATTAGTTTCACAAGTATTATATACCATACACAGTCATGTACACTCAGTTCTACAACACTACTGTAAGCTGGATTCATAAAATCATAGGAGAGTTGAAAGTCTTAAAATGCACTGTCATCATACAATCAGGTTATAGCTCAACAATGTAGTACACACGTCACTCACACACACACTCACACACACACACACACACACACACACACACACACACACACACACACACACACACACACACACACACACACGTCACTCACACACACACACACACACACACACACACACACACACACACGTGACTGACACACGCCACTCACCATGACTCTCTCCCAGAACTCCCCCCTGGACGGTTGGTGGGGGATCACAGCAGGGGAGAACGACTGACCAGACACCACACTCGGAGGAACAAGGATGTTCAGATGACCACCCATTGAAACGTCAGGGGGTGGCTGGGGGTGTGGTTGATTGGGTGGGGCTTCAAACGTAGGCTGCCAGCCCAGTAGTTGCATGTTGCCAGTGGGAATGGCTGCCATGCCCGGAGGTAGAGTGTTGGGACGAGCCACAGTCGCTACTAACGGGTGTGAGGATGGATGATGAGCTCTGTTGAGCACACCGCCCCTCAGCATGGCTTGAGGCGCATTTGCTAGGATACTTCCAGGTGGGATAGCCAACGAGGGCTCGGCGTATCTTCGTTGTGCATTATCTTGGTCAAAAGTGAGAGTTCTTCGACTGTTAACTTCTCGTTCATGTATAACTGGGACAAGCATTGGAGGAGCTCCGCTGCCGCTGGCTCCAGGTGACATAGACGCGGACGGTGTGCTGTGTGTGATGTGTGCAGACGGGGAAGACGTTAAGTCAATCACAGAAGACGTATTAGAGCCCATTTCCGAGTCAGAGATATTAATCAGCACGGGTAATCGTAGGGGTCCCCCCCTATCGGACAAGTTTGACGTCATAGGGCCACCCGCTTCGTTGGTGGGTGAATCAACAAGTCCCAAAGCAGCTGTTGCCAGCGTTCGCAGTGGAGAGCCATTTGAGCTGCTAGAGGAGTCATGTTGTGATGATATCCCCTGGAAAATGACCTGTGGTGACTCCATCATCGGGGGAGTGTCCAGTGTGTCACTATCCTGGTAGAACATGGGGGAGAGGCTATCGCGAGGAGAGCTCGATACGGAGCCACTGCTGTCAGAATGAGCAATAAGCTGCCGACGATTCGATGGTCCTGGTCCATTGTCCGACTGCACCCACATTCTTGTTGAGTCAGCATTACTATTCACTGTAGGTTGACTCATAGCCATTCCAATGTTCATACCAGCAGGCTGTTCCAAGGAGATCAGGTGAGCCGGCGGAAGAGCCACAGACGGTCTGTTTTGAATCACCCCCCGCTCAGTATGAACCAGAGGCATGGGAGCGACATGTGCGGTTTGAAAGTGCTGGTGGGTGGGGCCGAGGCTGTGAATAATGAGATCCTGATTGGGAGCCGAATCTTGCGTTGGTCCATGTATTACTGGTTGTTGGATGACATTCACACTGACCACGGCACTGGGGTTCGGGTTGCCAAGGGTAACGGCGACGGGGACGTGCTCATTAGTCATTGGGATGGGGAGACCATGTGTGACGACAGGTTGCATGGAGAACGGAGCGGCGGGGAGGGGGGCAAAAGTGTAGGGGTACGAATTGGCCGGTAGATATTGTGGGGGGGTTGAGGGGAACGTGAAGAAAGGGACACTGTTTTGGACCCCCCATGGGTATGTGTTAAAGCTCTGTGACGTCTGCCATGAGAGGAGGTGTGGTAGGATGGTGGTCGGTGGTGCGTGGAGCTGGTGGTGCATGTGAGGGTGTGGGGCGTTTCTGATGGAGACGCCTCGATGGTGGTACTGGTGGTGTTGACGGTGGTCGGCCATTGATGGGGGGTGAGAGCGAGATGATTGACCACCTCGAGAGTGCTGGAGAGGGGGGGGGTAGACAATAGTAACTAGAGTGCACACACCATGTGATAGTCATGTGACTTACAGAGCCAGAATTCCTTCCCCTGCGAGAATTTTGCTGTAGAGACTGGAGCTTTGCCTGTGAGTAGGGTAAGAGCAGATCAGTGAAATTCAAACGCAAGGTACACACTAACTTTAAAGAATGTACTTACAACTTGTGCAGAATTGCTGTAGCGTTAAGTGTGCTTACGTGGATCTGACGGACTGTGTGACTGCTGAGGTCAGCAACTGTGGCCAGAACTCTCTTCTTTGACTCACTCCAGTGGAAGTATAGAACAGTGAGGTCTTGTCGACTATTACTGCTCTTCAGATGCAGGCCCACTGCAGCACCCTGTTGACAGACAAGTCACAGATTAATAGCGGCTAACTTCCTGTACAGTGGAGCCCAACACACACACACACACACACTGCAACAGTAATCTATATTTGTTGACTATAATCAACTTTCTATTATGCTATAAGACAAAGCAACTTCAACAGCTACTAAGAATGACTAACACTGCAAGAGGCTTTATATATGTACTCCACACACATAGCTACAAAGCACTATTGTGCTACTGTAAGTAACGGAGTATCTTAATACGTAATACAGTGCTTCACTATAAATACATTCCACAAACATACTGACCTGGTCTCCTGACTTCCCCTTAAGCAAGTTGACAAAGACGTTGCTCCTCTCCTTGACCAGGAACTGGAAGAAATAGTGGTAGGAGACAACCTCAGGGCTCTTGAGAGTGTCCTGGAACACCTGGGCTGCTCCCGAGTTGAGTGTCATCACATTCAGTTGGCTGCACCAGTTTCCAGTGTACCTGAGTGGAGGGCGGGGGTAGCTAGGTGCTGCTATGGCAAGTACAGTATATTGAAAACAGTATAACCAGGAGACCACTTTGCAGGGTTAGGTTAAACACATAGACTCACAATACTCAGCTATTCAATACATAGACATAAGGAAATGTGTAAGGAAATGGAAAATACAACAAAAGGTTTAAGGACACACACACACTACTACTGCTACATGCACACAATACAACAGACAGACAGACTTACATGTAGGACTCCTGAGTCTCATCCTTGGCCGTGAGGTAGCCAGTGAAGGGAAAGTTAGGGGCAGTCCCTTGGTGTTTCTGTAGTCAACAGCAACAAAGAATGAACAACGCAGTCTAGCCAAAATGGACATTGTACATGTAGGTTCAACATGCTATGGACTATCCTGATCGAAAGTATGCATAGAGATCAAAAGGCTTTTACTGAAAGCGTATAATTATAGCTTACATTTATCTTTAGTTTGATGTGGCCAGTCCATTTGAGCACCTCGTTGGCCTGAAGTGAAATAGACGGTATTTGACCGCATGGCTCAATACACACACACATACCATGTACATGCAGTGCCATAGTAACACACTTTAGTAGCCAGAGGTTCATTGGTGCATTGAAAGGTCACGTAGGAAAGGCAAGTACCGTTACAGATACAAGACTTAGATATGTTGACCATAATTATCTACATGTACAAGTCATGTACGATAATGCTTTCAATCTAAACACAAGTCTAGTTATGGCCACAAAGTTAGCTTTTTACATTTGTAGCAGGAGGGTATTGTTCTAACACTGCCAATAGTTACAGCTTACCACTGAAATATCACTGAGGATAGACTTAGGGACCTTGAGCTTGGAGCAGTGTAAGCGATGTTCCTCCAACTTGTTCAGGATAAAAGCAACACTGCACTGAGGGCAAAGCTGCGGCTTGTTGAGGCAGGAGAGAAGGTGGGAGGATATGAACTTCCTCTGAGCAGAATGGCCACATTGGTGAGGACACTCTATATGTATCAGCTCACACAGCTGCGAGTGACTCTGCAGGGAAAGCAAGTACAACAGTGATGCTATATCCGTGTACTTGGAACTGGATCTAATTATGAGAGCACTGACAAGTGGTCAGGTATTTCCTTCAGAGAGGGTATATTTACCCCCCTATAAAAAACTGGTCTCAATGTCAGGTTTCAGCTAGGAATTCCAACCATGATGAGATCAACACATTAGCATGACCTTTGGTGGTACTATTCATTGTGTTGTAGGAACATCAAAGTTTGAGTTACCAAACACCACCAGATATCACACATGGGAACCAGATTAAGATCGCACAAAGCAAATTTGAGTATCTAAACACTCTCACCAGATCATACAAACAACCTTTTGAACACATACAGATTATATCACATAATAGTACTCAAACAATATAATTAACTACCTGTAAGTCTCTCAGTTCCCCGTGCCAAGAGCAGCCGTGTTCATTAGCTGAGCACAACACGTTGAGACAGAGCACCTCTCTCTTGGCAAAGTTGTCCTTGAAGAGTTGCTGATGCTCCACTGCCATGTTGTCCACTGGGCATCTCTTGCCAGTCTCACTATATAGAGAGAAATGCACACATTCATGTTGAGGTGCTTCAATGCAACTGGGATATTCTAGCTAGACTAGGGGTAAGTTAAGTATTGCCTCAGCAAGCAAATACACGTTGTAATCTCTAAATTTGAAGCTGAAACAAGACTAACTGTCTTGGGAAGCAGTACATGTGGTTATGGAGGGTCTTTGAGGGATAGATTAATTTAGGTATAATGTGAAGATGAAATGAATCACCACTATAGGAAATGGGGCAATGGGTGTACAAAGAGAAACCATTGCAAAACAAAGCTGGCTCAGATAACCCATACTATACACATAGGCACGCCCCTACACCACACTAGAGATCTAGAGCACCTCTCACACACACACACACCCTTTACACTAACATACATGTATCTGACCACACATCTTACACACCCCACACCCCACACACACACACACAAGCAACTCTATCTCTTACGAAAATCATTGCAAGTATTAGAGACCTCTGTATACAGGCCATAGGTATTCTTAGCTATAATAGACAGGTATTTAATACCAGATGATCTAATGTTTCCTTTCTTTGGGATGGCTTTTGATTAAGTTCTGGGTACTGGATCATGGATCAGACTTCAAAGGCTTTTATGTCACCATAGAAACAATCAGTGATGGGATGGATGCATGTACAGTGTATGTTCACCTCATAATCATGGGTATTTGGTAGCACAGGGCAGTTGGTGTGAGCAGCCAAGTAGCACACCCCTAGGCTATGCCAACTACAATATTTACAGACACACCATCACCACAGGACAAAAGAGAGCAGATGTTACAGATTGATTTGCAATGCCCACCCAAAGTTCATCATTGAAGCAAGGCTTCTTCTCACACACCCTGCACACACACACAATGCCAGCCAGGTGTGCACTGTTGACTGTATACCCTCAAAGAGTGGCAATAGACAACTACAAACTGAGCATTCCTTAAAGGGAACCTATCAACATTTATCCTTCTAGCATTAGTATAGCAAGCTATAGTGCTATCAGTGGATTAGTGTAGTTGTTGTAACGTAGTGACTAATAACAACGACCTCAAAGTATCATTAAAGGCTCAGCTCTGTTTGACAAGCAGTTATAATACATGTAGTTACAACATTCTAGGATATTGAAACTATGGGAAGGCATGGCATTGTTTAGTACAGTGAGATCTAGAGTGACCACACATATGTTGAGAGAGATGAGATCACTTTAATAGCTAGTATCTTTAGACGCTAGGGAATTCATGGCTGGAGCTCTCAACACTCATAAGAGACTGGGACACTCCTACTGACTTACTGGGTAGAGTCATTAGTGTGCATGGTGCATGGGTTGTGTTCCCAGAATGAATGAATGACTCTTAGGAAGCAAGGCAGACAAAACAGTCATCAACAGGTCAACTAGAGTGCTTCTCCAACCAGAGTGTTTCTCCAACTAGAGTGATTCTCCAACTACTCATCACAAGTCAAACAACACACAGTACTACGTGTATTAGCCTCGATTCCAGGCCGCTTTCAAAAGGGCTAGGGCCTGGGATCGAGGCTATACATGTATATACCCCAGATACTATGTATACCGTATTACTAGAATATTTTGCTGGTGAAAAACCTTTGCGAATGAGCCAAATGAGCAGAAAATTTGACACTTTGCGATCTAACTATTGCGTTCTGGCAAGGATCGTGTATTTACTAGTAATAATTATTTTAGGTTTTGCGGATTTTAATGTTGCGAATTGATCAACCATCGCAAAGTTCGCAAATGTTTGATGCTCGCAAAACATTCTAGTAATACGGTAAAAGTATCACCTAGCTATATAGCTCTAATTAACACTGTCAGACAAACTCACAAACACACACGCATATGTGACCAACGAAACATGACTACGACCAATCCCCAATCCGGTATCCCCACACACATTTTAATGGTGACACTTACCCAAGAGCTCGTGTAATACAAGGGGAGCAGAATCGGTGTCCGCAAGGTGTCTGCATGGGCTCTCGCAAGGCTAACAGACAGATAGGACACTCCAATCTCTTGTTGAGAGATGGTTCAAACTTGGCATCGTATCCTTCCATGGCTATCTCAGTAGGTCACACTAGGCTCTCCGGATCAACCTTTCAATTAGATTTGATACAAAATTGTCTGTACCGTGTACAAAGTTTCAACAGTCTATTTTCGAGGACATCTATGACAGAGAGAACTAACTAGACCTTATGACACGGCCAACTAATATAGTGTCGCGACAGTAACTCGATACAGAGTGATAAACGCAGCCATATCCATACACAAACTGTCATCATTCATTATGTGTGGGAGAGACAAAATTTATCATGGTAAACATCATCAAGTGAAGAACTCACAAGCAGCTTCAAAATCATGAATATAATTTATATACATCTACAGTCAGTCACTGACCATCTAACTACTGATTCTTGTTTTTGTGAACATGTCTTTTCTTAACGTCTCTTTCAATAGTTTCAACTTTTCCTTGTTTCCCTCTGACTGCACCAGGCGTTTTAGTCTCCCTACCAGCCTGTAGTAGTAGCTGGGACGACGGTTGGTCTGGAAACAGAGCATACATGGACAGAGTCGCCATTAGCCCAGTGAAAAACAGTGCCCAAAGAATAGTCGGGGGATAGTAGAAATCAGAGTAGGCCCTCAGAGCAACGAGTACGTCAGACAGAGGGGTGGGGGGATAGGAGTTCTGTCAAGGGATAGATATTACAATAGTGAGTACAGTTACGAGTCATGGTAATATATGGGCACTGACTTTTGGGATGAGGTAGTGTTTTGAGACAAAGTCCAACAGATTTTGGTTGTCTCGTGTCAAGGAAAAGAGGTAGTCACTCTTTACATTTCGTTCCCACCAAACAGAGGTTTGGTTATAGCTATAATCAAGAGTATATAGATAAGATTTTGCTATAATACATTATAGATAGAATGACCTCATGAGTATTCAGGCACTGTAGAAATGAAACATATACACTATCTAGTTTCACTTACAATGGTTTTTGATGGTCATACTCTGTAAATTGATATGTGAACAGTCGAGCACGAACAAAGGTAGGGGGTGTGGCAAACGGTGGAGGGGCCATCAGACGAATCACTGGGAGATGGGGGGGAGGGGATTAACAATTGAGCTAGTACTTACACCCCTATCACGTTTAGAGCTAACAACTTTTGTGAGCATATTATAATCTACCTCACAGAATATGTTGCGTGCATGTGTACATACACTCACCCTCTTTTTGCCCCAGCAGTAGCTTGTGGGCGAGGTGAACTAGCCAGGGGTTGTTCTGATAGGTACCGAGTGCTGCAAACCACATCTGCCAGTCAAGGCGAGGCTGGTGGGGAGCTGCAAGTGATGGGAAGATACCACTAACTTATAGAGTACACCTGTTAGTGGCCCTGAGAACAATAGGGGTAAAGCCAACAGAAGACAACCACTGAAGCAATAGAGTGGAGATTAGGAACCTAAATGAGTTACATTATAATGGGAGAATGTTTACCTACAAAGGCAGGTGCTTTTGTGACATCGCCAGGTTTGTACAGAAATTCATACTCCTGCAAACAAAGAAAGTGGAAGTTGTACTTATTATTGAACTCTTTCAAGTACCTTCCATTCCTTTTCGTCCATGCTACCCTCCACAATCAGCTCAGGACGACCATCAACACCAGTCATCCTGCATTGGCAGAAAGAAAGAGTAATTAATTTGGTTAAACCTAGATATCACAGATTTTGATATAAATTAGCACTCTATGTTTAAACATGGTATAAAATACTTTTCGAGATTGGTCAGCTCATTGAATTTGGACCATCAGAACTTTATTTAAAGACTATTACTCTAAAATGAAGCATTCAAAGGGAGCTAGAACTAAACTCACTTCCTGAAGAGGCCGTAGGGATTGGTGACAGAGAAGTGGTCCATGGAGTCATGCAGGGTACGGAGGGGGGAAGGAATGGTGGAGTAAAAAGTTCGGTCCAATACGCCAAAGGAGGGGAGAGAGATGGAGAACATCAGCACGACAGCCATTGTGAAGAGAAGGGTTTGGAAGAGAGACCACAGCTTAGCTAGAAGACCATACTGGAGAAACGAGCTGTGTGTGCGTGTAGAAGCAATAACTAGCTACACAGTACACGTGTGTGAGAAACAAGGAATTGTGTACATGTACATGTATATAACGTTGCATACCTGAGCAGAGCACTGAGTACTTCAGTAGCCAGTGATAGAGCTCCCATTGCAGCCAGGAGCGGAATGGCAGTTTCCATAACAATATCGAAAGACTCATTGGAAAAACCTATTGGAAACAATAATGACTGTGAGTAGATAGAGAGACTGTGACTTACCTATTTTGGTATTGAGAGTCTTGTTGCCCAGGTGGATGTTGAAGTAGTAGACAGTGAGAGATGCCAACACACCCAGCACAGTGACAAACACTAGTCGTTGCACAGTGCCGCGTACCATACTCCCATAGCGACCAAACAAGCCTCGACTCACTCTCAATGAAAGAGGGGACCCAAATGTGGTAGAGGTTGCTACATATACAAACACCAATCAGATAAATAAGTGTCATTACATGAATTTGTCGCATCAAATTCTCAAATTCGTGACAACATAAAGATGTGGTACCCACGCTAATTTCACTCTAGTACAAATTCTTACCGTAACCAAGGAAACGGTCATCCACGAGTGAGAACGAGAGAGTGATAGTGAGGAGATTGAAGAAGTTGTAGTTGCCAGTGGCAATGATGAGCAGTTGTAGGAGCACTTGTGCCAGGAACCCGAGTAGTCGTAGTGATCGTACAGGGACAAAGAAGAGGAGAGGAGTGACACTCTCTATCCAATATGTGCCCACCACTCCGAGCTTGAGTAGCCATGAGGGTACGTGGTGAGCATACCAGGCCAGTGGAGTGGGGATGCACTGTAGGGAGAGAGTATCACAGTACATAACAGGTGGTGTTGTATACACACACAACTTGACAGCACTGAAAATAGCTTGTGTACGAATTGAATACGAAGGGTAGGGGTCCAATTATGCACACAATAGCAAAAATGGCTGGTCTTCAGCATTACTATAGGCAACCTACATGAATACTCATACTCACCTGACTCTCAAAGTGGTGATAGAGTGCAGTGAGATCCCACCAGGTGGGGCACTGAGACTGCAACTTCACGACCCCTGAGGCAAACATGAGTCTGAAGAGTAGCCAGCGAACCAGCCACAATGTCAGTCCATCATGGCAACGGGAAGCTGGTCTGAGAAGGAGGGAACATTAAGAATTTAGTATCTCACCGGAGCTTTATTTATGCAGTACAGTGAGAGCCTACCTTCTCCAAAAGACAAGATTGAAAGGTGCCACGAGTACAGCGATGAAGCCAGCTTCAAGAAGGAGGCTGTCCCTGCACACATAGAGAGGCAGACATGAGTACACGTCTACGACCATACAGTCCAGTCACTTACCATTGAAACCACAGGAACACCTGCCCCACCTGCACACACACACAATGACAGAAAACTATCAAACAAGGAACACACGCTGTATGTCTATATAAGTGCTCTTGGTGGTATAGCTGTGAGCTGGCTAGGCTAAGGCTAGGCTATAGTTTAAAGTCACTTTCAAATTTCATGTCAAAGCTTTTCCTCGCTAGTAAACGATTCATCAGGACAAAATGAAAGAATGAAATGAGCGAACTTAGAAATGTAATGTGTGTAGGATGGTATTCCAGACGAAAGACACAGACGTACAAACACGTTTAACAGGTTATTACTATCATGATTAGGGCTACCTAGGCCTAGTCAACGAGTTTATTACTACTATGATTAGGGCTACCTAGTCAACGTTCATTTCATTCTTTCATTTTGTCCTGATGAATCGCTTACTAGCGAGGAAAAGCTTTGACATGAAATGATGAATTTGAAAGTGACTTTAAGCTATAGCCTAGTCTTAGCCTAGCCAGCTTACAGATATACCACCAAGGAGCACTGTATGCCCATATAAGGATAGTAGTAAAAGAAACTGTATTACATACAGTACACTGTCCTTGGCAAACAAAAAAGGATCCTATATAAATATATTCGTCTACACAGCTATAGAGCAGTAGTACCTTGTAGACAGAGAGGTACAGAGCAAAGAGTAGACCATAGAGCAAGGAGCATCTCATTGCTCTGAACACCATCATGAAGAGAGAGAGGAGTGCCCCTCCCACACACAGGAGTTCCATGGCAACGGATGGGGACAAGTCGACTGATTGGTGGAACTGTAGCAGCGAGGGGAAGGAGACGAGACGAACCCACCAGCTAGAGTTGTCTGAAGAAGAGATATCAACACCAATTGTGATTGTCTTTTGATGAAAAGTTTATTACCATTTGCCGGTAGTGCTAGGCTCACTGGCGTCAAGCCATTGTCTCCATACAGGCCTGAGTAGTGTGATACAGAGGGTTATACATGAATGACAAGGTTTATAAATTGATTCTCTGTACTATTAACCTGGTATTTGTGTGTAGAGAGAAGCAAAGGCGAAGAGGTAGGTGCAGGCCATTAACCACAGGAAAACCTGTCTGGTACCCTGATGCTTCTCTGCAGAAATGGCCATCTCGAACCCTCGAAGTTCAGCTTAGGTTAGACTTAGAAGCACACTGGAAGCAGTAGCTAGCTCTCAACCACAACCTTTGTCCCTGGCCGGCCCTGTAGGAAGTAGTACAGTGTAGAGAAGCCACGTGGCTCCATTGGCTTAGCGATAGCAAAGTGGGCGTGGCTTGTAAAAATTACAAACTTTTTATACAAGATTGTTCCCTTTGAGCTAGGTACACATATACCTACAGTCAGGGTACAGCTATGGCGTCTCAAGTGGAGCTCCAGAACAGATATGCAGACCTCCTGAAGCCCATCAAAGACCTCACCAGAAATTGGAATGTCGATGTTGCATCTCAACTTGAGGAGTACATAGAGGAGGTGTGTGCAGCTGACCACTGTACATGTAGCTATGGCTTGTATGAGTACCTATACCGGGTCTGTGGGTAGTATCACATGAATCGATAAGCACTAGTGACTTAGGGTATTCATCACTACAATGCTAAATCTGAAATGGGCGTACAGTGAAACCCCTATATAAGGCCACTCCAAGTGATACTCTGGTTTCTGGTCCACCGCCCGCATCAGATTTTATTCTTGGATTTATATCTCATTATTGGATTTCTATCTCATTATTTCTACTACGCATGCGCAGAATGGTCCATGTGGTACAAAATAGTGTGATAATGATATTCATTTGCAAAATAATGAGGTGAAATTGATAATGACATAATGAGAAAAGCCGCCCGCCCGCATGCAATTAGAAAAACTTCAGGACCAGAAACCAGAGTGTCACTTGGAGTGGCCTAACGGACACCTTTGGGGAACAACAGAGGTGGCCTTTTGTTGAAAGTTTTTTTGTACACAAACTGTTCACTTAGGACCTGGATGCCTAGTCTTTATATAGCAGCTGGCTTTTGTTTAAGGTTTGTCATTAAGAGAGGTTTCACTCTGGCAGGGACAACTCTATTAACGAGAACCTCACTCATTTCCCACCCACACATGAGATTGTACTGGTAAATGCATCCGTGCTAATCCTCCAATGCAGATAGCACAGATCACCATTTCTTTTGACGATGGAATGACAAAGATGAACTTTGCTGAGGCTGCACTCCTCATTCAAGGCTCCACCTGTGTCTACAGCAGGAAGGTGAGCCTATGCCCTTACTAATGAGTTGTGAGAGCTCAATACCGTTTGCCCCACCACTCCTAGGTGGAGTATCTCCATGCTTTGGTCTACCAAACCCTTGACCTCGTTGCCAACAAGAAGTAAGTAACTGTTCAAAAACAGTCACAACCATTATATTAGCTATACTAGAGGTATGTTTCAATCATCCACAGGAAGCAGGGCCAGACCCTGCCCACCAATGGGGACGCTGACGCTGACCTCTCGTTTGTTCAGAGGATGGAGGATGATCAGCTGTTGTCCCTCGACGATATCCCAGTAGCTAACAACATCGACATGGATGAACAGATTGTTCCAAGAGTGAGCAATGGCAACTGTATCCAATCATAGTTGCTAATAATGCTGTCTCATCAATTCCTCCTCTCATACACAATTGTACTATACAACTGTCCTTGCCTTCTTCTAGTTATAATATTCATTGCCATACAGAAGTGTTTAGTATCCATATATCCATCACTCCCTCCCCACCCCCCCTCCCACACACACACACGCACAGTCTGTGTCAACCTTTTGTACTACAGTAGAACCTCCATTATTTGGCCCTCCATTATCCGGAACCTCGATTATCCGGCTTGGTAGTTTTCTTTTTAAATAAGTTCAGAAAATGGGCGTGTCCCTTAAATGCGCATGCGCGGTGCAGCTGTTACTATGGAGACAGGCCTGCTTACCTTCTGTGCATGCGCAGACAACCATGTGGCACTGCTGTTTATCAATAAAGTGGGTGGATCAAGGCGTGGTTTATCTATTCGATTATCCGATTATCCGGCCTGCCTCTGGAATCAAGGTGTCTGGATAATCGAGGTTCTACTGTATACCTTAACTTTTATATTATTCATTGTAATATAGTATCCATATGTCTACCCCCCCCCCCACACACACACACACACACACAGTTTGTGTCAACCATCCCCCGCACTCCCCTCTCACTGGTTCCACTAATGGATTATGAGAAGACCAACAGTATACCTCTCTACAGCAACACGGGGGAGCTCATTGGAAGCCATCTCGACTTCAAGGTACTTACCCCCACTTATTTCCCCATCCTCACACCCCTCACACCTCCGCCCACACAGATGAACACCAGTATCATCCACCCGTCGGGAGCGCTGTTATTGGAGCCATTGGAACACCTAGTGTTGCAGGTGGAGCTGAACGACGGCCGCTCCATCGTCATTAACCAGCACACACCTGCACATCACATCAGCAGTGAGCTATATAACTCTGTTACCTACTTTCTAGTCTACGAGAGCCCATTGTGACAATAAAGGTGTTATTGTCATTACAACACCCTCTAGGTCTCCTCCCTCCTCTGGCATCTGCTGGAGCCTCACCTGTCTTGCCGGACCCTCTCCCTGACCTGGACGATAGTGTATCGGTGATGGGCGGGGCTTGTTACCAGACCACACCCTCTCCAGAGCCAAGCCGGAGGGAAAGACGAGTAAGGATTGCCGAAGAGCAAAAACCGGACAATCCGTGGGCTTTATTGGACCCTCACGACCCTGGCAATGGAACTTGGAACAAGCCGTTCAAGAAAGGTACATGTACTTAGCTGTTGAGATCAAAGGATCTTTGTATACCATATCAAAGGGTTTCCTTTGCTACTGTAACCACATCAAAGTCCTTTGATTGTGTCTATTAATTCAGGAGTGACATATCGAGTGCCCCAATCACTCAAGAATAAAAAGGATCGTAAAAGGAAGAAGCCCAAAACATCCACACCCTCAGAGCCACTGGCAGAGTTCATAAGGAGAACATGTAAGAACACAAAATAATATTGTGCATAACGCCAATGTGATCCTTGTGAAAGTGAATTCATGTGTCTAAATTTGTTCTGAAATGACAATACTTAAATTTTTTTCTTCTAGTTTACTCCTGCTCGTGGCAGTTCCCCAAGAACCTTCTCAAGGTACCACTCTCCTCTGAGTTCGAGGCTCATTACTGGGAGGAGCAAAAGAGGAAGAGGCTGCAAAGAAAGAGAGAAAACCTTGCTTTAGTGAGTCTATATTAATATCGTAAAACAATACACAGTAAAACTGCACGTCCATACAATGCTGCTAGTGGCCTGGAGTCCCTTGAAACACAAGTACATATCATACAGTTACATGCATACTAACCTCCTCCCTCCCCCTCCACAGAAGCGGCTTGGTCGAGATGAACCTGAGAGAATAGAGGAAGAGGATGAGGACAGTCTAGATGACTACCAGCCTCTGGGCGGAGGTACGGAGCGGTCTATAGTCCTATACAATAGTCTACCCCTCCCCCCCCCACACACACACACACAGACCCCCCTGATGATGATATGGAGGCTGCCGTCGAGGGGGCTTTCGAGGGATTCAACCAGTCTGGGGGGCACAACCCCTTCATGGGGGTGGAGCCAATGGGTGAGAGATTCGTATAGTTGGCCATTGAATTGGTAATTTATTATTATTATGCGCTTTTCAGCATTGGACGACTCTAAGAGTGGTTTCCATGGTGAAGAGAGAGTGGTCCAATCATACGAAGACCTTGTCAGAAACTATGTGGTGAGCTACAGTACACTACATCTACCTGTACTGTTTAGTCTGGCTCAGTATTCAGTTTCACTGTACACATAACCTATACACATAATTACTATTGGTATTTGTATGATAATTAGCGCTAAGATTAGACACTAGTTGATAAGATCTACATGGGAAGTACATGGGAAAAGTGCCTCAGAGCAGGTATACTATGGGACTTAGTATACCTGCAAATTTACTTAGTATACCTAGTATTCCGTTGTCAAGTAATTGTATTGTAGTCAAGCGGTTTGCGCATGCGCACTAGTATCTAGACACTGTTTTGGAGGTGTCCATGTGATTTAGAAGCCCTCAGCCACTTTAGTACCCTCGCTACGCTCGGGATACTAAATCAGTGCCTTTGGGCTTCTAAATCCCATAGACACCTCCAAAACAGTGTCTAACTATTATATATTTGATGAACATTTTTGCATTGGCTGCATGCAGAACTCAAAGAGTGGCTAATGATCGACCATGATTGTTGTTAAAAACGATCGATGCCAAAAGTTCAAGCCTAAGATTAATGGCTGCATCAGTAGAGTATTGCAGCTCTCTTCTCACTGTTGCAACTACCACTTGCAGCTCTCTTCTCACTGTTGCAACTGCCAATAGCTAGCGTTCTAGTGCAGAGCTAAGTACTAAGTAGAGTAGCAACACTCCATGGACAAGTTTGGCTACACACTCTTCTGAAAAGGCTGCAATGGCATTCCAAAACTAGGCATAACTCGAGAACGAAGCATTATTTTGCAAATCCACGAATTAAAATCCAAGTAAACATGACTAGAATCCTATAGAAATTCTTACTTGCACTTGATTCATCCTTGAGCAGCTGTAGCAGTCTACACAGACACACAAACACACTACCGTATACCTCGCTTGCGCTTGCGCACCGAGGCATAATGAAGGGGTCACGTCCAAGTTATGGCCAAACTATAGTTTCATTCTATGACAGTAGAATGGCTCAAGTACCATAATTATTACTAGAATGTTTTGTGAAAACCTTTGCTAAGAGCCAGAAAATTTAACACTTTGCTATCTATCTTTTTGCGTTCTGTCAAAAATCGGGATTTTATACAAGCACCGATATATGTTTCTTTTGCAAAGCAATCACATTTTCGCAAATTTGGATGATTATGTTTGATGCTAGTAAATCAGTTTTCTATATAGCTCTTATTTTGAGTTGTTCACTTCATGGTTGGAACTTCACTGCCAACCATTACTTAATAATGTCTAGCTCAATATTCATGTACACATAACCTGTATACATAATTACTATCTCATACGTAAATCATAATTAGGAATAACATGATTATAATTATAAAAGATCAGTAATTCTAACAAAACATTGTGCACATTGTGTATATATAAGCCCCCTCTGCATATTTTGTAGGTATACAAAACTCCATGTGTGTGTGTGTGTGTGGTAGGCAGTAGTAAAGTGTGATGCACACAGAGGCTAGTTAAATACAGGGGAATTTGGAGTAAAATAATAATAGATCTATAATAGTCAGTTTGGTGCCAAAAGAGTTACAGAAATTCGGATTCTGCATATACTTTGAAGGTAACAGCGTCGTAGAAGAGCATCCACTCCTCTACCACATCGTGACGTGCAAAGTTCTCGCATTTTCTCGCCTCAACCATCATACCTTCCGTGACCCTCATCTGGGGGGTGTCCTCGTGGAAGTACATGTACGCTTTGGGGTTGGGGGGAACCCCCTCGTTTGGACTGCCGCTCTCGAACGTGTCGCTGCTTCGGAGGATTTCGATGATTAAATGAAAGGGGAGCTCAACCGGCCAGTTTAAGTCATCGTCGAACTCTCCCCTCATCAAACAGAGTGAGGCAGTGATACAGGAGCCTTGCCCAACACCGTTGCCATTAGAATCGATTGCAACGCACATTTTGTAGCCGTCGGCAACGTAGAAAGGAGAGCTGTACCAAATCTTGCCGGTACGCTTGAAGTCCGAGTAGTTGATCATTTGGAACGTGATTGGCTGCCCGATTTCTTGCAGGTGATAACTGTCGTCAGTGAGCGAACGAATCGAGTGTACGGCAAATCGTTGGTTTTCAGTGCACGTTTTGATGAGCTCTTCAACGTTTGTACCAATGGCCGTCAATCTTCGGTCGATTAATTTTTTTCCGGACTCTTCTCTTGTGCGAACTTCAGACATTTCCGCTTGTACCTTTCGTAGCTCTCTGTCTGCTGACTCGGCTCTCGAACGAAGAGCATCAAAGGACTTGGTGACCATGTCGAGATGGTACTGTGTGTTGGTGCTCATGTGCTCCTGGAAATCCTTCTGCACAATCTTGACCTGGCATCCGGCACTCTGGAATGGACACTGGACTGGCTTCATCGGACAAGTCTGCTCGTGCTTCTGGAGCTCCGATCGTTTCACAGTTTTCTGGCCACAGTTGTAGGGGCACTTGACTGGGTAGTTTGGGCAGACGCCATAATGACTGCCGGTGATGACCTTGTACGTATTCTCAAGGCTGCAGTACTGACATTTGACTCTCCTCTGAATGCACTGCTTCCCAAGATGCTCCTTGATGTCCTTCCTCGAGATTGTGTGCCCGCACTTGTTTGGACAGGGGATTCCTTCGTAGGCACACCCCTGAGCGGCCGAGAGATGATTTTTGAGCCCTGTCATGTCCCCCGTCCACTTACAGCCCTGTTTCTGATGAGGGCAGTGGATCTTGAGCTGGTTTATCCTTTGTTCGAAATGAACGTCTCGGAAATGGTTGAAGCTCGGTGTGCGGCAGGTTGGGCAGGTGTAGTTGGAATTGATTCGTTTCTCGATGCAACCTTGGCAGTAGTGTTGTCCGCAGCACACCACTTGTCGTGGGTCCTTCAAGACTTTGTTGCACATCTTGCAGACAAGTTCGTCCGGAATCTTCCCTGAAAACTCGAACGAGTATCCATTTTGTGTGCTCTGTTGTTTTGTCAGTGTTCCACTGTTCATTGTCATTATCTGTGTTGTGTAGAAAGTATAACAGTTAGCAAGTTGTCTAGACACTGTATAGTCACCATGTGTGGCATGTGTGTGCGTGGTATCAGTTACCATGTGGTTGAAAGGTTGATTAACTGCCTCTAATGTATCATGTATGAAGGAAGGGGAGTGTTGCCAATGTAAATATTTAATGTAACACAAACTGACAGTGATACGGTTGAGTGGTGTAAGTGAGTATAGTAGTGGGTAGCTGTCAGTAAGTCGAGTAACAATATGTCGCAAGGACACCTAACTCTTACGAAACTTTTTTAATTAAACTAGCCGTGGTATTGTATCTTAGCTACATGTAGAGGGGGCTAAGCAAACTGTTAAATTAGTTGTCCAACCCTACAAGTGTGGGTAGTAACATTCCATGGATACCTTGCTTGTGCTCTGATGTAGGACCACACCCAAATAGCCTGTTATCTAAGCTTTGTTGCACGTGTAAATGGACTATTGCACTACAGAACCTACTAATTGAATGTCGTATTTGACAACTTTTGTCTAGATTTTCATATGTTTGGGGATTGTGGGCTCAATGGTAGTCACTTATTAGCCATTTGTTTGCTATCACTGTTGGCTTGCAAAATTAGTTTTGTCTACCACGTACGTACATGTGCTCTATTCTACTAACTAATTAATCATTTCTATGCATGTCGCGTCACTAGAAAGCTTTTCCACGATAGCTTCAAAAGACTCTTGTTCCCCTTGATATTATGACCCATTTTCAAACAGAATGGTATCTGGTATAAGTATCTTATAGTGCCAAGGAATTAAGCTCTCAAACTATACATATATTAAGCTAGTATACCTGTACAATAAGCTTTACAATAATTATTGTTATAATTAGCTGCTACAGCCTATAGTGTGTGTGCTAAACAATACAAACCACTTGAGCTACTTACTAGTACAACATCAACTACAAACACCCACTTGTTCTTACAAATGTACAAGCCAAGTGAAGTAAGTGGCCAAGTGAAGTAAGTGGCCATTTCTAGACAATGCATACCTTTGTAACTTTATTCCACACTGAACTCTCCATTAGATCAACTCTAACAACTTCAGGATTGCTTTCTAGCCTAGATTAGACTGTGTTAGGCTTTATATTGGGCAACACCCACTGGAAGTTTGGTCTATAGCTACACACACAAACAGCCTCACCTCTTAGTACTCTCCCATATGGCTTTTGTTGACAATGAGTGTTCAAATGTTTGTTGATAGACAGTCAATAAGCTTTGCATTCAAAATGGGCTTGCCTAATAGCTAGGATGTGGGTGTATCACTAGGTACTCTTGTGGTTTTGAATAGCGTAATGCTCAGGGGAGCCGTGAATATTGTTAGCCCTACCTAAGTACATTCCTAGTGCCCATGATGTTATACACCCCCATATCACATTTTCATACGCCTCCGGAACTGGTTATTAAGTCATTTGATAAGGTCATAAGCTAATTAATCGTGAGGTCAAAGTACAGGTTAACTGTCGGCTTCTAAAATTAAACACTGACCACTTAAAGTATGTGCTTTTAAATCTGTTGTAGCTAAATCAATCTTCATACAGAGTATAGAAGGTCTGGCAATGCCAGCCATTATGCTTTAGTCTGAAATAAATTGCTACAGCCAATTAAATTAAATTACACATGAATAATTATACTCTCTACCACATGAATCTGTTCTAGTCTAGACTGACTTTATTCCTCTCTTTCGCCGAAATGAAACGGATGGAGTCTGTTCTGGTACACATTTGCTCTTGCTTGCTCACTAGCTAGTACTACTAAGGTGGTCTCTGTCTGTCTTTCTATGCAACTGGGGCTAATAGCGCAAACGCCTCTCTATTTGTTTACTCCCCAGTGGGTTGGTAAGCTCATGAATATTGTTATAGTTGACCACAACACTGGGAGGTACGAAATGCCTCATTAGCTAGCTATTCGCAATAATTGTTGTTCTGTAACATTGAATCATTTCATTTTCTGACTGTGCTTTCTTGTCACCTTTGCATTGGCAGCATACCAACCTGTTAACACTATCTTACTTACCTTTAGTGGAAAACAGTTGCTCTGAGTCTTGAACATAACTTTGTACGTCTTGTCTTGCTAGTTGCAGTGGTAATGCAATTCATGTGCTACACAAATACTAGAAGTTGTGATTTTAATACCCTTTTGGGTATACCTCTGTACATGACATCACTCCCACCTCAGGGTCTCATTTCTGTTATTGGATACTCCTGTATATTGAGCGCCTGTAATCCCAGTATGTCACAGTCTGTAAAGTGATGACTGTTTGAGTAGGTGATTGTTTGACCACAGGAATGAGACACCCGCTGTCCCCAACCACGCAAAACGTGGTATATGAGACTGTGTATATGAGTCCTCTCTATTGAAATATCACGCACACTTTGTGAAAACAACCTGACACTGTTGTTGTACATTGCATCAATGTGGCTAGACTAAGTTACATGCACTTATTGCAAAATAGTAGGTTGTTTGGAGCATGTTTTGTATAACCATCGTTTTATGTTTGTATGTACGGTGTCTTTGTTCTCTTGGTAATGTGTACTTGTTGGGAGTGGTAGTCATAGTATTGAGCAATGGTGGTGTCTACAACCACAACCTGCCTGTGCATGATTAGACTAACCGTACATGTAAGTGAACCTTCATAACATAAACATTTAGGAACTTTATGCATTAAGTATGTGTGTGATAGTTTACTGACCCCCTGACCCCAGGATAGAGTGTCACTGCCTCCTCATTTTCGATACATACAAATGTATATAATAATGTGTTCATTTCCTGCAGGAATCCACCATGATGGGTGTGGCAGCGTACATGCAACAGACTGACCTCTCCAAGAAGGTCCAGAAATGGGAGGAGAGAATCAAACCACTTCTCATCAAGGAGGTATTATAGCAACAATCGCTTGTGGTGTGTGCATAGCAACCAATCACTTGTGGTGTGTGCATAGCAACCAATCACTTCTTTGTTTATGTACCCTCAGGAGCAAAGACCTGTGTTTGACATACACAAGTATGGTGTCAGTGTTATTGACCAATTCAAGCATTCAGATCCTGACAAAAGTTAGCCCTAATTATTAAAACGAATGCACTCTGAACACTGTTGTTCGTTTTCAGAGAGAGAGCAGATGTATTTTAGAGAGATAAGTAGGAACAAAGCTGAGTCAGAGATTTGCAGACTCTTTGCGGCTACTCTGCAACTGGTAAGAGTGCATGCTTTCATAACTTAATTATTTATTTTTGCTTTTCGTACAGGCCAACGATGGGAATGTGCTAATAGAAGCAGAGGAACAGAGCAACGGAGAACAAGTGGTCGATTCTATGAAACTGACTTTACTATCCTCAGAGATATCCCACAAAGTGTCTGAGTTTACTGCACCCTCCCAAAAAAACAGTAGCTAGTGTAGCTAGTTAGCAATTTTATTAATTCGATTTTATTCTCATGCAGTTTTCCATTCCATGTCAGGTTATAAATCGAGGGCGTGTTTTGATAGAGGAATTCCCCTCCCAATAGAGGTGGGGCTAGTTTCCAGCGCAACAAAATTAATGATATTCATTGACTCATAGGCCAGCAAAGGAGCCCCACCCTCTTTGTGCAAGTTTTAAAATGGATTTCACTCCTGACTCCATCGAATTTGCTGGTTCCTTGGGAGAGTCTCTAGCAAGTAATTCAGCACCTGAATCTGTCATTGACTGTTCTCTAACTGTTCAAGAGCTAACTCCATGGGAGAAATGGGTCATAAGAAAAGCTCAGGAGGAAAAAGACAAGAGGGAACAAGACCGACAAATTAGAGTATGTAATGGTTGCATCAGAACATAATTCAAAAGAACATTTCTCGCAGCAAAAAGAGAGAGAGGCTGCAAAGATAGAGAGGAAGCTCCAGCACGAGAAGAGAAAGAAGTGTGAGAAGGCGTACGGAGAATGGCTGACAAACAAGGCCAGGAGACAAGCCACTAGTGCTCAGAGAGAGAGCAGTGCTCTCAAAGATAAGCTCAAGGAAATTGATAAGGTAGGTGAGTCATTGCTTTACTAATAATTTATGTAAGATATAGCAGTGATTTGTTGCTGGGTAACATCATCATGAGTGCATGAATACAGGGTACATTGAATAGGTGTAGCTATATTATGTACCATAGGCAGACGGTCTAACCATCTAACTAAAGAGGCTAACACAGGTTGAACTATATACCAAATGGAACTTACTGGTTCTGGCCGTATTACAGATGAGATTTACCTTTTACAACTTTAATGCTTGTATTCGCCCAGAAAAAACATGCTGTTGAAGACAAAGCTAAAGCAGGCTATGAGGAATGGTGTGCTAAGAAGAAAAAGGAGAAACTAGTTGATGAAAAACTGAAGTTTGAAGAGCAAAAAAGACAGGTGAGAGTTTCCACTTAATGTGAGAGCTCATGTTACTGGTTTATGCTTACTCCTGCAGACCCAGATGGAGCAAGAGAAAAGGGAGAGGAGTGCGAAGGCATACAGAGACTGGATGAGAGTTAATTACAATAGACCTGTTGAAACAGACTGTTGTTACCATAGATTTAAGGAAAGACAAACATTTTAACTTCAACTCACATGCATCAGATCATCATTTTTATTAATTAACAATCAAGTTGTCCATGTAAAAATGTAAAACCTTTTCCATGTAAAAATTAAAATCAAATATATAATTATATAAACAAGTTTTGGGGTTTTGTTACATTACTACATAATTATGTCTATCAGTTCTTTTGTATTCCACCTGTGCTTCTTAACCACCGACCTACTTCAACATCTTTCTTGAGCATCTTCTTGCCATGCTGTTGAGCTCCTCCCACAACGTATCGGGTGGTTGTTGACATCCAATTAGTCTCCTTTGAGCGGTCGAAGGGGTCAGTGGGTGTCCAGTACCAACCATGGCTCGTCGGCGTATACCAGAGAGGCGATACGTATATGCTCGTGTCAACGGACACCTTTTGAGTTTCTTCTTCCAGACCACCTGTGACGGTGTATGCTCGGGAGTTTGCATCAAGTTTCGGAGGCTTGGGACGGGCAAATCCTTTGTCGTCAGCTTCAATTTCCTCTTCATCCTTATCATCTTCATCCATGGGGCTCACAAAGATGAGGCTCTTATTATCGATGGACGCACACTTTGCTAAGCCATGCTCGACAATTCTCAGCTCAGAGTCGGGGTTGAATCGGACGGGATTGGAAACTAGCTTGACTCCAGGTCTAGCGCTGTAGCAGTGCATTCGAAGAGCCTCTACAAGAACTTTTGAAGAGAGAGCAACGTCATACTGGCTGGTATTTTGAGGTGCTTTTCGTTTGTGAAGCCCGATCACTTTCCCATCACGCAATGCAAGAGGGGAACCCCAAGAGCCAACATCAGAGGAGCTAGTGTGTAAGATGTCAAATCCGTTGTAGCGAAGAAAGGTACCATTGGCAAACCGGGTCTTGTTTCCAGATTGCTGCTGTATGACTAACACCTCTTCCCCTCGAACTCCCTCCCAGTCGGTGGAGAGCGTTAGAAACAGTCGCTTGTGTTTCTTCAGTTGATCCACCTCTGTCTCTGTGATGTGAATGAATGTGGCATCAAACATAGGGCATGTGAAACGAAATCGCATCTGTGGATCCATCCGAGTTTCGAAAGATCTCTTCTCTCCGGCAACATTTGTCACAAAAGATAGTGTAACTTGACCAGACTGAAGCTCATTGGAACCCAGAGTGTAGTTGTTAGTCAGTATACCATACACAAAGTTCTCTGGATCATTCTCCAGGGGAAACTTGCACAAGAAGCCAAAGCCCCATGATTGTTCAACACCCACTTTGCAGACAGCTTTGTGCAGATCAAAGAGGGAGCTGAACGGGCTTGTATCACTGGTAGCTGTCCCCATGTACCGCTCATCGTCGGTTTGCTTTGATGCACAGCCTCCCATTTCTGTCTATCACCTGCATAAAAGCAATGTCACCATGCAGCAACATATGAGAGAATAGAGCTTACCAGTTAGATTCTATGCGTTGCCTTTCTCTAGCTATACTACTATATATGTACTTACCAGCCCCACCCCCCTTTGCTCTGCTTACCAGCCCCACCCCCCTTTGCTCTGCAACAAACACTCCCACCTTTGACACCTGATCACATAATTGGCTCAATAAACAATTGGATGCCATAAAATTATTGCCAATCACAAATTAAATAAAGTCTCTAGAGCTGATTGATAATTAGAATACATACATGAAACATTCATAATAGTATAACACAGAAATCATGTGAATATAACGAGAGTACATGGTGTCTACGAGATCACTTTAAACATCGTTCAAAGTATGTGGAGCCTACGTAGCCGCCTCTCATGGATTTGGCTACATTCTGTTCAAACAAGCGTCTGTTCTGTCGAAGCACCTCGGCTGCGTCTGTACAAAACAACAAAACATAAATTGATACATTGTGTAGAAGAGTATTGGTTGTGTAGTTACATACATACCTTTGTTTAACGGGTCATCAGGGTTGGGTTCCAAGAACAGAAACTGCAGGCCATATATGATGGAGTTGATCGTCAGTACGGGTTTCCAGTCTTCTCTATAAGGGAACAAAAGATAATACTTATGTATATCAGTGGAACAGAATGTACGTTGTATGTATAACTATATACACACACCTTAGGATATTGAGACAGACGTTGCCCTCCAAGTCAATGTTTGGATGGTACACCTATATATAGAACAAATTCACTTAACCTTGTACCTAGTATATGTAATGTACCTAGTACATGTAATAATAAGCCCGATGATTTCAACACGCAATCAATATTGTACATTCTCACCTGGGTCTCACATTTCACTTTAGGAGCATCATGAGGATATCCTGGACCTACCTGTGGGTAGACAGTTAATACATATATAATTATATGAAATATCTACTATACAACTTACTTTAAAACTGAACGCAAACTTTCCATTCCGATAAAATCCCTGAAGATTAGTGAACGTATAAGGAACAGTATTATTGGTTGTACTAGCTAAAGCAGAACGTACCTCGTCAGGACAGATTATGAGCCTAAAGTTTAACAGGTCATCAGGATCTGTAAATTCCAACTGACAAGTCTTGGGTAGATTAAGCTCTGCAATATCTACACATGTAGGAACTCATTGATTGAGGTATGTGAGGTATAGTGTCTACACAGTACACACACAGACAGTACCTTTCTGTACTCTTAAGTATGCCGCACTGGTCTTTTTTGTACTTTGTGGGTTAGTTCCAGCCTTTGCTTGCTGCTTCAGTGAGAACAGTTTGATCATGACCGACTCGACTGGGGTGGTGGTGAGTGCATGACGAGTGCAATAAATGATCAGAATCATCAAGACTATACATTTATGTCCCTCCAAAGTTTATGAGTAGGTTTATGAGAGTATCTACTATTGATTTATGTACAGCATACCTTTCCTCTTTCCTAGACAGGGCAGCAGGGGGCTTCAGCTTTTCTGACCACTGGGGTGTTTGGGCATTCTCTCTAATAAAGTAAACTGCCTCATATTTTAGAAATATTGAATAATTATTTTCCAAACAATGCCCACCAGCCAGAACATTTTTTTACAGCTGCAAGAGATATGGCGCCAAATACCCTCTATTTAAGAAAGGAGAAGCTCCAGTGTGACTCATTTGTCGAGCCCGCAGCCTTTTGGAACCTCTCAAGTAACAATGTCTTCAAGAAAACGGCAAAAGCAACACAATGTTCCTTCTAGAAAGAGAACTAGGCTTGGTGACATCTCAAACTCCTCATATCACAAGTCACAAGCAGATACATGTATCCCCTCTTCTCCAAAATGCTGTATCAACCAACATGTGCCTGAAAATGAACATCAGCTGGAAAGCATGGATACCTCCATGTACTGCTCAGAGAATGTCGATTTCTTACCTATCACGAGGAAGCAACTGGCTCGTATGAAGAAGTTTCAGAGGCTGGATCCCGGTGGCTTGTTCAACTCTCTCCCTCCTGAAGTCCTTCACAAGCTGTTCTCAATGCTGGACCCTGAGAGCATGCTGTCTCTGTGTCTGACCTCCACTGTCCTCATCTCGTACGTCCAGGGCTATGTGTACACCTCCGCTGGACTCTCTCACATTCTACCCCCTCTTGTGACCAATGACATGGATACTGTCTCCAAAAGAAGCTTCAATCTTCTCGGTGAGTTTATTTTCAATTTTGTATACTTTATCATAATTATCAAACTGTTTTCTCACTGCAGGAATGATAATAAAAGCAGTGACTCTAATGGATACCTTCAAGAACAGGCTCAAAGTTGCAGCTTTCTTCATAGACAAGGTAAACAATTATTGTTGAGAAAGTATTGCATGCCCTGTATAATAATTATAGTGACTGTGTTTTATTTCTCCAGCTGCATCCGGTCTATTTGTCGATATACCAGCTCCTCTCCCACAAAACAGCTTACGAGTGCTTTGGAGCAGCTTTGAACGCTTTTGTGTCGGGCTGGGAGGATTGTGCCAAAACTAGAGTCTATGAGCTAGTCAAATCTAAATCGAAGTAAGTGGATTCCATTGAAATGTATCTCTCTTTTAACGTATTATTTTTTCCAGACTCATTGATAGGACCAATACAGTGCTTCAGGCCGTCCCTGGGTCCCTTCCTTGGCAAGAGACAGATGTCCGTGCTCTACACAGAGAGGTGTTCTTATGTCCAGTAAAATCTGATGAAGAGTATGGGCTCTGGCTCTCTCTTATCCTCAAACCGTGGCCGCTTGTATTCCAAGCCAAATTGCTGTATTTGCTCACAGCCCCAGGGGATGACAGTGGAAAGGTGTACTGGATAGAGTCTTGTGGCTGCTCTCATCTCCAACACACGTCTAACGATAATCTGGACTTCTCTGAACTGGCACGAGCAATGAGAGTTCTCTACCAAAACAAGGCTTGGACTGAGGACGACATTGTTACCATTTTCAACGAAATCACATGTAAGTATTATTGCATGTGTACGTATTATTTTGCTCTAATTCAGCACACTCTTTTTTTGTGGTATGTTTTTACATTATTTTTCGCTTTTGTAGCCTCTACTCCGAATGGGTGGTGTCTGGAGAATGTGGCCATGCTGTTGTTCGGCTGTGGTACTTCCATAGTGAAAGGTTTCCTGGGAAGCAAAGCCATCAATGGACACGTCAACGAGCTGGGCACGATCCTATTCTTTATGGCCAACTGCTGTGTCAGTGGAAATGTCTCAAATGATGATATTGACGAGGACATTGTGTAAGTGTATTCCACATGTGTAAGAATGATTTTTAATATTTCTCTATCTCTATACAGGTGGTACATTCACATCCTCTCCTATGTGACCCAGCTCCTACCAACAACAGACAACAAGAACAAATTCATAGCTGACCTTGTTGGGAAGTGGCAAGCTTGTCTATTGACTCAATTTGAAGAATATGATCCCATTTCTGCCTCTGATGAGGGTATGTTTTAATAGCCAGGGACCCTCCACATTGATGCACATGTACTGTGCTCTTGATAGTTTGCACTTGTTATTGTTGTTCATTCTTGTAATGTTTTTGTGTGTGCAGAGCTTGTGGACTTTGTGCAAGAGTTTCATTCCACTGTCTCCTCCCTAACAAGACTCTGCCAAAGCCTCCTACAGATTAAAATACAATCTCTCAACAACTAGTAGCATACTAGTATATTCTCTATGTGATCTGCATCATTCTTTATTATGTATTTGTTTGTGTAGTTGATATTCTCATACATATTGACATGTGAACCATTCATGATGTAATGGACATTGTAGCCATTTGTGGGTAATGATCAACGTCTGTGGTTGAACAAAATGAGATTCACAGGCAGTCTATTAGCCAGCACACCCCCTTACTACTTCACTTTGACTCTAGCTAGCTACAGAGAGAAGTAATTGACTGGACTGCAAGTTTTAACTAACTCTACTGCAGCTAAAATGTATTACTGCTATGCTCTTTTATTGGTAAGCAAGGTATTTGCAGGAAGTGGATGGCTTTGTGCTAGTAGTCTTAGCTAAGTTTTATATAATAAATGCAGCTAAGAGTATTCCTATTCCACACTGCAGGCATTAGTACATCCTGTGCTGTGTGACTACAGGCTGGAGGTGGAGCTGGTGCAGTACACTGGCACTGGACTACTGGGGGATGGGAGTTGTTGTGACCTAGACTTGGGCGATAACAGATGTGGTAATTCGGATACCTGTGATTTAGACTTCTTATTCAGGATCCAAAACATTGGAAATCAACAAGTGAATTTAAACGCACAAACTAAAGGTGCTGGGCGCTACATAGATATAAACAGTATCAACTTTGTCAACTGTGAAGAGTTACCCACAACCACGTCAGTAGCTGCCAGCAACCCCCTGACCTTTGACATACCCTCCAGCAGTTGGTCGAACACTGTAAGTCAAATACTCTATTGCATTGTATGTTGTATTTTTGTGCATGTGCTATTATAGGAACAACTCAGAGTGACGGTTAGTGCTCGAGATTATGACCCACCTGTTGGAGCTGGAAGTCCATCCTTTGGAGAAATAGGATCACCTTTCATTGACTTTGATCGACCATCCGCTCCCAATGAGCTGTTTAGTGACATGATGTCTCGTATACATGGGGGAGCCACAATCAGTTATAGATATCGAATCATTTGCACTGATGGTTCGTGCGGAAATGATTGTTCTCAAACTGTGAACTGTCCTCAATGGCCATCGGCATGTGGTGATGGTATCAGTACATTTACCACACAGGCTCCCAACACAGACCCGAGTAGTCCCACAGACCCTTGTTCACAGTCTCCCTCCCCTTGTCTTAATGGTGGATTGTGTATGGTTAGTTTCTTCCAACAAACGTTTTGTTATTGTTTTTAAGAATGTATAGCTTGATTTGTTGAATATTCCCTTAACTAGTACAGTTGCCACCTGGTCCCAGGAGGAAATGCTATGTTTTCTCTTGACATGAGTAATGACTATCATTATACAACACTGCAGGGACTTTCAAGCGTGGTGTATCAGTGTGACTGCACCAGTACTGGATTTGAAGGTATGCTTACACACACTTGGTATGAACAAGGGCGTATAAAAGAAGAGAGGGCATGCAACTCACTATATATCTAGTAGCTAGCAGAATTCAAACGTGGGCGGATGAATGTGCATGATGAAATATAGAAATGTTGAACTCTGCTCTTTTGCTGTTGCATGCCCTCTACACTTGGTATTAAGTTTTAGCTGCTACTTTTTTCTATAGGTATAAACTGTGAGACCAGGAGCACATTACAGACAGATGCCCCTCTCACGACCACAATGATGCAGACCACTGATAGCACCACTACAACTACTACTAGTATGACATCCATCGCCAATGACAACCAGGGATCACCAGACCCAGTTGGATGTGATGCCTCAAGAAGGATGGCCAGCTACTGGCTCATTGTGTGTGCAGTAGCATTGCTCATCGAGACCCTTATGTAAACTGTAATTTTGATAATAATGAGGAATTGATTATTTTTATAACAAACACTTTTTTAAATCAACTTTCATTGCACACAATTTGTTTGTACAACTCTTACAAAAATTACAACAAGTAATAAAGAAACACACAAAATGCTGACCAAATCAATAATGAAATTAGTCCAGTTGCTAGTATAGTTGGTAGAGGGTACATGAATACGTCTCTCCTCGCCACCATTCCCGTCCGTCCAACCGCCTTCAGCTCAGAGCTTGTCAGCAACAACGTCTCCTCCTTCATTCTTTCATATTCAGTCAGTTCCGATTCGGATGATTTAGACTTCACGAACAATGTATCGAATGCTTCTCCTTCAAGTAGTTCCTCGAAGCTTTCTTTCGTTTCTGAAGGCAAGAATTTACTCAGTTTAGTCCACCTCTTCTTGGCATCTGATTGGCCACACCTTGCCAACCTATTTAGAGGACCTCCTTCGGACGGGGGGTAGCTGACTAAACTGGACACAGCCAAAACATCAATGGCTGCCTCTGAGATATCAGGGGTTGATTGTCTCACTTGTAGGGCTACTAGTCCGAGAAACAAATTGAAAAGCTCAACTAATTCGGTTCGAGATGGGAACGGGCTTGATCGGTATCGGATACTTGGCAGTTTTCTTGTCGAAATGTAGCTCTTTAGCTGATCAAAATGTGGCACCGTGGAGTGATTGCCGTTGACCATGAGCTGCACATAGTCTGCATCCAGCTGTACACAATAAGGCTCATTAACGCATGAATGCTCTGAGTGTTGTCATACCTTAGCCATTGTTTCAAAGGGTCCCTTAGAGTACCCTCCGTGGTCGCAGAGGATAGAGTCCAACTTCTTCTCGCTGAGTCGACATCTTGCTGCCATGGTGACGGCGAGAGCCCAGTGAGAGAGTGTGAGGAGGTATGAGGCTTGTGAGTGTGGAGTGGGTGGTGTGAGGGTGGGAAGTTTGCCCGCAGCTACTATCAGAGAGGCCACATGGCGTACATGAGTCGCTGAAACCTACACACAAGTAACACATACAATGATGTTAGCTCTATACAGCATACATACGCTAACTTTAAAGGCCATAACTTCTGTTGCTAATATCTGAATTTTTGTTGCATTTTGTTAGTTATTTGATAGTGCTACAATAATTATAGCTATAGTGTGTGATTTATTTCGGGCCCAAATCGGGTTTGGTGGGACGAACAGCATTTGATCAAATCATAGCTAGATTGAATGCTCTAGTCAATGCTGGGTGTTTGACTGAGAGGCAAGCACTACTTTCGCTGCATACAGTGAGTGAAGCATCTAATTTCACTGCATTGGAGTCACACCATTATAATTATGTACAAGGTCAATACTAGCAGTTTAATATAGAATTTCAAGGGGAGGAAAAAGGTTTTTAAGACTGGGAACTGCCTAAACTTACCTCCTTTGAAGCTGGTGTGATCTCCACACAGAGAGTGTTCTTACGCAGTGGGTCCCCTAAATTGACCAGCACAGCTCTGTCATCACTCACTAACCCAGGAGCAGCATTCATACACACAACCTGCAGGGAGAGGAGACGCATTGATTTCATATGTATAACATAGCCACGGTATAAGCCTCATTTACCATAATAACAGTGTTTATTATAACAAAATAATTGTACACGTACACTGTCAGTGATGTACCCAGAAGTGATGGTTATTTTTCAGTCCTCAATCAACACACATATTTGCCTCTTTTATGTAAACTAGGCCTAAAAGCAGTGGTTACTTTTACCTAGAGGTGATTAGAGTATCAACCACCACCAACCTACTACTATAACAGTATAGAGAAACTTACCTCGCTGACTTGTTTCCTGAGGTGTGTCAGTACCCCCTCTCCTCTGCCGTTCCCCATGCTACAGTCCACCACACTCATAGGGCCTTCAGCATCAAACTCCATTGTGCTCACATCTGTACTGTGATTGAAAGAGAGATGGGACAGCTTCTCCTCAACAGCTTCTGCAGGCAGGTGACCTCTCTTCAGGGAGTACTCAAAATGCTTTCTGACAAGCTCCTCCATTTTAAGCTTAGTGAGGGATTCACTAACATCGACAACTCGTACTTCGAACCCGGCAAACAACAGTCCTTGCACAAACGTGGAGGAGTAACGCAGACCTTGATTGGATATCAGAACCATCACATCTTTCTTAACTTTGAGAGGAATTTCGTCCCCTTTGAGCTCAAAACGAACGGCCAACCTTTTAAGTTTTCGTGTGAGTAGGAACAAACCCATGAGGCTCTTGGATTCCGCTGAGGTAGCAAGCACGGCAAAGCCGAGGGAATTTAATGTGATTGCTTCTTTCCAGCTGGTAGCACTCGCACACTTGAAGGCAGTGAGCAGGCAAATATAGGGGGCAGGGTATTGTGATCCCGTGCTCCACCAGAGCTGAGCCAGAGAGAATAAGTACAACCCCGTGTTTAATAACTCGACAGACGCTCGATCAATTCTGCTAAGGGTTGTAAACTTGACAGAAGCTTTGTACTCGTATTCTCTCCACAGCTCACCATACTTTGCGATCAGTTCTTTCTCCACATCTCTCGTCTTAACCTCCTCGTAAACGTTGATGGCATCAAGAGCAACAAGATCTGTACGAGTACTACCCACCAAAAACTCCCTCTTCCCGATTGCTTTCCGTTCGATCAATGAAAGCAAACCGACCAACCATTTGTAATCGTACGAGGATTTCAGGTCTCCCGTTGAGTTAACCAAGGTGTGTGTGTCAGGCAGTATCAGATCTACCAAGCCAATGCAGTGAGCTTTGTATGCTTTGATCGGGTTGCCAGTGAGCAGGATCTCTAGAGCTCTCTTCATTCCTATCAGCCGAGGGAGACGGACACACCCGCCAGCACCTGCAGAGAACAACACAAGATGGTAAAGTGAAAATTATGATGGTAAAAATTAGTCCGCTCCAGACCATGAGTATAAGTATACCAACTAACAGCTGGTACATGCATGTATAGCTGGGAATAGAGATACTTTGTAAATGTCATTCAACAACAAGTTACTATACAAAACACACAGTCATACACACAACAACAGTCTAGGTACTAAATGCATGCTGTAGTTTGGACACTCTAGACTCAAGTAATGCGTATCAAAGATTTGTACAAAAATGATTCCACATATTGTACAAACCTGGCAATACTCCAATCTTGACCTCTGGCAGTCCAATTTGAGTGCAAGCTTCGTCAGCGATGCGATAGTCACAGGCCAGACTCAGTTCAAGACCTCCTCCCAGTGTGGTGCCGTTCAGTATGGCTACAGTAGGCACAGACAGTGACTCCAGGGCACACAGCACTTGAGAGAACTTCAGCGAGTCTTCAAAAGCTCTGGGGGGGAGGGGTCATAAGTAATAGAACATTGATCACAACATCTATCAATTATCATCATAAGGGGCCACGTAATGAAGCTATCACCAGTGGACCTGGTTATAGCCGAGGCCAGCCTGCATCAGACTAACTATCACATGTACACACTATTCTCTACACTGTTCTTTGTTTTATTATGATTAACTATCATCACTTGCTTCCACCATAAAGGTGTTGTTAAAAACAAAAAACAAACTATCATCATACCATACTCTCTAAGGCTCGTACAACGTCAAACAGCATTCCGTAGCTACATGTACCTACAGCTACAAGTACACACTGCCGCGCTATACCATGTGTATGTACCTTTGAGACCCACTATCTCCAGTGAATCGAAGTTCTGTTAGAATGTCTGCTCCGGCCATAAAGCTCCCACTCTTTGCACTGCATATTACCACCAAGTGGATGTCTTGATCAAGAGCTTGCTTCTTCGCGTGGTCTACAGCGCACGCCAATTGTAGTGCAAACCCCAGATCAATGATATTCTGGTCATGTCCCAATCGATCCAAGCAAATCACAAACACATTGACAGTTCCATAGCTCTCCACAGCTTGGATCACCTCACAGTGCACAGCAGGGACCAGCTTCTCCAGTTCCAGTTCTCTATCTGAAGCAGCCATCTTATGCTCTGGTTGGGAGTGACCACACCTCCAATGTTGTGAAACATTAGCCTTATGATCTCTTTTATAGGAGGAGTGTTCAACGTACACAAATATACGGCAGTTGCATGTCATCTGCAGCGCTAGCGCAGGAGCTAGCTATGGAAAGCGATGAAGAAAGAGATTCACCATTATCACGGTGAGTCATTATTAAGTACCAAGTAGATCAGTACAGTCTGCATGTCTTACAAGCTAGTTGTGGTAAGTTGTTAATGTTGTGTCTAATGTCATGTAACGTGGTTGTATAATTGCTGTAATTTCTTGTTGTGGTATCAAGCTCATATATAGAGCTGCTTTTAAAATTTGATTGTTTGTTAGGTGGTCTGTAGCTCAAGTGGTTGAACAGCTCTGGTTGATTTTAGATTGACTTTTGGGAACGCTGTGTACAAGTGTGTGTGCGTGCACCGTTAATTGCTGTATCTAATTTCAGATCACAGACATCATATAGGTGTAAACAGTTTGACTACATGTAGAGAATAGTGTGTGTACATATCAGCAGCTTGTGGGAGTAATGAGTGTATAGACGAGTGCATATTTGTATTTAGAGGGATATTTATTTACACATATCCAGCTTTAATATAGTTATGTAGTTTCCTTTGTGAAACTAATCATCGTTCATATTTCAATGCTCAAAGCATAATATAACATGTTAGCCAAATTGTTAATTCTCCCACACGCAAACAAACAGGTCTGACTCTATTGATCCTAAAGCCGAGTTGGCCTCAGTCTGTCGAGACGGCAACTATCAACGTGCCCACGAGCTATTAGCCCTAGGGGTCGACCCCCGGCTATCAAGAGTGGGATTCTTTAACTGGTCCCCTCTCCACTTTGCCTGTCACCAGGGAGAAATGAGTTTTGTAAAGTTACTCACGGAATCGTACGAGTGTCAACCAGAAGCGGAGGACAAGGAGGGACGAGTTGCTCTACACCTAGCTGCTCAAAATGGCCACGTGAAGGTGGCGAGGTACCTCGTCAAGAACCGTGGATGTATAGTTGACTATGGGGATATTGGTGACCTGACTCCTTTACATCATGCCTGCGGGTGGCTGAGTGAGTGTTCTGAGGATAAAGCTCTCGAGATGATCAAGTTTCTGGTAAACAAATGCCACAGTGATCCTAACTTGAGAGACAAAGAAGGGAAGAATGGTCTTCTGCACGCCTGTGAGAAAGGATTCCTAACTATTGTTCGCTTCTTTGTTGATGAATGCCAATGCGATCTATCAAGTATTGATTACCATGGAAATACGTCACTTCATTTTGCTGTTGCCTTTAGCGATAATCTTGAATTGGTTCGCTACATTCACAGCCAAACAAACATAGACATATCTTCAGCCAATGACAGAGGCAACACTATTCTGCACAGTGCTTATGCCAGCAACTGTTCCCACAAAGATGACATAATCGAGTTTCTGTACGGAGAGCTCAAACTGGACCCCTACTCCACAAACAAGCAAGGCAAGACACCGTTCGAGATGTCTCTGATGACAGAGCCAGAGAAGTTGTTTGAACTAACCAGTATACAGCACGGCTCCCAAGAACACGTCAGACATGACCTACCACCTTTGCAAGACACTGAAAATGCTCCCAACAACTCAACCAAATCATGTACTATTATGTAATCCTCAATACTATGTGTAACTGTTTGTGTCTCTCAAGCCATTTTTTCCAGCATTAGATACAGTTTTATTCTCTTTAGTCGGAGGTGTATACCCAGACCCCCGTAATTATTGTGTGTGTTGTATGTCACTTTTACTGCAATGACAACAGTACAACTGAACCTTCAATCTAAAAATAGTACTGTTACATAAAATTCCATAAATACATTGCATCAGAGATATTACCCACGCATATATAATGATGACTAATAGTTCTGATTTGACGCATACTATAGTGGAATTGAAAGTTTATTCAAGCGCATCATTAAAACATTTTAGCGCAGCAGAAAGAGAGAAGAGAAGGCAGTTCCATAAAGTTCATAACAGTATAATTGTAGCAAAAGGTTTCAATAAAGAACAACAGGTCTTGAAGAAAAGATCCAAAAGAGTGAGTAAAAGATAAATCTTGTACGTTGAGAAATGAATGCTAAACTCTACTTGTGCAGGCTTTCATCTGAACCAGTGTCAATGGCCACTTGTGATTTCAAGCATTTTCTAGAGTATCAACCACAAAGAGAAAAGCATTACTATCAAAACTGTTACGCACAAGTTGTCGTCCTCATCAGTGCCATTTTTATTGCCGTTTGTGCTCCAGTCGACAATACCCCAAGTGTCCCCACCCCTCACACCTCCACACACGAGGTCAAATGGTTGCATTGGTGGACCACCGATCACTACCCCCACGCACTCGCCCCCCTGCCTGTGTCGTACACCCTGCAGCAGCAATGACCTACACATACTCGTACTCACTAGCAACCTCACAACAGTGGGGGGGCCCCCCTCTAAGATCCACAGAGCCCAAGGCAAAGTCTCGATGGCGTGTGCTACCCTCGAGCAGTGTGATGTCTAGTCCGATCATCAAGTCGTTTCAGAATCGATTACTTTTTGCTGCACCTACGTTTACGTTTGGAGTGGGATTTTTTCTTACGACGTCATCTTTCCAAAAGGATATGAAGTGGATTTCCTACACAGCACCTGTCAAAAGCATGCATTCCTCTCAAAGAAACCTGAACAAAGAGACAGTTAGTGCCGTGACCTCCAACAGCAAACAGTGTACTGTAAACTGTCCACCACATCAAAGGAATGAGAACATTGCTACCGGTTTCTTGGAATGCGACTCTACAAGTGCAATGAATCTAATTACCCATACTGAGGTCACGCACACTCTAGAAGCGACGGACAATGGATGTTTGGAGAAGCATTGTGATGAAAAGAACTCTGAGCTTTCAGAATCTGTACAGGGAGATTGCTATAGTGATTATGATGAGCAAGATAGCCATAGTGAGTACGAATCAGAAGATGATTGTATCGAATTCTCTGATGAATCTCTAACACTGACGGAGACGTCGCCATCTTTGAAACCAGACTGTGTCAAGCTGTTGACTCTTGTCAGCTCAGAGAGTGGATATTTCGAGTGTGTGACAGGCTGCAGCCAATTGGATGATATTCCAAGTTCTGATGGTGGCTGGTCAGATAGCGATTCTGATGGAGATATTGAGTTTTGCTCCGAAGCTTGGGATTCTTTTGAGACACAAGCACTGTCCCCGATGATGATATGCAGAGTGAAGGCTACCAAGTCACCCAAGACACCTACAAATGAAGATCAAGATAACGATAATCATCTGATAACTCATGAGTGCCCAAATAAGGTCATCAAAGATCAAAGACAAACTGATTGCACAACTTCGAAGAAGCGAGTTAGTTTCAAGCCAGACAAAGAGTTGGTTGAGGTCCACACCATTATTGCCTGGGAGTATGCGTACAGAGCAGCTCGTAGGGGACCATGGGAACAGTATGCTAGAGATAGGTGTCGTTTTAGGCGTCGTATTGACTCTGTTTTCTCAGTTTTAGAGCCATGCTTATCAGCAAAGATTAGAAAAATATCTGTCAGTTGTGCTTTGTGATTCTTTTTATATGTACATAATTATTTCCGTGTTGCATGCTTTTCAATAATTGTATTCATGTGTAGCCATTATATAAATATGTTATCCCATAAATCTACAGCCTCCCTTTCTGCATGATTAATTAATCACATTCCACAGTAGTCACAAGGGTAATGATTACACAACATTAAGTACCGTAAAACCTCGATTTAAGGCAACCCTCTAAATATGCGACACTTGGACATTTCGCCCATATAACCATATAAATTCAAACTCGCTTTCGCAAAACGTAATTATTTAAAAGTGTCGCCTTAAAATCAAGGTTTTACGGTAGCATCATTTTGACTGGACACGGTATATAACACAGTCATGAAATTGTTACAAGAACAGTCCAAAAGGGGAAACATAATTAAAAATATTCTGATAATCTGTAATTCTCGCTAAGAAGAGCACAATTGAAACTAACAACGTTTATTTCCCTATATATCACGTCTTGACAGTATTCAAACTTGTCTTGACGGAGTTGACGCATTGTTGCCACGACGACAGGCGATCATGGAGTAGTTTCCATTGTGTGCTACCAAAAGTACGATAAATAGAAGTCCTGAGGAATGAGGAGAAATAGAATCACATGAAATTGTGTTAGCTCTGAGGTTTGAAATTACTCACCTAATTACTAGTGTTTTGCTTGTTTGATTGATTCTTGCTTCGATTAGCTTTAGCCGGACAGCTGTGAGGACAGAGGAGAGCAACATAAAAACACGTACATACATAAACAGTAATTGTATAGAAATGTAATATTAGTGGACATATCCCTCAGATAAATGTTTGGTCATCAGCGCTCCCCACTGCTTAAATAGTGGCAGGCTACCACTCACAGTGAGAGCTACGACGCAAATTACAGCATCACAGGGAGCCAGTAAGCAACAGCAGCATAGTACTGTACCAGCCACATACAACACAGCCTACCCATTTATTTTATAATTAACTTGAACAACAGTACTCACCATTAATGACAAACTGCTCCAGTTGGTTTTCTGGTAAGTGCAGCTCTTCTGCCAGTCTAGAGAAAGGAATCTCTCCAGTCTCCATTGCTAAACTGACTAGTGTCAGCTGGCGCATTTTCTCCACACAGTAACTCTCCTGGAGGCCTAAGGAAGAAAAGATAGGGAGGCAATATTATGTGTAAGGTCAATTGTGTGTAAGCTAGGTCAATTGTTTGCTAATTATACAAATAGCCAGAGCACATAATTTATTATTAGCTACAGATACAACAAATAAATGGGTTATTAGCACTGATCGAATAGTGTAAAATGCGGTTCCTACTGTACTCTTTACTGTACTCTTACCTAGGTTGGAGACAAAGTCTTTGTTTTCCTGATAAAAGGTCATGAAAGATGACAGTCTTTCAGCCACAAATATATAGAGCAGCTGTATAGAGAAGTGAGTGAAACAATGCCAACAACTTCCAGCTATAATAAATAGACAATACATTATAAGCTGTTCCCTCAGTAATATTTTTGGTCATCAGCGCTCCCCACTGCTTGATTAGTGGCAGGCTACCACACACAGTGAGAGCTACGACGCAAATTACAGCATCACAGGGTGCGTAATTAATCCACACACACACACACACACACACACACACACACACACACACACACACACACACACACACACACACACACACACACACACACACACACACACACACACACACACACACACACACACACACACACACACACACACACACACACACACACACACACACACACACACACACACACACACACACACACACACACACACACACACACACACACACACACACACACACACACACACACACACACACACACACACACACCTTGTAAATGTTGTGAGTCTTGAGTGCAGTGAGGGCTGGTAGAGAGATGAGGTGGTCAAACACAAACTGGGTAGAGTCTGAGATGACGAGGACTACCAGTCTCTCTACGAGGGTGGGGTCAGCTTCGGGGGCATCTGTGCTCGAGTATGTGCTCAGCAGCTCTGTTAAAATACGACTGGACAATCTGTGGAGGGAGGAGTGCTGAAAAATGTTGATGTGTTATATAATTCACGACTGTAGATGTGGTACTAACAATTGAAAATAGTTGCAATTGGAATTGAAATAATTTTATCCATATGCATGTACATGAAAAGGGTTACCGTATGTATAGCAGGTAATTTTCGTATGAACAACCCATTTTATTTTAAATATTCGTACAGCTCACAGGGTAGTAACGTTGAACCTATTGCGGTAGAATAATTTAATTTTTGTATGATGCTCTTCAATACGAAACATACGAATAATTTCCATCATACGAAAATAACCCGCTATACGGTATACAAAACGTACTAATTCTATTGAGGTACTCTCCTACAAAAATCGTTACTATATAATTATACACATGAATTTTGCTAAAAGCTACGACAACATACTTGAGGTCTGTTGAGTTTTGGTAGGCCCCCCAAAGCAAGAGAAACATTTCTCTTTTCTTTGCAGCCTCTAACTCCCAGAGTTCTGTCCACTTGCAAACCTGGTGGGTAAAGATCACCTGTGGTTACTGGTACATAATAGTAGTAGTTCTCCAGTTGGCTAATTTTACTTACAGTGAAGCACTTACAATTAAGAATTAAGACACTATTATAGATATTATAGTTTGCATGTCCCCAGGGCATGAATCATCAGGCCAATCTGGCAATGGCAGATGGGATTAAACCTGGGGTATTGTGGTTGATATCCCCTCAACTGATTGCGTGAGCTATCACTGTCTCCATGCATGAAGACTAAGTCACTTTGCCCGTGAGGGGTACATAGTATTAATTGTTACACTTTAATATGGTGATCCATACCAAATCAAAAATGTTGCTCTTCCTAAGTCGTTAAGCAAAGGCATACCTTATCCATGTCTAGTTGTAGTGAACCCGTCAAACTGGTTCTACCGGCTAATCTGACGAGGTTGCAGAACACAATATAGCGAAGAGGGTCCTTATCAGGAAAATGACAGAACACCAGGCCCAACCTGCAGGGAAGAATGATGACATCATTGCAAACCACACACCAATAAAATTGCAAAGTTGGTTCCTTATTTTATACCCCCTCACAGTCTAAGCCGTAGGTTTATGTTCTCCTCATTGTCCTTTGCAGCGAGTTTGTCGCAGAACGACTGGACGATCCCATTGGCCTGGTCGGGCGTCACGATATGGAACAGAGACACAACACTGTAGAAGAACCCCTCCAACTCTGCGCGTGTATGAGAGAGAGAGAGAGAGAGAGAGAGAGAGAGAGGGGGGGGGGGGGTAATTGAGAGGTTACCAGTTCAGTACAGTACATGTAATCGGCTAAATGCATGATTATGGTGAGCTAAAATTTGTGTAATTATTTTGTGTAATTAAATCATTCGCTAGTGAAGCGATCACGAAACACACGTACCTTGTTGGGGGATGTCTCTTTGCTGAAAGACGACATGACTGTTGTCGATGATATGCTGAAGACGAGGTAGGAGCTCAGTGTCATTGGTAGAGGTGATCTGGGCACCCTTACCACGCAGGAAGTCCTCAAGCTCTTCACACTGTGCAGTAATAGCATGGGAGCAGTGAATATAGGTCTTATAAAGGCTGTGGTGTTAGCTTATTGGAACTTCCATACCTGCTCGTCTTCAGCGATATCAATCAATGCAGTAAAGCATGTAATAGGTGCAGTCATACTCCGGAGTCCTCTAGGCTGTCTCCAACTGTCCTATCTCTTAGTATTTCTCTGTGAAAGATCAACTTCTACAGCAGGCCTTGGGACCACGAGGAAGGGTATGGTTCCTCATTCATACTGCGCATGCGCAGTTTCTTTATCTCATTGCACATGCGCAGTTTACTTTCAGACACAACACAACAGTTCTAGTACACAATGTAGCTAATACAAGTACATGTACACAAATAACACAGCTATATTATAGTCTGGCTATGGTCCACATGGAGCTTGTTGTTTCACTTTGGGAACCTGGGCAGGAAGCTGTGGGCTGCACCTGTTTCTACTTTCTCCTTTCCTCTCAGAGTGAACCCCGAGTGAGCGCGATGAGCGTTCCTTGCAAAGTCAAACTGCTGGGTAGAGGCTGGCTGGTCCTCACACACAGTGTCCCTGAACAGGTCAATAAAACACATTGCATTTTGAGGGGTACCAAACTGATAATGCATAATAATACCCAAAAATAAAAACTTATTTTTATGATTCACAAACAGCTAAATATGAGATATAAAATTGCTGTACACATGAGAAATAACTTACTGTGGTGGTGGCCACATTGTCCTGGGTGACTTCGCATCTTCGGTGTCATCAGATTCAGCGTCTGGATTCACTGCGACCACCAGATCAATGGAATTCTGCAATACAGTAATTAGTATTTTCTATGCCGTAGACTTCCATAATGAACTCTTATACAGCAACTTACAGATTCCATATCCATGGCCCTCTTGAGAGCTTGAGCAGCCTCGTTGTGTGTGACCTCAATCAGGCTCACTCCATCACAGACAAGGATCTGGTCTCCAACGTTTAGTCTACCGTACCTGTCGGCAGCCCCACCCTCCAAGATCCGGGAGATGATAATAGTTCCACCGAGAGGTGTATCAGTCCCTCCCCGAATAGCAATCTTGATGGGGCCATCCTAAAGGACAGTTGTAGTCATCACATTATACTCATTTGTACTAGATATATATACCTTAGGAATTGTGTGGAAGGAAACCTCTCTTCCTTGCAAGACAGCATCATTAAACTGCACAACAAAAGCATGATTGTTGTGTTTTCATATACAATAGCTGTTATATGTACCTCCATGTTGCTGGGATGGACTGTGTCTCCAATGCTGTTGGCACTGTTGCTCTTGAGATTTCTTTGGACACTGATAACCTCCACACTGCAAGGAATTAAGTTTGTAACAACTATATACCTCTACATTCACTACACAATTCCCCTACCTTTCATTGAAGACAGGAGTCTTCTTCCCACCACTTGATGACTTTCTGAGAGCTGACATCGGTGGTTGACGGTTAATGTCTGGATTGTGCTTTCCTGGTTGATCCTCCTCATCATCATCCACTGGAAACTGGAACTGGGCGGCAGCATCTGTTCCACTCACATTTTGGGAGGGGGGACCTTGGGGAGATTCTAATGAAAGTCAAGCATCCACACAATAGTTGCAATGAATAAGTGAAACAAGGTCCTTACCAGAACTTTGCGGGTTCCAGAGGCTTCCTTTCATAGCAAAAGACGCAATTTGTAGTTCCTGTGTTGCCGGTTGTTTAGGGAATACATTGGCAAAGGACGGAGGAATTACAGCTGCCTCGTTCGATAGGTAAGACATGTCCGGGAATGAAATCGATTCTCGAGGGTCAAACTGTATAAATAAGATGATTTAACTGACAAGTGTGTATATTATATCTGTATAATAGTTAAAGAGCATCAAACCTCTCTGTTTCCAGACATTGCTAGAAGTCTTTGGTCGAAATCACTCTCATCCAAGCTTGGCATCCCTGGCATCATACCCATGAGTGTGGGCATGGCCGTTGTGGGTCCCCACCCCTCGGCTGCAGGTGAGGATATCATTGGTGCAACTGTTGACTGCCCCGCCTCCATGCCCAGAATAGATAGTCTGTTAGGCTGGTGACCAGCAAGTTGACCCTGGAGCTGGTTGTTTCCCCTGAGCAGCTGGGGTGCACCTGAAATCAGAAAATTATGCTGGAATCAATCAAAATTCTATAGGTACAACCATATTTACTATACCTTCTGCTCTCTGTTTTAGGACAAATCCCATTGTTGAAGCGTTCAAGTCAGCCTGTAGCATTTCAGCGTCAACGTCAAAGTCATGAGGAGAGAGCTCAAAATCTTCCGGAGGTTCGGCCAGTGGGTCGTGATGAGCAGATCTAGTCGGCTGTATTGAGGCAATCAAATGTGCTATTGTAAGTGCATGGGGTGAGTTGTGTTTCTTACATCTTTGTTGCGAATGGTGAGCATGAGTGAGTGGCTAGACAGGAGGATTGCAATGGCATCCTTGTGAGGCTTGTTCAGTACACTGTGCCCATTCACTTCTATGATCTCATCTCCAATCTAATGTGGTATATATATATTGCAAAGACGTAACTATTGTACGTCAAGTTTGTAATCGTGAACTCACCTTCAAGCCAGAGTTATGAGCCACAGAGTTAGGAATGAGCTCAGTGATAAACACTCCAGACTGGGGATCACTAGAAGTCTTTATACTGTAGCCAAAAGAGAGAAACGTGATTCGAATGAAACATTTCTCCATTGAATGTACGCACCTTGCACCCAGGACTTCATTTCCGTCAAGCATCACTTGTATTTTCTTGGTGCTTCTCAAGATGGCTGTGGTGAGACGTTGAGTGGGATTGAGTGTCTTTGTCCTTTTCTCGGTGGTTGTTGTCTTCCATTCAACGTTGCCAAAGCAACTGCAAAACAATTAAAATAGCACCGTGTTCCAATAAAGTCAACAATATTATTATAGGCATAATCGTTATAGTAAATACTCACTCTTGTTCCGGAATGATCCCTATAACTATATAAAAAAATAGGTAATTATAATAGACATGACTGACTGAGGAGAGGGGGTCACAAACCTCGAACAGTTAGAGTCAGTGTTTTCTTGAGTTTAATGAGATTGCAAACTTCTTCGTGGGTGGACTCGGACAGAATAAGTCCATTCACTCTCACCACCTCATCCCCGACCTTTAGACCCGCCTGGGCTGCCTTGGAGGAAGGAAGCACCGACGAAACATAAATCCCACATCCAAACTCCTTTCCTGATGGAATAAATATACTCAAGTGCATGGGAACTTGCTCTATATAGGGATATTAAACTCACCCCCTCGAATAGTAAAACCAAGGCTTCGGCTTCCCTGCTGCTTCATATGGACAACTTTCTTCTCGAAACTTGAAAGTATGACCAGTAAAATAATTACGGTTTTATTTTATTTCGATGGTGGAACTTACTTTGGAACGTGGGGGATGTGAGAGTTGTACTCTGCCCTTACCCTGGAGGGTATCAGCGGCCTGTAGAGAAGAGAGACAGCTTATACTTCCATTTTTTTTCATAATTTGTACTCCAGTACTAAGTGTACTGTGTCCTTAGGTAATTAATACACTGTACTGTATACCACCAGTAATGCCATATAGCTTTGCAGTGCACTAGTACCGTCAACTGCTGATTGTTATTCAACAGACCTTATGGCAAGATATAACTGTCGTCTCCTTGGCTCGTTTAGTAGGGGCCTCAGTTTCTCCATCAGGTCTTCAACCAGTAGACTCCTATGTTAATACAGGAACGAAGGATTATTGCACAGACACACACACACACATGCAATCACTGGCTCTTACATATGGAACTCTTTGAGTGCTTTTTGAAGCTTTGCTCTGTCCTCGTGTGACTCCAGACTGCTCATCACCTACAAGTTAATGTTTGTACAAGCATAGATTGAATGCATTGTATAAAAAATTATTGTACTGCATGCTGCAGCCCCTCCCCCCTTTTGAGGGTACAGTAGTTTATACAATAGCTTTGCACATACAACTAGTCTAGTTAAGCTTGTCTAGTATTTTTAGATACTTGGTCTCTCTATTCTGGAATCAGAGTAGAGAGACCAAGTTATTATAGTGTTGTACTGACCATTCTCTTGTATGCAGCTACTACAGACTTCTTGTCAGGATAGTTAGAGGGGGAGATGGGATTCCTAGGGTTGGCTCTGGTGGGACTTAGACTCTCGTTCATGATCATAGGTATACTAGCTACACCTGCCATGGTTGCTCAAATTGACAATGAGTAACAAAATAATAGGCTTGTTCAAGTTGTTTGTGCACTCACTACACTGAAAAGTGGGCGTAGCTCGCTTGACTTTGTAGAGATTTTCTCTTCCTTTCTCGCCTCCACTCTATCCACGTGGGTGGGTCTCATTACATCAAAGGCTGGCTGGGAATGCACACGCTGCAGTAGCGTTTGACATCTCTCCGTACACGGTGAGGTCTAGTTAGTGTCTAGCACAGAGACGTGTCCACCCAGAGTCAAGGAGACCAACCCTCAAGGCTAGCAGTCAACAATTGGAAGCATCTCAACTGGTATGTGAGTAGCTCTAGTTAGCTAGTTCGGTCTATATAAAATTATAATTATAATTGATGTTGCACACCTAGTAAATCAGTGCAGTAGCTACATCAGTTACTGCAGTATATGAGTGTTGATTGTACACACTTGTTCTCACACCTCGATGCACATCACCATCATGCATGAGACTTGCTAAGCTATTGATATAAAACTTTCGGAGTATAACTTTACACTGTGTGGTTAGCCAGTCACGCCAGTCACACCAGTCACGCCAGTCACGCCTGCTAGATTAATAATAACACGTTTTTTGATAGCTCCGTTCATAATTTCGACCATTTTTCCGGAATTTCCTAGTGTTTATGATTATCGTTATAATATTTTTTTTACCATAATTACTATTTATCATTCTACTCTACTGTGGTACTTCAGCCTCTCTATCGATTTTGTTTTTGCAAGCCAACAAAATGGTGTGAACATCTGCTCACTTATCGCATACCTAATCTCCCAATCGATCAGCTTGCGATGGATTCCACTCCTTTACAGACATACTCCATTCTCCAAGTTTAGTCCTCGTTACTCGTGTACTTCATGAGGCATGAATGATTGGCACCTAGGCATACAATGGGCGGCTAGATTACTTTATTATCAGAGCCCTAGACAGATTGATGTAACGTGACACTCATTCATGTGTTGAGACACTTTGAATGTGGTGTTGTATAACTCTTTTTAGCACTCTTTTATTGTCAGTGTGAATTGATCTACATGTACTGTCTGTGTAACTCTGTGTTCTATTGATGGTATTTAAGTGTTTGTTGTGACCATATCTTTGTGCACATCTACACACTGTTGCATGGTTATGAAATGAAGCCACCTGTAGTTCCTTTGGTGCACTAAAACAATACTCTAATGTTTTAGGACACAGCACTAAGGTATTGGGTATCTGTCTGCTCTGAATGGTGCAACAAAAACAGTTGAGGTCATTTTCCTACTTAACAGCATTTGAAGGTGCTCATTTAAGGAATTAACCCAACTTCCCATAGGTACCATCTAGATGTGTACAGAATAAATTTCAAGGAAGGAATCTCCTGCTCTTACTCTGCACATAGTATCACTTACACTAATAAGCACCTCTGGTGTTGCGGCTACTGTCAGCATTGTCCCTTAAGAAGCGTGGTTTTTTTGTTGTGCATGTTTCTCCCCGGTGTATGTATTCGTAAGCACTGACTGCACATGGTTTTGTTAGTCCTGTAGTATACTGAACTAACATGTGCTCCTTTTGAACCCGTGTAGTTTGTAAACTGATACAGTGTTGTTTTGAGCTGCACAGTACTGACGGAAATCAGCTAGCGATTAAAATGCATTCATTTTCAGTGTGTTCATAGCTACAACTAATGCAAGCATGTGCATTAGTTGTACGAAGATAGTGGATAGTGAGTTTGGAACAACTTTGGGGGAGGCCAAAAAAACTCTCTTTGTTATAGAGTAGTGTTTTAGTGTCTGTTACGTCACATCGTTGCTAGTGCTACTACAGGAAGTTGCTCAAACTTTCCCTGCATCGTGATGTCACTTGATTCATTCTGAGACCTTTCATACATGGGGGTGCCTCATTGTGTGTGTGTGTATGACCTTTATGATCAAATACCCTACGACCTTTCCGATTGAATACCCCCAAGGCTTCAGTCTCAAACTATGATCTTTAAATGTGCATTGTGTATAATGTAAGTGTCTTGTGATTTTTGTCATTTCCATTTGGGTCCACCCTTAGGCTATATCATAATTATCGTGACCTTATGAAACCTTATGTGCCAACACGTCTGTCTCACCTGTACATGTATGTCAACACCCTATACCGGCTGTAATGAGCATACTGTTTACTCTCATAGTGCTGTTAGCTTGACCAGGTTGAAACAACACCAACACTTGATCTTTCGGTAAAAGCTCAAGAGCCTTTTAAGTACGTAGCATGCATTAATTTATCCTTAATTCAATTATCACAGCCCCTCAATTTAAAGCATGCGTTCACTTCCCTCTTTAGTACACAACTCATTAATAGACATGACATTAGAGGCATGTGTAGAGGATCACTTTACAAGTACCTGTCTCCTGGCCATTGATAACTGGAGATAACCTCACGTAGTTCACACGGAGAACACTTGTAACGCTCACTCACAAGTAAATAACTCGTAGTTATCATAGCTCTCAGGATCGCCCCCAAACCTGATAATAGGCCCTGTTTGATGTGTTCTGATAGTCTATCTCTTATATAAATGTTTTGGTGTATACATTCCAATACACCAAACTACCCCCCCCCCCCCACACACACACACACACACACACACACCCCCCCACACACACACCCCCCACACACACACACACACCCACACACACACACACACACACACACTCACACACACACACACACCCACACACACACACAGGTGGTGCTCTATATGAGCTCGAACCCTCGTGGTGCCCCCAAGGCCAAAACCAATCTATTCCCCCTCTCCCATTCCCTCACCTATCGTAGGAGCAGTGACGGTAACTTCACCACACCCACTCAGATCATCCTACGAATACCACAACTACCGCCCCCAATGGAAGTGTGTCAACGTGTTAGTCGCGCACACTCACTCACCAGGTCGCCTGCATTCACCCGCCATGACCGCCGTGACCGCCGTGACCGCACCCCCTCCCCTTTTAGAGAAGAGAGACAGCGGACACAGTCAGATAGTACTAACCAATCAGGGAGCTCAAGGTATGTTGTGGTTGTGTACTTAGTAGCTGACATTGGAGAGATAAGATATAATAGTAGCATACAACTGACCACTGCCTCGTTATAGCCAATGTTTAATGTAAACAACATTGACAATGGCTACATGTATGATTATACAGATCTCTTGTAGACATAACTAATAATAATATATAATACCGGTAGCAGCTGCAACAATAATATAAGATGTACGTATACTATAATAGTCTGCAAGCAATTTTAAAATATAAATAATTGTAACTTTCTTTCAGCCCTGTCTCAAGTCGTTGCTCTTCTGTGAACGATTGCTCAGAGTTACTAGCCGCCCTCGAGGCACTCACTACGGAGCTACAAGCAGTGGAGGCAAGAAACGTTGAGACGAGTATCCCGAGCCCTGCTGAGGACGACGACTTTGTGGAGGTGACGCTAAACGACATTGAAGAGATTCCAAACGATGACAAGAAGAACCTACGGAGCATTGATCTGGCGGAGAAAGAGAAACTACTGACTGAGTGCAAGAATCAGATTCAGGTCAGCTGACGTTATTAGGCCTCGAACATTACGAAACAATGCAGGGGATTGTATATATGGCCGCTTTAGTGTTGTTTAAATTGTGTGGTTTAAATTGTGTGGTGAGGGACTGGAGGAAATGTCACTAATGGACGTACTCTCAGGGTATTTTTACTAATGGGTGGTTGTAGGAAACAAGAGAATGAAAATCCCTCCTGTCATGTGAAATATAGTATTGGCTCTGCAAACACGTAGTAGCTAGTTGATAGCACACTGACCCCCCCCCCCCCTCCACCCACAGTCTCTATCCCAGAGCAAGCAACAGCTGGAGAGGCATGTAGAGGAGCTACAGAGAGAGCTGGACGTGACCGCTCCCTTTAGAGTGGCTAATAAAATGGTGAGGGCAAACTAATGCAGCTGTCATTCCTTTTGATGTCTGTCATGGCAACTGTGGGTGCACAATTTCGATTATTCTACAAGTGCTAAAACCAACTGTACTAAGCCTGTGCATGCAACTATCTATGTAGTTAATTAATTCACTTTTAGTAGCTAGCCTTTGAGTGTGTTGGCTTCTAGTGACCTATATTTAGGGGTGTTTGCAGACTGTCTGACCCACTGTGTCACATGAGGCAGCTCTGTTGTGGGTGTCATCAGCTGGTAAGAGCTCTTGAGAAACAAGCCACTATAGTCAACAAAGTGGTAGTGTGTGTGGGTGAAGGGTTTTGTATTTCAAAAAGTTTGTGTTGTGGCTCTGTCCACAAACGTGGTAGTTTTTCTGAGAAAGTTGACACCAGGCATTTGCACACACATACACGCACACACACACACACACACACACACACACACACACACACACACACACACACACACACACACACACACGTTACAGGGCTCAGCCAAAAGATGGCCCAATCTCAGAATCAACGTGAAGGACCTGAAGCAAGAAACAGCTTACGACAACTCGTATGTGGAATCCACAGAGGTGCATATTAATTTTAATGCATTAACAAGCAATAATAATTATGAAAGTAGCTGAGCTAGCAAACTATTAAAGAATCACTATTTAACAAGATACCCCGAGCGTGGCACAACTCATCAACTGTTGTGTTTATTCGAGATACGGAATGTTGTGTTTCTGGTTTCAATGAAAGGCTATAGCTAACAACATTGACAGGTGTGATGTGTATAGTCTGTACATGTGTTGTGTCTATCCTTGCAGATTATCAATGCCTTTGTGACTTCTGAGCGTCATTATCTCAACACCCTGGGGGTCTTACATCGCTGCTACGAACTGCCCCTGAGGATGTTATGTACTTTCAAGCCAGATGTGATAAGCATTCAACAACTGGACAGCATGTTCCTCAACTGGTGAGTTACTTAGGCCCATGCAGAGACGCTGGGTGAGTGAGTGTGTTCTTAGGGGCTTTTTATGTTGTCAATACATTTTATAAGACGTTGGTATTTTTTGTAAATGCATGTTGATGTTTGTCCGCATATTTTGTTTATTTTCACTGTACACAATATTACCCCCTCAGCTCTGAGCTGTTGCTTCTCCACCGTCTCCTATTTGAGGAGCTGAGTCAGCTGCCCTCCCTCCCTGAGGCCGTGCAGGTGGACAAACTACTCGAGCTACTCGAGAGAACGTTCAGTGCTTTCTCTGTCTACAACTCCTTCATGGACAACAGTCGCCCTCAGGCAGTGCAGGTAAGCAGCTAGCTCATCGATCTCTTGTCGATCATTTGCGCACGTGCTGTCTATATAGTCAGTCAGACATGTGTATACACATGCAATTTCATTATCCATTCGTGTGGTAAGTTTCAAAATTAGCTGTGCATATTTTGTCTCTATGACAAGTTTCTTTGCTATTGTAGTCCACATCCCCCATTTTTGGGATAAATTAATCTATATGGCTACTATTGACCTTTGTTGGTGTGAGAGTAAGCTCTGTGTTTAGCAGTTGTCTGTGCGTGCATATATCTCCCTAGCCGTTTACTCTAGTTGACTTTGAGCTTGTTCTTGTCCACACAAGCCACGCTCCTAATGGGACCTACTAGCCTCCTATTAGGAACTCAGTAGTACCAGCATTGTGTGTTGTGTACTACTGTAGAGTGTAGACCCCACTGGCAGCTGTGGCTAAGGACAATAATGTGGTATCAGTCCCATAGCAAGCACTTTATGTACTATGGGGTGTAGACCCCACTGGCAGCTGTGGCTAGGGACAATAATTATCAGTCCCATAGCAAGCACTTTATGTACTATGGAGTGTAGACCCCCTGGCAACTGTGGCTGAGACTGTGGGTATAGTCCAGGACAATGATGTGGTATCAGTCCTCATGTCCAGTGGGTGTTGTTGATTGGTTGATCTAGGTACACACATACTTCTAAAATGTGTATACTGTTAATTGGGTATACAATCCTAAGCCTCCCCTACCCCCACACGTACACACGCTCACACACACACACACACCCACACACTCACACACACACACACACACACACACGTACACACACATACACACACACACACACACACACACACACACACACACGTACACACGTACACACGCTCACACACACACACACACACACACACACACACACACACACACACACACACACACACACACACACACACACACACACGTACACACATACACAGAGAGAACTAAAACTGCTCAACACCAAACCAGAGTTTGTACAGCTCCTCAACCACTGCCAGAAGAACTGCGGTGGGATGAAACTGACAGAGCTGTTACAGCTTCCTGCTGACAGGGTGAGTCAATCCACCATTTCCAGGGACTCTTCCGTATTATACTGTGCACATTGTATACATATAGGTGTTCTGTTGTATAGTGGATATGAATGATAATCGTGTTCCTCTTTGAGGCTTAAATGTTTCCTAAATCGATCTCTGTCCCCTCACATCCCTTAAACTTGACACACCACCCTCACACATCACACTCCACACACCACAGATGACACAATACTCTGACTTGCTGACTTGTTTCCTGGACCCTCACGTCCGAGGCATGCCTGAAGACGGCTCAAAGAGAGCTGAAACTCTCATAAGATATCTACGAAATCTGAGATATGTGAGTACAGTTACCATGTCAACCAATTAACTTCCCCGTTTGTTTTATTAGAGTAGAATACATAAAGCTTCTTGAATACCCATGAAGCATGCAAAGCTTCTTTTGTGATTTTCAGTAATATGACTCCCAGGTTGCTGGTGAATCACTGTATATTGTGTAACAAACATAAGCCAGTCAGTACCAGTCAGCAGCTGTAGCTTCCTGGGAGGCACATCAAAGCATTGTGAATACACAATGAGGCTACATAATAGACTGTTAGTCAGCATTACAATGTTAGTTAATTATCTCTGTATCCATTCTGTACAGTTGTTGTGCACTTGCCCACCCCCCACCCCCCACCCCCCACACACACACACACACACACTCACACCCACCCACCCACCCACACAGGAGCTGCTTGACGACAAGTCAGACTGGGACCACACTCTGGAGAAGATCAAGTTTCTCCACAAACTATCACCTGATATACCCGCCCCCCTTGAAGTATTTGATTCGGACGTGGTCCTCCTAAAGCAAGGACCTCTCAACCAGGTAGTGAACAGCAAGAAGGAGGTACCGCGCCATTGCTTTCTCTTCAACAAGTTCATAGCCGTCGCTGAGAAAGCCAACGACACTCAGTTCAGGATATTGGAGGTAGGGCTGCTAAGAGATGCTTGTAGACTCTCACGATGTACATATATAGTTAACTAAGTATGTTTTGTCTGCACTTGATAAATTTAGTATAATTATGGCTTATTATCTGGCTATAGTCGCCTAATTGTGCTTGAAATAGACCATTAGATCTTGCTGTACACAGCCCTCACACACACACATACCTCACATCTCACACACCCCTCACACCTCACACACACACACACACACACACACCCACAGCAAGGTATGATCCCACTCTCGGGTGCACAGCTGGCCAAGTGTGTGGACGTGGAGGGGCAGGCGATCGGCTGTGACCTGCAGACGGGCCTCAGTGAAGATCGTCTCGCATTCCGACTCAGCTTCCCTAGTAGCGATAGTTTGTTCCTCCGAGCAGCCAAGCCCAATGTCCTCAAGTCATGGCTGGAGGCACTCGATAAGGTGAGCCTACTTTGAGGCTACAAGTTTCTGTAGCTATTATTTGGCTGTGAAGTGTTCTTTGGGAATCTGCTGATGAAGCTGTAGATGGGTTACTTGATTGTGCATTTTGGGGCTCAATACTGTGTCAATACTGAAAATAACAGCATTTGTATGTCTTTGAGACTAATTTCTGTTGGCCTAGCTCCACTAAGAACTGTACCAGAAGTGCTACGTTTGGTACACGGCAGTGGTTAATTTGTGTACAGATCATGTCCTCCCTTGATTGCATCAGTTGTCATGCATGTGTGCATGTGTAGTCATGGTTGCATGTCCTGAACCTCGTTGTCAAGTACAACAAGAGCTTTGTGTGTATGTGGCTTCCACCCACTCATTCATGACAGCAGTTCTGTGGAAATCAAATGTACATGCAGGAAGTGGTTTTATAGGTCACATACACACAATCACATGGGAAGACACTAGAAGACACTAGCATTCTGTGGGCTCTTTTATCCTCTTCTTGTGGGACTTGCTCTAGTAAATAGACTGGAGTATGTCCCCATAGTGATTCACACAACAGCTGGTTATGTGTGCTGTCTGATATGGTAAAACTCTAGCCACATCATTATTAATATTATTTGCCTATGGAGAAGCTACTGCTTTATTTCGATTGCCCCATACGTGCTCATAGTTATATATTGGTCCACTGCAGAGTCTACAGGAGTGCCAGGACTCGCAAAACGTTCCAGAGGAAAACTTGGGTGCCCTATACCCTGAGGCTGGGACTAAGGTAACATTATTTATCACACTGAGTGGTGTGTCTTCAGATGATCATAAAATAAAAGTTTGGGTAGCACAAATTTAGTATACGTGTGTACATCCATCTGCCCTCTCTCCACACAGATTGCAGCAGCCTCGCTGGAGAAACTGTTTCAGCAGCTGACAAGTCCGGCCATGTTTCGTGATGACTTTATGGAGGTGTTCCTGATGACTCACTCGTGCTTCACCACGCCCAAAGAGGTCCTCACAGCTCTCCTCAACTGTGTCAAGAGCCCTGACGATACCTGGTCAGACTCCAGCAGTCAGGTGAGTGCATGGGGGGACATGTGTGCAGCTGCTTGTACTAAAAGTATAATTAAGCATTGTACAATTGTTTTGAGCCAGCATCTTAAGTTTGATACTGCATATGTATACGTCTTGGTAGTCACGCATACATGTACAGTAGAACTGTGGTGCTCCTATTGTTATTATTATATTTGCTTACTCTGTGCAGGGATCTAGTAATGCTGCCTTCCCCTTCAACATGGATGGTAAGCAGCTCTCATTGTATGTGCACTCCATACTACACACATGTACAGCTATATGGTATAGACATTGGCTCACACAAGTCCTTCACTATAAATTATTATATAGCTGTATACAAACCTCCCTCCGTTTTTCCTCTCCAGAGCTTACCAACGACTCTGAGGGTGGTTCATCAAGCCCCGCCTCCACACCAGGATCCCAGGCCCAGCAGTGCTCCCCCGGCCGAGTGACCCACCGCACTAGACTGGACCCATCCTCTGTCGTCACCAGGAAGGTAGGCAGACAGAAAGAATTGCGAATCACCGAGTTCTGAGAATTGTGTAAACTGAAACTCTTGAGAATGCGTAGTATTACAGCTGCATGAGTACTATGTATGTATGTACACATACTTGTATTGATGTTGTGAAAGCTACAGTATGCTGTATAATGTACTTAACCCCCCCCCCTCCTCAGAATGTACACAGTGGGTCCAGTCTTGTGAGCACCAGTGACTCGGACACATCCCCCCACACCTCTGCCATTGTTGTGGACCACCCCCTTGCCCCTGATGGCACCACTCAGAATGGCTGGGCAGATCCGGAGATGACCCTCAAGGGATTCGGCTACTTGCAGAGAGGTTGGTATAGCAATATATGATGTAAATGTATGTTAGCTACTTTAATCGCAATTGCCATTGCTACGAAGTACTATTTAGATCCTGCGTTTAGCATGGTTGCTTGAGGATACAAATGATGTAATATGTTGCCAGAGTTAGCCATTGAAAAGTGCATTCTAGATCATGGGCATGAGGTATCTGCTTGTATGTATGTGTTATAGTGTCCCGAAGAATTAAGCCCGATGGCATAGTATTATACATTATACTATCGTAAAATCCTCCCCTCCAGCTGCTAATGATAACGCCCTGCCCGAAGCTGAGGAGGAGGAGGAGGAGGACAATCACTACACAAAGCTGTACCCTCCCTCACGAGTCCACGTTGTGTGTGATGGGTCAGGAGAGGATAGTGCCGGGGAGGAGGTGGATGGTGGGGCCACACCTCGGCAGTCCTCTCTCACCGGGTCACTGGAGCTGGGACCAGGTGTGTGTGTGTACCCTAGGATAGTGCAGCTGTGTCCCTATGTGTGTGTATATTGCTTCTAAATAAAGCTATTATCAACTTGTGTGTACTGGCAAGAGTTCATTCTTGGTACTGTGTATATGGTAAGGATGGGTTTTTTTAGAAGACTTTATCAACATTTAGTATTGGTGGTTTGGTCATTGTGTAAAGTAATGTGTTGCTTGGCTGTCATCGATGTACTATGTAAATAAGCAATAAGATAACATTTCTTCTCCTGTACAGGTGGCTCTTATCCTGCCAAAACATCACGACGGCGTAGCTCCACAGAGGTGAGCAGTGGGCGTGATGTCAAAGGCAGTGTGCTGATCACCAAGCTTGAACAAATGAACCACTCCAAAATCACCCAAGAATTGGAAAATGCCAACAAACTAATGGCGGACATGATTGGATCTCTGGACACGGATTTTCTCTCTCCATCTTCATGTCAAGAAATGGAAACGAGTTTAGACAAACAAGGCATGGCACGAAGCAGAACAGGATCTATGTCGTCATCACAACCAGACATAACTATTGCCGAAGATGAATCACCACCCATACCTCCCAGGGATGTACATGTAACCACACCCACTCACAAACTCCCCCTAAGGACCATTCTACGTGCAAACTCTGAGCACAGTCTATTGACACAGTCGCTAAGCATCTCTCGAAGTGAACCATCGTCCCCGTTCCATTCCACCAAACCGGTGGGACGTAGTATATCTATATCGGAACAGGGGTCACCAGGGAAACGCGGCAAGGCCGTGACAATGGAACGTCTGAATCCTAAAACTAAGAAGCAAAAGAAAGGAGGGAGCATGGGAGACCACTACAAGAGAGGGAGTGGCCCTGGAATCAACGTGACAGCCTCGCTGAATGTGGCGAGCTTACAAGGGTTTGATTCGAATAAGAGCCCCAAGAGAAGCAAATGGGACGGTATACGAAAGATAACGAAGAAGTTCAAACGATCTCCGAGTCTTGACGGTGAAGAGCTTCAGGGCTTGCAAGCACGTTACGCTAGGAAGGGCTCTCTGGCTAGTGATAATCTTATGTCCACAGGTGTTAATTTGCCAGATGGTGGTGGGGCACCACGGCGACAGCGGAGGTCAAGCTCTTCTTACGGGAACAGCGTGGCTCTAGTGTCAAAGATCTTTGCTGTACTGACTTGCTGGCAGGACCAGTTCTTCGAGGTGAGGATACAGATGTAACCAGCAGTCTACATTGTATTATAGTTATTGTACATTGTGTGTGTGTGTGTGTTGTGTTTTCGTAGGCCACCTGGCATCTACATTGTACACTATTGTGTTATGAGCATTTCATGTTTAGCTCTATTATTGTCAGTGTAAAACAACAACACTGCCATCAATTTTGCAAACAGTGCAACTGCCATGTACAACGTACACAGCTACTACAAAGTCGATGTACTTCACAATTATAGGCAATTGTTCTTTACTTCTGTATAGGATTTCGAGGATGATCTTGAACTGAAGAAGATGTTGTGTGACTTTCTCTCTGGCCTTGCTAAGAAGAGCAGCTGTGAGTCGGTCGAGCGTCAGGGAGCATCAGCACTGCTGGAGTGAGTAGCTAGTAGTCCTGTTCTCGTAGTTAGTCTGGGAGATTGGTTACGTACATGTACGTAGTAGTTCTTTGTCAATTCGTTTTTCATGGCTTTAAATATGGATGTCTTGTTGTTTGTGTAGGACTGTAGAGCAGAAGAGTTTTCATGAGTTGGCCACACCCCCTTCCACCTCGTTCCCCGTACTCCTCTCCAGAACCATCAACATCAGCGTAAGTTCTCAACCCTTATACACAATAATGGACGGACACGTACAGTGTGCCTACACATGTACAGTCGAATCCCCTCATGCATGATTAATTTTGATTACCCCCCACACTTACATGTGTCCTGGACCCCCTCGTGTTCATGGTTTAATTACCCCCCCCCCACAGTATGACGTCCTGATGATGTACGACTGGGACCACCCTGACAAGCTTGTACCAGACAAAAGTATCGATTTTGCCAAGATCAAAGACTCTCAGCTACTACATGTTTTTGCCAAGCAACTGACTCTCATGGAATTCGCCGTCTACGCAGCCATTCAGAGGAGGTGGGTGTGGTCAATTGGCTAATGGGTGTGGTTAGTTATAGTTGCTCTACACAGGGAGCTTTTGAATTGCAGTTGGAAGAAACCAAACAAGGACAAGTTGTCACCGAATGTTTGCCGTCTGATAAAGAGGACCAATGAGGTAATAAACTATATATCGTATAACTGGTGGGTGTTTTTAATTTGGCGATTTGGCGAATTTTACCGAAGATTGCCAAATTTAAATAAAATTTTCCTGTGGACACAACGTCATTGCTGAAGTACGTAGCCACACCAAATTAAAAACTGCTTATTATGTTCAAATGGCTCATCCACCAAGTATACCTCCCCCTCTCTGAGACCATAATGTGCATTGGTGTGCGTGTATGGTAGTTAATTCAATATGTGTCCTCACCACAGATGACATCATGGGTTTCCACGGAGATTCTGTCTCAAGAGAGCCCCTCTCAAAGAGCTAGCGTTATCGAGAACTTCATCAAGATTGCCACATACTGCTATCAGCACAACGACATGCACTGCTCTCTCAACATCACCATAGCGCTCGGCTCGGCTTGCATCAAATCCCTGAAGCAAACTTGGGAGGAGGTGGACAAGAAGTACAAGAGACAGCTGGAGAAGCTGCGGGACTGGACTGACTATCATGGCCGCTGTAAGAAGATGAGGGAGAAGCTAGAAAAGTGAGCAGTGATTACATGTGTGTGCTTGTGCTGGTGTACTATATAATTATACCGTAGTACTAGAATATTTTGCTGGTGAAAAACCTTTGCGAATGAGCCAAATCACCCAGAAAATTTGCTTTTGCGATCTAACTATTGCATTCTGGCAAGGATCGTGTGTAGTATAATTTAAGTTTTGGTTGCGAATTGATCAACCCTCGCAAAGTTCGTATATGTTTGATGCTCGCAAAACTTTGTACATACCGTATTACTAGAATGTTTTGCGAGCATCAAACATATGCGAACATGTGTCTTATTATTATACTGCAATGTCAATCCTATAATTATATTTTAATTATGGCTACAAATCTTCTCTTTCTTACAGAACCACTGCAGAGCATCTCCTAAAGAACGAGTAAGTATACACCCACCTTCCCAACTACTGTACAATCTACAATCTGTATTTTCTCCGTATAGTGTATTGCCTCAGGCTCTCCCGTACGTCGGTGCTTTCCTGGATCAGATCTACTCCCTCGAGATGAGCTCTAAGACGTACAATCCAAACGGCCTCGTCAACTTTGCCAAGATGACTAAGCTATCAGCCATTTTGAGGTCTGCACTGCAGTACCAAGAACAGCACTATACCTTTGAGCCTCGGCTTGATGTAAGTATAACTTTTGGCGTAAAATGTCATGTGATTCATGTGTTTATCATGTGATTTATGAGTTTGTCATGTGATTCATGCGATTGTCATGTGCAGGTAATGGTGTATGTGACTGCTGCAAAGAGACTATCAGAGAATGACCTTTTTGAACTTTCGCACACTCGGGAGCCCTCCCAACATTAACAGGTTTTTACACATGCAGTCGCCACGGACACTAGTTTGTGTAAAGATAGCATGCAGTTAGCTATTTATTGTGTCTTCATCACTTTTTTGTAACCGTTTTTTTAACTTCTTGTTTGTAATAGAGTGCTATATTGTTTGTGTCATATATTTTCGTGTCTTGCCTTCAAGTTTTGTGTGCCATGAATCAAATAATATTATTACATTGTATAATTATGCTTTTTGAATATTATCAAAATTAATGTGAAGAATTTAAATAAACAGTAATAAAACGACAATAACTATCAGCATGGTATTGGCTATCCATAGTTTAGAATGTCCCCATGGCGACTGCTGCAGATCATGGAGGCAGGGCTGGGCCTGTGCCTTTTTCAATACATTCACCTGCTCACTTAGCTTGTTCTGTATAGACATGTTGTGAGTGAGTGGGTGTAACGAGAAACATTATATGTATATATCAAATGGTAGACTCGTTCCCAGGCCGATTTTTTTTTTAAGGAACGGAAGGGGAAAAAAGATCTAGCGTTCGATTAGACACAAATCGGCCTGGGAACAAGGCTAGTCAAATGCTTGCTATTATATTCTGCACACAGATACGCCTATTGTGTCTTAATGAACTGTACGTATATTTATGTATAAGCTTACAGTGAGGATCTTGAGCTCCTGCACTGCTCCGATGGTCTCCATCAAGACCTGATCTTTGTCCACCATTAGTAGATTCTTTACACACACGCCATCACTCAACTTAGCCTCAGCATTCTGACAGAGGGGAACTTGTATACACGTCTGTTATATATAAATCAATCAGGACTCACTGTTTCCATGACAGCATCAGGTATCACTTGTTGAACCTCTTGTGCCAACAACCCAACCTGTGTGCGATGCCTCGTCCCCTCCTCTGGTGTTGGGCTGATCTCACCACTTCCCCCTCCTGTGGCCAGCTGGTAGGAGTAGAGCTTGAGTCGTGATATGTTGTCAAGGTGATGTCGAGAGACCACCTTAGTATGGAAAAAATACTTAAATTGACATGTGAGCGTAAGTACATATGCATGGAGTTTAACACAATGTTATGACTGTAGTTACAATTGAGGCGAGGTGACAACATAATCATGTATAGTGAAGCTAAAACGGTAGGTTATTGCAAATCTTACTGGTTGTATATTCTTTTTCACTCTGCTGTCAGATATCTGAAGCACTTGGCCGGTGACTTGAATGTTGCCATGTACAGTGAGTGCCTCATCAGGCTTGTCTGTGTTGATACCAACTCGTCCCTGCATGAGAAAGAGTGTGTGTATGTGTGTAGTTTGTGGGAGGTGGGTATAGTGTGAGGTGTGTGTAGTGTGTGAGGGGTGTGTAGTGTGAGGGGGTGTGTAGTGTGAGGGGGTATGTAGTGTGAGGGGGTGTGTAGTGTGAGGGGTGTGTAGTGTGAGGGGTGTATAGTGTGAGGAGCATACTTACGTGGTGGAAGATGTTCTCAGGGTTGGAGCATTTGTACCAGAGGTAGTCACTATCACTGTCGAAGTTGCCAGGATTAGAAGCCTGTGGGGCAGATCATAACAAGTCAAAGGCTCAATCAAAACAGTACAATGCTTACTCGAACAACGATTCTCTCTGAAACGTGGGCACAAACTGGTAGTGAGTTGTCTGGAGTTTCAGCGTGCAGAGCAACCACAAGAGAAAAATACTTCTGTTCCGGGTTTGGTTTACCTCTTTTCCTCATGTTGTTATGTGTTGTCTCACTGCAGTTCGGACAACAGTTAGTTAATCACTACAACTGTACACATGTGTGAAAAGTGTCGCTATAACCTTATCAACTCACCTGAAATGAAGACGACCGACGGTACGCTTCACTGGTTTCTCTGGATTGTCCGGAATCTCAATCCTACAAATTATAAATCATTAACTAAAAGCGGCTGTTAAAATAATATTATATCATCAGTGTACTAGCTTACATGTCTGGGGTGTATCTAATTTTCGTTCGATCTGAGCGTGACTGTTCCAACTGGATGCTGCTGTTCACCTGCTCAAACTGCAATACAGAAGAGTTGTAAATACCGTATAACGGCTTATTTCCGTATGGTGGAAATGTTTATAAATTATATTCGTATTGTAGAACATTATACGAAAATTAGAAATTATTCTACCGCACTAGATTCAACGCCACTATCCTGAGCTGTATGAAATTAAATAGAGAGTTTATACAAAAATTTGCACCAACGAAAAACTACCCGCTATACGGTATATCAGTGATGAAATGTTAACTCACTCTTATGCCGTGGAGATTCAATGTGAACCTCTCGATTGGTTGGATGGATCCATTCTGTAGAATTATTTAGAATTATTTAGTGACCATGCAGTTTTGTTTTTTATACCGTACTCACTTTCATTTTGACAAACTTTGGTGCTCGTTTGAACAGCACTGTCACGGTCACCTAAATAGAAAGAGAAAAATAATTATGGTATAAGTCATCCATTAGCTCTACTCTATAGTCAGCTTTATATCCTCATGCGGCTACGCCTCGAGGCATAATTATGAGTCTCATTAATGCCCCACCTGAAAATGGTTCTTCTTCTGACACACAAAAGAGTCATCAATAATGGAAAAGTTGAAACCTTTATCTGTTTCCACCTGGAACCCAATATTGTGGCTGCAAAAAATAGTAATTAATCGTTAGCCCACACAATACCCCTCGGAAATGTATACCGTATTACTAGAATGTTTTGTGAGCATCATACATATGCAAACTTTGCGAGGGTTGATCAATTCACAACAATAAATCGCAAAACCTAGTACTAGTAAATACACAATCATAATCCTTGCCAGAACGCAATAGCAAAGGGTCAATTTTTCTGCTGATTTGGATCATTCGCATTTCATCCTCAAAATATTCTAGTATCTAGTAATACAGTACATCTGTTTACATATTTCTGTTAGCTCACATGTCAATGAGTGCCGCATCACACATTCCCTGCCAGCTCTCCACCATGTGTGCTCGCCACTTCAGCTGGTGAGGTAGTCTATCCACTGCATCGGAATTGACTATTCGTCTCTCGTCCCTACCCCCATCCCCCTCGGCTGGAAACTGAGACCCTCGTTCAGCCAGCTGCTCAAGACCAGACTCAACCCCTCTCTCGTCATCTGGCTCCATGGAGTGGTCATGAGACCGCTTAATAGACCGTCTAGACGCTTGTCCACGAAATGAAGAGCTTGCATGCATTCGAGCCATGTCTTGTTGATACGCCAAGTGACTGTGTTTGTCATCCACAGGCTTTATGCCATGAGCTGGTATTTGACTGAATATGGATAAAAAATATAAATCACTGTTTCCACTAATTATAACTACAAAACACTAACCTTGCTTTAGCTAGAGGGTGGTGTTGAAAGCCAGTTGGGAAGGGCCCTAACTGTTGAGCCTGGTTCATTAGGAGACACTGAGCGGCGTAACCCATGTCTTGGTATGGAGGAGTGATGGTGGTCGGCGTGATGACAGTGGCCAGCTCACTGCCTGGGGCATCTGTGAGAAGACCAGCAGGCGAAAAGGCACCTGGCATAGGGTATATAGGGGGACCTCCAGCTCCACCCCCCTGTTGCTGCATGAGATTATGGCCATTAAAAAAATTCCTTTGCATTATACACACACACACACACCACACACAGGCACCCTACTGTGTACAATCATACATAATTATACCACTTACCAATGTCATCATTTTTACATAGTTGCTCAGTGAAATGCCTTCTGGCGTCGACTGAGTTGCCTTGTAATTGTACGGAGGTAACAGCATGGTAGGAGGCAACTGTCCATAGCCTGAAGCAGCCTGTCCTAAAGTTGCTGCTTCTTGATTGTTTAGACTTGCCGAATAGCTGTGTAGATTGGATTCTCCATTGGGCAGAGAGCGGGATTCACTTGTTTCCGATTTTAGGATGACTGCAGTATTGTGTTCCGAGTCTTTTAGCAGCACAGAGTTAGTGGGTGTGTTTGGAGAGGAGCTATGACTGCTGGTGGGTGAGTCGGTACTGTAGCTGTCTTGCTCCTCATCGCCTGCAATATCATAGGTTACCATAGGGTTAGGTTACCATAGTTAGCGTGGCTTCGGTTCATCATGTAGCTATAGCTATTCAGGAAATGAATGCTAGAGGAAGTAGATCTATAAAGTAGACTTGTGCATCAGTCTCCATGATAATCGGAGTATGTGCAACGGGTACATGTCTAGCTATGTAGGCTACGACTTACTACAAACAGAGGAATGGAATGACAAATAAATGTTATTTTTTAGGAGTGCTAACTAGACTAACTATAATTATACATGATAGGTCATAGCATTGGAGTAAAGTGACATTTACGCCAACTCACTTTGTTTTTCAGCGTTCTTGAGCTCTGCTGGTGACGACATCGCTTACTGTGAAGGAAGACATGCTCATTACCACCGCTAGCTATAATATAGCTATAATAATAATTATATTACCACTACATATTATATAGATCTAGCTGAAGTGATGAAACTGACATCATAGCTAACACTGTGACTACACAACAGTGCTCACACTCACAGAGTGCAAGGCAGTGGGAGATGGTACCAGGAACCGTCCAGTGCTGTAACTCTGCTCAACTAACCAAAGATTACTGTGATCTTGGAGACAAATTCATCTTTCTGCAATGCAACTGTGTGGTTTCTGTGGAACAAACAATAATTGACGAATAGAGTGGTACGTATCTAGATATCTAGAGTCTAGACTACGTACATGTAGACTCGATATAATTAAACAGTCTACATTTTGTAGTTCTTCTTGCCAACTAATGTAAACAAGTGTGAGATTATTAGTGTTTTCTCATGGGAACTGAAATAGAAAACCATTAGAAAACCCAATGTGATGGCTGAGGGGGTGGGGCTCATTTGCTCAACTGGCCTAACCCTCGGCGTTTTAACGAAACACTCAAAGAGGTGGGGCTGGTGGAGGAGGAGAAAAGGTTTAAAGGTCATCTCTCGAGAAATGGCTGTAAATATATCTAAAGACTTATTCCGACTCTTTGGACTCTCTGGGAGGTTTGGATGGTTAACAACTTGCTCAACATCAATGACATGTGTCCAAGCAAGATCTCTGAGATTGCTGGAAAGTGGAAGAGGAGCTGGTTCAAGCAACAACCTAGCAACAAGACAACTGCACAGTACTAGCCAGCATTGCTTGGGTGTGCCTGCTCAAGATGCCTCAGTACCATTGTCACCTGCTGTACGGTACCTGGTATACACTCACAATATCTCCAACTTGTCTCAGATTACAGCCACTGGACCAGGCCACAGACTACTAAAGGGGTAAGTTGACGTTCATCAACCAACCATACTTAATAATTATGTATTTTTACAGGGACATCCTTCAGTATATTCAAGAAGTCAAAGATGGCCGATCCGTCCAACCTGCTACTAAAACCACCGTCCAACCTGCTGCTAAAACCGATAAAAAAAAGCCTTCCCAACAATTGGCCAAGAGTGTGTCCCAAGGCTCCAAGCAGACCTTCACTGATGTCCCTGTGGATAGTAGCAGAGTTGCAGCTGCCCAGAGAGTTGCTCAACACAAAGCGTCCACTCCTCACACATACACCAGTTCCAGCTGTGCTCTGGATCGTGTCTTTGAGCTCGGCTACAGTGATCACCACCACCTCACAGCTTTCCTTGTCAAAGCTGCTGCTCTCACAGTTCAGGTTAGAGTAACACTTAGTCTAGTTATATTAATGATGGTGTATTCATTTAGGTTTGTTATAAGGATCGTTTATGTACTAATCTTGTGACCTTAATGTTATATTGTTTGTCCCTCACCCTCTTGTGTACAGAGAGTCCCCCAGAGCAACTGTGTGTGGGTTGATGGTGACTCGCGGCCATTGCCCTCCATCAGTGTGTCTGTACTCGGCGGAAGTGGGACAGTCAGAGTGGGCGGAGCTGCTGGACAGTCCCTCAAGTCAATCGCTAAGATTGTTCAAGTGGGTTGTTGTTTTAAAATGAGGAATATTGTCCCTTCACATAGATCACTATCTAACTGTAACTTGTAACTCGCTTTTATTACATGCAGGAAGGTTTTGCAACCCAGGACAATAAGAGTGAGAACTCCAGCATAAGGTACTCAATATCTTCATATTATGTGCTAATGATTCGTATTTCGTCTCTGTATATACATGCATATAGCCTCTACCATCTGGAAGGAGCTAACATCGCACACTTTACGTCAATCGGAGATCCCACCAGTTCCTCCGTTCTCTGTATCGGGTCCCCTCATCTCGTCCTTAATGACCAGGGGACACTCTCCAAAAGAGTGACAGTCACACTTACCGCTGATGCTCGCTTGTTGGACTATGAACTCTGTTGTCACTGGTTGCAGACATTTTGTAGCATAGTTGAGGCACCTGATACCAGTGGACTCTTATAGTAGCTACATATAAACCCACCCTCATGTTAATGTGCGTTTGTGTATAGTGTTTTTGTAATGATTAGTTCCTGTCAATTATCTGCTTGTACATGCATTGCTTCAGTAGTAACGAAAATAGACAACCCGACAAACTCATAGTTGTCTCAATATTACTGACAATTGTTCATTTTTTCATAAAAGTTTTGTATTTAATACTCATGGATTAATTAAATGATTATACAAAGAGAAGTGAAAAGATAATGTAAAAGACTATATAATATTTCTTGCATCCTAATTATGTCTATCTTAGGCTGGTGATTGAGAGTCATCCGATAACTTGTCAACAATCTGGGGAGGGGGGGGGTATCACTGAGAGCTGTAAAGGATTGTTCTTACCGTTCTCAGGCCTGGTAGATTGAGCACATGGCCAATTAATGGAGCACGTCTTAGGAACAGCACAGCATGTGGCAGCAGCCCTCTGTGTGTGTGTGTGTGTGTGTGTGTGTGTGTGAGTGTGTGTGTGTGAGTGTGTGTGTGTGTGTGTGTGTGTGTGTGTGTGTGAGTGTGTGTGTGTGAGTGTGTGTGTGTGAGTGTGTGTGTGTGTGTGTGTGTGTGTGTGTGTGTGTGTGTGTGTGTGTGTGTGTGTGTGTGTGTGTGTGTGTGTGTGTGTGTGTGTGGGTGAGTGTGTGTGGGAGATTAAGGTACTCACCCAAACAATAAGAAGGCTCCATAGCACTCCACAAGCATACCAATAAGTGGCCACCCTATCAGTACGATCAGAATGCCTCCAAAGAAAAATGCCGAGCCCTTCAATTTATGAGTCTGGAAGAAAAACCTGTAAGTCCTCTCAAATCCAATAATGAAAACCACTCCTCCCAGAAACAGAATCTGAAATGAGATCATAGTACAATTTACTACACACAAGAGAGTTGTTAAGGACTCACGTTTCCCATCGCTAGCAGTCCCTTGTCGAAGAACAGCATTACGCCCAGGAAGAGGAAGGCCATCCCAAACGTTACCAGCCCAAGACCAATCTCTGGACGATGGATATGTCATATAATTATATCTCTGATCATATCATAATTATGATCAGACACATATTTTTTTATTAGTCACTTACTTTGCATGTCTGTGAGGCTGACTGAAATCATTGTGCCTCTTGACTCGACTGGCAAATAGAGACAAAAGAAGGATCAAGGAGGTGATTAATTTTTCAGTGCCTAAAGAGTTAACACACGTGGTTGATTACAGTATTTATTTTGCATGATCCTTTACCTGCTGTTGCCTGTAAGTCCCTTTCAGGGTTTTAGGTAGAATGATCCTTACCCACACTACCACTGATGCTATAATATAATGGCTGAAGAGAGAGAAGTGTTTCAAAGACAGCCTGGTTGGTAACTCATTCAAATGCCTCTAAGTATTCACTTACTACACTGTTCTTGCAGCCAGGGCGGTGCTGATAGACTTCACACCACCTATCACCCTGGACACCCTCACCAACATCCAGCAGTCACTAAGCAATACCCTATCTCTCCTGACTCATCTCTCAGGGGGTCATGTCAGAGTCCCCTACATCAGTCTCATTGTACTCGGCAACTATCCAGAGGTACATTCCATTTCACTTATCTTTTATATATTGGACACTCAGGGGATGCAAATAAGTACTTTATCACAGGCTGAAAAATGTCGGGTCATTTTCAATGTCGACCTGCCATCAGCAAATGATGACCTGACATTCACAGCCAGACGTTACATGTCCCATAAAGTTAATTGCTTATTGTAATAACTTACATATGGACTTTGTTCACCTGTATTATAGGCAATTTACCCTCTACAACCGCTGAAGGGTAATACTACTCGTCTGACGTCAGCCATAAAAGAACTGGGCTCTCTTGCACGGAACATGGTTGCTAGACAGCGTCCAACCAGAGGCTGTCTCCTGGAGGGTTTACAGGAAGCACTGGCACAATTCAACAGACTCTCTCAGACCTATAGACAGGTACTGCTAGCTAGAAGATATCGTCTTTTGGTACATGTAGGTGTCTTTGACTGCCTGTAACTTGAGTTAAGAGCATTCAAATTGAAATTTAGTAGCCATTTGAGGGATCTATCTTGCATGGTGTGGATGCTTAGAGCGGATATTTTGTGACTAGCCGAATTTCACTCCAACTAAGGCCATAGGCTTGTGGTTTTTGCTTTATTATGAGGCCTTTTGGTAGGAGTCTCATCCCGAGTGTAACCATTAAATTTTTACTATGTCGTATTCTAAACTCTGAACTCTGCAGGGTCCTGGCAGTGCAAACCTTCCCTCTCAGATAGAAATCACTTTATTGACGGCCATGAGCCCTTTGAAAATGAGCTCAATGGTGGGGAGGACGACCGATCATCTTGACCTACAGCACCTCAAGATAATCAATGGTGTGTGTGTGAGTGACCCGGACCGGCTAGTCATGAGTGACGGCCCTGGGAGTGTAGAGGAAGGCGGGCTGGACCATCACAGCCCACCTGACTTGGGTAGGTTGTCTCTAGTCCAGTTACTGACAAAAGTGTACAATGTACGTGTACTTATTAATACGTACTTGGCTATAGCTTAGGTGTACATACTCACACTGACTTAACAGCTTTGTCAACATTCAATGTGTATCAGTACTATCTGTACGTGTACATGTACTCCTTCAAATCAAAATTTCGTTGTGCAAGACAATTTACTATCTTTTTATGATTTGCAATTCTCTACAGGTCTGAGCATGTTGGAGGTGGTATCCATTGACAACGATGTACTTAACCTGCAGAGTGTGTTTCAGGGCTGGCTGCGAGACTGTAGCACTGACAGTGAGCACCTGCACTTGTCTCTACCCCCTACACTGCAAGGCCTGACAGGGTCTGATGGTTTGTCCTCACAGCTTTCCCTCAAGTGTGACCTTCACGAGAGACTATTGGACCCTCTACTGTTAGGAGGAGGCATCGGACAAAAGTTTGTAAGTGCATTCGAAAATACGCTGAATGGGGTTTTTGCCATTTAACAGTACCATAAATTCAATGTTTGTAATCAACTCAAGCATGCGTGTTTGATGTTTGTCACACTTCTAGGCTCTAAATGGGCCCATTGGACACAGAGGCTCTGGCAACTCTTCTCTCTCAGTGCCCAGTCTACCGGTGCACAAGCTTCGAGCGACGGCCCTCGTGTCAGCCGAGGGAGTGTGTGAAAGCGTTCTCTTTGGACTGCCTCAAGTGCTGAAACCAACCGCCTGCTGGAAACTGGACTGGGAGGATCTAGAAACTAACCAGCAGCTATTCTGTGCCCTCTGTCAACATCTCAGAGACAAGGTACATGAGTGAGTGGGGGTAATCTTCAAGACCTCAATCTAAGTTTGTCTTAGAGCAAGTTGCTGTATCTCACGGACTAGCATCGTTCCCGGCCTGACTTTTCTGTAGTGGAACGGCCTAGAAACGACTTAGAAACAAATCGGCCTGGGACCGAGGCTACTTACCAACATGCCTTGCAAATATAATACACATCAGTCCCTCTCCCTCCACAGAATCAAATGCTGGTGGCCAAAGCTGATATCTCAAGCTCCCTCCTCTCCCCTCATTTCCTGATTCTCCCGTCAACGTCTCAGTCGCTGCTCATTAAGTCTCTGGCCGTCAACGAGCTGGTGTTACCCGTGGAGCCACCCACAGCTGTGGAGCTGCCCAGCAGTGCCGTGCAACAGTTTGTAACCAACGCACTGGACCAACTGGAGACCTACGACACTTACAACCCTCTAAGTATGTTGTTTCGTGTTGGAGTAGCTGGTCAGAATGAGGTGAAAAGTACTAACTGACCCCTACCCTTTCCTTGTATTGTACCTCATGCTCTAATGTACTTTTTTTTGCACAACACTTGATTAGAAACAGTCAGCAAAATGCATGTGTACGATGTAGGGGGAAATAAATCTTTGCACAATTAAGCATTATCATAGGGGCATGGCCATCTAGGCTAATATTTTTTTAGCAGAGATCTTTTAGCGTACATAAATCTGAATAGTGTTCAGTGGAAGACTTCCATCCCCACACAGCCTTAGTTCTATATCATCTGTACTTGGTTCAGGTAGTTGCTTGCAGAAAATAGGTGGGTCATTAAAAGTGCAGCATGTGTTACCAGAACCGCATTGATTGCCATCCCAAATAGGGTTTCGGAGGTAATGAGTATTTCCAGTAGCTGTGTGCCTACTCGTAATAGATGTTGCACAAAAATAGTCGTCTCCTACAAAAGGGGGTATCACTCCCGTGAATTCGGTATCGCTTCGAATGCAAGGACAACTTGAGCTGTCTGTAAATAGTTCGTCCCTTGCTGCTGCAAGTGTCCAAATATGCTTTCGTGGATATTGGCCGTATGTTATACTGATCCCCTCAACATATGGATCGTCAATTGTTAAGCTCTGATTTTGGTAGTAGGGATCAAATGCAGTTGTTGAGCTCCATTGGTATCCTAAAATGTTTCCGCAAACATGGGAATATTCAATCCCATGAACGGGGAAAGTAAGGGAATGACAATAGTACCCGACTCCTCCGGGTATTTGACAAAAGTAAAATAGCAGACCATAATCTGGGCCATAACTGCCATAAGTATACGTGTCTGGGCACCTGCGATCATTTACATTCACTGAATAGTTAGCTAGTACCATCCACCCTCCCGTATTGTTGCAACAGGTCCTTGTCATGTTGCAATATACTTGGATAACTGTTCCATTGCCTGTGTACACCCAGTAGTCCTCTGAAGGACTTTCCAGAGCAATTTCATTGCAAGATCTGGCCGGGTTATCGGGAGTCCCTTTTGGAAATGGAGACTCAGTCGTAGGACTTTCTGTAGTAGTTTCAGGTTGAGTCGCAAAAGAGGTTGGTGATTGAGTACTAGATGTTGTTTGTGGTTCAGCGCTGGTAGGACTTGTACAATATGTGTTGGTGTTTTGAGCTGTATATTAATTAATAGTGCTCAATTAAAAGCCAAGTTTCAAGCAGCCAATGTAAACTTACCTATAGTTGACAAAGATGTGGCAATCGTTTCAAGTGTTGATGAAATTATCTCTAGCTTAGAATCCAAAGTCATGGATATCTTGTCCATCGTTTGTTGCACTCTTTCGGGAAAGTTTTGCTGGCTGCTCCTATAGCATGTTGTTGTTTTTTGTTGATTCCAAGTTGTACCATAAGTCAGATAGGCGCAAAGAAATAAAATACTAATCCATTTCGACATGTTTCAGGCATGCAGTCTCTTCCTATCACTAAAGAGAGCAACTGGTAACTCTCTTTATAATTATGCTCTGTAGTAGGCCTGTGGAATGTAACCAGTTATGCACCATACAGACATGATGGCGCTATAGTAGTATGTTTTTATACAATTGGGACATTAAGTTTTTAATTGTTAAGTGCTGATTCCTTTTACACATGCATGCACACAAATGACTGAAGTAGGGATGTGACTAGGTACATGTATGTACCATAACAGACATGATGGCGCTCTATAGAGTAGTCAATTGTTTTCGATACAGACATGATGGTGCTATATATTTTCAATTGAATTGCTTTGGGAATTGAAAGCATTAATTTTGTCATGCATGCAAGTTGATACAAATGATTCCCTTTACCTTTTATTACAGTGTCTCCCTGTGGTCTGTACGAGAGTCTAACCCAGTCTAAGAGAGGTCCAGGTGTGGCCCAGAGAGGCCCAGGGGGTGTGGTCCAGAGAGCCCCGCCTAACCCACCCAGCAGAGCCAGGAACTCCACTCTAGGCACTAGGAGGAGCTACAGTAACAAGAAGGGACTAGGATTCTGATCCCATATAACTATGCTTATGTCCTTTAATCAGATCATGCATAATTGCTATAGGTACGTTAATCAACTTCAACAATGTAACCCCTCTCACATTTTTATGATCATCAAACTTACATGTAAATTATGTGTCATCATAATCACTGCTTCAAGTCATTCATCAAGTTCATATAAATAGAACATGATTGAGGAACAAGTGTACAAAAACGTTATGTGAATGGCATGGCATGTATGGGTAAATAGTTCACAAAAAATAGTATGAACGTGAACATAAGGTATACACGTATAATTAAGTTTTATTTTGACGATTTCTTTGCTGTCCCAATATTGCATTGGTTCACCTGCATGGGATATAGCAACAGTAGTAATGGAGTGGTCATTAGCACACTGAAACAGTACTCACAGTTGTGGCAAAACGCAGGGAACACAGTGTCTCCTGGTATGACTCAGCTTGGGGGGAGACATTCACAAACATGAGCCTGCAAGCAACACAAGAGAATGCACAATGGTTTAGAATGCACTCAAGTCAACGGGCTTGGCTGTAGCTAAGGTAAACCACAGTGCACACACTATACCACACAACATACGTCTTGCTGTTTCCTCCTAGAGAGTTTTGCAAGAGATAGGTGAGTTTGGAGTTTCTATACGGAATGTGCGACTCCTTGTTGGCCAGGGCCATGATCACAGAGCCCAGGTTGCTCAGGCTCTTGTTGATGCTCTTGGTCTCCTTGAGCCTATCTCCAGCAGAGCCAGACTGTGACAGCCGCTCAGAGCCGGCCAGGTCCACCAGGTTCAGTATTCCTGAGTGGGGGAGAGAACAAAGTCACACATTTTTGCAGCTGCTTTTTTATCAAAAATTGAAAAAATGTATTGTACTCTGCTAAGCACGCACGCACACACACACACACTTACCACGACAGCTCTCTTTAGTTGCTTCATTCCTGCCTGTGATAGTTAGAATGAAGACAGAGTGGCTCCTGGACGACCTCTCGTTGCACTGAGTGGATGCCACAGCCCTGTTCTTGGAGGCACGCTCAAGCAATTTCTGTACCTGCACAGAACGCGAGAAGAGAAGTCATGTGATTGGGAAAACATTCTACATGTACGTATAATATACCAGTTACATTTAACATGTTATCAGTAAGTATAATTTAATGAAGGCACAGCTACTGGTAGATGCACAAACCTGCTTTTGGGAGGTGACAACAGAGGGAGTGACATTGGTGACATAGACCTCCCCTGCGTGTTGTGGGTCCTTCTTGATGTCTATTGTCTGAGTAGTGCTGGACAGGAGGTCACGAAGACTCTCATTATAGATCTCAAGGAACATGGCCTCCATCTTGTACTGCAAGGAATAATTATATATACAAGTGTGTAAGAAGAAGTGAACTACAACAAAATGATGATACGTGGATGTTATGTGCGAATAAAATGTATCTGTACAACATTCTGACTCAAAATTAATGCTTTTACATGTCATATACTTTTATTTTGTTTAAGGTACACAGATTGACCCCTCACCTCCCATCCCTGCTCCCTGAGTTGAAGAGCTGATGAGAACACTTGATCGACTGCTCGTGGGATCATGCCCTTCATGTCCCCCTCACTCTCCAGCAACACTCTCTCCTCCGGACCCTCCATAGTGAATGTCTTCCCAGAGCCAGTCTAAACAGAGAGATACACATGTCACAACAAATTAAAGAGAGCGTACAGCTGATTTCACTCTATACTGTAGCAATGTTCAACTCTGCCACACATGTACAGTACTGGCCAGTACATACATTGTACATATCACGTTGTTTATATAATTATAGCAACCAAGAATGATGAACGTATAAGTAGTGCAGCTGCCTGTGATGACTTACTTGACCATAAGCAAAAATGCAGACATTGTAGCCGTCCAAAGCGCTCTGCACTAGCTGTGATATCTCAGAAAAGACAAACTGCTGGCTACTGTTAGGGCCAAACACTCTGTCAAACGTAAACTCGTAGTTCTTTTTAGCCTGTGAATGAAAATGTGTATACAAATGAACAAGTTTATGATATCAAATAAAACACACCTTATCTTGAGATGAGAGCTCAATCGAGAGCTTCTTCTGGTCATTGTTTGAGTCAGGGTATGTGAGGCCTAGCACAGACGTGGACGACTGCCCTCCATTCTTGGAGCCCCTGGAGGAACCTCCGGATGTAGAGGACTCCCGACCGGCATCATCGATGAGATAGCCAGCGTCAGTGGGGAGGAGCGGACGCACTCGACAAAACACACGGATGTTGCCTTCAGTGTGTGGATGGATGATGTACGTATATTACACAGCTACGTACATGTATGATACTAAAGAGAATACAGTGTGGTTAGATTGTATGTGTGTGTGTGTGTGTGTGTGTGTGTGTGTGCAATACGAACCTTTGAGTTCCTGTATCCTGTTATGGAGAGCTCTTCTAGTCATCTCGTCCTCTCTTATCCGTCCCTGATAATCACCGACAAGGCACTGGAGCTCGATTACATTCTGCTCAAGTGACGAGATAGTGGCAGCTTTGCGCACGCCATCAGATACTGCACAATCTCGAGCCACCTGCAGCAATAGAAACAACCTCTCTTATACACTATCCTGATAAATATGCACAACAGTAGGACGGTACACACTTGGCTAGCGCAACTGCATTCATGTGATTCACATTTCTTTTACTCCTACTGATCAGAAAATACATCAATGTATTTACCAATTACTAATTGGTAAATCTACCTTTGTTGCCTCCAGTTCGCTCTGCACTGCGGACATGTTGGCCATTGTCTGGGAGAGTGCTGTCCTCAGACTAGCTACCTCAGTACGACTCAGAGACAGACTGGCATCTAGTTCACTCGCTCTGCACTCAATGGCTGCCTTTGATCGCTCCATACTCTCTAGATCTCGCTTGGTAGCCGATATCGTCTCCTCCAGTTCCTGTGAAATGAAAACAGTATAATTTATGGTAACAACTCGAATTCTAACAGACATAACTATTTGCCAAGTAGCAAATCTCTTTGAAATAGCTAGCAAAACAGTTCCTACATAGCTGGCCATTTATGAGCACAAAGGTAATGCTCACCTTGATCTGTGAGTGTGCGACAGTCTTCTCCTCTTCCTTGGCCTGGATGGTGGTCTCCTGGGTCTCTTTAAGTCGCTCCAGCTCGCCCAGACGTCCGGCAAAACTATCTAACTGATTGCGCAGAGTATCAATAGTGGACACTGATGACTTATGGTCAGCAGCCATGTCCTGCAAGGAAACCTTTATCAAGAAATCAGTACATACATAATTATTAGCACATTAAAAATATTAGCGCTATAGGGTTGGTATGGGTGATTAGGTAAGATAATAGATACCACAGCAGCCTACCTGTAGTTGTCCTTTCAAGTCCCATGCTGGTCTCTTAGGAGCTTTCCCACTAGTAGCAGCAGAGGATGTTTTGGTATTGGAAACAGTGCACTTGGTAACGGGTGCTTTTAGTGGAGCTTTAGTTGCTCTGGTACTACTCCTTACAGCTGTTGATTTGAATGTAGTGGTCTTTACGGGTGGCTTAGTGATGACTTTGGCAGGTTTAGTGACAGGTTTAGTGGTAGAGGAGAAAGTCTTGGCTCGTTTTACAGCCGGACCATTCTGTAAACGCATAACACAAGTGAAGTTATTATTGATGTTTAGGATAATTATAATGACTGATGAAGGGTGTCACCTCTTTGCCGTTTGATGACTGCTCAACTTGAGAGAGTGGTCTCTTTCTACCCACAGTGGCTGGCTGAGGGAGACGAGAGGGCTTGGGGATCCCAGTGTTCTTAGCGGATAATGGTACTCTCTGTGTACATGTACAGATGTGTCATACTTCAATCATTTTCAAGCCTCATACTTTATAGATACCTTCTCCATTCTCTGGTAGACGTCGAGTACAGGCTTAATTGAAGAAACTGTCACGGCTCAAACACTGATGAGAAGATCAAAGAAGAAGAAACTCGGATTTCAAAACTGCTTTAAAAATCAATTTGATTGGCGAACGATAATTTAACCACGCCCCCATAAAATTGCTGATTCAGCACTCTACCAAATCTGTCACGCCCCCCTACTATTTAGGGGGCGTGGTAGGGGTATGTCCATTTGTTTATTTATCCAAGATGTCTTCAGAGCAGCTACATGTACATGTAACAGAAAGCAAAGGCCCAGTTCTTGTGACAGGATTTGGACCTTTCGGCCATCACGCTATAAATGCCAGCTGGGAAGCTGTCAAGGAGCTGGGAAAACTGGGAATCGAGTACAAATCAAAGAAAGTATCTCTAGAGACCAGGCAGATCCCGGTTGTGTACAGTGAAGTGTCCTCAACTGTCCCTGGGCTACACGAAGAAGTCAACCCTCGTCTGTGCGTTCATGTTGGAGTCTCCCCGTATACAGTGATGAAGTTGGAGAGATGTGGCAGGAACAATGGCTATCAAATGAGCGACATTTACGGCCGTACTCCTTCGTCAGAATGCTGTGTGTCTGGAGGTCCGGATGCCATCACTACTAGATTTGACATTGATAAAGTTTGTCAAAAGCTTAGCCTGAAGCAACACGATGTTAAAGTCAAAGTTTCTGAAGATGCTGGCCGTTATCTGTGTGATTTCATCTACTACACATCGTTACACACGAGTAAAGCTCCCGTGCTGTTTGTCCATGTTCCTGAGTTGGGAAATCCCTATTCTGCCTCTGAACTGGCCCATGCTTTGAGGGATCTCATTGAGTTACTGTTGGAAGAACTTAACAACTGACTGAATTATTTTTAGTGTCTGTTAGATAGCTAAGAAGTACAAGTTTAATCTGTTCATATCTCATTGCTCTCTATAATAATTATTATGTTCCATTTGTAAAATAATTATCATAAGACACTGCACAGCAATGCATAATAATATAACAGAGTAACATGATTCAAAATGCATATATATTGTAATACAACGATGTCATGTGATCTAATTTAATTATTGTACAGAAACACATAATCGGCCACAAGTTTCCTAACTCTGTCCACACTCGTCGCCTTTCCCTGCATGACCTTCGAAGTGGCTCTTTCAAATATTCGTTGATACTGACGACTGGTGACCTCTCCAATACAATGATACTGGTCTAATTCTGTCTTAATAAGGTATCGAACAGTGGGTAGTGACGTCACATTGACGGTAGAGGAGGAGGGCTCTTGAGGTGAAGGGGGATCGAGTGATTCACGAATGGTTCCGTCAACCATAGACCACGTACATGTACGCTGCTGCTGGTATATTGGGGTAGTAGCTTGGCTGGTCACTTGTCCATTGACTGGATGAGGTGAAGGGGGGAGTGATTCACGAATGGTTCTGTCAACCATAGACCACGTACATGTACGCTGCTGCTGGTATAGTGGGGTAGCTTGGCTGGTCACTTGTCCATTGACTGGATCAGTTTCGATATTGGACGGTGAGTCGTTCCTCCATTCATCGATGTCATAGTAGTCACTAGAGTTGTACATACAATCTGTGGTGGTTTTGATTTCATTACAACGGGGAGGAGGAGAGGGCTGCTTGTCTGTGGGCGTGACTGGCTCACTCGAATCATCTCCTATTGGAAAAGAATGGCAAAATATACAAATCCTTTAAAGGCATGTACTGTACAAACACCACACGAAGTAGCTCTACACAAGCGTATACTTTACTTGAAAAATGCAAGATATTTACGAAATCTCAGACAGATACACAGTGGTTTGCAGAACAGTTGTCATACTCGTAGCAGCAAGTCAGGCGATGACTCTCAAGTGTGTTGTGGTTTTGTGGTGGTCTGATCACACTAGACCTTCCACTCTGATGAGTCATGCATGACAGCAATTTCAAACGAGATTCCTCTTTTGAAAATGCTGTCATGACTCATCATGAGAAAGGTCCTATAGTGTGACCACAACACACTTGAGAGTCACCCCCTACTGCTACTGCAAAACCACTTAGTGTAGTTTAGAACTCACTCAGTGGTATGATGGTCCCATCCCTCTGTATAATGTTATTCTTGCTGTTGAGGTCATCTAGACCCTGCCGGATCTCATCTAATAGCCCAGCATTTCCTCCAGTAGCGACACTCAACCCAGTACTCAATCCTGAGCGAGAAGGTGTGGTGATGTAAGTAGAGCTTCTCTCTTGGAGTCGTCTTCCCTCAGGAACTGTTCTCCTCCCAATCTCGGAAGCAATTCTCATGGGAATTTTTTTGAGCTTTTGGTTGACATAGCCAGACTGAGGGGTGGGGAAATTTCTCTGTGGTGTGTGTAGGAATGAGGCTCCAGATTCGAGGATGATTTTCCGAGCGTTCTTAAGACCGGTGTTAAAGTCAGTGTGTCTGTATGACTCTCTAACAGCAGCTCGATAGACGTTCTGTTGAGGAGTATAAGAAGCCACAGTACGGGCCAAGCTTCTGGTTTTCATTCGCTCTCGTTGTGCAGGGGTAATATGGGGTCTCGCTTGATATAGTGCATCTTTAAGGAGTTTACGAGCGGCTTTTTTCTCTTTTTTCTTTGTTTTAGATCGTTTTCTCTTGCCAAGAACTAACTTTGGTCTTTTGCGTTTGTGTCTCTTTTTTTTGGTCGTCATTTTGGGTAGAGTGTTTGGTCTTGAAGTGGAAGGTTGGGAATCAGCTGTCGAAAATTTAGAATTACTTGCTTGCGATGTTTGTAGAAGATTGGAAACTTGAGACTTTATTCTGAACCGGGGATACATTGGTATAACTAAAACGGAGCAAGGTTTGATTCGAAGGTGAGATTTTGAAGACGAGTCTGCTTCCATTTTGACAGGAGCACTAGCCGAGTCTTTTCCGAGTCTTGAGATGGGTATGGTCGGTTGTCGTCCTGTACTACTCCCTGAAAATTGTCTCAAGAGTTCAACATACGAAGCTCTTGAATCATCAGATGGTTGGGCTTGAGTAGTCACAGCAGTAGTAGTGATGGGTGCTCTACACGGCTCTCCAGATGATGAGTTGGTGGTATTACTTTGATCTTCAACATCATCATTCACAATGTCCATGTCTTCTGATTCATCAGAGCTCTCACTAACAAGGATCCGGGGGGCTCCAATCGCACAAACGTTCTGAACAGTTCGTTGTATTCTAATTTCATCAATATCAGAGTCGGATTCACTTTCTTCTGTATCTGTTATGACCACTCTTGATTCGCTACGTCTCGGTCCAGTGTTGATACCAGATCCTGAGCTAGAGTCCCATTCGAAGCTGGCCTCAGTTTCAGTAGACGAGAAATCTGCTTGATGCTGTGCGTCAACGATTGGTTTACAGACAGGGCAATACCAGTCGTCTTGAGGTACCTCAGGCAGTGGAGGAGACAAACAGTCCAAGTGGTACCTATAGTCGGGAAAGGTATGATATTGATATACTTCAAGTTACTCTGCTCACCCTTTATCGCATCCATCACAGAGAAGAAGTTGGTTCTCTCTGTGATGGTTCTGGCATACCTGTGAGAATGCACACACAGTACATAGCGATTCGATTAGCAGTGCTCACAATCTCACCTCACAATGAGTTAAATCAGGTTCCTCAGTTTCTATCGCCTTATCTGGAACATAGACCTGAACATCAAACGGAGATACAATTATGACCTATGGGCGGGAGTACGCAATGGACACTGGACTTACTCTTTCCACACACTCTCCCAGAACAGTATTAAATACTTCAATGGTGTTGAACTTAATACGATCCACTGGACAACTGTTCACGATCTGCGAGGAAAGAGTTTATGGAGTTAAAATTAATTGATACTGAGCTTCTAATCACCTTGGCCCACTCCAAAATGCAGTTGTAACAAAATACATGGTCACACGGCTCAGGTTTTCCAAGCCTGGAACATCTTAGTCTCTTCAGACAGATACTACAAGTACAGCTCTCTTCCATGGCTAGCTAGCTAGCTAGCTCACAGCTCACATCAGTCTCTGTCTTTGTTTAAAGGTCCATGCTTGTAGTAATTAGCTAGATTAGTGGGCGTGGCTCAATAGCTGCTGAATCAGCAGCATGGGAAATGCCCAATCAAGTTGCGCATTGTAATCACTGATTATCACGTGACCTTTGTACTCTAACAGAAGAACAGCAGTTTTGGTCTAGTAAAGAGTGGTTTTGAGGTCCAGAAATCCAGTGTGTCTGTGTTCTATGTGGACAGGAGTTGATGAGAGTGTCCCTTGAAGCCGTCCCCTCGATTGGCTGTCTTCAAGATGGCTCTGTCCTCCTTTTTCGGATCCTCTAAGTATGTCTGATATTAAACTTGTATATGATTGTTTTTTAACACTACTACTTAGTTTTTTTTCAACTGTGTAGTTATGTACATTAACATTCACTGTGGATATTAGTATGATACGAGTGTATGTTCCCTTGTACCACACTATAAGCTCTCGCCGTTAAGAATCTTTCTAACTTAAATATTGAAATTGAAGTAGTTTATTTTGCAGGTGTTTGCATTTCACCATTCCCCAATAGAGTTTTGCACAAACATGTTTTGTACTTTACCCAACAGAAAGTATTTATAGCTTTGTGGCTTTCACTACCTCAGGAAAGCATTTAACTTTCAAGGTTTCCAATCAATGCTTCTATTTATCTGTGTTGACTCAGAGAGTGATATCGTGAATGATTCCATGTTATGGTGTTATCGTAGCGTGGTTAGCGTGTATCATATTAGCATTCCTAGAGCTCAAATGACTAGTAGACGCGTATATACCCCAATCATGAATTGTCTTAGCTGTGGTATTGAAATGACTGTGGTATTGAAATGATTTGATTCCCACGCTTAAGTTATCTGCCCATTTCTATTAAACCTCGGGATATCATTCCACGCAAGCATGCAACTTATAGTTAGCTCCTCTGATGAGTGTGGGACAACAATACTGGACAGGATGTAACTGTGTGTGTGTGCGTGTAAGATGAGCACAGCTGTATTAAGTATCTGAAGCCTAGAACTAGTTAGGTGTTGGAGTGATCCATTATAGTGATTGGAATGTTCCCCCTGAGATTGTTTGTTTGCGAGTAGGAAAGGCTATATATTGACTTTCAGTCAGCAGCTTATCAATTGTCAGTATGGATTCAGTGTGCACACATTTTAGAGCCTCACCTGCATTGTAGCATTGTCATAGTGATTCACACATTGTATCCCTACTATACCTTTACTTGTGTTGCTCTGTCCCTACAGAAAATTAGCCACAGTAAACACTACACCAGAAGAGAAATTATTTCTGGAGCCCGACACACTACAGCTCTACATGGCAGTTGCAGGGCAACTCCCACGGCTCACGAAACTACCTCCCCAGTGCGACATGCACGAGTGGCTGGCCACTAATTGTGAGAACAGTAACATTAGGAGTAATTTACACGTGATCACAACAATGTTTTTCTTTTCCCAGCACTCTCGTTTTTCAACCACGTGAACGTTCAGGTGGGAGCAATATCAGCACTGTGTTCCTGTGGCTCAATGACAGCAGGGAAAGAGTAAGTGGGGTCGGATCGGAATGTTTTTATGGCCTGAACTGTCTCATATAAAGTTGTGGTGTTGAGTTCATAGTTCATAGTTCATAGTTTTATACACGTCCTCCATTTGCAGAACGTTTGAATGGCTTGAGGACAAGAAAGGCAAGAAGCTGACTAAAACTCCAGCCAAGCAGTTCATAGACACCTCTCTGTCACAGATACATAAGCAGTTGGAGGACGAGACCATATTCCCTACAAAGTTTGGTAAGTAGATATCATGCTCTCGTTCATTCTAGCTACGTCTACAAGTCATGTAAACGGGTGTGTGTGCTAGGGCTTGTTACTTTACTAGTACAGAATTGTCCCTATTTGCTTTTTAATAATATGTTTACTTTGTAGCTGTAGTAGCTCAGCTAAAGCTTGTTTTGTGCAAACACTCATGTGTACAGATTTTCTTGGTATTGGTGGTGGTATACTTCTCTGGTGTGTGTTCGTGCATGATTGAAGTTCCATAATTAAGCATAATTAATCTCGTGAAATCAGCCATACGTACCTGGCCATGCTTATAGACATGCTTTGAGGAGTAACTTTGACTTTGTGTTCATGTATTAATTTATTGTGTAATGACACACGACTAAATTGACACACATGCACACACATTCACGCCTAGGATTGGAATTCCCACCAGAATTTGGAGCTGTTGTCAAAAAGATTTTTCGGACTTATTTTGCAATTCTGGCTCACATATATTACCATCACTTCAAGTCGATGCTGAGACTCAGTCTTCACGAGGGACTCAATACGTTGTTCCTACACCTTGTCTACTTCGTACAAGAGTTCTCTCTAATGGAGCAGCGTGAACTGCAGTGTTTGGATGAACTCATTTCAAAACTGTGTGAAATTGATAAAGAGTACACCAAGAACCCTCCTAAGGTGGAAACTGACGGATTGTTGTCCGCTGCTCAATCAAAAATTGAAACTAAACAAAAGTCAAATTCATTAGCAGCGGAGTCCAAGACCTGATAGCATCTTCCGATCGAGTGTATATGTAGTGTTGAACTAGTTATTTTCACCTGTTAATATTCTTTATTTTTAATTGTATGTTGTATGTTGTTAATCATATTATTATTATTATTATTATTATTGGTACTTGATCATCTTTAGCTCTAGCAAAATTTTTATGCCATTTTGATTGTTGTTCACTGTGGTAATTAATTTTAATTTCAGAATGGTCGCTGTAATAGGAGCGTTACGTAATAAATAAATGCGAAACGCAAAGAAGGTGTGTCCTCCTAGTACTATAGTGGAGCTAGTGTTGTGAAGCCGTCTCCTAAATGCAGTAAGAGATGACTACTAACAAGTATATTCCAGGGGCCACGTCCATTGAGATCCCTCTGAGAGACACAGATGAGGTGAGCTGGAGCAAAATTCCAAATAATGCACACCCTCTCCCCCATCCATATCCCACCACCCTCCTTGACACACACAGGTGATTGAGCTGGATGTGGACCAATTGCCAGAGGGCGATGAAGTCATTAGCATTCTCAGAGACGAGAGGGCTCCTCTGCACACCTGGGTCGCACTCGCTGTGAGTGCACCCACTGTATGCATTTATAGGCCGGTGCATGTGATATAATTGAGGGCTGCGTCTAATTGGTTCAAGTGTATAATGTTTCTCCTCCTATAGTTACACTACTATAAGCAGAGCAAGTACGAAGAGTTTGTGCGGCTACTGGAAACATCTAGGACAGGTATACCATTAATTGTTGCAGTCACCTATTAAATACGTAATAATAATAATAACGTAAGTACTCTACATCATTCTGTGTGTTGTATGTGTGTGCAGACGCAGACATTACGTACACTGAGCATGAGAAGGACCAGATGGTTGCCTTGGATACGCTGGCGGCTCACTACGTTACGCTGGCCAGGAGTGAGAAGAACAAAGAGCTCAAGAAGGAGAACTTTGCACAGGTACAAGCGAACCCTCCATGAGACTTGCAGATAAAATTAATTGTCAGTATAATTATAGATGGTTGATAGTTGCATACTTCTGTAGAACCAATCAAGTATGTCAACTTTCTTTTGTTCACAGTTCATACACAAATCAACTACATTAATTATAATCAGGATTGTGTGTATTTTCCCTCAGGCGACTTTTCTGTACACTACGGCAGACAAGATCATCATGTACGACCCTCACCATCTGTTGGGGCGTGCCTACTTCTGTCTTCTTGAGGGGGACAAAATGGACCAGGCCGAGGCTCAGTTTAACTTTGTACTGCAACAGGTGGGTTGGTGCATGGACACACTATCTATAGCCACTTGTGCCGATGAGACCTCGGACAGTCTAAAAGCATAAATTTTCAATTTTCTGGGGGGCATGCTTAGAAGGTGGTATGCACACAGGTGTATCTAGCTCGCCCCCTCTAATTTTTCCGAAACTGTACTTTTGCCTCCCTTTCTAAAACTGATTGTATATTAATTATAAGCACATGTGTATATATAAGCATATATGTATATATAAGCACATGTATATACATGTACAGTAGAACCTCGATTATCCGGACACCTTGGTTCCAGAAGCAGGCCGGATAAGTGAATATGCCGGATAATCGAATAGATAACCACGCCTTGATCCACCCACTTTATTGATAAACAGCAGTGCCACATGGTTGTCTGCGCATGCGCAGAAGATAAGCAGACATGTCTCCATGGTAACAGCTGCAACCCTCGTGCTGGTTTGAGGGACACGCCCATTTTCTGATCTGATAACAATAAAACTGCCAAGCCGGATAATCGAGGTTCCGGATAATGGAGGGCCGGATAATCGAGGTTCTACTGTATTACATGCTTTGATAGATGCTTGTCGTAGTTGTAACTACATGTGTGCAATGTTAGAGTCCTGACAACATCCCTGCTCTGCTGGGCAAGGCCTGTATTGCCTTCAACAAGAAGGATTTCAAAGCGGCTCTTGCCTACTACAAGAAAGCTCTGAGAACCAACCCAAACTGTCCAGGTTAGTGCATGCATGACACCTTCTCTCCATCTCCTCATTGGGTAGTGCATGTGAGGGGGTGTACTGTTGAAGGTGTGTGTGTTGACTGCTTTTGTGTATACCATATAGCGGGTTATTTTCACATGGTGGAAATATCCGTATATTTTGTATTGAAGAGCATCATACGAAAATTTAAAATACGAAATATAATAATAGGTACTTCGTACAAAAATGTGCACTAACGAAGATTACCCGCTATACGGTATGTATGTAAATAGTAATCATATGCTATTTAAGCGCTTGAGCCTAGCTATTTTTGTGGTGAAAAATGCACTCTTGACTAATCGTATTGCCTTTATAGTATACATGACTATTCTTCTCCAGACTCGGTGCGACTGGGAATGGGCATCTGTTTCATGAGACTAGGCAACACAGACAAAGCTCGTCTGGCCTTTGAACGCTCTCTACAGCTCAACCCTCGGTGTGTGGGGGCACTGGTCGGGATGGCCATTCTTGAACTCAACAGTAAGGGCCATGACTCCATCAAGAAAGGAGTGGAGCTACTCTCAAAGGCTTACACCATTGACTCCACTAACCCCATGGTCCTCAACCATCTGGCCAACCACTTCTTTTTTAAGAAGGCACGTATAATGTACATGTATATTAATCTGATCGAAGTCTACAACTCAAACAACCAATAGTTTGATCTTAGAGATAATTTCCAAACCCGAAATCATTGTTTTTGTATGTGTGCGTACTATAGTTTTGGGTTTTGGGTCTGAGGGAGATGTATAAAATCAACCTTTATCTCAGATGTTTGTCTACAGCTGCTCAAGGATCAGCAATAAAATTTTGCTCTGAACTACTATCCACTCCCTCGCAGGACTATACTAAAGTGCAGCACCTAGCTCTGCATGCCTTCCACGGTACTGAGGTGGAGTCCATGCAGGCTGAGAGTTGTTACCAACTGGCCAGGGCCTTCCACGTGCAGGGGGACTACGACCAGGCCTTCCAGTATTACTATCAGGTACACACTGGGTTTAATATGATAATGTGTAGGCCTTCTCCCCCTGCTGAACTCTGGTAATTTAATCTCCATGTGATTGACCCTCCAAATTGAATTACCTCCAGACAGTAAGTAAACGTGTATGCATATGGGGGTGTTGTTTCATGACATGTAAGTCATATCTGATTTCTTCTGTCTCCCAGGCTACCCAGTTTGCATCCAGTGGCTATGTGCTCCCCCACTTTGGGCTGGGGCAGATGTACATTGCCAGAGGGGACACAGAGAATGCTACCCAGTGCTTTGAGAAGGTTCTAGCCGCTCAGTCGGGAAATTACGAGACCATGAAGATCCTTGGATCTCTCTACGCTGCCTCCCCTGACTCTAAGAAAAGAGAGAAAGCCAAGGTGTGTGCTCAGGACCAATCACAAGGCCTATAACAGTAGAAATTTAAGGCAAATTGGTGTTACCTCTTAGACAGCCCATAATTGAGCTAGCTCTCTACTGTACATGTATATCCAGAATGGTTCCAAACCAGGCCCCTGGGCTATTTTATACTAACCAGTGACCACCCTACCCACACAGACTCTTATGAAGAAAGTGACGGAGGAGTTTCCAGATGATGTTGAGGCTTGGATAGAGCTGGCAGCCATCTTGGAGAATTCAGATGTATCTGTGAGTAGTGCCAGTGTTGAATTGCGGTATCTCTTTATACAAGCCAAATTCACATGTTTTATCCAGTGTTTTACAAGCCCCTGTAAGTTGCATAATTGCTTCCCATGCAACTATAGTAGACAAGGCTTGAACAAAGGGGTAATCAAATTATCGACAAATTGCTAACAATCCACTGGTATCCTTTGTTGTCTCGTGTGTAGGGGTCACTGGATGACTACTCGAAAGCGTCTCAGATACTCACTGACAAGGTGGGAGCTGACATACCCCCAGAGATTCTCAATAATATTGGAGCCCTCCATTACAAATTGGGAAGCTACGAAGAGTCAAAGGTAACCTACGATACAATTGTAGGGCCAATTATACATACATATACATGTGTACACTGCTTGAGGGTAGGGAGTACCTGCGTGAATGTGATTGTTTGGTCTTCTCTGACCAGAACCATCTGCTGTGATAATTATATCATATATATCCTTTTCATTGCTAATTACGAATTATGAATTGCTATTGATTGAGTGGAGGGGACACAGCAATTATCGCTTGTTGTCTCTGACCAGAATTCATACGGTGCTCTATAGCATGTCATTACTTCCTCTCACACTGCAGACATTCTACGAGCAAGCGCTGGAGCGTTGCAAGCAGGAGGCCATTCAAGATGAGCATTATTACAACGGGTTATCCATCACTATCACCTACAACCTGGGTCGCCTGCACGAGGCCATGTGCCTGTTTGAATCTGCCGAGGGGTTATATAAGGATATACTGGCAGAGCACCCGAGCTACGTGGACTGTTACCTTCGCCTGGGCTGCATGGCGCGGGACAGAGAACAGATCTACGAGGCATCTGATTGGTTCAAGGAGGCTCTGTCCAAGAATCCGGTAGGTGCAGGCTAAAACGGGCGGTACGTCTGTTTATTAGAAATGATAATGGTGCATCTCCATAAATTTCTGTTTTGTGTGTGATAGATTTTGTAGCGGATGTATAGGTTTCTTTGATCTTGAGTTGTATTGTGAAAGTACATGTAATCTAATTGAGGGTATAGACACCGCAGACAATGCTGTTATTATCATAATTATTTCCACCAGTCCATGTAGTAGGTACATTTTAGTAAAACTCCATCTTCTGGGTAACACTTGGCTATAACCGCAGAGCTATTATGAATATCATTAAGCACTTGCAAGTTCAAAACATCTAACTGTAAGCACTGTACAACAACCGTAATGACTTCAGCACCGCCTCAGAGAATAGCTCCATATGCCAATGAAACTCAATGGATAATGGTGTGACAGCATTATCCCAATTAAAAGTGTCTTGAATGGGGTTCTCATTTCGAGGTAGCCTCAGCCTCACACCCACTTCCTCTTCCTCTTCATTCGAGGCCTGTGAAGGAGGCTAATTTGAGTTAACGCTGCACCCATGCAACTTATTAGTCATACCGTTAATGTTTTCCCCATTGGCCTGCCACACTGATACTGCCACCCCTTTAAGGACACTTTTAAGCAATAAACTCATAGTACAATTAAATTGGAATGATATAACTCCATCAAGTTTCATTGGCATATGGAGCTGTTTTCTGAGACTGTGCTGAAGTCACTATGGTATACAGTGCAATACTTGCAAGACTATCGTGATTACCAGAAGTCATGCACTCCTGTGATTATTGTACGAGCATGCTTAATGATATTCATAGTTTTTATCCTTATTGTGGTTACAGCTAAGTTACCCAATCTATCCTTTGTACCACCTATACAGTTTACGTGTACTACATGCAGTAGCTAGGTTGCATACATGTACCTGTAGATCAGCCCCTCTCCCCTCCCCCTTCACAGGACCATGCTGATGCCTGGGCCCTCATTGGTAACCTTCACCTCGCCAAACAAGAGGGGGGACCGGGGCAGAAAAAATTTGAGCAGATTCTTAAGAATACTAAAGGAGATACTTACTCCCTTCTCTCTCTGGGCAATGTATGGCTGACTACAATCTACACACCTACCAGGTACAGCTGTACCTACATGTAGGAGGCCATTGTCTGTATAGATGGACACACACATCTAGAACATTAAGACAAATCAATCATCTGCACTTCACTTATCACCTAGTTTGTCCTGTTGCTCTGTAAATTATGCATAATAATATTGTGTGTGTGTGACATACAATACTGTACACAAGTCATGTATTATGTTTGTGTGCGTGTGTTCTGTACATTGGTTCAAGTTACTGTACAGTGTGTGTGTACACTGTTGACTGTTTTTCAATCAGAGATCGAAGTAAAGATAAGCGTCATCTCGACCGAGCTCTGAGCTACTATAAAGACGTCCTCCATAGAGATCCAAAGAACCTGTACGCAGCCAATGGAATAGGTGAGTCAACCAAACAAACCATTGTGCCTAGACTTTGTGATAGTGATTATAGTGATTAGATCTGCCCACAAGTACAGATATGAGTGGAAGTATTCTGCATCTACTTACACCCACCCACACACACACCCACACCCACACACACACACACCCCACACACACTAGGAGCCGTGCTTGCTCACAAGGGCTACTATCGTGAGGCCCGTGACGTGTTTGCACAGGTACGAGAGGCTACGGCAGAGCTACCCGACGTCTGGCTGAATCTGGCACACATCTATGTGGAACAGACCCAGTACATCAGTGCCATACAAATGGTGGGTGTCAGTTATCACCATCCATTAGGTACAGTGTAGATACAATACAATGTCACGATAATTATGACACTGTACTAATCAATACATACTGACTGTGGAAATGGAATATGCAGCCACACCTAGCGATATCTGTTATGAACATTCAAACTGCATAATGATGCGATGTAGTTGTACAACACCTTAACCACATGTACACCACACCCACTCACACAGTATGAGAACTGCTTGCGGAAGTTCTTCAACTTTCACAGCACCGAGATCCTTCTCTACCTGGCCAGGGCCTACTTCAAGTGTGGTCGTCTCAACGACTGCAGGCAAACTCTCCTCAAGGCCCGGCACATCTCCCCCAACGATTCTCTCCTCCTCTTTAACCTCGCGCTGGTGGAGCAACGATCCGCCATGACTGTGCTCAAAGACGAGATGAGCTCCCTCTCTGAGGTCCTGGCCGCCATTAGGGAACTAGAGATGGCTCAAAGGTATGTAGATGGAGTTGGTGATTGGCATTTTTTGGTGTGTGTGCTTTAAATTATTATCAAATTTTGTGAGTATAGTAACTACATGTACATGTGCGTGTAAGTGTAGCCTTGACACCTGGGAAAAATTTGAATCTAGCGTTTATTGGCAAAAACGAGGCCTGGGAACCAGGCTACATGTAAGTGCAGCCTTTGTTGTCGACAATTTGCACCCTAGTATGTTTCATTAACACAATTTGTTTGATTACGATAATGAAAGCTTTTGGGATATATAATATGTAGCCCATTGTTGCAGCTGGGTTTGGCAGCTGCATGACAATAAAGATTAACCAGGTGTGACAATCCTACGCACATCTCCATGTGCTACAAATATGACAGTTGTGATGTGTGCAAGTGTTTACCGTATAGCAGGTAATTTTCGTGGGGTAAAATATTCGTTATAATTATTCGTTATTTTCATGGGCAAGCTGACCTCCACGAAATTGTTCTCCACAAAAACGTAGGCGTGGCTTACCGGAACACATGCAATGCAGTAAAGTCAAACAAAATTGTTACTCAGGAAAATCACCATTTTCGAGTTGAACGAAATTTTTACCTCACCAAAATTACCCGCTATACAGTAGTGAATAAGTACATTAAAATGTGTGTGCAGTACTAATGTCCAACAATTACTGCCCCTCCCTCCCTCCTACCCAGGTTCTTTGTCTACTTAAGCAAAGAGGGTGATCGCATGAGATTTGACATTAACTTTGCCACCCACGAGTCTCGCAAGTGTGCAGACTATCTGAGTCAGGCCCAGCACCATCTCACCAGAGCTCGTCAGCTTGATGATCAGGAACGAACACTTAAAGAGCGACAGGAGAAGGATAGAGAGACTCTCAGGAGCAAACTGCAGCAGGAGGATGTGAGTAGCTGTGTCACTAGGCAACAAGTAGTTTGAGTATTCCCCTGGCATTTAATTGTTTGTATAGTACATCTGATTGTTTGTATAGTGCATCTGATGTGGTTGTCTGATTGAAACTGATAAATCACTGATTCACACAGTGCAGTATCACAACACTGCCTGGTAGCAGTTGCCTGGTAGATTGTTTAATGTGATTGTATATCTTGTAAACAATGTATCTGTGTCCCCCCACCCACACACACATGTAATGCACACAGGAGGAGAAAAACAGAAAGAGGGAGGAGCAAGCCCTACTACTGAAAGAGCAGAGACAGAAGTTCAAAGAAAAAACATCTGGTTTAATGAAATTCACTGAGGTCCAAGAGAAGGAGTCTCGTGCTGCAAAGTCAGGCCGCAAGAAGAAGGAAAGGTCTGGAGACATTTATAGTGGGGGAGAGGGTACGGGAGAGGAGAGGCCGACAAAGAAAAGAAGAAGGTAACTATAGCATTGATATTTACTTGAGCCCATCCCCTGCTTTAGATCAAGAAAGAAAACAGCTGGTGATGACGGAGAGCGGAGGAAGAAGAAAAGGAGAAGAGAAGAGCCACGGAAAAAGAGGCGTGCCAGGGCGAGGATCGAGGCAGACGATGACGAGGTTGGTCAACCTTCGGAGGAAACAAGGAGAGGGAAGAGGGTGTTCAAGTCTAAAGCTTTTGTGTCCTCATCAGAAAGCTCGGATGAAGAGAAACCTCCTGCTAAGGTATGGTTGGAGGGTTGAATCATCCAGCTAACTTTGACTGCACATCACTTGAGCTTAGACATCTGTGGATCAATTGTCACTGCCCTTACTTTAATAATTTAGTAATAAATTTCATTCATCAGCTAGCTCTGTCTCTCTCAGGTGGTGGCCGATACTGCTGCTGGTGATGGTGGTAGTGGTGATGGTGATAGTGGTGATGGTGAGGCCCCAGGACCGACCAGTGGAGCTGAGAGAGACAGCTTCTCCAGCAGTGACTCTCAGAGTGAATCAGACGGAAGGTGTGTCTGTGGGGATTATTCGGTCCTGATCTGATTTGATAATTTAATTATTACTTTGTTGCACGTTATGTGTTTGATTATAATTATCTGTACTGAACTTTTGGTTTACTTTGCAGTGAAAGTGAGGGGAATGATTCGGGGCCTGATGAGGAGGTCAAAGGTCAAGAGGAAGTGTCCGGTGGTGAAGGGAGCAAAGGCCAGGAGATATCGGGTGATGAGGAAATTGACGTAGAAAAAACTTTGAACAATAGTAGCAGTGACAGTGACTAAAAACCTTTTATCTTTGCATTGTCTTGTCATTGCTGTTTTCTTTGCTCTGATCATTTCTTCCATTTCCTATTTTATAATAATTATTGGCAAATTGTAGTTATTATTCCTATAGTAATCCATGGAGTTAATTGTGGGGAAATTAGCTGTACTTGTTGTTGTGTGTGCTAACAGAACTGGGATATAATTATACAATCATAGGAATGCTGAAATGTTGGCTTTGTGGTGATGTAGAAGTATGCCCAGCGGAAATAACCAATAACTAATTGGCAACAAATATAGGCTAGGCTAAAACGTTTATAGAGAACCAGCTATTATTCTAAACTGTTACTTAGTTTGTGAGTCTGTGTGGTAATGGAGGATTCAAGATTGCTGAGAGTTTGAGAATCCGGTGACGCAAGAAAGACTAAGGTGATCGCATTCGCAATCGGTGAAACTTGCATTGTGAATTCAAGCCAGCCAGCTTACAGAACAGTTTGATTGTAAATGCACCTTCACTTGTGAAATTGAGCTGTGAAAATGAGAGGTTTCAGAATGCTTAAGTGCTTACTTCTATTGATACTATCTCTGTATTGGACAATCACCAAAGCACAGACTCTACCATCGACATCTACTGCTCCCACACCTGTTGTACATAGTCTATGCATTACTTGTCAGTGTACTGGAGTGTCGATTGTCACGGTGAATTGTGAGAATAGGAGCCTAACTTCGGTTCCTGCAGATGGGCTACAAGAGCTAGCTGATGGTGGGATGGAGGTTTCCACAATGTGAGTGCTATTATACTTCATTAAAAGGGAGCATTTTTAATAGCGTGTGTGGTGAATGCCATTAAGCAGGTGGTTTGGTATTCATGCTCTCAACTGATGAGGTATCTTGTGTGAATATGTGCACACACTCAGCTCTGTGGTGTCCTCTGTTTTCATAACAGTGTACAATAGCTAGAGGCACTACAAAGTCAATTGAGGGGTGTGCAATTGCTCGAATAGTGGAGGCTGGCCCACTGTTGTTATGAGAACCTCACTGACTTGAGTCAATGCTAACATGTGGTAGGACATGTATTATTGGGTATAGGGAGAACACCCAGTAAGGTTGTTGGTGCTAGCTGTGTGTGTGCTAGCTGTGTGTGTGTGCATACCCTGCTATGGGATATGCAGCTGTATGCTGGATAACTTGTTGCCAATTCTCTATAAATGGTTCTTAGTGGGCAAGGGGTCCTGCCTATAGACTGACTAGCCCCACACATCAAAGGTTTCTGTCAGGTAGAAACATTGCATTATGTACATGCAGTATATGAAATATCTCCTTTTGTCTCTGCCAATTTGGCCAGCCGTTACAGGTAGTCTTGGCAATGGAATGCCTACCTATACTGGCAGTTACAGAGCCCAGCCTACACTGTAAAAATGTCTACATTAGTATACTAGTTTTGTTGAAACTCCCTTAATATTACCTGTGAATATAGCATTCCCAGCCACTAAATTCCACTCTGGCCCCTTTCAGTTAGTTTAATGATGGGATGCCGCCAGTGTCATTGCTATGTAAGCAACCACAACAATTGCCTGCTCACACCAAGCTAATTATGTCTGCTCAAGATCAAAGAGACCAGTCATGCCTCTCTTAGAGGGAGTTTAGGGCAATTGTCTGTAATTCATTCCCTAACTATTAGTGCTCAATTAGTATGTACATTGGCTGAATTCCATATTGAATTAGTACTGTGCTTGCAAATGGTGTGTGTCCTGCCTGCATACCTCCTTTAGGTGTGTGTCTTTGCTTTAATTTATGGGATAGCTTGCTATGTGCTGGAAGACACTAAAAGTGGAAGGGCTCTGTGTATAAGTTAAGGTTTCTATAGATGGCCTGTGGCTATATACATGCATGTATACATGTAGTTGCTCAGGGCTGCAATACACTGCATGGCAGTCCCTGTTGCCTCTGCTAATAAGAGTAATCAGATTAGTGGCCAGGCCATTTACCTGTTGGTTATTTTAGTCTTGTAGCTCCCACTTTGAAGTTACCACAAACCACCTTTCATCTGGCCTACCTCTAGTGGCCTGTGTGCTTAGCTACAAGCTCTAGTACAACTAGTATAACGGCTCCTACTTGATGTTAGGCTCCACTGTTGTTCATGTGAATTTGGTAGCCCATAAAGTCCTAGCTGACTAGTGGTTTGATTCCTTCCATGGTATGTCCGCTGCTGCTGCATATAGCCTGAGGGTATAGTAACCTGATAGTCTTGTTCTGCTTGGTTGATTCCTAACATAATTATGCCTGCAGAACTACTGTTACACAAAAGGATTCAATATATTAATGGCTTCTTGTAATGGCCAGTTATTGTCTGTCTTCTCCTGCAATGATTTGGCTGAATGCCTTCGTACCCTAGTCACTAAAGCTGTAGCATTTGGCGTGTGTTTGTGTGTGTCTTTTGTAGCTGTGCCATTATAACTTAGTTAGGTGTGCGTATGTTTGCAAGCATGACAGACATCTACATCGTTAGTGCCTGCCCACTAACGGGACGCAGCTAGACTATGCATGCCTCTGATAAATAATGAACACATTCTTGATCTTCAATTGTAAACAATGCTGTTATATATATACCACACACTTTTTTAACCCCCTCCAGAAAACTCGCATTTAATAAGATCACTCTCGTTCGTGCGAATGACTTCTATTCCCACGGAGAATTCCTCACCACATTGTAAGTGTTGCTTTGATGTGCTAATAGCTCAGGTGATGATGGGATGAAATTGAACGTGTGAAATGTGGTGTGTTTATGATGTGCATTGTACCTTAACAACCTCCCAGTGCCAATTGCTAATGTATACACTACTAGCGTTTCCGTGCTTACTGCCCCTGTATACGCAGAATGCCCAATTAACACGAACACACACATTTTCTATTCCACACACAGAGATCTTTCGGATAATGAATTAACAGAAATAGAAGATGAAGCTTTTGCTTCTACTCATCTCAAGAAGTTGTTTATTCTGTGAGTTTCATCAATACATTAGTAGTCCTTCAATTTGAATACTTGAGTAGTCTGAGGCCCTCAATTTGCGTATTAAGATGTACAATTCCTATGCCATTACTGTACCTATTGGTTACGGGTAACCTTGGATACTCTAGTAGGTAGGTAGGCGCTTGATCTTGTTATAGCCAGTGTCTAGTGTGGGAGAGTGGTGTGGCACCTTCTAATGTCTCCAAGTACATCAAAGCATTTCATTCAGTTCTCCAAATTGTCCTCAAATTGGTTTCTAACTACTCAATAAGCTGCCAATTCATCCATTGTCTTAGCGAAGGATTCCTGAGAAAATATTATCCCTCAAGGCACGTATGGTTGTGAATTAAAGCAGTCAGTATATAAACAAGGCATCACAACAACAGATGTTCAGGCTTAAATGTACACAATTCAGCATATGTAGGGTGTTGTGGGCTATTCAGTAATTGAGTTAAGCTAACCAGATTTTGAGTATTGCTATTGTTTCCTAATATGATTGTTCCCCTACTGGAGCACCAGCTTAATTGCAATGACCACATATAAACATGGTTGATATTGGGAGCCTTGGTTTGTAGTGGTGTTATTATAATAATGAAACACTAGCTGTTACATTAGCTTTTTGTGTGTGACTATATAGTGGAAGCTGAGACTACCATTGTTCATTGTTTTAGTGTCCACCACATCAATCATAGTGTACACACATTTATATACAAAGAGTATGTATAACTGGCCATCCCATAACTGCTGAGACTCCAGCTGTCTAGACCAGCCTGTAATTAGATTAGCAATCACAGCCTACACAAAGACCATTAAACTAATTCCTGGTCAAATGTGGGTGCCTTCTGTACCACACACAATTATGTACATGTACCTGAAGGGGATGCGTAATTACCAGTTGCTATCCCATTAGGAACACTGACACTGCCCACATAACAGCTACCATGGTTTAATTGTGTCAGCGATTGGATATACATGTATAGTTAAGAATGCATGGTGTTAACGTTCCTTGTGTGTAAACTTGTGCTCACAATTAGAGAGTGATTCTCTGAATTATCTATTAGAATGATTGGTGTTTCTAATAGTCTTCTCTGTGTAGCAGAGGGTGAGGATAGTTGTAACATGATTAATTCCAGGACATTGTCTTGCAATTTGGCAACTAGCCTAACCTAATCAAGCAAGAGACAGTAGACCTAGGGTGTATGGCTTCTAGTGACCTGCTCGTGTGTAATGGCATACCTGCGTGCCTACGATGTTTTCCAGCTGTACACGGCCTCTGTGTTCTCACATGTCCATAGATGGACATCAGATTGAAACTATGCATACATTAATCACTGTATCATGCCACCGTTGCTGTGTAGTTGCCATGCATAATTATGTGTATTCACCTTATAATATGCTCTCACTCACAAATGCAGTCAATTAGGCAACAATAAACTGAAGGCGCTACCAGTGAACACTTTTCGAGGGCTCGACCTGAAGACTCTGTGAGTGAATACAATATCTGTCCTCCCCATTGACTCTTACCCTCCACCCCCTAGGGACTTGAGAAACAACACGCTTAGCTCAGTTCCCAAAGCCTTGGCCAAAACTATTCTTATAGAAAACCTCTACATTCAAAACAATCCAATCAACAACATTGCTCACGACTCTTTCAATGGAATTAGAGGCGTCGTTTCACTGTAAGAAAGATGACTATCCTGTGCTTACTCAATGTGTTTACTCCATTCTCTCTCTTTATTTCACAGTGATGTGTCCAGTTGTGGACTGTCAGCCTTCGAAGCATGTAAATACGAGTACACTTTTTTTTCCCGTCTTAACACTTTGTGAGTTATAGCTATTATATATACACGTATTATACACGTATCATACATGTCTAAGTAACATTCAAATCCATAACAGAGAGACAGATTTTCAATATACTATTGTGTTCTTCTCTGTAGGTACTTGGACCAGAATCGAATAAAAACCATAAAATTGGAGCATTTCAAGTGCTCAGGTGATTCTTCGGAAGATCCAAAGCGATTGGTTGTCCTTAGAACTCTGTAAGTCTGGCCACATTCAATACTCCCTCCTCTATAAAACATTATAATTATATTTTTTATTCATGGCAAGTGTATGTATGCATGGCTTGACTGTGCGTGTACCTATACTGCAGTATTGCTGTCATCGTACTTTAGTATTAGTTGTGTGTGTGTGTGTGTGTGTGTGCATTCGATTACAACATCGTTTTTTTCCTCTCTGTCCAGGTCTATACGTGACAGTGGCGTGACACTTATTGAGGATAAGGCATTTGAAGACATGATACAGCTGCAAGACCTTTCCTTGAGTGGCAACAATCTCGGCATCTTTAAAGGACAAGTCTTTCATGGGCTAACCAAGCTACTACAACTGTGAGCCATCATTATAATTTTGTCTTTAAAGCTAGATGATCATGTGCATAAGATACTTAACATATTTTCACAGGTAGATTTGTCTGCGATTTCACTGTTTAGCTCATTTTGCTGGTATTAAATTCTGCTCAAGTTGTCAAATTAATGTTATTCATAGCGTTTCCAATTACTCGCAAGTGGTTTTAATTGCATTTTCCAAATACGAGTACAAATTTGTGATTTTTGCTCTCATTCGCAGAAATTAATACCTGCAAAAAAATATGTCACCTTTGAGCACTCTAATGTAATAATTACTGGCACCTATGTTCTTCTTCAGTGATCTCAGCCACTGCAAAATTACTGACTTGAAGAGAGTGGTGTTTAAGGAACTCAAACAGCTGGAATCCTTGTAAGTATGCATGCTTACGTATGTACCGTATAGCAGGTTATTTTTGTATGGTGGATTTTGTATTGAAGAGCATCATACGAAAATTTACAAAATTATTCTAGATTTAACGTCACTATAATTATTATCCTGAGCTGTACGAAAATTTGCACCAGCGAAAATTACCTGCTATTGTAGTATACTTACGTATTGTTCGGACGTCCATTTTACACTTCTTCTTTGCTCCTATGCAGGTATCTCGATTTTAACAACATTTCGGTTATCCATCACAGAGATTTCTTACATTTGAAAGACATTGGTCTTGTCCATATCAATCTAGCCTCTTCTAACATACAAAGAATCGATGGACAACCTTTCGAGAATCTAACTCAACTCAGTAACCTTAATCTTGAAAGCAACCAGCTGGATGATCGAAGTTTAAAGGCTTTTGGGAAGAAGGGTGCTTTTCATCGCCTCCAATTATCCCACAATAATATGCAACATGTTCCTAATTTGCCATCAGAAAGATTTCCTGATCTAAGAGGTTTGGAAATGGAAAACAATTCTGTAATCGAGATCCGATCACAAGACCTTCAGAATATGAGCAAACTCACGTCTCTTACCCTCAGGGACAATAACATCAGTTACATTGAAGAAAACGCTTTTGCAGACACTGTTGACCTGATATTTCTGGATCTAGACAATTTGAAGCTGAAACATCTGCCAACAAGAATGCACTTACCCAATATGCACATATTCCATATTAAGTACGGACTTTTAGAGTCACTTCCTGAAGACATTTGCCAACAATTCCCCAATCTACAGATAATCGAAGCCGAACATAATCAAATCACACGTCTACCATCGTTTAAGGGATGTCGTAGAATGGAGTCTCTCTATTTCTCCCATAACAATCTGACCACTATCGATCACGATACTCTCTATCAGCTATTTTATTTACGATTATTACAGCTGGATTATAATAGAATTGAGAATCTCACCGAAGGCATTTTCAGAGATACTGGAAACTTGGAGTATCTGCACTTGCAAGGCAATAATTTGACGTCTCTCCCGAAGGACTTGTTCAAAAATACCACTCTACTGATTCATCTAGACCTCAGCCACAATCAGTTGGAAACACTGGACAATGAAATGTTCTTGAACAATGCAAAGCACCTTAGTATCCTTGAGCTGAACAACAACCGACTCAAAAATTTCAGTGCTGAAGTCCTACCCGAGACGAGCCAACTCAATATATTGAACCTGTCTTCCAACAACCTCGATATGTTGAAGTTCCCCTCGAGTGGGCTGTTATGGCTGACCGAATTCTTCGTGGAAAACAATTTCGATCTTTATCAAGTCCCCGATGTCGTGGCCTATCCGAACCTAACTGATATCAAGTATACTTATGCTTACCATTGCTGTATTTGGAGTGAAACTCACAGAAGACCTCATGCCTTTGTTGATCACGGTAATGAAAACAACACTGCTCCTCCTACTATCATACCCACCCCTGAACCACTCAAAAATGAGATGAAAGATACCGATGATTGTGTTGGTGGAGAACTTACTATGGACGCTAAAGAAGATTGGAAGATACTCGCTTCTATTTTCAATGTAACAGTAAACTTTTTACCAAACTGCGAAGTTGAACTGATCGTTCCGGATGATTATAACAATGGTAAGGAAGAGATTCCAACTTTTATTTCTTCTGGAGTGCGGCCTGATATTGTATTTGGGGCTGCTGTGAACTGCTCTCCTGGTCCAAACGAGCTCTCCCCTTGTGCAAACCTGATTGACCCCTGGCCTCTTCGAGCGGTGGTGTGGCTTCTGTGGATTGTAACTATTCTTGGCAATGGAACAGTACTCTTCATTTCAATAGCCACCAAAGAAAAGATGGAGGTATTCCAATTTCTCATCTGTTGTCTGGCATTTTCTAACTTTTGTATGGGTGTCTATTTGGCTTTTTTATCGGCTGTTGATATTCGAACGTATGGCGAGATCAGTTTCTTTCAGTCGGCCTTATATTGGCAGAATGGACCTGGCTGTAAAGCAGCTGGTTTTATTGCCGTCTTTGCTAGTCAACTCTCAGTATTCATTCTTGTTCTGCTAACTCTAGAGAGAGTGTACACAATTCGCTACACTTTCAATACTAACGAAAAGGGCAAGATGAACGTGGCGATTGTGGCTGCCTTTATTGCCGTGTTGTTGTCTGCCATGTTAGCAGCTCTTCCCCTGTTCGGTATAAACTCTTACAGTGAAGTGGCAGTCTGTATACCGTATGTCGCAGAGAAATGGACTGACAAGGCATACATTGGAGTACTACTATCTCTTCATTTAGTTGGTTTCCTAATCATATTGTTTTCGTACGTCTACATTTTCAGAAATATCTGCAAGTCCCCAGCTGCTCAACAAAAGAAAAAAGACATTACAATAGCCGCTGTAAAGATTGCTATCTTGATTGCAACGGCCTTCGTTTGCTGGATCCCCATTGTGATAATTGGATACCTTGCCCTGGGCGGTATAAAAACAGTCAACTCGTCACAAGCCAAATATCTCATTGTCCTCGTTTACCCTCTCAATGCTGGTCTCAATCCCTTCATATACGCCCTTTTCACTCGTCAATTCCGTCAGAAAATATCTGTCATGCTGAGAAGACCCAGTGACCGTGTGGGCACTCTACCAAACTCCAGAAGATTTCCGCTCAAGAGAGGCTCGAGTGCCTTCCTCCCCAACTCTCCACGCAACCCTTCCTCACCCATGGAGCTCATCAACTTGAGACAAAGTCGACGCTCAAACAGTCTAAGTATCCACCTCCCTGCCCACCACACCTCTTCACCCCCTGTACAATCTCCACCCTCGTTAAGCCCCCCTCCCGGAGTCTACATGGGGAGACGTGCCTCTCTACCGGCCACATTCGGTTCTTCTATAAGAACTCTTCATTTTGGTCATGGAAATTCACAGAATGGCTCAATGACTTCAAATAACTCTACTGTTGATGTCAATGCACACCCATTTAACTTTGCCCCTGGCTACGGGGCAGCTTCTAGTCAAGTTGAAGCGGAAATACCTGTCGTTGCTTTGCCAACCAACTTGAATAACTCCCTTGGGGGTAGTCAAGACTCGTCTAATCGGCAGTTACCTGGTATTCCAGAAGAGCAAGAAGATGAGAATCAGTCAGTGTGTTCGGCAGATTTTCACGATGCCCAAGAGGAGGTCAGAGAAGACGAAACAGATGAAGTACAGGAAGTGCAACCTATTGGGGTTGATTCTGAACTGGAAGTGCAACCTATTGAGGTTGATTCTGAACTAAGTGGTACTTCAAGTAATGAGAACTCTCTGTCTGTATCATTGAATAGCTCACCCACCCAAAGGAAGCGTGTGACTGAGGAGCGTAGATCATTCCTAAGGGAGGGCACGGACTCTGCATACAGTGGTTGCTATAGCAGTACTCCGGACATTGCAATAACCGGCCACCACGCATCCCCAGTACACAGCTGCTCACTATCGAGGAGGAGTGAGAGTTTTTCGTCCTACGATCTAGCCGTTAGTGATGGCAGTTATGATATGTCTGCGTCCTCCACACCCGCCCCCCTCAAGAAAGGAATTATCCGGGGAGCAACCCCCATACCACTCGATGACAAAGAACAACAGTCTGATTTGGACACTTGTTTGAACTATAATTCATCGTCACATGAATCAAAAGACGCACTCCATGAGTTAGAGATAGCACAAAGAACAAACGATCGTAGTGTATCTCAGCTTAGTGTTGTCGGATCAGAAACATCAATATAAAATAAAAAGTATTATTATGACTGAGCCCAGTCTATCTCCATTTTTTCTGTGTATATGTTTATTTATGTATGTTGAGTTTGTGCCTAATAATTAATTGCACTGCACGTAAAAATGAAATTTTGTTTTGATGATTATAAATGGATTGCGCACGCGAATTTCAATAATTGCTATTACTTCGAGTAAATCTGTGTTTTTGTAGAGGACGCGGCCCTGTATTTGGTTGCCCTCGAGCTAATGGAAGAAGATGGTGGTCCCAAGTACAGCACACAGAGATGTTATATTTGTGATAGACTCTTCAGCATGTCTTAGTGGAGTGCTCCCATTCCTACTGAAGGAGTACATTCAGCCATGTGTCGAGTAAGTAGAAAAAGTAAAGCACTGAAGCACGTGGGTTGAACGTTCTAGTATTGTGCGTACAATTACAATGGTGTTTGTACTTTACATGTATACACTAGCTATATTCTCTCTGTTTCTCTGCTCTGCTCTGCTGTAGGTATTTCAGTGGTGGAAAGCTGCCCGATATCTCTTATGGCATGCAGGTGCGTTTCGAAGATATTTGCTGAAACCTCATTTAATATGAGGAAAAGCACAAGACTATAGCAATTGTTTTGGTCAAATTCCATTGATTCTGACCCATCCCAGATCTCTGATTTATATATGTGATGTAATAGACCTCCCTAATAGAGCTCTACAAAAATGAACAGACTTTAACTCAGCCCCTGTTGTTTTTTATGCCCAGACTGGTCCTGTGCAGTATGGTCTGGTGACACTGAATGCCCCTGGCCTCACCTATCGCCCTGTGTGCACTTACTACCCCATCACCAGTAACTCCACCAAACTGCTCAAGTGGATCGCTGACTTGAGGTGAGCTGTGTGGCCTAGCCTCCTCGTGACTATTAGCATTGGTAACTTACAGGCTGGAGGGTGGTCTGGTGGGACACTCCCTACTGCTATCTGAGGGGCTGGCTGCAGCCATGGAGCTGGGCCAGTTAATGAGGAGCACAAAAGAATCATGGTGAGTTCTCATAGTGATTCACATTCAATTGGCTGATATATTAAGCATATCGTGTGTGTCTTTCAGGTGAAGAATTGAACACTCTGGAATCAATTATTTATGCCCCCACACACACCCACACACACCCACCCACACACACACACACACACACACACACACAGTATGAGTCCCGATGTGATAGTGGAGAAGCACTGCGTTCTAGTGCTGAACCAACCCCCCTCTCACCATCCATGCTTGGAGTCCCTCAAACACGCTGGGAAGACACCACCACAAATTATCAAACTGCTCGTTGAGGTAAGCAACCCATGTGTGCAGTAGTTATCTATCAATTCACTACTTGTGTCTAGAATGATCAACTTCAGCGTATCACTACAGTGTAGCTAGTGCCCCAGAGTAATTTAGAGTTCAAGTACTAGCCCTCAAGACATAGTGTGTATAGATGAACACATTATAATAATTTTTATAGGAACCAAAAGTTGTGTATTTCTGCTTTGTCGTACATTTTGGTATGTACTGTGTTCCATCCACCACAGGGAGGTGTGCACCTGTCTCTGATCTCTCCTCGCTGTCTGGCCGATCTGAGGCACCTAGTACAGAAAACACTGCCCATCCCCTCTTCCGAAACTGAGACGTCATCCCTCGATGATATAGACCACGCCCTCCACCCAGGTCACCTTGTGCTCCTGCAAGGATTTCAACTGTCCGGTAACTAACTATAGAATTGTCCTTATGGACAAATAATTATAATTTTTCTGCAGCTATCAAGGAACGGAAAAAGGCTCTTCTGGAAGAGAGAATGGACTCCTCTGAGGTGAAAGCAACTACCGATATTTCCATGGACACCACCTCACCAGCTGTTAAGATAGAGGATCCCCTTCCGGCAGACATATTGATAAAAGTTGAAGCTCGCAGCGACTCCCCCCTCACCTTCTCCACAGGCACACCTCTCAAACAAGAGCCCCTCACAGAGTCCACCAGCTTCACATCTCTCACACCGCCCACCTCACAACCCGTCAAGATTGCCGTGGCAGGTCAAGCCAGTGCTCAGGTCATCCCTACCGCAGCTGGCAGTAGCAGTCACAACCCCATACAGATCATCTCTCCAAGTTTACCCAACAAACTATTCTTCTCGCAGCCTCCCATCTCTACAATTGAGAACGAAGCTATTTCTGTACAGAGCACCATTAACGAGACTCAGTCAACAACTACTCAAAGCACACCGTTTCCGACAGCTTCATCGTCAGTTTCCATGGCGAGGACGGCCTCAGGGGGAGTCCCCTCTGTGGGGGGTACCGGACCTAACTTGGAGATGGCAATGAAAGCCGCTCAACTTGCAATAATCCAGGCGCAACAGGTGTCCGGTCAGGCGTCGAATTCCACTGTGCCCCAGCCGACACACCCGGGTTCTGGTTCCATTCCAAGTAGTCAGCCATCAGTATCACCACTGGGACAGAATCAACAGGTGTGTGTGTGTGTGTGTGTGCAGATTCTAATGTCATAGTTACAGCTCCATTTAACTATTCCACATACCGTATAGCGGGTAATTTTCGTTGGTGCAAATTTTCGTATGAAACTTCCCAATTAAATATTCGTACAGCTCCAGGATAGTGACCTATTGCGGTAGACTAATTTCGTAGTTTTAGTTTTCGTATGATGCTCTACAATACGAAAAATATCCAGCATACGAAAATAAATAAGCGCAATAAATTATAGTTACCGGGAACTTGCTAAGCACATTCAAAATAGTTTGTGATGACATAATTATGTTTGTGTATTTTTTCTAACTCATTTGGGTTTATAATGTGCGTGCAGGTGGCCCCAGGTGTGCAAGTGCAACCCACCCGCAGTGTGATGGGGCAGCCGTCTCAAGTCTCCCAGGCATCTGCTTTTGCTGGTAACAACATAGTGAACAACCCGACAGGTAGTGGGGCAGGGGACATATTGCATCGTGTTCCCACTCCTCCCATTGGGTCCGTGTCCAGTGCAGTACCTCAAGCTCCTCCTCCCACACTGGCCCCAACTCCAGCACAGGTGATACACTGTAATAGCAACATGTCATGTGATGCCTACACGCAATTAAGTGTAATAATTTTTTGCATTGATTGTACATGTACACAAAGTTCTGTTTAGCTAGCTGTTTCCTATCCCCCCTCGATACACACACACACACACACACACACACACACACCCACACACACACACACACACACACACACACACACACACACACACACACACACACACACACACAGAATCCTGGGTTCCAGTTGCAGGGCCAGCTACAAGCTCCTCCTCAACAAGTACCACGGCCAGTCACAATTTGGACTGGTCTCATGGAGCTAGCAGATGTTGTAAGTGGCACCCTCTGTTAGTAGTCACCTTATTGGAAATTTTGTACAGCACGAGAACCAGCGTCAGATGAGGCAGATTCAATGCTCCGTGACTACCAGCAGGAGTGAAGTTATTCAAGAAATGTAAGTAGCGAGGTGATATTCAACCAGTGTGTTAATTACTACTGTATGCTCCATTACAGACAGCCAAACACTTGGCCACAGAAGATGACAATGAGTGCCTATCCTAAAGCCATGTTTGTAAGTACACCTAGCACACACTATCAGCCATTAGCTAGTGAGTTTTCCGAAATGGGTCTGTTTTGTTAGCTAAGTTTGAGTGCTCATAACTTGAGTTAGGATTGTGCGTTTTCACAATTATTTTGTAGCCCTTTGAAATACATATCTAATGATGTGTAAAGATTCAGAGTTTCTACGTGTGCACCTCATACAGTGATGTGGTGTTCAACATACCGTATAGCGGGTATATTTCGAGCGTATAATGTTTGTGGTTTTCACGGATTAAGCACGTACCGCAAACATTTATAACCGCGAATTTAATATCGCATGCTGCAAAAAAATCCGCGAAAACCTTTCTAAAGGCATTTCCGCGAAAATTTATACCCTCGAAATATACCCGCTATACGGTACAATGCAGAACTCAATCATGACTGGAATGGACTTCAACAGGGGCACTACAAACCTCATGACAGTCAACTTTGCGTTTCAAGACCCTCTAAAACAGAATGTATCAGTGCTACGTCAGCTTATGGCTGTCGACGCCCCCATCAAAATGGTGTGTGAACAAGTGCTCTGTATATACATAATAATCTGCTTTCTCGATTGTAATCAAAGTCAAAGTACATTTTGTACAGCAGCAAAAGCTAGCTGACTCTTCATTTCATTATGTGCAGTTTGCAATAGTGCACCCGGTAGGGGCCAACACAGTGTGCCCTATCAAAGCTCTTATCCTTGTCTGGAATGACAAGCTGAAACAGTTCACTGGACTAATACCACTGGAGCAGGTAACACTCTGACATTTTTGTTAAATTTAAGACGGGTTGGTTTGTTTTTTGCTTATAGGAGAAGTTTGTAAATGTTGTCAAGCAAGTGTTGATAAGACAGAGACAGGTACGTACGTACGATCTCTACATTTTGTGCCATCTGATTGCACTAAAATTGCACTCCACAGATTCAGCAACAGCAACAACAGCAACAGCAACAGCAACAGCAAAGTGGTCTACAGAGTGGCATCCAGCAACAACAACAGCAACAGCAACAGCAACAGCAAAGTGGTCTACAGAGTGGCATCCAGCAACAACAACAGCAACAGCAACAGCAAGGTGGTCTACAGAGTGGCATCCAGCAACAGCAGCAACCCTCAGGCTTCCAACAACAGCAACCCCCTGGAATACAACAACAACAACAGCAGCAGCAGCAGCCCTCAGGCTTCCAACAACAACAACCCTCTGGTATCCAGCAACAGCAGGCCTCGGGATTCCAGCAAAGTGGAGTTCAGGTGGGACAGAACTATTCGCAATCTTCTATGTCGTACGCTACACCATCGAGTATGCAATCGACTATGTCTCAGGCCCAAGGCTCTAATATGATAGGACAGCCAAGCGGAGGAGGGCTTATGGGTCAACGTGCAGGGCAAGGGCAGCAGCAACAGCAAGGCTTTAATCAGGGGGGTATGATGGGGCAGCAAACACAGCCTGGGAACAAAGGAGGGATGATGGGTCAACAAGGACAGACTATGATGAACCAGCAGCAGCAACAAACTGGACTACTGGGACAACAGCAACAGGTTTTTAACAGATTACAGTACATACAGTATGTAATGTGTATTCTGCTGGTGTGTTATGTTATGTACTTTGTATGTATTCACAAGTTATACGTACCTATAGCCGCAGCAAGGAAAGGGAGGTATAGTACAGCAGCAGCAAGTACAAGGGATGGTACAGCAGCAGCAGCAGCAGCAAGGTCAAAGCATGCAGCAGGGACAGTCTCATATTGGCCAGCAGTCACAGCCGGGAATGATAGGTCAACAAGGGCAAGGAATCATGAATCAACAGCAGCAAGGGCAGACGATGCAACAGCAGCAGCAGCAGCAGCAGCAGGCTGGAGGGGTAATGGGCAAGACAGGACCGAGCAACATGGTGGGTCAGCAAGGGGCCACTCAGCCACAGTCCGGGTTTGGACAGGGAGGAATGACTCAACAGCAGCAACAAGTGAGGGTATAATATTACACATTGTATATTTACAGTTTATGGTATGTCCTTTAAAGCAGGAAAAAGCTAAGAAGTTTTTAATGGCACTCATCAATTCGACACCAGAGCAACGAGAGGTTCTATTCCAGCGAATGGGAGTTGGTTCCCTGGAGGTTAGACAGCAATGGCTGACCAAAGCCAGTCACTACAAGCAGCAGCTTATGCAGACTCGGATGCAGATGATGGGAGGTAGGTAACCTACCATTTTCACGGGTGCTTCATCTTCATGTCGTATGGGATGTCGATCCATGAAAAGTATGAATCTATAAAGAGTTTTTATACTACAAATTATAAGCTCAGTAGTTTTAACGCTAGTGTTGCTTTCGGATTTACTAAAATGTTATCTTTTAATCGTTGTGAGTAGCTCTTTGATTGTGCTATAATATATGTTGTGGTTAGATCAGTGATTTGTTACGGCCCCAAAATGTCCATTTAAAAAAATCGTGGTCTATAAATATGTCAGGGCTGTTTTCGGAGTTATCTTTGATTGTCCATAACTTGTGTTGCGAACGTCTGATCCATTTTGGGAATTGTAAATATATAAACCAATGTTGTAAACGTTCATTTTGCAGGTGGTTCCCAGCAGGGGGTCCAGCAGCAGATCTCCATTGGCCACAACATGCAATCTCAGATGAATCAAGGAGGCTACAATCGGCCAGGGGTAGGACAGGCTATGGGGGGCATTAGACCACCCGCCAATCAAATGCCCCCTCAACAGCAACAGCACATGCCCCCTGGATACAATCAATGGCAAGGACAACATTGAATATAGACATTGAATATAGACCCATAACAATTAATTTTTGAGTGTTCTCCCCTTTTGATTACCTGTTGTGGTTATCAATGGAATGCAATGAATAATTAACAATCAAATTCGGTTTATTAGAGTGAGAAATTTGAATTTCTTGATTGTTTCTAGGCCAGAGATTTAGGTATTTATTGTGAGTACTAATCTTACGTCTGTGTGGCCATGGAAAGACTATTGGAAGCTAGCAAAGAGTTGTCAGCTAAAGTAGACAGCAATGAATCGGCAACAACTGAGCTCTTGAGGCAAACGGAGAGCTTACAGGAAGAACTCAAATCCATGAGACAGGTAATACATATCTAGCTACATCCAAGCAATTCTATTATATTTTGTCCTCACACAGTATCGTGAGTCATTGGAGATAATGAACGGGCAAAAAGAGACAAGAGTTCACTTGCCCCAGATTGAGCTTGGCTACATCCGACAACTCCAACAGGACAACGGGGACCTACGCACGCTACTGGAGGAGCATCAAGCCACCTTACAGATGATTATGTCAAAATACAGGCAACAGGTATGTGTGTGTGTGTGTGTGTGCGTGTGTGCGTGTGTGTGTGTGTGCGTGCGTGTGTGCGTGCGTGCGTAATAGACTCATGTGAGCATGTATTGCTGTTCGGTTTATACAGGTTGGAGGTTTCTTGAGTACCGATAAGAGTGCTTTGATTGAAGATAACCACATGTCCAAGGTGAAGTGATTTAATGTGCTTGTGGTTAGTTGGTTATGCATAGATCTACCTAGGTTTTGTATAATAGTTTCTGTATGCATTATTCACTCATTGCAACACGTCCATTCTATTACAGGAGCTCCAGCAGCGTACAGATCAGGTCTACCACATGGCAGCAGTCATGTACCAGGCAGCCAAGGCCGAGGACAATACTGTGGAAGGGCTCACTGAGACGATCGCTAGGCTCGAGTATGAGAACAAGACTCTGAGAGACCTCATAGCACAGCCTTTGACCATAAACAAACCAGAAAACAGTGACTCGGTTAATGTCAATGTCAACCAATAAATTTTTGTTTTTCACATTTTTTGCCATACTTATCAATTAGCCAATTAAAATTAATTTTGTCACTATTAATTTTGTGTGTGTGTGTGTACTTAGCGAATCCTGCGGCTATAATTCGAACATATTAAACATGCAATAGGTCTCGATTCCAGGCCACAAGGAAAATTCCTGCGGCTATAATTCGAACATGACATGAACTAGGAGCAGTGACGTCGAAAGAAAATTGCCACGCCCCATAAAGGACGGAAGGGTCGTGTCTTGCAAGACTGTGGTATAGGTACTGGCCGATACAGCAGATCCTGACTTTATACAGGCTCAGCCGACGCCCGGGCCCTTATACAACATATGGTATCAGAAGGAGATACCATAAACAAAGCTTCATTGACAGACCGCGGACCCTGGGTCTAAAGCTACAGAGAAAGAGACAAGACAAGACAAAGACTGAGAGTTGACCTTAAAGAAGTAGGCGTGACAACATTAACATACACCACTGCACCGTTGATGGCTTCCCGATCTGATGATGCCTTTACAAGAGCTGTTGGGCCCTACCTGTTACAGAGGACTCTGGGAAAGGGGCAGACTGGTTAGCAATAGATTGTTGCAAGAGCATGCATGTGTAGCTATCTTTAACTTTGTAGAATGTCATCGGTTTAATAACTTCATGTTTTGACGTTATGTACGTACGTGTACGTGTAGGTCTTGTGAGATTGGGAGTTCACTGTGTGACTGGTAAAACTGTGGCAGTCAAGATCATCAACCGTGAAAAACTGAGCAAGGCGGTGCTGTTAAAGGTAATGTATTTGGTGTGGGATGTGTACAAAGACATTCTTCGATAATAGATTGCTATTCAAAACAGTGCTCTCAATGGACTTACCACTATAGGTTGAACGGGAGATTGCCATTATGAAGTTGATACATCACCCTCACGTTCTGGGGCTGTTTGACGTCTACGAGAACAGCAAGCAATTGTGAGTTGTTTGTGGTGTGTTAGGTTTGTTCATGTGTACGTGTGTACATGTAAGAATGCCTATTGCAGTGTTGGGGGAGGGTAGAATCAGTTAATTTGATCACTAAGTTAGCGTCCATGCCTTAGAGTGCATATGTACGTGTGATGAGGCTTACCCTTGTGTAATGCAGGTATCTAGTGTTGGAGCATGTGTCTGGAGGAGAGTTGTTTGATTACCTCGTCAGAAAGGGAAAACTGTCCGAGAAAGAGGTAGGGATCAATATAATTCATTATCAATTTCATTACCTCATAATTTATTCACAGGCCCGGAGATTCTTTAGACAGATAGTGTCAGCTGTGGACTTCTGTCACAAACACAAAGTTTGGTGCGTTCCCACAGACTAACTGCCCCCTCAAAGATTATTATGATTATTATGTCTATAAACAGTCAATTTCTCAATTTACGCGTTAGAACCTTACATATACCTCCCACCCACACGCGCACACACACACACACACACACACACACACACACACACACACACACACACACACACATACAGTCATCGAGACTTGAAGCCAGAGAATCTCTTATTGGACGAGAACAAGAACATTAAGGTGGCAGACTTTGGTATGGCTTCTCTACAAGTGGGACAGAAAATGCTGGAGACCAGCTGTGGGTGAGTGTGCCCTCCACATCATGTGCACTGCTATATATGACCAACTCTATTTTCGTAGGTCTCCCCACTATGCCTGCCCTGAAGTGATTAGAGTAAGTTAATTACCTCGTGTAGTTTCCTTGTTTGTGTCAACAAAAACTGTTGATTCACTTGAATACACACACACACACACACACACACACACACACACACACACACACACACACACACACACACACACACACACACACACAGGGAGAGCAATATGATGGTAGGAAGGCAGATGTTTGGAGCTGTGGAGTCATCTTATTCGCTCTGCTAGTTGTGAGTTCATATCACCTATACCACCAACCAATCCACCACACACTCTCCATCTGTTGCTATAGGGTGCCCTCCCCTTTGATGATGATGACCTCCGACAACTGCTTGAGAAGGTGAAGAGAGGTCACTTCCAAGTCCCCTCGTATGTACCCTCTGGTGTACAGCAGCTCCTCAGGGGAATGGTCGAGGTCAACCCAAAGAAGAGATTGACTGTGAGTCAGCCTGTAGCTTGATTCTCACTGTAGCTTGATCTCACTTTTAGACAAATCATTCTATACCCCTCAATGTGATGTTGAATTAGCTATCATTGTTCTGTAAGGTGAAATTTATTGTACTACCCTGCTAGCTTCATATAAGATACTTACATATATGTACATGTATATTTTAGCTAATTTGTTGAATAATATATAAAGTATGCTTATTATGTGTATATACGTTTGCTACAGTTGGATGAGGTTATCAGGCATCCTTGGTTTAAAGGGTGAGTTCTTTCTTGTGTGAGTGTCTTTGAGTATTGTCCTTACTTGGCATTCTCTACCACACAGGAATCAAGACTTGGAGCCACACATGCCTATTCAAGATGTTGTCGAGGTAAGCATTACATAATCAGATTCATGTATTATACAGTACAGTAGACAAACATAGTTTCATGTCTCCCTTGAAGCTCTCGTCTTACAGTGCAAATTGGTGGCATTCCATTGCCTGAGTAGTCACAACAGGTGTTAACCTTGTTTGTACCTATGTGCAGACCTACCCAATTGACGACCAGAGCGGTATTGATCCAGACGTCTTTGACAGTATGGCCTCCCTCGGCTGCTTCAAAGACAAGTCTGTGCTTGCTCAAGCTCTCCTCAGCGCAGAGTGAGTTACCAGTACTGTGTAGCCTCCCTATTGCAAGTACGGTATGCATCCATACTCTGTATTGGCTCTGCAGTCCTAATGAAGAGAAAATTGTCTATTTCCTGTTGCTATCACACAAAGAGAGACAGCCCAGCTTTGAGGATGAGGCCAAGGCTCCTGGTGCCTTGGAGAAAGGTAGACATTTTTCAAATTCTGTGTAATTATTATGAATATTCTATTGTTTGTAGATCCACCAAGGAAGAGAATCGACTCACGTTCAATGTCTACACCGCATCTGCAGGCTCAACGATCAAGGTACGAATTTCACATGCAATACAATCATGCACATTTTATGTTGACACACACTCACACATGCAGGGCCCAGTCAATAGGTTCTGCTAATTTGGACCAGCTCCCTCCACGCTCCCCCAGACTCAGTGTCACCAACAGGCCCTCTAACTACTCCACCTCCTCTGGGGACTATTATACCTACACAAGTGCCTCTCCAGGTAGGGGACGGAAAACCAGCCATGCCGGAGTGGAACAAGTGGGACAGGCGGCCACTCTACAGCCGGGGTTATCTCCACCCACCACTCCTAGTGCTCCATGGAGACGCAAACTGTCACAGACAATGAAGCACTTGACCGTGTCACCTCGGTTTCATCGTAAACGCTACGAGGGTGGTGAAACAGAGGCCAGCTCTCCTGTCATGTGAGTGCCATGTGTATACCCTCAATACCTGTAACAAAGTGTTAAGCCCACGTACATGTATCATGTGACTGCATGTTAAATCCCGGGCCTTAATTGCAGAGCTCACTATTCTTTTTATACAGGCCCAAACGATCTTGGTTCTCAAACTTCCGTTCAGAAAAAGAGAAAGGAGAAGTTGTGGTTGTGCTCAGAGACATGAGCTTCCCAGACCTCAAATCATCAATCCTCCAATCCTTCACAGTAAGCCCCTCACTGTATTATTTACAGGTTTGCTTCACCCTCCATTTTGCCAGATTGTAAACTGTCATTACGAGGAAATCAGTGAGGGTAGCTTTAAAATAAAATACGAAAAGTCAGCACGGCAGAAAGGTAAGTACATGTATGTATGTTGTCTTAATTGTGTGTGTTACTTGTGTACCCCCTCCTCCCCCCCCCTCAGGCAAAGCTGTTTTCAAAAAGGCAGTCAAGCTTACCCTCACTGTCATGCCGACTCAGACCATCTCAGACAACAGTATTCCCTTTGACGGCAAGACCTTCTCAGCCACTTTCACACAAACTGCAGGTACACTTTCCATACCATAACGTTAGAGGTAGATCTACTGCCTCACAAATAGTCACACAGTTATTTGAGATTTCCCCTTTGGGTGTGAACATATTTGGCTATATTGCATTAAGTACTTAATTAGCTTGACACTTGAGTAGGCTCCCAGCAGCTGTTATTGATGAGTACGTGCATGCATATTTACACCATGCAGGTCCTACTAGGAGGTTTCGAAGAGTTTGTGAGAAGCTACAAGCAGCCATTGTCAACCCAAATGCAATCAATCCAAATGCAATCAATCCAATGTGTCTGGAGACCACTCAGAGTATCAGTTCAGACGAGGCCCTTGCTCCAAGTCCCCCGATTCTATTGAACTCTACTGACGATACTGACGAGAGTCCTATCAACAGACACAATGGCCGCCCACCCCCACTCTTGACCAGTTTCGATTCTACAGACATTGATAGTGACGATGGAACTTAGCATTTTTTTGAGCTATAGAACACCTTTTATTTCCAGTGCTTGTTTTGCAGACGTTTTTGTGTATGTTGTAAATAATTATTATGTAGCATAATGTTTTATTGGTCAGTGTGTACTTGATGAAAAGATTGTGCGCATGCGTCACACTGTGGCCAAAGATCACGTGAGCGAGCACATGGTCTTTCTTAGTGCATTTTCGTGGGTAAAGAAGGTAGATCAAGAAGATGGGTCGTATGCACGCTCCTGGATGGTGAGTGTCTTAAAATCATAAGTCAGAGATAATCTAGAATCATCCTTTAACGTCTGTATGTTAAAATTCCCAGCCGGGGCATCTCACAGAGTGCTCTACCTTACAGAAGAACTGTACCGACTGTAAGTAGTCCATGTCAAATTGTAAATGCGTAGTAATTGTGTATCGTGTGTTCACTGCAGTGGCTCAAGACCTCATCAGATGAAGTAAAAGATCAGATCTACAAGCTAGCCAAAAAAGGCTTGGGTCCCTCTCAGATCGGTGGGTTTTTAATATTGTGTTCAGAAGGTCAATTGCGGAATTAATTTAATCTGATATGCTTTAGGTGTTATCCTTCGTGACTCTCATGGCGTGGCCCAGGTCCGTTACGTTACTGGCAACAAGATTTTAAGGATCCTAAAAGCAAAGGGTAAGTGGTGATACTAAATGGTACTTGAACGTTACTTCTGTGTTTTAATTAAGGTTTGTCTCCATCACTGCCCGAGGACCTGTACTATCTCATTAAAAAAGCTGTGGCTATTCGCAAGCATCTAGAGAAACAGAGGAAGGTAAAAGCAACTAGAGTGCTGAGTTTTCATTTTTATTGCACATGTCTAATTTATGTGACTACTTTTCTCCCTCCCTCCCCTGTACAGGACAAAGACGCCAAGTTTCGCTTGATTCTTGTTGAGAGTCGAGTGCACAGATTGGCCAGATATTACAAGAGAAAGAGAATGCTCCCTCCCAACTGGAAATAGTAAGTAAACTTCTCATACATGCAAAATAATATTTTATCGTCTTGTTTCCCTTGCAGTGAATCATCAACGGCTTCTGCACTTGTAGCTTAGTTGAACATTTAGCAGAACTTTGAAGTGACATGACGTACGTGTGTTTTGTGGATATTGCCATTATAAGAGGATCATGTGTAAAACTATATAATGTACAAAGACAAGTACAATGTATACAAATTGGAATAATCTAGTTTCTGTTTAAAGATGATAAATTTAAAATAATAATTACTGTACATATATACACGAGTTAGAGACCACAAAAGATAGAATTAATAAAAGTTGAGTTGAAGCCTGTATTAGTGTCAAGTTTAATAGCTGTTAACTTTGTTCACTCTCGGGGCCTTCTGTGTTTGATGCTTTGTCTGGGCCTGCACGAAGAAATATTAAACAGGTCACACAACAAAAGTATCCGATATTGTAGATACGTATATACACTATTATTATATACTGCACATGTATCGAATAAACACATAATTATATAACACACCTGGGGTGCCATTTTGAGGTGGTATAGGTTTACTAGGCGGTCCAGATGTTCCTAGGAGGGGGACATGATGATTCCTAAACACATGCACACGAGGGGCTGTATATAAGTTACCTTGCTGAGGGTGTGGATACTGAGGATAGGGTGACTCATAGCCGTAGCCTTGAGCAGAGTGTGAATAGGGTGGGTACTCCATCATTCGGTTCATACCAGCAGCGTAGCCGTTCATTCCAGGGTGTTGTGGTGGATATGTGTGTGGTGGGGGGTGGGCCTTGCCTGGAGCCTCTGCCCCATTGCTCTTCTCTCCATTCTGAGGGTAGTCAGTGGGAGGTCTAGGCATCATACCTGTGTGTGGGGGGGGGGTAAGTATAATACTTGTAGAGGATATTATCACAAATTGTACGATGTATATCAAGATGAAGGCGAAGTACACGTACATTAAACTAGCTTTGATCTGAACAAACACAAAGCTCCCAAAAACGGATAATATTATACAGAAAGTTCACTGCGACTAAAGGAGAATTTGTCAAAAATAGCTAATCGTGTGCACCTTGCTTCTGCTCATATGCCATCTTTTGTCTCATCGCGGCCTCGTAGTTCTGCCTCATCTCCATCTCCTGCCAGTACCGTGCCTGCTGCTGCTGCTGCTGTTGTTGGTGCATGTAGTCCATCTCCTGGTGGTACATACTATTCTTCCAGGCATAGTAGGCTGCCATTTGCTCAGGGGATTGCTCAGTAGGGGGGTAGCCATAGCCGCCCCCTCCAGGGTAGGAGGGTGCTCTCTGCTGCATTGCCATCATGTGTTGCCTGAAAAGAGGAGAAAAACACAAAAAAGTTTTCCTAGGTACTCTATATAGCCATGAGTGAACACGTACAGTGTGTACATGTACCACAAACACTACATTGTATTAAAGTTCGTAAACATTCACTAACAGAATATTGTACAAAGTAAGGTAATCTATGTAGTCATGAATGAACATGTACAGTGAACATGTACCACAAACACTACTTTGTTCTAAACAATTCACAAACAGAACACACTATTATGCCTCAGTGTGCGGCATGTGCAAGCGAGGTATACAGTAGTGTGTGTGTGTGTGTGTGTGTGTGTGTCGAGACTGCTACAGCTGTAAGTACGAGCTTCTATAGGCTTCTAGTCTGGTTTTCTTGGATATCAATTTGTGGATTTGCAAAATAATGCTTCGTTCTCGAGTTATAGCTAGGTTTGCTTACTTGGAATGCCATTGTAGCCTTTTCAGAACAGTGCGGTGTAGCAAAACTTGTCCATGGAGTGTTGCTACTCTACTTAGTAGTTAGCTCTGCACTAGAACCCTAGCTACTGGTAGCTGCAAGAGTGAGGAGAGAGCTGCAAAGCTGCACTTAGCTGTTACATGCAGCAGCCATTAACAATTGAACTTTTGGTCTCCTTTTTAGCAACGTTCGTAGTCGATCATTACCCACTTTTTGCACCAATGTAGCTAGATGTACAGATGTACATGTACTGTAGTAGCTCATGTCATATAGCTTTGGTGCCTCTACCAAGGCATCAGTACCTGCGGTGCCTTTTCCTAGGTAATGGTGTATCCTATAATTATAATCGTACAGTGTGTACATGTACCACAAACATTATATTGTCACATGAAACAATTCATTAACAGGAGAACACATTATTTTTACCTGCTCAGCCAATACCTACATGTTGTGTGTGTAATACACTTGCACTAACCTGTATCTCTCATGCTGCTCTGCCTGTTGCCTCTGTCTCACGTCATCAGGGTCAGCACTGCTAGTGGAGTTGGAACGCAGCGGACTAGGCATAGAGCCGTGGCCTTCATCTGTGCTTGGAGTAGCCTCCTTCAGCTTGTCCTGGGCATTAGACTGAGAGGTCAGCTGTGGTTGTGTGGGTTTGGGTAATGTTTGCATAGGAGAGGTGGTTTGCTTGGGAGAGGTAGGGGCTGGAGAGGAGGAGGCCTGAACGGATTCGGTCTCTTTCTCGGGTTTGGGAGATTTTGTTCGTTTAGACGTTTCAGGTGCTGGAGAGTCAGTCTGTTGCTTCAAGCTGGGGGAACTAGATTGCTGTTTCAAGCTTGGAGAGCTGGCCTGTTGTTTCAAACTTGGTGAATTTGACTGCTGTTTCAGGTTTGGAGAGCTGGCTTGTGGTTTGAGGCCTGGAGAGTGTGAGTGTAGTCCAGGAGAAACAGAGTGGTGGGGTGGATAGTTAGGGTGCTGTCGGTGAGGCATGGAGTGAGACGAGTATTTTTGTTGTTGGTAGTGTCTGTGCATCATTAATTGCTGGTAGTACGCAGCCATGTGAGGGTGTTGTTGGGGCATCATAGGCTGTCCATCTGGCCCCATCATAGGTCGTCCATCGGGCCCCGCCATAGGTCGACCGGTGGGTATCATAGGCTTGCCATCTGGACCCACCATAGGCCGACTGGCAGGCATCATAGGCTGTCCATCTGGACCCATCATAGGTCGTCCATCGGGCCCCACCATAGAATGACTGGCAGGCATCATAGGCTGTCCATCTGGACCCATCATAGGTCGTCCATCGGGCCCCACCATAGGTCGACCGGTAGGTATCATAGGCTTGCCATCTGGACCCACCATAGGCTGACTGGCAGGCATCATAGGCTGTCCATTTGGACCCATCATAGGTCGTCCATCGGGCCCCGCCATAGATCGTCCATCGGGCCCCACCATAGGTCGACCGGTAGGTATCATAGGCTTGCCATCTGGACCCGCCATAGGCCGACTGGCAGGCATCATAGGCTGTCCATTTGGACCCATCATAGGTCGTCCATCGGGCCCCGCCATAGATCGTCCATCGGGCCCCACCATAGGTCGACCGGTAGGTATCATAGGCTTGCCATCTGGACCCACCATAGGCTGTCCATCTGGACCCATCATAGGTCGTCCATCAGGACCCACCATAGATCGACTGGCAGGCATCATAGGCTTGCCATCTGGTGGGCCAGTCATATATCGACTATCCATTAATGGTCTTCCATCAGGCCCCATTGCGGGAGCACCATTTGGATCCATCGGTATTCGATTTCTTTCAATAGGTTTCTGTTCAGACTTGGCAGATTGAGTATCGTCCTGAGGTTTCTCGCTTTGATCCATAGGTTCTTCTTCTGTAGTTTTCTCATCAGTCGATTTCCCCTCAGGGGTTTCAGCGAGTTTCTTGTCGGTATCATTCGCAGCTTGTGTTTCAGTGTTAGCTTTTGTTCTGTTGATTGCCATCGGCTTTCCATCCGGTCCAATCATGTAAGGTTTTCCATCACGCCCCATCATAGGTCTCCCAAATTGCATCATTGGGTTTGCGTCAGGTCTCATCATGTATCGATTATCCATCATATGTCGGCCATCAGGTGCAGCGGCCATAGGCTGTCCATCAGGTCCCATCACTGGTCTCCCATCAGCTCCGAGCATAAATCGATTATCCATCATCGGTCTTCCACCAGGCATCATTGGTCGTCCATCTGGTCCAACCATAGGTCTGCCGTCGGGAGGATAGTGTCCAGGAAAGGCCATTCTCATTTCTACGTACGGGATGGATCGTAAACGTTAGCAACATACTTTTGTACATGCACCGGTAACTATACGTGGCAACTAAACCGCCAATCACACGGCGGATACATGTACTAATGCATTCTTCATACACCGATTTTATTTTAAGAAAAGCCATCGAAACAGAGAGCTCACCTGGCCTGTAGTGTGGTGGTCTTTGTCCAGGGTAGGGTGGAGGCATCCTGAAGCTTGCATCTCTTGGAGGGTACATTGGTCGACCATCGGGGCCCATCATAGGCCGCCCACCACTCGGCCCCATCATAGGCCGTCCATCAGCAGGTGCCATCATGGGTCTTCCATCAGGCCCCATCATAGGTCTTCCATCAGGCCCCATGATGGGTCTTCCATCAGGCCCCATCATAGGTCTTCCATCAGGCCCCATCATGGGGCGTCCATCAGCAGGTGCCATCATAGGTCTTCCATCAGGCCCCATCATGGGGTGTCCATCAGGCCCCATGATGGGTCTTCCAACAGGCGCCATCATGGGTCTTCCATCAGGCCCCATCATGGGGCGTCTGTCTGGGCCCATCATTAACATTCTCTGCTGCATTAGATGATGGTAGAGTTGGGGGGTCATCTGCGGGTGGCCGTGTGGGGGTCTCAGAGCGTTTAGTTTGTCGTCAAAGCCAGGGGGCAGTGACATCGTTTTGGCAGACGGATCTCTCATTATCTTTCTCTTCTTAGCCTTCTTTGAACCTGCCTCGAATGATTCATCACTACAGAAGGAAACAAAAGCATTAAATCTATAGCACGAATAAAACACAGTGATTTACAGTATACACATACAACAAGCAAGTGCGTAAAAAGCACTCCAGTATTTGATGCCATATACAATTGCTGTACACAAGTACATGCATTCCTATGTCAAAATTCCTAGGTGACTAGAAGCTCTAAGTACCTGTCGTCACTCTCTTCCTCACTGGAGCTCTCAGAGGTCAGTTCGGGTGAGGGGGAGTTGGGTCGCTTCTTCTTACGACCAGAACCAACGTCCTCCTCCTCGGCAGGGTCTTGCCATCCCCCCTCAAAGTGGGTCTTGGAGAGGGTGGCCAGGGTTTTGAGCATCTCCTGTGCCAGCTCAGCATAATCGCTGTCCTCTCCATTGTATTCGATACAATTTTTGTAGATAACTTCCATATCCTTCAGAAACTGAGCACGGAGGGAAACAGACAGTCATACAAGTTAGTACATGAATAGCCAATTGTCTTACAACACTAACACAACACTAACAGCAAAACCATAGTCAATAGAGTGCATTATACGCAGTCCCTTCAAAGGCATTTTACATACATACGTGTACTGTCAGCTAAGTGGTAGTGGTGAGTACTAATTAGATGAAACCTTATCTCGTGCAGCAACCTCACTATAGACTACCCTAACCTGGTCTTTGTCTTGATAGTAGTTACTCTCCACACGTTTCTCCACAGTTGAGTAGTCCATAGGTATGTCAATCACCTCAAAGTAGCCTGGGGCTATAGACTCTGTCACAGGGTCCTCAAAGATCCAGCCGTCCTCTTGGTTACGCAGACCACCCAAAACTGCACACAATCAGTTAAGTTGAAGTATACACACTCAATATACACATATCTACTATTCACCCCAGTCCTTTGCTAACTGCCAAACAATTTTAATCGTGTAAGAATGTATGCTAAATAATGCGATTAAAAATCACTTCCCCACACAAGACTAAACAACACACACACACAATGGTTACACTATAACACTGACTCACTCTTGTACATGGCAGTGGTGAGCTCGTTCCTCTCCTCAACTAGTAGGGTATCTGTGAAAGCAGACTCAATGGCTGCCTTCCTTCGTCCGGTGAGCTCCCCACTCATAGCCTTCTCCCAGTTCTCCTCTTCAGCCTCTCTCTGCTTAGATTGCTGCTCCTCCCGTGACTTGCGTCTCTGGAGAGCCTCCTCTCGTTTTTGTTGCCTTTTTTTATCGGCTTCCTCCTCGGCCAATCGCTGCTCTTCAGCATCGATTTTCCTCATTTCCTCTCTCTCCATTTCTCTCTCCATAGCCATCAGTTTATCCTGTGAGGAGACACAACTAGTTTTACTATCTCTTCAATTGTAACCCTTCTCTCAAACGCTACTGTACAGCACTAGCTATTGAGTGCAGGGAAAGATATACACGTACACAAGACAGTTTGAACACAAATTCCAGACATAGCTGTCCCATTAACGCAACAAAACTGTATAATTTATGTACACACACCATTTCATCTTTTTCGGCAGCTTTGACGGCAATTCTGTCTGAGGTTCTACGCGGTAACTCTGCAAGGAGTTTCCTTTTCTCCTCTTTGTGCTTCACCCCGTCCAAGTACTCTATGTGAGGGAGGAGTTCTGAGAGATTGCTAAAAAGGAGACGAACATCTTTGAGCTTGACACGGGCGAATGAATCGGTGAACTCCTCCCACTCCTCGAGGCTATCAAACACGACACTCCATCCAGTGGTGCTGGTAGCTGTGCTCAGTCTGGGTGTACTGGTTTGCGAGCTGATAGGTGTCTCCCTGTATAAGAAAAACAGAAGAAGTGATACTTCAAATCCACATGCACAAAACATAACAACTCAGTCTTGCACACACATAGCCTCGTTCCCAGCCTCATTGTCTCTAAAATAACGCTAGGCCGCCAACTAGTTCGTTCTATTAAAGAAAAATCGGCCTGGGAACGAGGCTAGCACACACACTGTCAATACATATTGACTGCATGCACTCCACTTACTGACTGTCCTGGGTCTCTGGTTCTGACCCACCCTCTTCATTCTCCTCAGGGGTGCTCCGCTCTTTGACCTTACGCCTACCAGGAGTGCCACGCCCCTTTCCGGCCTTCCCAGGGGTGGTCTTGCCTCGCCCCTTTTTTGTATCGTCAGACACCTCTTTCTTTTTCTTTTTCTTTGGCTCCTCCTTGTAGAGCCTCATTCCAAAGAAGTGCCAGTAAGTGTTGCCATCTTGATCCTTACCTAGAGGGTCTAATCTTAGACTGGTTCCATCCATACCCTGTGTGTGTGTGTGTGTGTGTGTGTGTGTGTGTGTGTGTGTGTGTGTGTGTGTGTGTGTGTGTGTATGTGTTGGGAGGGGGGGGGGACAAAAGTTTAGGGGCGGACAACTCTGTGCAAGATACATTGTCTCACAACATGTATTGCGTATGCAATCTATGACTTCGGGGTCAGTAGAAGCACCGTACAGGTTTCATTTACTGGGCTATTTATTACTGCCAGCAAATAATAGTTACCTCAATTTGATACACTGTACAAGCCATGCAATGGCAGCTTACTCTGAGTAATTCAGCAATGTCGTCAAGTTCCAGCCTCCAGTGACAGAGCTTGTGTAGTATATCCACTTTGGTTCTGATGCTCAAGTCTTTGTACGGCTTGTTCCCCGAGAAAGGATTCCATTTCTGGCCCAAATTTTCACAACGCCATTCGAAATGCAGCTTTAGAAAGAACTCCCAATTCTCAGAGCTGTATTGAATTTTGTGGTACAGACATAGATAATGTAATCAACACCCCCAAAGATAAGTGTAAGTGATACCATGTACCCATGCCACCATTCAAGAGTCCCATTCACAGCTACATAGTGCAACAAACTCACTTTATGTCCTTGCCTACAATCCCGTTCAGAAATACACAGTAGAGTTCCACCAAGATACTTGATGGATTCGGGGAGCAATCAAGCAGTAAGGCATCCTCTAGTTCCTACAGTATAACAACAAACAAAGTGGTTATAATCAGACTCTTTCTTAGGAGGGAGAGGGGGTGACCATGGAACGTACCTCAATTTCGACGGGTGGTAGTTTGAAGGGCTTTTGGAAGATGTGGCAGTAGTGGGCTATGCATGGAACCTCCCACCAGCTACGAATCTCTGCACACAATGAATATCCATTTTAGCATTTAAATAGCTCATTATTGGATTTCGTATAACTTTTTGTTTACAAATCGTTTACAACCACTAAAGTGAGGATCTCTCCAAATGCACTACCACTCATAGGAGGTGGCTATACAATTACTCTAGTACTGTTACAAAGCTATCACCAGACAACACACAAAAGCAGGTACCCTAGGTCAATTATCATAGCTCAATAATGAATTAGATCATATGGTCCAAAGTAGTGTAAGTGTGCATGTAGCCTCACTGTCCATAGCTTGTGGCTGAATGAACTGTCTTCAAGAGAAAGCTTCACAAACTTGAGCTCAGAGGGTATGTTTGTATTTGTAGTAATTAGCTTGTGGACGTTGATCCAAAGAGTTGCTTCAAACTTGGAAACCTTTCAAAACTGATTTACTATCACTCTTGTATCCTGGAGAGTTGCACAAAGCTTGAATCCATCACAGAAAACGCCACCTTTCTCTACTGAAGAGTTGCACTTTCAGAAGACCTAGATTACGGAGCGAAAAACGGATTTTTGCACTTTACTAGGACGACCTTTACCCTAAAACCCACGTGGACCTACTCCAGCTTTTGTGAGCACTATTATCACATTTATCTAGCTTACTTCAGACCAAGAGAATGCCTCTAAAGAAAGTTGACAGTCGTATCAAGACCCTGATAGAGAATGGAGTAGCCCTCAGACAGAGATCCTTGTTTGTGGTTGTTGGGGACAAGGGCAGAGATCAGGTAAACAGTCCCAGCAGTCCGAGTATCTTTGAATAATAAAGCACATAATCTGCTTATATAGGTTGTGATATTGCATCACATGCTATCTAAGGCTGTCATTAAGGCTCGTCCATCCGTACTGTGGTGCTATAAGAAAGAGTTGGGCTTCAGCAGGTACCACAAACTCTACTTGTGACTTGCAGCTACACTATCGATAATGTCCATGCACTTGCAGTCATAGGAGGAAGCGTATGCGTCAGCTGCAGAAGAAGATCAAGAGTGGGACTCTGGACTTAAAACAGGATGATCCATTTGAGCTATTTGTTGCAGCCACCACCATCCGCTATTGCTACTATGCTGAGACCCACAAAATCCTAGGCAACACATACGGCATGTGTGTTTTGCAGGTAGGGGGGTGGGGCACATCTTTATTGTGCAACATTCATAGAGATCGTTTTATTATCAGTATATAATTTTTTCCAGGATTTCGAAGCCCTTACTCCAAATTTGCTTGCCAGAACAATCGAAACTGTTGAAGGAGGAGGTGTCATTGTACTCTTGTTGCGGACACTTACCTCTCTGAAGCAGCTGTACACTATGACGATGGACGTGCATGCGCGCTATCGAACAGAGGCACACCAAGAAGTCACTGCAAGGTTTAACGAGCGATTCATCCTTTCCCTGGGCGACTGTCGACACTGCATTGTCCTGGACGACCAGCTCAATATTCTCCCCGTCTCTACGCACATGCTTCACTTTAAGCCACATCCACCCTCCAACAAGGTATGCGTCAGTATAGGTATTGAAGTCAGCTACTAGTAACGGCTATATAAAACCTCTGTTACGATATCAATGGTGACTGTTTTTGTGTTGTGTAGGAGGAGTGTACTGAGCTGGAGGCACTAAGAGAGTCTATGGCTGACACCCAGCCTGTAGGATCACTGCTCTCCTCTGCAAAAACCCTCGACCAGGTTTGTCAGCATGATTATACACAACACTCTAAGCTGCTCTGGTTTTCTTGCACGCACAGGCAAAGGCTCTGCTCAAGTTTGTGGAAGCCATCTCAGAGCAGACGCTCAAATCCACTGTTACCATGACAGCAGCTAGGGGGCGTGGGAAATCGGCTACTCTGGGGCTAGCCATAGCAGCAGCTGTCTCCTTTGGGTGCGTACGGAAATGAATTATTAAATAACAAGCACGTTTATTCTTTCAGGTACTCTAATATTTTTGTGACTTCGCCCTCTCCGGAAAATTTGAAGACGTTGTTTGAGTTTGTGTTCCAAGGGTTTGATGCGGTTGGCTACTCAGAGCACGAGCATTACGAGATCGTTCAGTCGACTAACCCAGAGTTCAATAAAGCCGTTGTCCGGGTCAACGTGTTCAGTCAACACCGACAGACCATTCAGGTGAGTGCATGGGTTTACAATAGTTAATTTGCATGAGCCATGATCCCCCTATCTATTATTGTTTTTACTGAAAATGTCCCCAAAGCCAATCTTTGATTTGAATACACAATGCTTCAGGAAAGCAGACATCCTTAGGGCAGGTTATAAGTATTTTGGATCATCTATTCAACAATCTGAAGTTGTAAAATAGTTTTGTCCGATGTAATGAAAGTTAACTGGCTGTATGATTGTCTCCATGCATGCGTGCAGTACATAGCTCCTGGTGATGGGAGTAAGCTGGGTCACGCTGAACTGGTGGTTATTGATGAGGCAGCTGCAATCCCACTTCCACTCGTACGCCAACTCCTCGGACCTCATCTCGTCTTTATGGCCTCCACCATCAACGGGTGAGTGAGTGCATGAATCCAAAAAAGATCAAAATAGAGTATGTGGTACCATGCACACGCAGGTATGAGGGGACAGGGAGATCCCTCTCGTTAAAGCTAATTAGTGAGCTTCGTCAGCAGAGTACTGGACAAGGAGCAACAGGTGAGTTCATTGTCATAGCAACCCTCCCATTGACCACACCTTCCTCTAGGTCGTGCTCTGCGTGAGACCTCTCTCTCTGAGCCGATACGTTATTCTCAAGGTGACCCCATCGAGTCCTGGTTACACACACTCCTCTGTCTCGACGTTTCCTGCCTCCCTCGAGTGGCCAGCGGAGCCCCTCCTCCTCCTGACTGTCAGCTGTATCCTCATGTCATTAGCTATATATACTGTACTTTAGTGCTCTTAAAAGTTAATTAGCATCTTCACTTCAAGTTATTACTTGGCTTAAAAAAGTGAACGTGCTGTGAACATTGTACAAACAATTTATAATAGTCCTGTCACTTCTGTAGCTACCGTATAGCGAAAAAATTTCGTGAGGTGCAAAATGTTATGTTTTACTACAATGTTTTACTAGCAGTTAACGTGGGTAAATTCCTACGTACCAGTATTTCACACGTAAAGCTCTTGGTGGGTGTGGTTTCCCATTGAACCGCGAATATTAAAACCCACGAACATTGCCAAATAGCGAAAATTTGCACCTGCAAAAATTTTCCGCTATACGCTACCTTAATTGTGTCAACTATGCAAGTAATTGAAGTACATGTAGTCGCATTGCACAATACTAAAAAAATTATAGGAATGGACTTATTTGCATGAATACGTTCCTTAACCAGTCCCTGCAGCTACTATATCAACAGAGACACACTGTTCTGTTACCACAAAGCTTCGGAGGAGTTTCTTCAGCGTCTCATGAGTCTCTACGTGTCCTCCCACTACAAGAATTCTCCTAATGACCTTCAGATGCTCTCTGACGCCCCCGCTCACCACATCTTTGTCCTTCTCGGCCCCATCTCCGCAGAAACAGTGGCTCTCCCGGAGATCTTGTGTGTGGTGCAGGTGTGTCTGGAGGGCTCCATCAGTCGGGGATCTGTGATGAGCAGTCTGGCCAGGGGCAAAAGGGCCTCAGGGGACCTCATACCGTGGACCATATCACAGCAAGTGAGGCATAATTATAAAACCTGTTTAATGAATGTTTGTTGAGCTTATTATTATTGTTGGTAGTACCGGTTGTTTAATCAAAGGTTCGGGGACTCTTTCAGCTGCCATTTGAATTACATGTATTCAATTTCAACGATTTTCTGAAACCTTAGAAAAGACCCTTTCAAATGATATCATCAATGTGTTCATATTTGGGAGATGAAAAAATTTGGTCCAAAGGCCGAAAAATGGCAAATTATGGCCCTAACACAATTTTGGATTTAAACACATCGTTTGAAAGGTATCTTTCTAAAAATCATAAATAGTATGCAGTTAAAGCTGTTTAAAGATCAACAAGAACATGGTAGTATTCAAAACCATGTCAGGGCATGTGTCAGGGCATGTGTGTATCATACTAGAAATGTTTGCTGACAAGTGTAGCATCCATAGTCATACCTCATGCAATATAATAATGACCTCAAGTCATTTGGTTCTGTTTGTTTTGCCCTATAAATGCACTGTTTTTAAGGAACTTACTTTTGTGTGGTTTTAAAGCATCACAGGAACCATGTACTGCACAATTGTCAAAGGCTTTGTGTGGGTTATACATGTATTCTCATTTTCTCAATAAACAATAGCACTATCACGTACGAAATATGATACAAAAGTTTGTCATATGCTCTCTGGGTATTGAGCGATTGTGTGTTACAAGCCTTGACATTAAAAGCTTGCATGCTTGCACATTAATTATCTCCCAAAACAGTGTTAAATTTGGCTGTTTGCAACACATAAATTTTGTGAAGTAGCACCCTTATCTAGTATAACGATCTTTCTTATAGTGTGTGTTCTAGACGGCTAGCTTTGTATAATCGCTCTAACCACCCTCCAGTTCTCAGACGCTGACTTTGCTGGTTTGTCGGGAGCTCGTGTTGTGAGGATAGCCACTCACGCTGACTTTCAGAGCATGGGCTACGGAAGTAGAGCTCTTCAGCTTCTCAACGATTACTACTCCGGGGAGATAGCCTCGTTAACAGAGGGGCCTCCCCCCAGCCCCGCGGTAGAGCCTACAGTCACAGAGCCAGGGTTACTGAAGGAGACCATTGCCCCCCGGTCACACCTACCCCCCCTTCTGACCAAGCTGTCGGACCGCCCCCCAGAGGAACTGGATTACTTGGGAGTGTCGTTTGGTCTGACTGCACAACTAATGAAGTGAGTATTTCTGTAAATACACGTGCGGTTATTCTGGTGTACTGATTTGGGAGGCCATGCATGGGCATGGTTGATTAATTGATTAATTGACCTAGTGGACCTCTTGTTTATGCCTTCGTTTTGACTGCTATTGTAATGCACTGTAGGTTCTGGTCAACCAATGGCTTCCTCCCGGTCTACCTACGTCAAACCACAGTGAGTTGCACTTTGAACTGTGTAACCTTAATCCGTATTTGTATACACACTAGGAAACGTATTGTCATTCAATAATTATATTATTCACACGTACGTATAGAATGATTTGACTGGTGAGCACTCGTGCATTATGATCAGGACACTACGAGAGGGGGAGTGGCTACAACACTACAATAAAGGTACGTGTACTCTTGTGAGTCTCGATCACTCATAGAGATATTTCTCTGCAGATTTCAGGAAACGAATGTTGTCGTTGCTAGCGTACCAGTTTAGGGAGTTTCCCCCGAGTCTATCTCTGTCACTATTGCAGAACAAACATAGCAAGAGCTCGGAAGGTACAAATAAATTATTGTCCCCCATTTAGCCACTTTTATTTTATTTATTATCACCGATCTTTGATCATGATGTATATGTAGAGAGGTTCCTATTTCTAATCTGAGAGTATAATTGTACGGCTTGTGTTTATGTGCAGCCATAACAACTGCTGAGCTGAGCTCTCTGTTCTCACCCCACGACCTGAAACGCCTCGAGCAATACTCTCGTAATCTTGTCGACTACCACCTGGTCATAGACCTTCTCCCTGCAAGTATGTTCATGCAGTACTGCATTGTCTATGTGCCCCGTACTAAATAGTGTGTCTGTAACTCATTCACATTTTTGTAATGGGCTGTTCTAAAATGAATCCGTGGTTTTTCTGTAGCAACAGCATATAAGGTAGTGTTTGTATGGGAGGGGTTTGTTGTAGACTAACTGTTGGCTATCTGTTATAACGTGCAAAGATTAAAGGTGTGGCTTCCGGTAAGCAGTCAACCCACGAAATTTATTCATCGAAATGCTTTAGAGGCCATTCCACGAAATTTTTGCGCATACGGTATACACCAAATCGATAATACATTGTACAATTCTTGCAGTTTCTCGACTCTATTTTGGAGGGAGGTCAGCGTTCAAGCTCTCAGCTGTGCAGTCTGCTATTCTACTGGGTCTTGGTCTACAGCACAAGACAGTGGATCAGTTACAGGTCCGTGCACAGCACATGATCTAGCTACTATACATGTAGTTATCACAATATAATTATGTTTATTTTATCGCTAAATTTGGCTTATCTCGTTTATTTGATATGTCTTCAATGACATTTCATTCATGCTTTGGTCATTTTGTATGTATACGTGTTGCTAGGTGTAGAATTTATTTTCTGACACTAAAATACACACCTTAATGTCCACACACCACACAGAAAGAGCTGGACCTTCCTTCTGGACAAATCCTGGGTTTGTTCAATCGTCTCACGCACAAATTTGTGCAACTTTTCAAATCGCTACAAGAGAGTGCAGTGGACATAGCCACACCCACTGTGACTAATCTCCAACCTTTGAAGAAAACCATTGACGAGGAGTTGGTAAGCAAACAAGGGGCAACTAGCTACTAGCTGTGACCTTAATTCTATCTGTCCTTACAGAGCACCTCTGCCGACAAGACATTGGAGAGTGTGGACTTATCGCAGTAAGACATTTACCTTCTAATACTGTATAGAGGGATATTTCGAGGGTATAAATGTTTGCGGTTTTCGTGGATTAGGCATGTACCGTGAACATTTATAACTGAATTTAATATCGCGTGCATTCATGCTGTAACTTTTTACAGTATGAATGCATGCGATATTAAATTTGCAGTAATATGGTATAAATGTTGCTACTATTTTTAATCCCCGAAAACCTTTCTAAAGGCATTTCCGCAAAAATGTACACCCTCGAAATATACCCGCTATACGGTAATCTATCCTACACACAATTTGATACAGATTGATAGTGCATGTACGTCTCGTCACTGTGTGTGTACAGGTACTCTGTGTGTGGTGGGGACTGGGGGTTGACTGATACCACGCCCTCTATTGTCTCCGTGGCAAGGTAAACAGCATGCTATTGATGTAATGCCTCACTTATAAATGTGCATACGGCATCTAGCTTGAAGAATCGTTAGAAGTTAAGTGGTTTTTCTTTCCCCTAAAGCACGTACTATTGCATGACGTTATTCATGCCTTATTAGATGTGTATCCCTTTTTGTATTCATGAGAGAATTGATAGCTATAATAATATATAACAAACCTGTGCCCCTTATGGCTTTGTGTCCTGACAACATTGAATATAAGCCATCTATATATAATCACTAATAACCATATGCAATGAAATACACAGCTGCTTTAATTTTGTTGTAAAATGAGAGCCTGAGGGGTGTCTTTACCACCACCCTCTAGACAGTGTGTAGTACTATACACAGTTTGGGGTTGTCTGCCTGGGATTGTGTGTATACTTGTACAAGGCCACTGTGGTAGTACTGAACTGTGCCCCTGGGTTATCACATTTCAAGGAATGCTTCCATATGTCATGCATCTGTACTTGTTCATGCATGCAGGTCAGCTGATCCTATCAAGCGTAAAATAACTCCCTCCCACTCCAAATCAGTCAAGAAATTTAGAAAGAACAAGTGAAACAGACTTATTTTTTTCTGAATCACAATCACTGTGTCATAAACTGAATAAATATCGTCATGGAATCATAGATCTGTGAACATAAATTATAATAATAATAGTTTATTGTATTACAAATAACAGCTGGGTTGTGGTGCCATTAGATGAAAGTGCGAAACAAACATTAACACAAAACATGTTGCATCAAGTGAAAATGTTCCCTAACGATGATTACTTAGCCAATATTGAGGTAACATCCAATAGAGCTCATAGGGTGTGTGTGTGTATGAGGGGTGTGGCTGAGAGACTGAGAGTTTGTTAACTAGCTGTTGGTGGTAGTCACTCCTCAAATCCTGCAAAGGAGTGTAAAAAAACAAACACCATCATCACTAGGTCACCAGGAAACAGCTGCACATGTGGGGAAGCTATAGCTGGAACATGGTGCTATCACACTTACTAGGTTCACAACAGTCTAAGGTCACTTCCTACCCACATACCCATGGTAATAAGTAACTAGGTACCTAATCCAATTCCCTATATGTACAGCTAGGTAAACCACAATTATCGTATGTGATGCAATTTGAGAAACACTATAGCTAGCTTAGCTAACCTGGTTGATGACTGAGTGATAAGAGTCGGTGACTAGGGGCCAGGAGGGAGGCACCTGTACCATGCTGAGAGGAGGGTTGGGCAGTGCGGAGACGTGGTACGTGAGAGGGGGTGGAGTGTATGCGAGGGGGTGTGAGGGTGTGACGGTGTGTGAGTTAGACGACCGACAGCACACTCGCATACACTGAATCAGTTCTTGGACACTGTAAACAAAAAGAGACAATAAAATAAATAAGGCATGCAATGGGTTGTCTCTCAGGGGTGCAAAGGAAATAAGGTGATAGTACCACTAGGAAGGAATGAATAAATTATTGATAGTTACACAACACTTACCATACACAGTTGGTGTACATGCTTAAGTGATGCATGGTTATGAAAGGATGTTGCAAACAGTTCTCCGGATGAGCTCGTTCCAACGGGTTAAAGATCAACAGGGACTCCAACAAGGAGACAAATTGGACACGATCAAACTGTTCGATGACATTCTCCTCTGTCAGCTGATTGTTGCTGTGGCTACCCGCCTGGGCAATGGCAGAGACGGATGTAAATACAAACTTCCGTGTCTCCTTTGGTTTGATTCCTGTCTCCATAGAGAACTGTCTCTGTGGCTGCAAGTGGAGAGAGTGGGGTGAACAGATGAGAGGTGTGATTATGCAATACAGAGGGTACAAAAAAAAACAGTTCTGCACTGAAGGCTGTATAATCTAACTACACTATACTTGTACAAGTTGTTATACCTTGAGTGCCCACTGTCCAAACTGCTTGTTGAAGAACCGACTGCTTTTGTTAGCATTGTTGAACAGCTGTAGTGGAGGGGAACCCAGCATCTGGCAGATATAGGAGATCTGATCGTACTCACTGGACCCTGGAAACAGAGGCCAACCAAGAAACAGCTCAGTGAGCACACAAGCCAAAGACCACATGTCGATGCTTTCAGTATAAGGCAAACCCATGATGACTTCAGGGGCCCTACGTGTGTGGTAACAAGAGTGTAGTGCACACAGAAGTGATATAAAAACTGGTTAAGGACATGACACACAGTCTGTTGAACATTGTGGTAATGGAATGCGAATGTTTGTGTTTTGTCAGGCACAGTGTTTATACCAGATGACTCTAAATGAAACATATGTTGCATTAATTATCATAGGGACTCTTTTGATGACTCACCTATAATACCTACTCTGTATGTAGGTGGTTGTGTTGGTGTGTGTCCGATTGCTGGCAGAGCCGAAATCAATCACTTTCACTCGGAACGGCTGCCTCCCGTGATCGACCAACATAATGTTCTCGGGTTTAAGATCAGCATGCACCAATCCCAGCTCCTTTAGCTTCACCAGACAACAGAGTACCTGAAAAGGGAAGTATGTATTACCGCCTACACTGATATAGTGACAACACTGGATCGATTTTAACCACAAATAGTGTCAACTTTAACACCTCCGTTACCTGTTGAGCGATGGGGCGAATATGTTTCAGGGGGAGAGGCTGGAATCCGCCCTGCTTGAGATAGTCGTACAGATTCAAGTGGAGCATCTCAAACACAATGCAGATGTGGCCCCGATGCACAAAGCTCTCTAAGCAGAGGACAGAGTTGAAGGCCTCTGCACCGTGCCTGCGTAATCGAGACAACACATTGACCTCGATCTGTCCCTGTTTGGTGTAGGAAGGCACATTCTTGAGAATCTTGACAGCCACCACTTCATTGGTGTCCCTCTTCCAGCACTTGAGCACTTGCCCAAAAGTACCTCTCCCTAGCATAGAGGAGAATAGTTGTGGTCAAATAGCTCTCTAATATTGGTTTATAGCTAGGCCTAGTTAAACTTGCATAGCTACAGAGGTACTGTATAGACTAGTGATTACACACTTACCTAGCAGCTCCATGACCTCGTACATGCTGCCTGCGCCTGGTGAGGGGATGAGCTCTCGAATGAAGACATTGTAGTCGCCATCAGTCTCTCCTCCTATTGGTACCAGATCAGAGCTCTGTACACGCCAAACGTCGTTGCTATCCACAGCCGCTGCCATCTCTGTCTCTCATAGAAGACTTGCTGAGCTCATACTCTATCTCACGGCCGTGCAAGGGAATTTCAACTCTCGATCACCGCTGCAAGACCTTATCTCCTTTAGATGTTTGTTGCGTATAGTTACGCCCCCTCTGTGATGATCAAAGAGATTGTCGCATGTGATTCTACGCCTTGTTTTCCTTTATTGCCTCCAGCCACATGGTACTGAATAATTATTGTGGGCGTTGTCTCAAGATCATGAAGATGAAGGAACTGGTTGCTCAACTGTTTGACATTGGGGCTATCAAGTTTGGTCAATTCACCCTCAAATCAGGGATCCAATCTCCAGTATACTTTGATCTGAGGCTCATTGTCTCTTATCCACCTTTGCTGGTGAATACGATATTATAAGAATTATGTAACAAATTATTGCCTTGAATATTTCTGACTGGACATAAGTTGTTGGAGTCATAAGTGGGTGGTGTGGGTGTGTTGTGGTGGTACTCGTTATTCACATAGCAAGAGTTTTGTTCCTACAGGCTCAAGTTAGTGATGTTCTGTGGTCTGCTGTTTCTGAGAAAGTGGCCCAATTCCAGTCAATATGTGGTGTACCTTACACTGCACTACCCATAGCAACTGTAAGCTAATTATTCCCTCATTCCTGTACATGCATGTAACATATTAGTACATTTCCTTTTCCTTGAATTATTTACTACTTGTCTGTTGTAACTTGTAACTGTTGTTATCAAACTTGTAATACCCAAATCTTGCATAATTCCTGATGTAATCTTTCCTGTTCCCTAGCTAATGTCATCTAAGCACAATCTACCAATGCTGATCCGTAGAAAGGAAGCCAAGAGTTATGGTACCAAGGTAAACGTGTGTGGGTATTCTTGAACTGCATTAGAATGGTATCAGCAACAACATGGTTCCTTTATGGTTATGACCAAGCAATCAAACTAATACAGATGCAATTAACCCACTGTTTAGGCATCGTTCTACACAAATATTGATGCTTTAATGCACATGTAGTTGTTCACAACACACAGCGACAAATAGAGGGTATAATTGTGAAAGGGAGCAGTTGTCTTGTAGTGGAGGACGTTGTTACTAGTGGAGCGAGTGTGTTGGAAACATGTGCTGATCTGAAGCGGGTTGGGTTAAAGGTCGCTCACGTGGTAGTGCTATTGGACAGGGAGCAGGGTGGCCGAGGGAACGTGGAGAGAGAGGGGGTAGTACTGCATAGCGTTCTCACCATGTCTCAATTGATGCAGTACTTATTGGAGACTGGCAAGGTCACTAGCGAAACAGTTGACATGGTGAAAGCATTTATAAGGGAGAACAGTCAAGTCAAGATTGTTGAGAAGTGTAATCCTACTGTAAGTTCTATAATTATATACACATTCTCTCACTCAAGTTTTCAATTTTGCTCAGATTATGTCATATACGGAGCGTTCCCAACTTGCTGCTAATCCCATTGCAAAGAAACTGCTCTCACTAATGGACTCTAAGGAGACTAACCTAGCTTTCTCGGCAGATGTGAAGACGTCACATGAGTTAGTCAAAGTAAGAGTGGGATACATTATTTAATAATCTATTCATGTGGATTTTGTACAGCTTGCAGATGCTGTTGGACCCCACATATGTATACTGAAAACACATGCTGACATTATGAGTGATTTCTCTAGGGACACAGCAGATCAATTGAAAGCTCTGGCAGAAAAACATAACTTTGTTATAATGGAAGACAGGTGTGTCTCCATTATTTAATCGGACCTACTAAAGTAGATATTTCTGATTACCAATAGTAGGAATTTGCTTTGCTGAAAATGCTGTGGGATGTTGGATGACTCCTCCACTCATGCAGGAAGTTTGCAGACATTGGTAACACAGTCCAGATGCAGTACACCCAGGAGCAGTACTGTCTGACGTCTGGGTGGGCACCATTGGTTACCTGTCATCCTCTGCCAGGCCCTGGGGTCATTGACGGACTGATGAGTGTGGCACCTCCTGGAAGTGGGTGTGTGCTTGTGGCGGAAATGAGCTCATCGGGGACCCTTGCTGTGGGGGAGTACACTAAAGGTACAGTATGCGTTTATGGTAAAAGTTTCAAGTATATACATTATGGAGGTATGTACTTTATAGACAATCTGTCATGCTGTGCAATTTAACTATGTACACTACAGGTGCTATCTCTTTGGCTGAGTCCCGTCCCGAAAGTATTGTGGGTGTGGTTTGTAGGAATCGGCTGTCTACCTCACCAGGTCTTATTCACATGACACCAGGTAACAGCTATCTTGCTTAGTCTATTCTTCCCGCCATGCACTCATTTGTTCTATTTTCTGTTTAGGTGTTAGAGACAAAGCCAGTGGAGACTCTCTAGGACAACAGTATATAAGTGCTGAGACAGCTATTGGGGAAAGGCACACTGACATCATCATTGTTGGCAGAGGGATCTACTCAGTAAGCTCATGCATCACATAGTGGGTGATACGTACATAATCATCTTTTTCGTGTAGGCCCAAGACCCTGTATCAACAGCCAAAATGTACAGAGAGAAAGCTTTTCAAGCCTACAATCAAAGATTGAAAGTGTAACAGAACTGAACATAAACAGGACATAATGAAACGTGTACAAAAAGATATTCCTTATCTATTTCATGACTATGGAATGTGTTCATTGTTATTAAACATTTATTGGTCTTGTGGCTGTGTTATTGAAGTGTAGTTCAACCAGTCTGCATGCCCTAAGCATGTTTGCAACATGGTGGAGTAATGTCCCCACTAGGCCTACAATTGGAGTCAGAATGAGCACACCAGCTTTGCTTATCTGGTAGCCCATCGCACAGAGGGGCCAGAGGATTCCGTTGAAGATCACATCAATAGATGATTTAAAACAGGTGTCAGAGACAATCCTCACAACCCCACACAACAGCTTCCGTACAACATGGTAGAGAAAAAAATGTATTAGCCCCAGGATAAAATTGATAATAAAATCACTGACAATCTTCATACAAGACACTACTTCCTCTGTGCATCGTCTAGACAGCTTGTCTGACCTGTAGTTTGAAGTCAATAGATATGTAATTACTCTTCAATTAACTTTACTTTTCTGCAATGTCTCCCATGTGAGAGTAAGGAGGGGATCCATATGAAGGCAGTATCTTTTGCGCACACTCTCCATTCACACTAGCAAACTCAAGAAGTTCACTGTAGAACAACGAGCCACACAGGCATGTTAGTATATAATTTCACAGCTAGTTTGTATTTAGATTACCTGCTCTGCAGTGGAAGAAGTCTAATGGTCTCATCATAGCGAGTGTCTGTAGCACTGTTGGCAGTGGTCATCGGCTCTCCCTCATACACTAAGTTGATAGAGGCTGGAGTGAGTGGGCGAAGACGTGGCGGTGTAACCATTTTTGCCGGCACACTTTGTTCGATAGGAGGTAGTATCCGAGGTGGCCTCAAGGATTCTTCATGTGTGAGCTGGTGTGTATCTTGTGGAGGGTGTGCAGCTTGTTGTGTAGAGGTGTGCTGATGTCGTTGAGGAGTACTTTCATCATGTGTTTCTATCTGTACAGTAGTATAGTGCTGTGGTCTGTGCCTGGTGTGTAGCGAGTGGGAGGTGGGAGGTGGGCGAGGCGAGTGGGAGGTGGGAGGTGGGTGAGGCTCATGGAGAGTGTGAAGCGAGTGGGAGGTGGAAGGTGGGTGAGGCTCGTGTACTGTCTCGTATGCCTCGTATGCAGGAGGGGTGAAGGTTGGTTGACCTTGATGTTGTGGAGCTTGTACAGTGGTGGTGGGTGCATAGCGATTGGCTGGTGACTGAGAGGTGGTGTCCCTTCTTGGTGTGGTGTTGGGGGTGGGTTCATCCCAGTCAGATCCAGACTCGTCTTCGGCCTGTACACTCCGGAACTATGAGGAAATAATTATTGGGTATTGATGAATAACAACAACTATTATTATTGTTGATTGCTTACCATCATTTTGTAGCAGCTTGTTGATCGAGTGTAATTGCCATGGTAACATAAGAGCTCCTCCTACATGAAGGGCGTTAATTGGAATTAGCAGAGAGTCCTAAATAAAGACCACCATACATAATGGAGTCATTGTCTCTGCCAGAAATGTTCAGTTCTATGGGGCCTAGATTTCAAATGTCTATGTCTAATGGCGGTATGCCGGTCCTACCGTACACCACTTTAGAGATGTCCCGGTTTAGCCAGCAAAATCAAGAGGTAAGCTCATGTACAAACATACACCACCTTATGTGTACCATGCATTTATACGGGTGCTGCACTATGTCACAGGAGTCACTGGACATTCAATTGCTGAATACGGCTGATGATTCGCTAGCAGATCTCGAACCTGAGGCTTCAGATGAAGAAGAGAACACTGAGAGACCACAATTGACGGAGGAACAACAGGTACAGTGTGTGCAGTATGTGATTCCTATTGATCGGTGTGTTGTGTATCACTGCAGAAAGTCGAGTACATGGCTTCCCTTGGTCTGGTTCCTCCTGCAGTGCTTGAAGGCAAGGTTATATCTGATTATGGCTATGTGTGTTCATAATATTCTGTTCGTATGTGGTCATACAGAGATCCAACGTCGCCAGGAGTTGTGTAGAATGGAGTATGGGAACTGGTGGGACAGACTCCATTCCACTGTGAGTTAATTCACATTTTTTACACTCCATCCCATAATTCTACTCTGTGTGATTGATTATAGATTAAATTTTGTCCAGGATTTTTGTCTAGTGCCAAAAAACGAGGCTATTCTCAAGAGTGGTCAACAAATGAACGAAGGTATACTCATTCATTGACGTTCTCACATGCATGTACTTTGACCTCTTCTCCCCGCCCAGGTGATCAGAGTGACTACCCTATCATCCCTGCGGAGGATCAGAGTCAAGTGGCAGCTGGACCCGATGCTGGGTCTCTTGTGGAGCAGATCACTTATCTCACATCATGGCCACAGACCTCAGCAGAGCAAGTGGTGGAAATAACAGGCTCTAATTATCATTGAATTAATCACACAGACTCTATGTATATTTTTATGACCTCTTTTGTTCTATAGCTATCATCTCAATTCATCTCTTCTAATTTTAAAAGTCAATTATTTTATTTTTAGGGTGGAGAATGATAAATGAGCAACTGCCTCCCATACCTTCCCAACAAAAGTATAATAATATTATATCCAATAATTGGCCATTCCCATGGCTTACCAGCCACTCTACACACAACTTTCTTCCCATTGTGTCAATTAATGGTGACTATCTCGTTAACAATTACATCTTCATAATAATAAATAATCATGCATCCCAGCATAATCTACAAAAGGCCTACACATTGTACAAGGGAAAATGTACAAAATAAACGTTATATATATATATATATAGTCGTGTAAAGGAGTTAGTTGATATTGTCCTTCATTGTAGTGAGTATCTTCTCAGCCAATTGAGCAGTCTTGACACGAATGAGGTAGCTAATTGGAGAATCGTCAGGGTTCTTTGTAAGAGGGGGGTTGGCCATACACACCATAAACACGTTGTTTCCTTTGCTCGATACAGGAATGCCGTTGGTAATACGAATGTTCAATATCACTTTTCCAACACTTGTATCGTTCCTCAGCAACAGACGTACAGCTTTGTCCCCAGACGTTTGAATCTTGAGTGTCCCCACACCAAGCTCGCAATACTCTGCCCCCTTCTTGTAGAATAGTTTAGCTCTAACGGACATCAAACTATCGTCATCGTTAGGGGCAGTTTGGGCAGGGGCATCCTCCTGACTCTCATCCTGTGTAGACTCCTCCTGTGACTCTTGAGACTCTTGATCAGTAGCTGAAGTGGGAGCTTCTGCAAATAAATTATTAATTTTTAGAGAAACTATTCCAACAACTTACCAGTTTCGTTTGCTTCCGTTTCCGAGACTTTGTACTCTGACCCTTGATTGTCATCAGCTTCAGAGGTGTTCTTGTACTGTAAAATGCCAACAATGTCACCAGACTCACCAAAAATAAATCATACCTTTGATTCGATATCTGAGAGATGGGATTTGTAGTCCTTAAAGATTGGTGTAAGGTCAATATGAGGGTTGCTGTTGACATGCTCATTGATCCACTTGGTCACACTTTCATTCAGGGACTTGAGGTGAGTTAGAAACGGTGTGGTCTTAACGGGTGCAGTGGCTCTTACAGGTGGGGAGACCATGAGAGCAGCAGTGAGTGGCTTCCTCTCTAGGGTGGACGATTGAAATGACTTCAGCCCTGCAAATATCGACGGTCCCGCGGATGTGCTGTCTTCAAGTGGATTAATGCGCCTTGCTTTTTTGATCCTGTACAAGGGATAATTTATAGGAGAATACTGTGATGAGCATTGTATGAAGAGACTTACACTCGTTGCTTCAGTTGCTCCTCTGATGCCACTTCGAATATACCAGGCTGCAGATACGTTCGATACAATAGAATAACCACAGACACCGTACGTACATTAAACGTTATATTAAAGTTGCAGTTTAATAGCAGCATTTGTGAGAAGTATAGTCCACAGATAGTACTAGTAGAGGTACTGACTCTCTCACTATTAAAGTTGTATCATGCATTAATTGGAAGTTACCTCATCTGTAACTTCATCTAGATCATCCACATTGTCCTGCGTTAATTGAACCTCGGCTGCTCTCTTGGACATCTTCTCTCAATCTTCTCACAATTTAATCTGAATGGCAGCAGCATGCAGTGATGGAGTGACGGGCAAGAATCGTCAGTAGAGCAGCAGCGGTTTTGGTATAAAATGTGGGGAAAGGTCGTCGGTAGAACTACCACATTACTTTTTTGCCCTCCGCTTAGGACCTAGCGTTCCATTAGATAAAAAACGACCTAGGAACAATGAATTTTAGGGTCTAAAAGAGGGGTGGGGCTGGCATGCTTTGCAGTTAGCAGCATTTGTGATAACTTTTCTTTGCTAGATGTTGCTTAGTTGCCATGGCAGACTCAAAATAATAGTTAGCAACTAAGCAAGTACTAAATATAGCCAGAGATGAAGAATCAGTGAAGAAGATGGCTTACTTTGAAATACTGCTCCTTGCATCCATTCTTTGTGGAGCACAAGCACAAAGTTCTGGTTTGGGATTTGCATCAGGAGTTTCAGGGTCTGAATTGGACATTATATCAGGATCTGGGCTTGGCTCAGGCATAGCTTCAGGATCAGGAGGTAATGTATTTATTGTGATTGCATGCTTTACTGTACACTTTGTGGTATATCCACTGCAGATCTTGATGACTCCCTTTCCATGAGTGTAGAGCCGTCAGCTATAACTACGGAAACAGTTTATACCTTGACACTAACTCCAGCAATGCTGACACCAACTCCAAGTAGAGGAGGTAACTTATTAATACCGTTTCCATCAATATCTGAGCTTTATGTGAGCTCAAGCCCTACCATATTGAGAGTATTTGCTACAACATCAAATACTGAAGTTGGAAGTGGGGAAAGTGAAGTGTTTTCAGCTCCCACGTCCTCGATCATCGATACTTTCTCATCTAATTTGTTGCCACTCACAACAACATCAATCTCGACGGTTCAAACAGCCTCGTTTAGTCAAACACTACCAACTCCTTCGCGTAGTTCAGTACTATCTACACCATTAGCGAGTCAAGAATCTACTTCTCCATCTCTACCAGCTACCATCTCACTTCAGGAGAGTAATGTTCCAACAAGTACTGACATTTTGTTTATTCTTGAACCAACTCCATCGATAACTCCAAGCCCGTCCGCCCCAAGTGAACTCTTTGTTTCAGAGACAGTCGTGTTTTTCGAATCTACCGATTTGTTTTCTCCTGAATTGACTACACCATTATTACTGGGCTCCCCTGTATTAACCACTATGACAAGGACATTGTCAAACACTTTGCGGACCACAGTAATGCCTACAATTACATTACTTTCAGTGACACCCACATCACTACTTACACAGTCTCCACTTATCACACTGTCACAGTTGCCCACACCGTTATTTGGAATTTCATCGTTATTACAATCTACTCAGCTTTCGTCCATCACACCCACACCCACACCAGTGCCCACACCGCCCCCTACACCCTCACAACCATCCACGCAAGTACCCCCTACTATTACTCCATCCCAACCGCAAGTACCTTCATCATCTCTGTTACCGACGGATATTTCAAGCTCCCTCGATGTGTTCCTCGTGGACTCTGATTCTATTCTATTTCCCATTGCAACCTCTGAACTGCTAACGGCCCCTTCACTTGTACTGACTAGTGGGCCAGGATCTGTTGTACCACCATCATCAGATATTCTCGTTCTTGAATCATCTCAAATGCTCCTGGTACCTGATATGTCAACAGTGACTTCTTCACCAATAGTTACAAGTTCAATTACCTCTTCAAACCCTTCGCCACCAATATCTTCGTTCAGATCTATGACAGAGAGTATATCTTTACCAGTCCTCACATCTACTGCAAGTGCAATTTCTAGTCCTGTGCAACCGGCCCCATCAAGTTCTGTCATTATCCCTTCGTCATCACTAACTCTGCTGACCACAATGGTCAGTTCACTATTGTCCACCTCTGTCAGTAACTCTTCTCCCGTATTAACTTCGAACACACTAATAGTCGCTCCTTTCAGTACTAGTTTCTCTTTGGAAAGTTCTACGAGCACACAGTTAAGTACCGTTATAACAGGGACTCCCCTATCAACCATCTCACCAACCATGAGGACTACCGTGTCAACAGAAACCACTCTGTCCTCGGTACAACCAAGCTCAACACGGATGTCATTTTCCACTCCAATACTGCCCACGATAGTGAGCTCTTCTAATTCAATTGTGACAAGCTCTTCACTGTTAACTTCACTATTCCTACCTAGCATAAATATTACTTCACGAAATGTCATAACGAGCACTCAAACAATAACAACAGCAGTCCCAATATCGCTGAGCTCTCCGGTAACTCTGTCAATTTCTCCACCTCTCTCAATCTCGCCAACTAGTATCAGTTCTGCACTTTCATTTTCAAGCTCAATTGTTGAATCGACGCAAGTCACCCCCTCAGATTTCGTTATTTTAACGCCTGTGATTAGTTCTTCAATATCTCCTGAAACATCTTCTACAGCAGCAATTTCTCGTCCAGTAATATCCACTTCATCAGTTGCAAGTTCTTCTCAGCAAATGTCTATTTCACCAAGCCTGACTATAACCATATTATCACCTTTGAGTTTGAGTTCATCTCAGAGCGAGCAGACATCTTCTACTACTAGCATTACCTCATCTATGACGGTTGAAAGTTCGAGTGTACCAACACAGCTTACACCCACCCCCCTTACAACATCGAGCCAACCGACCTCTACTACTAGCATTACCTCATCTATGACAGTTGAAAGCTCGAGTGTACCAACACAGCTTACACCCACCCCCCTTACAACATCGAGCCAACCGACTTTTACTACTAGCATTACCTCATCTATAGTGGTTGAAAGCTCAAGTGTACCAACACAGCTTACACCAACCCCCCTTACAACATCAAGCCAACCAAGCCAACCGGTATTAACTCCGTCCACATCCATAACAATGTCAAGTATTACTAGAGAAACTACCACCGTATCTTTAATGAACAGTATCACTACCATCTCCTCCATCACCCCTACTCCTACAACGCGTCAATCCACTACCACTGTTTTGTTCACCTCCTCCACTATCGCTCCCTCTTCGTCCCCTACAATCCAACCAACTCCACTGAGCTGCCCCTCCCTGCTACCCTCCGGAGTGATTGTACCTGAGTCATCATTAGTTGTCATAGAGCTAGCACTGTCGTCTGAAGTACACGCCTCTCTCCGTGCCCCTGGAGGTGCTTGCGAACTGGAGGATGCTCTCACTCAAGTGTTTGTGGATGGACTCCTTGCAGGGAGCACTAAGAGACAAACTGCTCAGTTTGATGTCGATGTAAGTTAATTTATGATCATAGTGGGATTTTATTATTATTTTCTATTTCTCCTAGGTACTGACTGTTGGTGATCTAACGGTAGACAGAGCTCCGATAACATTCTTTGTGGTCAGTGCATCTGAGGGAACTGCTCTTCCAGCTGCCACAATTGTCAATGCCTTTGCTACTATTTCACCTCAACGCATTGACTCGCATCTAGTAAGCTTATGAATTACTAACAGCTAGTATAATGTCCTTATATTTAATTCTGCAGGTGACAATGGATGCTACTTCCTTTGTGGACCTAACTACAACAGCACCTTCAACTATAGAGTCAGTTGTGATCCCACTGATTGCTGCCATAGGAGCAGTGATAATCGTGCTCTTGATTCTCATTTTTATTGCATTCTGTGTTTTCTCAATCTGTAACTCAAAGAAGAACAAAATAGTTGCACAAGTGAGTTTATTATAGTTTTAAAAAGTATAAAAATCAAGATTTATGCAGGTAATTGAGAGAGGAGAACGAACATTTGCAAATACCAACGACTTTGAGAGTTATCACAGACAAAAAGAAAATGTTGTCACCCTCAGCCACTTAGCTAGACATGGGTGAGTGACATCGTGTGTCTGTATTTCCTACCCCTTGCCGTATTTATATAGTTGCATCTCGTTATTGTTGTCCTCGCACATTCGTAGCTCAACGACGAACTCTGAGGTGTCTCACGAGAACCAGAACCAATCACATGACAATCCTGGGCCATCGCATGACATTAACAGACATCATGATCGAGAGGAGCCCTCACAACTCGTGGAGCCAGTGGCGCACTATTCCAGTCCACCCCGTGGGATGAAACTGAGGCAAGGTCGTTCCATTGTACCAGCCCCCTCGACCGACTCCACCCAACATTCCCTCACCCCTGACGCCTTCAGGCCGTCCTCTCGCCACGTGACAGAGGCGAGGCAACTGAGAGAGGAAGCACTGAGGCTGCAGGAGGAGAGAGAAGACGATGACCTGCGGGCTAGGAGAAAGGTAGCTCGATTGTACTTGAGAGAAATATTTTTTAATGTGCACTCTTTAATTTATTTGCTACGGGATCTAGAGATTTCATGCCTCTTGTTGTAAATTGGCAATATTTGAGCTATGCTGCAAAATTCAAATGTGTGTGTTTACAGTATTTATTTGTACATGTTCAGGCAACACTGAAGAGAATAGTAGCGTCTGAGAGGAAGAGAAGAAGAGGAAAAGTGGCTCCTCTCAGCGACCAATCAGTGGACACACCACCCCCACATCACTCTAGAAAAAGGTTAATTTTTATGGCTAAAATTTTTGAGCGAATTACAGGATTGTGTGTGTATCTATAGGCACCGTTGGTTGCACAGACAAGTCAACAATCAAATTGCACCTGCTGAAAAACATGGCCGCAACCACCGTGGGCGACCTTTGACCCGGGACGGACTTCCAATAAGTGGGCGTGTCTCTCGTGGGGTTGCCGAGGAAGTGACAAGAGAGTTAGCCTGGCTAAACACAGGCAACGGAGTACAGCTGATGAGCATTCAGCCGTTAGCCCCACCCATTCCCATGCAACGCACCCCCCTCAGCACACTACCTTCTGTCAACCCTCTGCATAGTGCTAGCTATCAGCAGCGACAACTTGACGCATATCTAAAGGTGAACAGTGTCCATATTGTACGAAGATATCTAGATGGCTATCGGCTTTATTGTGGAGTTGGTGTTGAAGAATGTGTGTTGTTGCAATGTAGATTCATAAAGACATGGAGAGGTTACGGTTGGATGGAGCGGCCACACCCACTTCAGCTACGCCTCCTATCGCTGAGACTAGTCAGCAACCAGTTACTCCACAGGGCACACTCAGACCAGTATCAGGTAAGCAGAAACACATTCCAACAATTTGCAAATTATCACCTGGTGCGTTTTACTATTGCAGTTGCCTGGCAGCCACAGGACACACCGGCTGTGCTAACCCCTGCCACTGTACCCTACCCCACAATACAAAGAGAACCCAGTCAGGTAGAGTACCCCCCTCCCCCAGCACACACACTCTCTAACTAAGCTATCACAATTTTGATTGTAGGTGGGTCAACTAGTATGGAGTCCGCAGAGTGGGGCAAATTCTCAATCACAAGTAAGTGGTTTAAACCACCTTAATACGATTGCAAGGTTATGTTTAACTACTGCATTACAGATGGTCACACCGAGACAGCTAGCACAAGCAAGACAAGCTCCAGGAACTGGTCTCCACGATTACAGTCATATGACTTCAACTCCCGCTCCTTTCTATACACCTGTTTATCAGTGATACAATTTTTTTAATTAAAGTATTTTTGTAGGCAATCCAAGTCAACTAATGTCAACTAATAATCACTAGAAATGTTCTCAAAACGCTACATAAGAGTCATCCTTGTAACCCAGCTTCTCGAGGTTGGGTAGACAGGCAAACTTGATCATGGGGGGTGGTCCACACATGAGAATCTGGCTATTCCCCGTGGGTGGAGGGAGGTGCTCTGCTATCATCTCCGTACTCACGAACCCAGAGCTGTACTTCCAGTCTGCAGGGAACAGACACAAACATTACACACAGAACTCAGAGCAATCACTACATACATGTACTCGCATTTCAATTTTGCAATTGGAATGGTGTGTCATAAAATTCATATGTTATTTTAAGCTGGTTTGCATGTTCTTGTAAAGTGAGTGTGCTAACTAATTGCGAGTACCTACCTTCAGTGGGTCTGTCCACAGTGTACCAGAGAGAGAAGTTTGGGTTCTCTTTGCTCAGAGTCTCCAGCTCATTTCGCAACAAAATGTCTTCCTCCGTCTGTGAGAAAGAGAGTGTGTAAACAGAAGTGGTCCACCTCAGATCATGGATCTAATGAAATGACTCCCAGAGAGCTAACAGAGGGCAAATTTTATTATGGATGCTCCTAACTCAAGCTATGCACAGTCAAAGATACACCCCAAGAAGCCCTCATAACCTCCTAACTAAAGCAGTCAAAAGTAATGCGTTCTCTAATTGCTGCAACTGTAATGCGTACCACTAACCTGGTTGGCAAAGAGGAGGAACAGCTTGGTGGTGTCCTCTCGGTCCTTGAGCACAGCCATGATGATCTGAAGCATCGGAGTGACCCCAGTCCCTCCAGCAATGAATCCCAACTGAGTGCAATGGCGGATCTGTTCTGGTTTCCCCGGGAGCTTAACTTGAAGGTAGCCACGGCCGAGGTAAGTGACTTTACCAGAGGGCCCCCTCACATCCACAGTGTCTCCGAGGCTGAGCGACTCGAGGTATTGAGACATCTTCCCACCATCTGGGTACTTGGGGTGCACGTTGGCAAAGTACACCTAATGGAGAAATGTAACAAGAATCGATTATAATTATTATAGCCTCTAAATCTCATGTATAAAGTAACGATTATTATGGCTTCATAGTGTTTACGAGGATTCCTATTCTCTGTTTTAAAGAGGTCTAATTCTCTAAATCTAAAACGTACGTTCCATAGCTCTCAATCCCATACTTCAGTGAACTTACCTTTATGACTAGTTCAAAGTAGCCAAGCTCATCGTCAGAGGAGACAGGTGTGTAGGGTCGACTGACCAACTCCCCGTTGATCCTAGCACTCAGGTACATGTGATTGCCTGCACACACACACACACAGTGAACAAACACCACACACACACCCACACCCACACACCCACACACCCACCCACACACACAGTGAACAAACACCACACATACACACACCCACACCCCCCACACACATACACACACACACACACCCACACCACACACACACTTCTTCTCTCACCAGTTGGCAGTCCTAGTACGTGCTTTGGGGACTGAAGCTCAAACGTGAACTTTCTCGTATCATGACTGATTTCTTTCTTGGCGATTAGCTTCATTGGAATTTTTTGGCTTGGATTGAGAGCCCTGGGTCCCTTGTCTGGCTTTGGCTTTGGGGGCCCACTCTTGTTCAGAGTGAAGTAGCCGAGTAGAGCAAGACCAGCAGCTACAGCTCCAAACACAAGCAACACTTGATAGCCCTATAGTAAAGATTTCATTACATGGCCTAGGAAGATACATTACTACCTCTATCTCCATCTTGAACAACTGAACAAGAAGATGATTTTTCAAGGTTGAATAGAGATGATGATCTGATGATTTCCACACGCCCCTTGTACCATTATTATGTTTGAAAAAGATCGTTTTTGATGAATCTTGGTTGGGGAAAGGTCGTCTATAGGAAGAAGCTGTTGCCAGGGGTCAAATTAATAATTATGGTAAAGGGTCGGTCATTAGCCTAAGCTAATGTTAATTAATTATCAGACACAGATCACAATTCACATTCCAGCTCGCATTCCATTAATAGTTGTAAACAAACACTAGAGTAGGAAGGATAATTTCAAGGATTCACATGACTCAAGGCTTCATATCTCTACACCTCAAAGAAATAACACTACTAGGAAATGAAATAAGAGATGAGTGCTCTCAGACAGCGCTTGAATCAAGGGCTCTCCCTGCTGGCTAAAGGTCTCCAAATAAATGGGGACCATGTGAGTTTGATAATTATTGCTCTAAAACAACTGTTGTATAAACTGTTAATGATTAGCTTTAGGCTGTAATAGCTAGTGGATTTTGTGTTGAAACAATAGTCTTTCACTCTCCTCTCTCCCTGGCCGGCCTGTGCAGCTCACCAAGGAGATAACGAGCATTGCTCCGTTCCTCATCCCCTTCCTGAAGATGTGCTGTGTCTACTTCATTCTCTGGCTACCCTCGCATCAACCCACTGTCACTGCTGCATTCGTCAAAATACTGCCAATCCTCTCTCTCATTTGGTTTGTTTGTCTCCAGGGTGTCTCTTGGCAACCTCACCATGCTTACAACAGGAAGATTTTGGTTGGTCTCGTCTGCTCAATTGCTGGTGATGTACTGCTCGTATGGCAACACGAATTGGTGGCATTTCTTGCAGGAATGTTGTGCTTTGGATTTGCTCAACTTGCTTATATATCGGCGTTTGGATTTGCCCCTTTTGGTTTGAAGGAGCTGGTAGCTTGCTTGTTGATTGCTGTCCCTCTGATAGTTTTGTTGGTGGGTAAAATATCCGGTGTGCTGCTGTATCCAGTGCTCATGTATGGTGCTCTGCTGCTTTTAATGAAATGGAGAGCTCTGGCTAGATGCAGTATCAAGAATGAAATTCCGTGGAAAAAGATATTTGCTGCTTGTGGAGCATTTCTGTTTGTTTTATCCGACTCTTGTATTGGAATCAACAAGTTTGTTTGGGCTATCCCAGCCGAACGTGTTGTCATCATGACAACCTATTATGCTGCCCAGCTGTGCCTATCTTTATCTGTTGTCAACTCGAGGCTGGCTATGGAGTGCACTCATTGCAGCAAGATCAAGTGAGAGATTCCATGCATTAACTTCAAGTGAACAATCTCATTATCACCACTTTTCACTTTTTATGCACTGATTACACTGCATCATTCACACCATGTACTCCACAAAACAATCATTCAATTTTCTATGCATTCTGATTATGTGTGTTCCCTTTGTGTTTCAATTCACATCACCCTTAATTATTTATTATTTAATTATTTTTATCATTATTCATTGCATTATTTTAATTATAGAGGGTGTGTTTATCTAATTAAAAGAACACTCGTTTTGCTAAAGTAATATTGAACGTTACTTGTTGACTTTTGTGAAGTATTATAAAACGACTCGACTGTGTATTACTATACTGTTGTTAAGAGCTAAGAGAAGACGAAGGTAAGTTGTATACATTATAATACATAACACAAATAAACCTAGTTATAGTTGGTTGTCTGTAAGAGCAATTTTATTCCCTTCCACCAGTTAATAAATGAATTTGTATACATTGATAGCTCTAGCCGGCCCCCCTTCCTCCCTCTCCAGTTATTCCAATGGACGGTCAAGTTTTCCCCAAGAGCACCTTGGAGAGTGCCCGTAAGGCCAAACTCACAATGGAGAACTTCTACGACAACCTACTCGTTCAGGATCGGGACAGAACCAACCGGTGGAAGAAACTGGACCTCTCTATGGAAGAGATGGGTCTATCCAATGATGAGGTGAGAGGGCATACCGTATTCATACATTCTCGTCTTATATACGCTATTGTATTAGTTGTAGACCTAATGCGATTGAGGTTTTCCTGTACTGCGTATAGTATTCCAGTGTCTGTAATAACTATATAATTATAAAGATTGACCATATATACCTCATTCCGGATTCATAATCCATCCCTAATTAGTTACTGTTACTTACACAGCTTATTGTTTGTACAGAGAGATGAGCATAGAACGGTACATGCTCGCAAGGAGACAGAGTTCCTGCGACTGAGACGATCAAGACTGGGCAAGAAAGACTTCAACTGTCTCAAGATCATCGGTCGAGGGGCGTTTGGTGAAGTAGCTCTAGTACAGAAGGTGGACACTGGACATGTGTACGCTATGAAGATACTCAGAAAGTCAGACATGTTGGAGAAAGAACAGGTAATTACCCAGTATATCCCTACACATACAGTACTGATATTGACACCCTCATACACACGCTTTCTCTAACTCGCACGTCCCTTGACACACAGATAGCACACGCTCGAGCTGAGAGGGACATTCTAGTAGAGGCTGACAATGTATGGGTGGTCAAGATGTATTATTCATTCCAAGACACCATCAACCTCTACTTGATCATGGAGTTCTTACAAGGGGGGGACATGATGACACTCCTTATGAAGAAAGATATTCTCTCTGAGGATGCCACAAGATTCTACATTGCCGAGACTGTGCTGGCCATTCATTCCATTCACGAAATGGGATTCATTCATAGGGACATCAAGCCTGACAACCTTCTGCTGGATGCTAGTGTAAGCCACCTATAGTGTTGATGTTGTATTCGTAGCAGTCCCTACATGTGATTGTTTTCGTTGTGCTGGTACTGATTGTATTGCTGTATTGATTATATTGCATGCGTTGTGCAGCAGTGTACGTGTATGTGTATGTGTATATAGGGTCATATTAAGCTGAGTGATTTTGGACTGTGTACTGGCCTCAAGAGGAGCCACAGAACAGAGTTCTATAGGGAGCTCAATAACTTAGATTTATGTGAGTTATGCGATGCTACAGTGACTAGAGAACCGTACCTTTATCTATCATGTACACTTCCACAGCTGATTCACAGGACTCAAAGAAGTTCTCCCAAGCTTGGAAGAAACAAAGAAGAGATAGAGTAAGTTATTCTTCATGCCTCCACATCCATTACCTCCCCTCTACAGGCGTACTCCACTGTGGGCACTCCTGACTATATTGCACCTGAGGTGTTTATGCAAACCGGATACAACTTTGTGTGTGACTACTGGTCACTGGGGGTCATCATGTATGAGATGTTGATGGGTGAGTGTGGTAGTATTGATGGAGGGGGGTCAGAATCTCTCAAGTTGTTCATAATAATATGATCTGGTACATGTGACAATGTATTAGGGCTTGTGTAGCATTGTAGAGAAAGTGATCTGTTATAGTAAACACACATACTGCATTCCTTTTTTGTATGTAATTATTAAATATCCCCCCTCTCTCCTGTAGGTTTTCCTCCTTTTTGCTCTGAGAAGCCTCAGGACACATATCGTAAGATCATGAACTGGAGACAGCACCTCATCTTCTCACCAGAGCTCCCTCCCATCTCAGCTAAGTCAGAGGACCTCATCAAGAGGTGAACACTACAACTGTATTATACATTTACATGAGCTTTCTATTATGAGCCTTATCAAAAGTACATACTTGCAGCTCACTTGAAATTTTGGGGCAAATATAGTAAAATGCAAATGATTGCAACCCTGTTTTCATATGGTATGCTATTTCCTGAGTTACAATTATAAGGTCAAGTATGCCATGCTTTACTTATGTAAACTGTTACAGTACAGTTGAGCTAACTTGAGCAACTTCATTTGACTGTGGGCATACATGTACTACATAATAGCAAGAGTGCATAAGAAGAGAAGAGTGTCGAACTACTGATACTTCTACACAAACACTGTGCACAAAGTAACGTGACATCCTGTCAATTGCACGTGAGCAACTCGCAATTGATGACGTTTGCGCATAATTACGCAACGCACAAAAGTTGTTAATAGTGAGTAAACAGTGCAAGTGAAGAGGATCAACTCGACTATTGTCTCTATTTAGATGATTTTTGTGAAGAGATCGTCTCCTATCAGTGTGCAGTGAGCAGCTCCACAAGCTCTGAACGTTGAACGGGGAACAACTAGCTAGAATTGTTCGATTACCACACCCCTAAAAACGTCACGGTTAACATTTACTAGAAGATTACTAGTAAATTTACAATACTTTATCACGTGCGAGTCATGTTACTTTGTGCACAGTGTTTGTGTAGAAGTATCAGTAGTTCGACACTCTTCTCTTCTTATGCACTCTTGATAATAGTTAGACACTGTTTAGGAAGTTTCTACGTGATTTAGAAGCCCAAAGGGCGTTCTGTAGAATCCAGAACGCCCTTTGGGCTTCTAAATCATGTAGAAACTTCCTAAACAGTGTCTAATTTAGATCATAGCAACAACGCTCATACGCCTGACAACAATGGTTTGAACGCACAAACAATGGATTCTGAGCCTCCTCCGGTGCCGAACGCTTTCTTGAGTTAGCCTATTTACAATTACACGGTTTCTAGAACTACTGAGACCCAGCCCACATCCTTCCCTGCTTCCTTCCAAACCAGCCACACCTCCAGCTCTGTCTTTGCAGCAACCAGCCCCACCTTCCTATCTGCTCTCTCTGATCTGCAAGACGAAGAGTTCGTAGACTATTTGCTCTCCTCCACAGCCAGTGAGAACCTACTTACTGCTCCAGTGGCAAAGAAAGTAAGAAAATTCGCTCCCCCAAAGTCAAGTAAAGAAGTAGAACAAGCGAAACAGAAAACACTCATTGTCATCAAGTATTGCTTATTATTATGTACTTTTATTATGGTTATTATCTTATCTTGATCAAATCTTTGCTACATGATTTTCTAAGTAAGTACATGATTTTCTAAATTGGATAGAACATTTCCTCTAACCAATCAGATTGCAGTATTTATGACAAACATGATCTAACTCTGCTTATAATATATTGACCTCCACCTCTGTTTTTAAACAGACTGGTGTGTGATGCCCAGAACAGACTTGGCTACAGTGTATCTGATCTCAAGAATCATCATTTCTTCCGTGGCACTGACTGGGAGCATATACGAGACAGGCCAGCAGCCATCCCTATCAATGTCAAACATATGGCAGACACTTCAAACTTTGATGACTTTGAGGAACTCGACCAACAGAAAAGATGTAAGTGGTTTGAAAGTCAATCTCACAGTATACAATTGGAATGCTATAATGTTGTACTTATTTGCGTTCTGATGTCCTACCTATGGGAGTTATAGAAACTCCTGTATTTGCAATGTTTGAACTGTATGTATAGCATGTCTTTGTTACTGTAATAACATTGTGTACATGCTTTAATTCATGCATTGTCACAATGGTTTCAAGATCCTGTCTGTCATGGTATGCTATTTCCTGCATTGCAGCATTCAACGATGGCAATGAGGAGGCTCAGAAGGACTGGGTGTTCCAGAACTACACGTTTAAGAGGTTTGAGGGTCTCACTCAGAGGGGGCTTCATCAGAACTCTCACAGCGGCTGGGCAGAGCAAGCTAAATGAACTCATTCATGAGAATCATTCATGACTATGTTTTAATCTCAGTTTGTTTTCATTATTACTACTTTATAGCTGAAATGTTCTCCGATAATTTATAATCATAATTTATATGAACACAAACAAAGTGATACATTGTAACAGGAGTGTGAAGATCATCATCACACATCATACACTCCTAAAAAAGGCATGCGGCGGAAAATTGAAACATTTTAATTTTTAGTGCAGTGGGTTTGATGATCTTTACCTTCCAAGTAACAGTCATAACAAGTGATCTACCTAGCTACTAAACCTTAACCATATTAAACCATTGATAGGATTGATAAATAGCTCATGGACTGGGACCCACTGGATGAAGAGATACGGCAAGCGCTGGATGGAATCAGCCTGGAGGACTTGGACACAAGCTCAGAGGGGAGCAGCCCCTCCCCCCTTCCGGATCCCCTCTATCCAGTACACCAACCACTTAGCTTTAGCTATAGTCTGTACTGCATAATTATTTAATCTGCTCGCATTGCAGGCAGAGATGTCCGATGTGGCTTCCCTGTTCCGTGGCTACCTGGAGGTCACTGGGGGTGCAGAAAATGTGGACAAAGTGTTGAATGAAGTGAAGGAGTTACTTCTCACCTCCCCTCTAGATACGTCAGGAGTTCATGACCCCGTGGCACTGTCGACTGGCCTTGAGGGGCACGAGCCTGTAACACTGTCGATTGATGATTTTGAGGCTGAAAACAATTCAGTCTACTCGACAAGCAAAGATGAAGAACGTAAGAGCTTGGAAAGTTTCACACAGCCAGTAACAATGTCAGGAGAAGTATCTAATGCAGCAGGTGGTGAGCTGACTGACAGCTTGAGGTGTGGAGTTCTTGACCCCTTGGTGGAGAGTGCGTGTGGTTGGGAGCAGGAACAGTTGCTAGTAGAGCAGCAGCTATCTCAAGAACAGCTCCAAAAAGAGGTGAGTGATTGTATGGTGTGTGCAATACTCACTGTATCGATGATGTACACACAGCTTGAATTGAACGCTCTCATTGAAGAAAACCAGCAAAAGTTTGAGGAAAGAGAAAGGATTGTGGTAGGTTATGAGGGCACATTATGTAATATTGTACTCACTATGATTGTCATTGTTAGAATGACCGTGAAAGAGCAAAGGCTACGGTACGGTTACAAGCGTACTTTAAAGGTCATCTCACCCGGCTGTGGTATCGGAAGATGTCAATTCTCAAGAACAAAATAGCTACCCTCATTCAGTCTGTTTGGAGAGGACATCAGTAAGCAATGCTGCAATGTGTTCACACAGTATAGTGATGCTCTGTGTGTTTCTGCAGAGCTAGAAAGAAGAGGAAAGCAATGCTGAGAGGGATTGTGGTCATTCAAAAAACTTGGAGGAATTATCGGTTGGTTGCTAAAAGGTTGCTACTGAAATGGTTTCATACTCACAATGAAAATGTAGGTATAGACAGATGAGGTTAAATGCTGCAATGTGTATTCAGAAGCACTGGAGAGCTCGTAAACTTGCCAAAGAAAAACAGCAGTTAGTCAAGAGGTGAGTTGTACGGTCTCAGAGCTCTAGTAACAGTGAAGTCAGTTGTTTCTTATGTTGTTCTATTAGAATGAAGGCTGCTGTAGTTGTACAGAGAGCTTGGCGGAGATACAGGCACAAGATTACAGCCTCACGTCGAGCAAATGAAGACACACAAGAAGATTGTCAAATGGTACAAGTTGTTGGCGAAGTGAAAAAGATTTCAGTTGAAAATGAGACACACGCAATCGAGGAGGATCCATCTGTTCAATTACAACAGATTGATAAACCAAAACAAAGTATATCTAACTATCTACAACCTGAAGAATCCCAATATGTAAATGCAGAACATTACAGAGCGCCACTCTCGGAGAGTGTCGATGTCCCTCCCCCCTATATCCAACCTACAGAAAAACCTCTTCCAACGCAAAGTCCGAACAAGTTGACCATTTCCAAGCGAATTCAAACTGCCCTGAGGCACGTAAAGCAAAGTAGCAGCACTCACCAGTTGGAGGCGGCTAGCAAAAACAGTCCTCGAACATTAAGAAGCTACTCACTCCCAGCCACCATGAAGAAGTCGCTCTGCGGTACAGATTGGAGCCAACTACAAGTCGATAAGAATATCCTCGCCTCAGTTTTAACCAGCCACCAAAGCACTGCCTTGTCAGAGAACCATAGCCTCCAGTCACATGCACAGAATACTCCACAGAACAAAGAAACTGAGCCAGTTAAGTGTGAGGACGGTACTAAACAAGTAGAACTGAAACGGCCAGTACCCATGCAAAACAAACAGTTGGAACCTCCTCCTATCCCACCACGATCCAATCAAGACCTACAGCCATTAACAGAGCCCAAGCAGCAGTCACAAGAGGAGCTCTTGTCAGATGTTGCTTCTGTGGAGAGTGAGAGTGTGGCGTTGGTGAGACTGAGGGAGGGCAGACAGAGAGAGATGAGGGCAGCAGAGCAGTCACGGGTTAGGATGAGCACTCTTATCAGTCAAGAGGAACTACAACAGGTAAGCATGCATGCCACCTGAATAATTATACATCTATACTATAGCTACTATTAGGCACACACTGTAGCCAAATAATATTGTCATTGTAGCCCATAGTCTTTTTCTGAAAATAAGAAATTATGGCCCGTTCCAAATTTGGGATTTGAGCATACTATCTGAACAAGCTGCTTCCAAGCTTTCAGAAAATCAGAAAATTCTTAAAATGTTTAACATCAGAACTCGTTACAGAGCCAACTCTAGTACTCTCAAAATAAAGGGAAGCCATGCTTACATACATGTACAATGTACGTAGATCACAAAACAGATTTCATTCCTTCACACACATGTGCAACATGCTCCTAATTGATCTGTATAGGTTGCCACACAGAAACGAGCCAATGATACATATCGCAATGAGCTAGAGTTTGCAGCCCAACCCCTCTCTGCAAGAGCGTGGTGCGGACTGGTGTCTGAGAGACTAGAGGAATGGAAGAAACAACATCGAAAATGGACACCCCCCACTCCTCACACACCCTCCACACAGTCCTCACACCCCCACCCCCCTCACACAGGCACACCACTCACAAATGCACAGCTAGTTGCGGCGTCCCCTAAAGGCACTCCTCCAGAGCAAGTTGCCATGGTCATAATGTACAGAAGCCGTTCTCAAGTGGACCTGAAGAGTCTGGCAAAATGTGTGCAGCTAGCCAGCCTCTCTCTAACAAAGTGCAGCCTGGTGTCACTGTCCACACTAGAGGGGTGTAGTCAACTGAAGGAGGTCAAAGTTCAGGTACAGTGTGAATACATGGTGAATGAATTGTTTTAATACGTACAATAGGAGAATTCATTTTTTGCTTAAATCTATATGTACGTAGCAATAGCCACTGTTAGGGTACACTTTCTGTCTAGCCACTCGATATGTACTTGCTGATTTCCTTTGCACAGTCCAACAGTATTGAGCACCTGGACCTTTGTGGAACAAGTGGGCTCAGTTTTGTTGACCTCAGCGACAATCGCCTTGCTTCTATCCATGGATTGCAATCATGTACCCAGTTATTGACTCTTGACCTCTCTGAGAATAGACTGGCTCGTCTAGCTGGACTGGATGGTTGTCATCACCTACAGAAACTGATCGTGGACAGCAACCTCATTATCAACTCAAAGGTTAGAATATCTCACACACATCTAGAGTACTATACTTTATAGCTTTATAGAGATGAATATATTGAGCTGTAAAGCTTCCTACTCACCTCTTGGAGCGGACAGAATCATGTCCGGGACAGCCAGAGTGGTGTAGCTATTTATGCTTGGTGCAGGTTTAATTGCCACAATGCTCCCCCCTCCACACAGGGTTTGGCCAACCTGGCACTGTTGCAGTGGTTCAGCTGCTCTGAGAACCACCTCCCTCAAGTGGAGGGACTGGACGGTTGCTCCCTCCTCCAGCATCTCAGTCTGTCACAGAACAACCTGCAGCGGGTATGAGCATGCGTACTGTACAATGTATAAAAAATAATGTGCTTACGAGTACAGCGTGTAAGTACACATTTTTTACACTGTACTGAACATTCTATTAAGCTCTTACATACATCTACGTACAATGTAGACCCTAATTACATGTATCTGTTCATCATTATTGTAACCTGGTGCTTGTGCAGGCCCCTCTGTTGTGCGACCACGTGCTGCTGAGGGAGCTTAGTCTGGATGGAAACAGTCTCTCTGACATGGCCCCTCTCTCCAAGGCATGGCTACCTCTACTGCAGACACTCAGTCTGGCTAATAACTGGTGAGTGCATGAGCTCTTAAAGTGTGTGTGTGTGTGTGAGTGCTCTAGTAATACTGGTTGCTTTATGTTTCCAGTATAACAGAGTTGGCTTCTCTCGCTTGTATGGTAATGCTGGAGACTCTGGACGTCAGTAATAATTCACTCTATGGTAAGTCTATCCAATTTTCACCAGTTTTTCATTTTTATTCACACACACACACACACACACACACACACACACACACACACACACACACACACACACACACACACACACACACACACACACACACACACGTTAGATTTGCCAGTTCTTCTTCAGTGTGTACGAGGTTGCTATCAACTCCGAGGTCTGGTTGTCAGCGGCAACCCAGTCTCAGAAGAGCCCAAACTTCGTCACTATATAATCAAGGCCCTCCCGTGCCTGGAGGCCCTAGACGACAAACCACTGAGAACAAAGGTACAGTGTCATAAGTATTGTGATCGAGGATCGTTTATTTTAGTACTGTTACAGGTTGAAGTGCCCACTGTGGTCAGCTCCAGCTCTGTGTACATACTATGCAAGAGACAGATCGCAGAACAAGCTGCAAACAAACCAACAGCTGAACAGTAAGTCATACTTCTCATCTGCTAATAGGTATTATGAATTCACGTGTGTATATGTAATGTACAGTCATGTATACTATACGCTAGTGTGTGTGTCCCTTGTACAGAGCAGAGGGTGGAGACGGTCCACCCAGTCCACACTCTGTTGTCCAGGCACTGAAACACAAGGTGAGTGTAACTCTTAACCCTTGATGTTGTGCTGCCTATAATTATGGAATTTTTACACACTCATGTACAATCGTCATGTACATGGCTAATGTAGGTGGCTCGTTGCAACAAATATCAAGCCCTGCTCATTCATCATTTACGAGAGCACGAGTGTCTAGAGATGCGAGATGGACCACCTCCCTCTCCACCGTAAGTAGGTGTGGTTATGTAAAGTAACTAGTGTGTTTTGGATTAGTCAAGCTACACATTTCTCTACTCCAGGCGATGTCAGAAGCAGTTGCCCCAGACAGCAGCTGCTGTGAGGATACAAGCTGTGTGGAGAGGCTTCATCTGTCGGAGATGGGTGGAGACTCTGAGACAAAACTATCACCGAGCTGCTACAGTTATTCAAGTGAGCCAATCAATATTCAGTATAAAAGTGTAGTTTTAATGTGATATACAGTGTACTTATTTAACTGCATTGTGATCCTCTTTCCAGGCTCACTATCGTGGGTACAGACTCAGGACCAAGTTAAGGATGGTTCTGGAGAGTGTTCGCTTCACTAACAATGGAGAGGGCACTGGAAGTGAGGATGAGATAGACTTTGAAGAGGAAATCGTTGTTGACTACCTCGATGAGGTAAGCTTTACATTGGCATAGCTATATCAGTGCTTATAGCTCGAATTGCGGTAAACATTTCATTACTATCTAATAGCCACTCTGTTTCACTAAGCTCCCCACCCCCCTCTCCAGTCTGCCTTGGATATTGAGCTGGGTCCACTGAGTTCACGAGAGCCCCTTCCAAGCAGACGCAGAGTGTACTCACGTACTAGCCCTCTTTATCTAGAGACTGAGCCTACTAACCAGCCAGCAATGATGATGCCTGTGTACACTCTGCCTGGGTGTATGGAGACTGAGGTCACGCTCGATGAGTGGAGGAGGCAGCAAAGAGAGGATCGTCGTGAGCCTGTGAAGGAGAGTGTGAGGGAATCGTTTGGTGCCCCTCTCGTTAGTGAGGATGGTGACTCTGTGAGGAAAAATCCCCTAGCAGCATGGGAGAGCACCTCGGAGGTAGATGATAGAGTGCAAGGGTCAATAGCTATGGCGGACAAGATTGCTAATGAATGGTGGGTGACATGGTTGTGTTCGATGTACATGCAATGTACGATACGCGTTTGGTCTCAATGCAGGGGCCTCAAAAACACATCCACTGCTGAGCTAATGATGAAGAGAGCCAAGAGACAAAAGAAATTGCAGACCAAAGCTAATCAGAGGAAGAAACTTGAAGGTAAGCACGATCATTATAACATTATGCCCTCTTGATACCCCCCCCCCCTCTCCCCTAGATCCGTCACAGAGGCTGGCTGCATTCAGGAGGAAAGCTCCACCTACACATGTTTTGAGGGCACAGGAAGATCTATACAGAGGTAGTGTAAACCAGCTCAAACACAATAATTATTACTGTAGCATTCTCTTTTGTCTCAGGTCACTCTCCAGCAGCCCAGTCAACAAGTTCACAGTCCAACCACCAGACGGACCTTACCTACCAGTGAGTACTAGCATAAAAGTTGTAATAGCCAGTACATGTGCTTCAGTTAATACAAGCACATTCCTCTATCTATATATAGGTGGGTCAACAATCATACTCTAGTTCACAAGAGAGACCCTCTCTACAAGAATATCCAACGGTAAGTGATATGCCTCTAAGCTTAGTAGTATTATGCACAGTCACATGTATAATTATGCATGCTATGGTTGCATTATCCAGTGGGTCCTCGATGCTACCCCCCATGGAGCCTCGTGTACTCGCTGGACACGCCCCTCAGCTAGTGATGACTACCAGTGCTCGTGATCAAGCCGCACAGTTCTCAAGTGGACAAGCATGTAATTCATATCCTTCAATGAGACACAAACTCAATGTAAAGACTCACAGTACAAGCAATATGTAGTGTAATCGTTTACGTACACTGTTCTCAAGTATCATCAAAGCGGACAAAGAATCTTCGGACATTTTTTTGTAATGTTAAGAATAATCGAGAGAATTTTGTCCAATGTCTCAGTAATACGATTTAGGGCACTAGGTTCTTTTTTAGTCATCTCCAATATTCTTATTAGTTGGGACAGCAATTCGTTATGTTTCTTCAACAGTTCCACCATCAGTCCACTGTTTTCCTAAAGTTTGTTGATCCTTTTCATCGCATAATAGATGACTACTAGGCCACCACCAATGGCTGCAACAGCGAGAGCACCTTTTAATACAGCAGGCGCCATTGAGACAGCTTCCTGGTCGTTAGTTGCCATTGTCCGTTAAGTCAGAGAATCAGAAATCTAGCCAGTTTAATACTGCACATGCAATGACCACAAGTATTGTGACTAGGTAGGTACAGATCGATGTAATCTTTTCTTTATAATTATGGTTACCCACAAACATGCTTCATTTTAACAAAAGATCTACGTGTAGTTTTTGACGATGATGTATACACTGTTCTCTTTGTTCTCCTTCTTTCACAAGTCATCCAAGAACTGAACTTATCATTTTTGTTGCCATGTTAAAAATAATTGAAAGAATAATTGAGAGAATAATTGAGTTCAATATCTCAGTACGATTTAGGGCAGCAGGCTGTTTTTTATTCATCTCCACAAACAATTGATCAGTCTTTCCTTTTAGTTGGGACAACAATTCGCTATGCTCCTTCAATATTTCCATCATCAATCTACTCTTTTCCTGAAGTTTGTTGATCCTTTTCATTACATAATGCATGAATACTAGACCACCACCAATGGCTGCAACAGCAAGAGCACCTTTTAATATAGCACTAGGCCCCACTGAGACAGCTTCCTGGTCGTTAGTTGCCATTGTCAGTCAGAGAATCAAGAATCGGAAATCTACTGCACATGTAATGACCACAAGTATTAGTTAGCATGTGACTAGGTACAGATGTAATCTAAACAGAACTTTAGTCTACTGGTTACAAGTATATACCCACAAATATGCTTCATATAGATCTATCGTGCATTGTATATGAAGCAAAATACACAGGTGGAAATAATAAACTCGTAGTACAAGCAACATGTAAGTAATCATGTAAGTCCAGTATTCATGTACACTGTTCTCTTTCAAAAATAGATCTACTATGGAAGACGTGATCTTACGTAAGTAATAAGTTTGAGAATTTTGTCCAATTTCTCAAGAATACTAATTAGGGGACCAGGCTCTTTTTTTTCCATCTCCAATATTCCCGTGGACAATTTATCGGCCTTTCCTATTAATTGGGACAACAATTCTTTATGCTTTTTCAACAATTCCACCATCAGTCCACTGCTTTCCTAAAGTTTGGTGATCCTTTTCATTGCATAATAGATGACTACTAGGCCACCACCAATGGCTGCAACAGCGAGAGCACCTTTTAATATAGCAGGCGCCATTGAGACAGCTTCCTGGTCGTTAGTTGCCATTGTCTTTAAGTCAGAGAATCAGAAATCTAGCCAGTTATTGCACATGCAATGACCACAAGTATTAGCTAGCATGTGACTAGGTACAGATGTACTCTAAACAGAAACTTTGTCTACGGTTACATGCACCCACAAATATGCTTAATATAATTATATACATTGTAAATGACATTGTAGTTTTTCACGATTTCTTTCGATTAAAACATTTATAGTAAAGTAGACTTAGACTAGTTGGGCCTTAGACTACATAAATAATTATTACACCATAATTATGGTACAAAAACAGATGTGAATGTGATGAAAATGACTACTGATAATAAATTTACAATTGTGTAGTGCAAGTGCAGTCTCACTGTTCATGATCCTAACAATAATCCACCGATAATCTGGACGATATGAGGGATAGCAGTCCTGGCCCCTTGTTCCACAAGATCTCCGAGAACCTCACTGAAATCAGATCCCTCTTGCCCCGAGGGCGCTATAGCTTCCAGTCTCATCTTGTGTACTTCACCAAGTAGGTTCGCAAGCAGTGTGTTGTTCCTTCTGAGTAAGTAGAACACATAGAGTCCAACACCACAGCCCAGGAGGATCTCAATAGAGACTGAGTGTTTTAAGATGGACTCTCTGATATTGCGTCTCCTATTCCCAGCTCTTTGAGGCTCAGACATTGTCTATAATGTTGTAGTTTGTAAATCTAGTTCTCTATTGATACAATAATAGTGTACAGGAAATCCTCTCATTTTATATAGGCTGTATAAAATGAGAGGATTTCCTTGTACTTTCTAGCTTGACCTGGGTATACGTAGTAGCAAGGGCTTAGGTACAGGCTACAGGAAATTGCTAGCTACCGGTACAGTAAACATGGTAGTCAAAGCCACTTAATTAATTACTTGGAATCAAAAGCCTGCAAATAGTAGTAGGAGGGGCTGGGGGAAAACCAGGGGAAAGTCCCGTAGATTGACCCCAACACACTGTACAACGCATAATTTCGTCACACACTAACGTAAACAGAAAGAATTCATTAACAATGAAACAAACAAACAATACAATGATCAAGGTCATGAGTTGCCAAAATATTGATCTGAGTCTGTTCTGAGTTCACTATCTGTTTGATATAGCTCTCCGTGCATTGAGGAGGGGCTTGGATGAGGTGTGCATGGCTGCAATGGGCTGGGATGAGGGGTACAAGGTAGTGGGGGAGTGAGGTGGGCCTCTGTTCTATCCATGAAGTCCCCGCCATCACTGGTGGTGATCCCAGACAGCTGCTCAGCCAGTCCCATCACCATACTGTCCTGCACCTCCACAATAATCCATAGCGATTCTGTGCATAGAGAAAACAGTGTTATTATAAATTAATTTTACAACACAACATCTATTAATACCAATTAGCATATTGACCGTAAGCAAGCTTTTGTAACGGCATGCAAATGAATGTTTAGAGGCAGCTACAAACATACTGCTACCCCACACCCACACCGGCACACACCCACACACACACACACACACAGCTGCACACCTCCACAGAGTCCTCCATTACTAGTCGACACTCTCCACTGAGCCTGATACATGCCGGGCACAGACGGTGCTTGTAGGTCAACAGAGATGGTTCTCTCCTCCCCTGGTCTCAGCGGGGACAGGGAAAGGGACGAGGGAGCACTGAACATACACCCAGACTGCAGCGTCAAGTGTAATCCCATCGGCCACCACTCATGACCTGTGTGTGTGTAGTATAGCTTGTCAGTGTGTCTTTTGGTTGTATTCCACATCATTCCATATCATTCAGGAACCACTTATTCATGCCCTACCACTGTTTTTCAGTTTCCATGTCTTTGTGAAGTTAGCGTTGGCTGACACTACACTCACAGGGGTCTCGTCAACTAGGCTCACTTGCGGAAGGGGTACACTGGGCCCACCATTACCACAGAAATCACAATATGCTCCTACAGCTGCTTGAAGGTTCCTGTGAGCAAAAAATTGAAGTGATGTCGATGGGGGGGTCACAGCTAGTCACAACTCACCAATTATTCATTTCTAGGAAGAATATACAGTCGTTTCTGGAGACCTCAAGAACCCTCTGAAGTTCTGTGACGAGTACATCTTTATCTTGCGTGCCCATACAGCTGAACATGGTCAGAAAGTCTTGATCCATGTCCAAGGAGTCCCCCATCTTTTTATTTACTACATGTATATGTACGTACACGCTTCAGAAAATAATCACGTGACTCTCATAGTCTACGACATAGAATTTTTAGATGCACTTTAATTAGAAATCCACACATTCTCTTTGATGTCGATGGTGAATGTTGGTTACCGTACGCCATGTCTAAAGGAATAGAGCTGGAAGACATCAGATTGGACTCTGAGACAGAGCCTGAGGTGAGGAGATCATAAACTAGAGCGTAGTACTGACATGAAAACCAAACACAGGACCCATCCAGTTCCCTTGATTCTGATGCTGGTGAGCAACCCCCTCCCCAGGAAGAGCCAAAACCCAAGCGAGATTTCTCAAAATGCTCACTGGTCGAAGCTGCTCAGTATGGTCTCTTAGCAAGGTATGAGTGTATGTGCAGTTAGTATACAATCTGATTGTAATGTATTGTTTGTGTTTAGGTGTCGTGAGTTGGTAGAGGTGGAGGGTGCGAGTGTGACCAAGGCTGATGAGGAGGGCATAACTGTTCTGCACTGGGCAGCCATCAATAATCGTATTCCAGTGGCCAGCTACTTCCTTCAGAAGGGAGCAGATATCAACGCCCTCGGAGGAGAGTTGAAATCAGCTCCCATGCACTGGGCAGTGAGGTAGTTCCTGTTTGTGGTATACTGTTATACAAGGAATAGTTGCTATGGCATGCATCACACATTTATTGTTTATTTAGCATTACATATTAATGCCCCTCCCTCCCCGCAGACAAGGTCACCTGAGCATGGTAATCCACCTGATGCGTTACGGTGCTCTCCCCGAGATTGCTGATAGCGAAGGCCTCAACTGTCTTCACATTGCAGCTCAGTTTGGGTTCACTGCCATTGTGGGATACCTTATATCCTGTCGAACCCCTGTGGTGAGAATATTCCCCCACCCCACACACTTACACGTTTGCCTACTTTCAGAATGCTTGTATAATTATTTATATTTTTGTCCCAGAATAACCATTCCATAAAGAGAGTATAGGTGGTCACCATAGTATCGATGTGTTGCTTTCTCCCACAGTTCATAGACTGTAGAGACAACCTGGAGAGGACTCCACTCATGCATGCTGCAGCCAGAGCCAACAGAGGGTGAGAATTTTTAATCCTTTATTACTAGAACCGTAATTACATGTAAGTGATAACTCCTAAAATAGAGTCTACGTAAATATAACTAATTTCCACCATGGTTACCTTTAAGTGTAATTTTTCTCCTCTCTGCCAGTTTTGATACAACTCGTCTGCTGGTGTCCTTCGGAGCTGACATGGTAGCCAAGGACAACAACAACGACTCTGCCCTCCACCATGCTTCTGCTAACCTCAACTATCTAGCAACCAAAGTATTGTCTGAAGCTGGAGCACCACTAGAGGAAAAGAACAAAGAGGTATGTTGGAATGGGGGGGGGGGGAGGGTTCAACTGAATCAAGAGCCAGTAAACAAACATTTGCCGTGACATTTGCACTGTATTAGCTGTTGTAGTAGATATTTACGAGAATTTCTCTTCTCCTCCCCCTAGGGCAAGACTCCTTATGATTTGGCCATGGAGAACCAGAATCACTATGGTGTGGACCAGATTGTCATGGCCAGACAGAAGAAGAGCCCTAGGGGCATCAGAGAGTACATCACCAGAGAGCCGGTACGTTTGCTGTGAGGGTGTGTGAGGTGTGTATTATGTGAGTGTGTGTGCCTGTGCAGCGTGTGAGCTGGTGGGTGATGTTCCTGTTCCCCGGAGTCTTCCTCACTCTGTTTGGCTGGGTGGGTGTCATCTGTCCTAACTGGTGGACTTACCTCATCTCAGCCTCTGCCATGAGCTGGCTGTCCCAGGCCATTGTCAGGTGAGCACACACTACGTAGCTTCTTTGAGGAAGGACTTGAGGCTTTTTCAACCCCACTACAAGTAACTGTCCATTCTATAGAGTGTGAATTTTTAGCAACTCATATTTTGAGCTTTTAGATTTGTATTGTACGTGTGTACATAATTACACAGTGTGTCCTCCCTCCCTCCCACAGGATTTACTTGCCTGTTCTCGGTGACAACAACCCTGCTGCCTTTGGGATTGTGGTGGGGTTCAAGGTACAGCTCTACTTTACGGCCACGTTGGTACTGGCGAGTGGGGGCATTCTGGAGCACTACATTCTCATGCATCTCTTTCTCTTTCTCACACTTGCCATCTTCTACAAGACCTCCAAGAGTGACCCCGGGCTAATTCCCAGGAACACAAGCATTCAGGAGGCACACAGGGTAAGTACAAAACAGCAGTATCAAACTTTACTACCCACTAATTAGATTTTGTTAACTACATGTAGCACTACTACCATTAGCCATGGTGTCCATACTGCTGCCGCCTACATTGTAGTACTTGTGTGTGGTGATGTCATAATTATGATAGTCGTTTATTTATGTGTGTAGGTGTTTGTGGATCTTTGCGAGAAGGGCCTCTATACTGACTCCGCCTTCTGTGCAACATGCCTGGTGAGTTAACTATTAGAGGGTATAGTCACATGATCACCACCCCCCCTCCACAGGTTCGCCGCCCCCTTCGTTCCAAGCACTGTGCAGCGTGTAACCAGTGTGTGGCGAGGTTCGACCACCATTGCCCGTGGATCAATAACTGTGTGGGTCTGCGCAATCATAAGATGTTCCTGGCCTACCTAGTGTGTCTGTTGGTGATGCTCACCTGGGCTGCAAAGGACTCTCTGCTCTGTAAGTACATGTATGTGCATGTGTGGGTTGATGTGTGCACTACAGTACATTGTACCTGCCTATACACTGTACATGTATGTCCATAATTACTAGTGTTTGTAACCAACATCATAACCTGTCTCAGATGTCAATTTCCGACCCTTTTTCGAAGTCGATAACTTATTGTTTTTGCCAATAATGGGACCGATCAAACTTGTAAGAGGATCCCTATTTGTCTCTCTCCCACTCAGACCTCTACCATTACCACCCGGCTGACCACGGCAACTTCATCGTGAGGTCGTATCATTACATCACCGTAGACCCCTGGATGGGTTACGTCCTCCTCTCCTGCTTCCTGCACATGACCTGGGTGTCTCTGCTGCTACTGGGACAGCTCTTCCAGGTGATCATGTGATCCTATTGATTTGTCATGTGATCTAAGCCCGTGGTCATGTGATGTCCCTTCAGGTCATCTGTCAAGGATTCACCACAAACGAGCTGCGGAATCGCTACAGATACGACTACTTTGCCAAGTTTGGAGGCTCGAATCCATTCCAGTGAGTCACATGATAATCACATGATAATCATACTTATACGCATTATGAAGATTGAAACTGTATCTGAGGTATTGTGATGCTTATGTAGCACACTGCATAGTATCTGCAGGTGCTGTAACTATACTGACCTTGTTTACTGCAGTCGTGGAGTGCTGGCTAATTGTGCTGATTTCTTTGGGTTCACGTGCTGTCAGCCGGCCAAGGTGGACTGGACTAACACGTATGACCTGCCCCGGAACTACAGTGAGGCGGTGACACTGGCCAACGAGGAGGAGGAGTCTCAGAGCGTCAAAATACCCCTCCCCTTTAGCTCCACTTGGGACCCCTCTGGCAAGAAGCAGCATCGCAGGTGTGTGTGTTTGTGTGAGTGTGTGTGTGTGTGGTTGGGTGGGTGAGTGGGTGGGTGTATGAGTGTGTGTGTGTGAGTGTGTGTGTGAGTGTGTGTGTGTGATTGGGTGGGTGTATGAGTGTGTGTGAGTGTGTGTGTGTGTGTGTGTGTGTGTGTGTGTGTGTGTGTGTGTGTGTGTGAGTGTGTGTGTGTGTGTGTGTGTGGTTGGGTGGGTGGGTGGGTGGGTGGGTGTATGAGTACTGTATCTGGATGTTTATCAAATTGGATTTTTTGCTAGGATGTTACATGTACAGTAGTAAACACTACACTAATAATGTATGTCTCTTTACCTCCTACACACACACAGGACTCATGGTGGTGGTGGGAGGAACGGCTATGTGAGCTCTGACGAGGAGAGCACCACTTGTCAACAACAGTTTGCAGCCAACCAAGAGTTCTCCATTTAAACAATCAAAACTATGTAGATTTCAGCCATATTTTCTGTATGTATTAATTTTAGAACTGTATAGTTTCTCTATTCTTAACGTGTGAACTCTTAATATCTAATTGTATGACCATTTGATTTTTGTATTGTTTTCATTAGGAATTTTTTCATTGAAAAACAGGTTGAAAACAGTTGTGTGCCAGAAAATATTATACTATAATTATACATAATTATACATGTACGTCGTAAGTATTGAATAATTATGAGATGTGATTTTACCACATAAATCTCTGAAGTTGTTGTGAGTCAGGCCACAGAAATGGTTTATACAGAAAGGCATACAGTGTAAATACATTCACACACGAGTACAATAGCAGTTCAGCCATGAGGGGTAGCATGTTGTTGCCATGGCCACTCGGCATGTGGAGCCTGTAGATGAGGTAGGGGATGATGAAATAGCGGAACTCCAGCAGCCTCTGTGGCACCACCGTCATGAAACAACAGACAGTGAAAAGCAGAATCCAGAGAAACGACCTAGTTCTTGCTGCAGTGAAAGTGGCGACAATAGTTGATAATTCTTTGTACATAAACTTATTAAACAGATAATTAAAGATTATGCTAATGCTACAGTATGTACACTACGTAGCAACAATACTTATAATGAGCACTTGGAAATGGTACGTACTGCATATGAAGGATTATAGTACACCCGGTACTGGCACATACTCACAGAGTGTATAGAGGATGGCGGTGATGGAGACGGAGTAGAGTGGGAGGAGCCAGTACCTCACAGTCAGGTGTACTCGGAACACATTCTTCCACAGATAGAATGGATAGTGTCTGTTGTCGGCCAACAGGTAGGGATGGGCGTACCTGAAGAGGGGGGGACATCACCACTACAAAACACTCGTCTAGGCTAACAAAAGTAACCCCTCCAAATGATTATAACTGTGCTTGATTACCAATACAGTATGGACAACTATGTCGAATTAACTATGCTTTACGGGAAACTGCTGCACACCCACACACGTAACTCAACACATCTACTGAATAATTATATAATATGCTCTTACGTGAAATAATGGACAGCCAAGGCTCCAGTCAGTGCAATGAATACAAGGGCCAGGCTCCACTTCAGTCTTGTGATCAGTGCTCGTAGTAGACCAGAGGTGTGATGAAGGAGGATATGAGGTGAGGAGAAGACACAAGTGAACACAGCCAGATAGAAGAGCTGTGGGAGATGGAGACAGGGGACGTGATGAGTCTTATCCCCCATTACCAGGGAGCCATTCAAGACAATGAATGTAGCAAACAGAAGCACCACCGCAAGATAAGGCCACAGTGTTAGGAGCAGTGTCAAGAGGTGGGAGAGGAGGGACTTAACGATGGCAGCTGGGTAGGAGAGCATCAGGTGATCTCCTGCAGGGAAACATAAAACTAGTTGATACAAAGACACAATACATGATAACACACGAGCCTTGTATTAACATTTGTATAATTATAATTATAGAGTGTGGTGGAGAATTTACACTAGCTAACCCCATTGCGGCACGAAACATAATTATAAGTACACTACGATGCTGTGTACCTTTGGTGTGTTTGGTGAAGGTCGGCTCGATGATCTCCACAGCAGCGGCCCCTCCCACAAACACCAGCCACACAATGGACGTCTGTCTGAAGCACACACCAAACAACAGCACCTGCATCATGAATGGACATAATTTATTATTATCATAAGTTTTAACAGAAACCATAACTTTGGTTTCGCTTTATAGGTATCACTAAGTTTGTCTCATGATGAAAACCCTCTAGTTCAGAACATCATAACACATGATTGTTGCTATTGATAACTGTGGTTACTTACTATGGCAGACAGGAGATGGTTTCCTCTGAGGCTGAGGGCGTAGCCAAGTAGGACGAGGAGGGTGGCCCCCGTGTCAGTATAGTAGAGGAAGGAGAAGAAGTACAACACTGGGAACAGTGTCATATTCACAGAGGAGAGTACAGCTGGCGTGTGTGTGTGTGTGTGTGTGTTGTGTGTGTGTGTGTGTGGGGGGGTAAGTATGTGTAAATGTGTGTGTGGGGGGGGGGTTACAAGTACTAGAAGTAACAGTCTCTACTAGTGCATATTGTGTTGTACAACAGCAAGCTCTAGCATGAAACTTGTGAGGAGAACCTACCAAAAATAGGCCTTAAAAATCATGGGTGAATTTTAGTCGCGGTATTTGTGTCAATATTTCCCTCACCTACGGAGATGCTTGTGCTGTGCAGTTTCCTGTGTAACCAATAGAGACAGAGGAATAGGAGGAGAGAGGAGATGAGGTTCTGAGCTCTGAGGAGGGGGGATTGACAGAGGCTCTCCGTGGACATGCCCAGCAGTCGGGAGACAGGGGAGAGCCACGCCACACTGGATAGGTACCTGTACACGGTGATACGTATAATATAAATTATAGATTGTGTTACGTACATGTACAACAACATAGGGATGTTCTATTATACCCTACATGGTTCCTACAGATAATTGTAACATGACGTATCAACGCGTGTATATGTACGTATGTACATGCACGTTGATGCTCACTCACAGTCCCGGCAGAGTGGTGATCATGGGGTCCCAGTGTGAGAAGTTGCCACGGCAGTACGCCTGAACTTGAGGAATGTGAAACACCTCATCCTGCAGTCAGGGGTATGTATACATAATAAATTTGTATTTAATTTAATATTAAGTATTGTTCGACGTGTACGAAGGTGACTATGCAATCAACAGGTTCAGTTCCATGGCTATAGATTCACCCACCATGTATGGATCTGGCTGGTGTGAGTTAACCAGCATAGCAACCAGAGCACCCCCAACACCTAGACAGAACACAGCCACTTGAAACATGTTCCCTTCTTCTTCTTATGGGTTCGGCCACGTGGGTGGTGCATGGTGCTAATGATATTCATAGCTGGAAGTTAATTCATGGCCTGACTTTTAGCTCCAGGCGAGGTCAAACCGCAATTAGGCTTACACACCCATCCTTTTTTGTTTTAGCTACTGACCTCCGTTTACCTGACCTCTGCAAGACTGTCTGCAACGTTTTGATCTCAAGAAGCTGCTTCTTTGAGAACACTTGAATTCTGACATATTCTTGAGTGGACAATTTTCCAGATATCTGCAAAACACCACTGAGTTGTAAATGGCTACTACTACCACAACTCAAATCACCCAATGGCCTGGCATGACCCAGTTCTACAGTGAGAAGGCTGTGTTTATCACTGGAGCCACAGGGTTCATGGGAAAGTGTCTACTGGAGAAGATACTGCGAAGTCTCCCTGATGTAACCAAGGTGATGATCCTGGTCCGTCCCAAGAGAGGCAAGTCAATGGAGGAGAGAATGGACTCTCTGCTCAAATCCAAGGTGAGGATATAATTATATGGCTGGGATTATCAGTCATAGAGCTCCTGGTCATAGTACTAGTGGCATTTTCAGCATGGGTTAGTAAGCTTTGTTATGATGCATGTGTAGGGCTGCATTGCATACATGATATGCAGCAAAGGTCATAACTATTTGAATACTGATCATGGATGGTTGTTGTTCATACGTGCAGCTCTTCGACAAGATTCGCAGTGAGAATCCTGACGTGTTGAACAAAGTGGTGCCCATGCAGGGAGACATCACTGAGAAAGGTATGCCTGGTCGGAAAATATCTCAATTTAAGAGATTTTGAACTCTTCATTGCATACTTATAAGTGCAGCAAACATGAATTTTTTGCCCAGTTTACATTTTTGTGTAGCACATCTGCCGAATAGCGAATAATTGAACAGCTATGTGGTTGCTTTAATAACATTAATTATGAAAAAAAACTGAACAAAGGAAAATATAGCGCTTAGGTTCATTTGCTTAACCATCTTGCAGGTCTTGGTTTGGGTGAGGAAGACATGAAGACTCTGACAGACACTTGCTCCGTGGTGTTCCATCTGGCGGCCACCATCAGATTTGATTCCCCCCTCAGGTGATTTATAATTATCGTGATGTGCATTACCCTAAGCTTATAGGAAGTTATGCAAAAGCATATAAATAAATAAATATAGACCTTATATCACATCCTTCCCGTATGATGCTAGCTTGTTCTGAAGCATGCAACAAAGTTTTCACTCTATACATATATGTGCAATAGATTCACCGTTCCATACTTTGTATATGTACTCTAGCTATTTACTTGAGTTATCAAGTGGTTGCCCATCCCCATACTGTACACGATGTATATGATGTAATTTGCGACCATAATAATGTAACCTCATTACAGGGAGTCACTGACAATGAATGTGGTGGCTGTCCAAGAACTTGTCAAGATATGCAAAAACATGAAAAACCTAGCTGTAAGTTTATATAGGGCATATTGAAACGCAGAAACTCTCAAGTGTTGAAATTACATGCTAAGTTATTGCTTATCCACACGTGGTCATGTGCTAGCAAAACAAACAAGTCTCCACACAAGCACACGTACACAAGCACACGTACACAAGCCAAGCACACGTACACAAGCACATGTACACAATGCACACACACAGTCCCTTGTCCATATCTCAACTGCCTACTGCCATTGTAACCGCAAAAGCAGGATCGATGAGATTCTCTACCCTCCCAAAATCCATCCAGACAAACTGTTGGGCCTTTTAGAGTAAGCTTATAATTATGTACATGTACTCATAATCACAACATTGTTCACTTTCAATCGATAATACAAAAACATAATATTGTGTAGTACTTTTTATTACGCTTATTTGTTACCCCTACAGCTGGATGACTGATGAGCAGCTGGACGCCATTACTCCCTCCCTCCTGGACGGACGACCCAACACCTACACATTCACTAAGTCCGTAGCCGAGTATGTAATTGCAAACGAGGCCAAGGGCTTACCACTGGCCATATTCAGACCTGCCATTGTGGCCGGCTCCTATCGAGAACCATATCCAGTGAGTCAAGAATAATCACTGTAGTGTTTTTTAGTTGTACGTAACTAAATTATTGCGTACATGTTTGACTGTTGCTCTATTTGCCTCAGGGCTGGGTGGATTGCATCCATGGACCTACAGGAATATTTGTGGCTGTAAGTTGAAGGACACAGCTCATCAGCTAACTATTGTAATGTTTCATACGTAGCTTTGCATTCATTAGTGATCGAATCATTAATGTGTCACTGACTCTAGTCTCTCCCCCACATATGTCACTGACTCTAGTCTCTCCCCACACTCCCCTCAGGTTGGCAAGGGTCTAGTACGCGTGCTGCGGTGTGATGAGAACGGAATAGCCGACCTAGTGCCTGTGGACCTGGTCAATAACGCCATCATCTCCGTAGGTTGGGTCACTGGGGTCAACCCCACCCCTCAACCTATCATCTATAACTACACCAGCGGAGATCTCAACCCTATTAGATGGATAGAGCTCTGTGAGTGGGAGGCAGTGTGTGGGCCACAATGTGGTCACTTTAATCTGCAGTTGTATGTGTACAGTTATTATTCATTTTTATCATACGTATAATTATTATAATAGCTATAATTATAACTTCACTGATTACCCCCCTCCCCCCCCCCCCCCCCCACCTTTGTGCAGATCCCCTGGTCATCAACAGCTACATGAGGTCACCGTTTGACGAGGTGTTTAGACTGCCCGGATTGTACAGGTGTCGTCCGGCCGCCCTGTGGAGGGCGTGGCACTTCATTTTCCATTTGATACCCGGATTCTTTGCAGACTGTCTCTTACGATTGCGGGGCAAGAAGCCAATGTGAGTTTAGCAGCAGAGCAGCTACTTACAAGTGTTTAATTTAGTCTTGAAACACCTGCATGAGCTTTTAAACTATTGCTATACTTATGCCCTGTAGGATGTTGAACATTTATCACAAGCTGGACAAGGCCTTGATTCAGCTGGACTTTTTCATTGTGAACTCATGGCAGGTAGGGAAACTAACTTGTAACCTTAGCTCAGATTTATTTAGCATATAGCCATGTTTGACTTGATTATTTTCATGCAGTTCTCCAACACGAATGTTGAGAAGCTCTACTCTCTGATGAGCCCTGAAGACCAGCAGACTTTTGATTTTGATATCAAGAAGATGGATTGGAAGGAGTTCACTCGCGCCTTCTGCATGGGCACCAAACAGTACCTGTTCAACGAAGACCCTGCCAACATCCCAGTCGCTAGGAAACAGCTTGACAGGTGAGGGTTTGTAGTCTCTCTCTCTCTCTAACCGAGCCTTGCCTACATATAATTATATGTCAATTGTGTCGTGTATCTATTAGGTGTGGTACATTGTAGCCATGTCGACTACACCTAAAGAGTACGTGTGGTACTGTTTGAGGGGGTGGGTATCTCTCTAATTGTATTCATGATCACAGTATCCGGTCAGCTGCACTCAATAGGCGATTCATGCCCAGAAATAAAGCCATAATTATGAATACGATATCTGCATACTGTCTGTACATTGTGCACACGCACAAAATAATTAATTATGTATTAATACGAACCTCTCCCTCACACACACACACACACACACACACACACACACACACACACACACACACACACACACACACACACACACACACACACACACACACACACACACACACACACACACACACACACACACACACACACACACACACACACACACACACACACACACACACACACACACACACACACACACACACACACACACACACACACACACACACACACACACACACACACACACACCACACACACCACACACACACACTCACGCACACACACGCACGCACACACATCACACACGCACGCACGCACGCACGCACACACCACACACACACACACACACACACACACACACACACACACCACACACACACACACCACACACACACACACACACACACACACACACCACACCTCAATCTCTCTATTATATTTTGCAGAATCCGTAAAATACACTACACCTTCAATGTGATCATGTTTCTGGCGGCAAGTCGGTTGGTCTACCTTCGCTCTCAACTTGCCCGTGAGCTCTGGAATAGCATGCTGGGATTCTGTATTCGAATGATGAGCAAGCTCGGGGTTCTTCCCTGGTTGGCATAACAACAACTCTAGCTGTCTCACTAGGTGTTCCCCTCATGTGTATTGTTATCGACTTATACTGTATAATTATATAGTAGCACGGCAATTGGTTTTTAAGACAATTTATAAGTATATATAATTATGTATGTAGCACTTTAAATTTTTTAATTGTTGATTAATTGGCAATGAGAATTATACGGAGAATTGAGTCACAATGAGTTTATTATATATAGCGATAAATTAAAGACAAAAATGCTACTTGTTTACAACATATCTAAGCCTATACCAAACTGCAGTCCTGGCTGTATCCTGTGTGTGTGTGGGGGGGGGGGGGAATCGGAGTGAATGTGACGCGCTACAATAACATTATCAAGTATAACTCACTGGTCAGTGGCCTGTGCTCTGATTGGAATAGCATAGTTAAGTTCAATTTGAGCCAGTCCCAGCCTGAAGTGCAGCCCCACCCCACACGACACTCGAGTGCCTGAGGCCAGATCTCGAGGGCTAGGGACAGTCCCTATGTGACAATACAGTGATTATAACACAAGTGCAAGAAATCCACTCACTGCATTGGATGAGGTTACCGGCAGTGGCGAAGGTATGGACTCTGATCCTCTGTAGGAACTGGTTCCGTGTGAATGGAAGGGGGGAGAAGAGGTGGAGTCCAGTAGCCCAGTACGCCTCTCCACCCAAACTGTAACCTGGGGGAAAAAATACAATTGTAACGGCTTAGGTATATATATTCTCTTATTGTTCTTACCTTGATCTCGAGGCCCGGCCCCCCACAAGCCGAATCCTCGCAGTGATGTGGCTCCACCCAGTAGGAAGCGATCGTTGATCTTGCTCTGAGTGAACGGCCTCATGAGCCCACCCCACACACGCAGTGACAACACCCAGTCCCTCCACAGCTCTTGGTAGAGCTCAGACTGAACCTGAGGTTTCACAAAATAACCAACATACAGTACAACTCTGTACACAACAGTTAGGCACAGTAGGTAGATCTAGTTCAAAGAAATTGGAGGGAGATACATATGTACGAACACGTATTTTGTCTACATGTATCAAACAGAACACTCAACCACTTAAATTTGGGAGCGTTAAAAGTCAGCCAAAATGCATGATTGGGGAACTTTTTCTGGATAACATAGCAGCGCAGCGCTGGCTAGCTAGACTTCCTGTATATAGAGAACTGTTAACACCTATAACTATTGATTATCATTATATCCAGTAAACTGTTGTGTTGCCAAGGCATAAACCATTGACAGTGCAATCAGTTAATTAGTTTCTCATTACATTGCCTACCTCTGCCTTGCCATAGACAGTGTCCCCTCCCAGGCCAGCCATCTCGTGAGTCATCTTGACTTGATAGCCAGAGTGGGGGAGGAGGGGGTCATCTCGTTCGTCCGTCACCAAGGTGTGCTGTGTGCGATGGTGTATTTAAATTGTAGAATTTCCAGAATGTTTGGAGGCCCAGATTTAAATTTCCTAAAATTCCCAAGTCACACAACTAGCCTAAACTTTTCCTCAATGGTGAATAATTTATTGGTGCTTCACCTTCAGAGAAGACTTGAGTGAGTGTCCAGCATTGGCCCTCACAGAGAGGGGGGCGTTGTAACTGAACCCTGTGATCTCTCTCCAGTCGACCTCCCAGGAGAGTTTGTGAGAGCCTAGCCAGGAGGGGGTCTGTAGCTCAACACTTCCACTACGCAGTAACTCATCATACCCACACATCGGCAGCTTGGTATCCGTGGTACCCAGCGATAACAATAGTCTGGAAAGAAAAATTCTCGTATATAATTTTTTTCAGAGCAACAAAATGAACTGAATGATTTGGCATAGTGCAAAGTATATATTCACTGTCAGTGCACCCAGGATTCAAGTTGACGTACTTTTTGTCAAAGTTTTTGTAGTAGGGTTTTGTGAACTGCAGTTGGACATTGTGCCCCCAGAGTGGGAAGGAGGTCCCAGAGGTCACCTCCAACTGCTCAGCACGACCAAAGATGTTGCGCAGAGCAAGGGACAGACTCTGAGAGTGGACGGGGGAGGGAGGAGATTTGCATACAATGTTACAATGTGTGTGAAAACAGTTCATAGAGGGACTAAGTAAAGTTAAGAGAGTCACTGTTAGGGTATTGAGGACTAGAAATTGCAGATTTATCCCAGGGGAAGCTCTACTCATATCTCTATATATAGGAGCTGTGCAATGTATTGTTCATAGAGACCAGTGTTACATAGAGGATATACCAGTTGGGGATAAACATGTGTAAATTCAGATGGTTGAGAAACACTCATTTAAGGTAGTGTGTGTGTAATACTCACAGCGTCTCCAGACTGAGTGCCTGCGTGTGCGCCTAGCATGGCCTTGAGCCATCCCAACTCCTGCACGAGGAAGGTCACCTCCACACCCTCCCTCTCCAGCCCAGCCCTCTTGTCCGTGTCTATCTTGAGTGAGACGTTCTTGAACACCTTCATGTCCTGCAGTTGCTCCATCGAGGTGAGGGCCTTGACGAAGAGCTCCTTGAGAGAGGAGGCCTGCAAGACATCCTTGATATGCTCAACAACTATGTCATTCTTGGTTCTTATCAGACCAGCCACTTGCACTCGGCTAACATGGATCTGTGAGCGTGGGATGATGTGTGTGAGTATACACATAGATAGTGTGCTTACCTCAACATCAGGAACCTCTAATGCTTGTTTTTGCATCTCTTCACTTGAGCTTCAACTTTTATAAATGGTAAAGATCATCACACTTTCAGATGACTTTTCTACTCTGTCCAGAAAAGGGGGGTGTAGCTGCTTCAACCATAGCTAGTACTAGTCTAGGAGCAAGAGAATGGCTATGCTGAGCCTCTATTCAGGAAAAAAGGAAGACTCCGAAAGTGTTAAACTCTCCCTCCATCCCTCTAGAGCTAGCACAGCTCCTAAAAGAGTCAGGAAACTGCATACAAGAGGAGATTCAATGAAACAAGAGATTCTAACCAAAAACTATCCAGTTCTAAAGCAAACCAGACACAAAACAAGCACATGGCCTTCACTGCAGTACAAGCTATGGCTAGACATTTCTAATTTTCCTTTACATCAGCTCAGAGAGGACAAACGGATGAGAAATGAAGGCAAAGATATCCAAAAACAGAGAGGTGGTCGACCATTGACTGTGATGTGGAGCTCCTACAGCAATGTTGATCATACAGACAAAGCAGCCACTGCCAGCATCCTCCCTTCCCGAATTGGCCCCAACACTCTTGTCAGCTACCTTAGGCAAAGAGAAGCAGATGACGGCTCGGAAGACAAATTGCTTAAACTGAGAACATTGGTACGGAATCCGTCTAGGGAAGGGAGTTGTCGATTACGAGCATTGCAGCTCAAGAAACCTCCTGTTCTGTCGGATGTGACCCCACCTGCCTCACCACCTACACTTACTCACTGTCTTTCATGTAAAACACTTCGTTATGTTATCAAATGAATTAGCGTATAGCGGGAAATTTTCGTGGGGTGCAAAATTTCGCGTTTTTCGAGGGCAGGCTGTTACGCGAAAATTAAACTGGGATAAACTCCCACGCACCAGTATTTCATATGCAAAACTATTGGTGGGTGTGGTTTCCTGGCATTGAAACGCAAATATTAGAACCCACGAATATTTCTGCTAAGGCTCTGGAGCCAAATCGCGAAAATTTGAACCCACGAAAATTTCCCGCTACACGGTATATCGTAACACAAGTTTTGAAAAAAAATTTCTCATAATTAGAATCTCAGACATTATTACATACATTTAATTGAATAAATAAATGTTGCCTATGAATCACACAAGGTATAAATATACAGTACGTTGAGTGAGAGGAGGGTACAAAATAATTATAATAAAAAAGTAGTTCCTAATTAGCTTTGTCTTTCTTGTACGGTATGGTGAAACAGGAAACGTTTAGAGTGTCTGAAAACTCTCGGCAAAGGGTCACACACAGTGAGAGCACATCGTACAAGTTGTACACCTATACACAAGAGAAGGGAAACAGGTTCACTAACAACACATGTGAAGTTGAGTGCTTTCAGAACACCACAAGAGGGAAGTTAGAACAATTTATAATCGACCTCTGAGGAAGTGTAAGGGAAATTTTTGCAATGTGAATTACAAGGGCAGCTATAGAGTCTATAACACTCGTTATATATACATTGAGGACTACATGTACATACCATTATGCAGATGAGTATGTAGAGCTCTGGGAACATGGCCCCGCAGTAGACGTTGGCCAGGGCAATCATTGGTCCTATCATGATGGGGTCCACCAGTGGAAAGGGGCTCTTCACCATTCCAGCCAGCTGCATGATGAATAATCAATCAAAACAAGAATTTATATGCATGGTGCTATAATTTATGGGCAAATGTCAGAACTGATCAGGGTTAAGGTTCGGTAAAGGAAGCAGTACATAACTCAGACTGACATAGCTAAGTTACCATCATGTTGATAGCAGACTTGCAGAGTGGAGTCACCATTGCTGCCATGAACAGGACACTGTTCGTCTCCAACATGCGACTGGGTGAGAGGAGGGCGTATCCCATTGCCACGCCCACAATCAGTAGAAGAGTGATGATCGGAGACACCACACTCGTTCCCTGTGGGGGTGGGGCATTGACTAAACAATGAGTGCCCTAAATAAGACTAAATGTCTATAGGTACAGAATAGACCAACACGATATAATCAAGCGACTACTCTACAACTGTACAGTGTGCATTTACTAATTCAGTGATTGCCTGGAATTTTGAAGTAGTGGCTATTTTAATATTGGAGCACAAATTAATATTAATGTTCATGCCTAACTGGTGGCCTAAGATTATAATACTAGGAATGGGCCATAATTTCCTATTTTCGGAAAAAGACCATGGGCTAACTATGGCCAAAAACAGGCCCAAAATAGACTTTGGATTTGAGCACATCATCTGAAAGGCCATCTTTAAGCTTTCAGTAATTAATTATTTTAAGTGATTGGACTAACCGGAACTAAAGTTATGGCTGTTCAAAGATGCTTTATTTATAGAGGTGGTATAATAATATCGATCAACCACTGACCAGATCCCTGCTATAGCTACTCACACAGTTCACTTACAGCCACAGTCGATCCATTCTTGCCCACTCCTTGTGTGAGGATGCCGTACGTGGCAGAGAGAAGGTTCATGCCAGCAAATACCGTAGTTCCTAACGCAAACATCGCTTTGAGAGGAAATGGAATACCAAGGAAAGCAAGTGTCTGCGATGAGAAAGAATTGCAATGAGAGAGAATCATCTCCTCTAAGGTTCTAATCAGCTAACCAAAATTTAATAAGCTGAGCAAAATTCACAGCTATGTGTGTGTGGGAGAGGGGGATTACCTGATTATGCCAGACATCTGGTCCAATGAAGAAGGTCAACAAGAGTGCTATGATTTGAGCATAGTGGGCCTCAGCAACGTCAATACTGCACACGTAAACAAATAACAATTAACACTCGAAGATAGTAATTGGGAATCCTTACGTTCTAAAGTAAAATATTCCGCACACATAGACCTGCCAGTGGTAGACATAGCAGCATAGAGTTAATGTGAACACCAATGTTAGCAGGAGATATGGGTATTCCACCAGTCCAGCCGTGCATGCCGCAGCTATGGCATAGAGGACGGTTATTATGGCATCACAACCATGGTCAAAGAGCTCTCCTAGAGGGTTGCAGGTATTGGTCCGACGAGCCTGCTTTCCATCACAGCCGTCCATTGTCTGGTAGACAAATAACCCTATGGCACAGAATAGCATCGCCCAACCAGGAGCCTGTGAATGAACAAAAAGACATTACGGTGCACGTACGATGATGGCTGTGTGTGCTGTTATTAAATATGAAGCCATAAGCTTGTTAAGTACATAGCTAGCTAGCTAGCTAGCTGCAATCTGGCCAGGTTAAACCTGGCCAGATTGCAGCTAGCTTAATACCTCTCCTTTGCAGTTTGTGTCCTGCAGTATGATACTGAGGGCTGATGAAACAGCCACAATGAAGCCTAGGAAAGTGATGAGGTTGGGAGCAAGCCAGATAGGAAACATGTTGACCAGCCAGGTCCAGAAACGGTTGAGAAATATCTTTTCCAAGATGGAGCACCCTTGGCTGCGATATACATGCTCTTTGAGGTTTTGCTTCTGGGCTTCTGTCAACTTCATCTTTAGTGTAGCACACACCAGTACATGTATATTTAGCTATAATCTTCGACTTTTATATGGCATGATCTGTACAGGAACATGTGCTAAAATGAAGAGCTGACTCAGCAGAAGGGAATATGAATGGCTGCTCCTGACAAACTCACAGCCACAGGTATGATCATGGTGCAAATGAACTGTCAGACAATTATCCTCACACACCTGCAGACACAGTGAGTAGGTTTCTGCTCAAGAAGCATCCTGCTGCAGTGGAGTCTCTCCTCACATGTCCTGACACCTCACAACACTATGGGATGGAGATCAAGTAATCCGTATTTACCTAGATCTCTAGTGATTTTATCCGTGCTACACGTACACAGCTTGCTTGAGCTATCAGACTTTGATCCTGATCTGGTGGACTCTGTATTGGTGTCTCCAATAGCGACCCTCCCCCATCTCACACAGGGCCTGCAAGCCGCCATGACAGAGCTCCTCTCCACCTACCAGGGCACTCAGAATTATGTACGTATTGAATTCCTACTGGGTGATGTAATAGCATGTCTACAGTAACTAGCTTACAGCAATTTGAATTTTTGCAAAATTAGATGTGCCATCTTTTTAGGTGATGAAGGAGAATGTCCATGTGCGACTCACCAACATGTTTGTGTGCCCTGAGCTCAACAGATTCACTGTTCCCCAGTCATGTGACATTGGACGCCTACTCTCAATTACAGGTGAAGATATAATTATGTTGACAAAATGATAAGTTTTCGAAAGACAGCATTCTGTAGCTTTGAAAAAAAATAATGGCTATAATTATAGCTAGCTAAACCTGGACGGTATTTTGAAACTGTTTCTCGAAATTTTATTTCAATGTCATCATCCCTCCCACAGCTACTGCGGTAAGGACGTCTGCTGTCAAAGTCTTGGAGAAGGAGAGGGAATATGTTTGCAGTAAGTGCAAGCAGTCGTTCTCAATTGAGGCAGACTTTGAACAGTTCTATACACTGCCAAAGCCAGAAAGGTGAGCTGCAGGAAATATGCTGCAAGTGGTTTAATATGCTTTATTCTCATACGTATAGGTGCCCCTCGGATGATTGTGGATCAGTCAAGTTTACCGCTAGCTCAGGTACGTGATTTTGAGTCTCCAATATGTGTATTAATTGTGTAGTCTGCTTATTAGGGAGTTCCGCTAAGTGTTTCCGTGACTACCAGGAGATTAAAGTTCAGGAGCAAGTTCATCGGTTAGACGTGGGTAAGATCCCACGCTCAATGTGGGTGGTCCTAGAAGATGATCTGGTGGACTGTTGCAAGCCAGGGGATGACATTACCATCACGTAAGCATGTATCCTATATGGCACACTTTGTAATGGTTTATGATTAGGGGTGTGGTCATGAGAAGGTGGCGACCGTTGACCTCTGACCTTCAGTGCAACTTGGAAATCGCCGTGTGGGCCAATCACATTCAAGTTCTTAACGAGGAGAAATCAGGCCTATCCATCACAGAAGAAATGGTAAGAGAGATTCCCTATAATTATACGCTGAATTAAATATTTCATCTGCAGAGAGAAGAGTTTGATTCCCACTGGAGCCGTTACAAGGAGTCTCCACTGGAGGGGAGGAACGTCATGGTGGCCAGTTTATGCCCTCAAGTGTTTGGACTCTACATTGTCAAGCTCTGCATCTGTATGATTCTCATAGGCGGTGTTGAGGTGCGTATGCTTTATGTACGTAAAAGTCATAGGCATTGTTAGCAAAATTGATCAAATGTTAAAGATGTGTGGTTGGTAGTAGTGTGACTATCATGTGATGTGCAGCATGTGGACGTATCTGGTACACGAGTGCGAGGAGAGTCTCACCTCTTGCTAGTAGGAGATCCTGGTGAGCCGTGTGTGTGTACATGTCGACTATGATTAATCAGAACTATTTGTCGATATGTACAGGTACTGCCAAATCTCAGTTCCTCAAGTTTTCCTCCCGACTCTCCCCACGCTCTGTCCTCACTACTGGCATAGGGAGCACCAGCGCTGGGCTCACCGTCACAGCTGTCAAGGTGGGGTTGGTGACTGAGTATGTATGATATGGCCTAGTTGTTAACTCGTGTTTCCATAAGGTTGTTTGTAGCAGTTTAAAAATCTGATATTTGTCTGCGATTAAGTATCGCTAGTTTTCCCATACAAGGTAGCAGATAGCAACTATTGTGCCCTTGATATTTATACTGTTTCTATCAGCTAGTTTATAATGTATACAACATCAGTGCTGCATGTAAATGTCCCCCCTCTCTCTCTCTTCCTCAGGATGGTGGTGAGTGGGGCTTGGAGGCGGGGGCATTGGTACTGGCGGACGGAGGACTGTGCTGTATTGATGAGTTCAACAGCATCAGAGAGCATGACAGAGGCAGCATTCACGAGGCCATGGAACAACAGACCATCAGTGTGGCCAAGGTGTGTGTGTACTGGTGTAGACTAGTGTTGTCTACACTAGACCGCAAGATAGACTAATCATCCACTAATTCAACAGATGTCTCGTCCTGTACATTGAATGTAGATCTCGATATCGCTTTCATTTTGAAAGTACTAGAATTGGCTCTGTAACTAGTGTTCTGTTGGTCCAAATTCAACAATTTAATGATTTTCTGAAAGCTTGTAAGGAGCCCGTTCAGATGCAAGTATGCTCAAATTCCAAATTTAGAAGGAGCCATAATTTCCTATTTTGAAAAAAGTGTACAATCCTAGCTGCCACCAATGTCACTACGACCATGGGCTATGATAAATAGCCTATGGTATTTTGCAGGTCCAAAATAGATTTAACACATAATCTGAAAGGCCTCTTTCTAAGCTGTCAGAAAATCATAACTTATTGGACAAACAGAACATGGCCATTCAATTTTATTTTATCGTTAGGTATACATATACATCTATACAATGAACAAAGAATTATAGTAGGAGCAACCCTATTTCTAGCCTCTGGGCTGAAAATCAGTTGATTTGCTGTCTCAAATACACTTACTGTATGCTTGTATCCACACATGTACGTTTATCCCTCTATTAGAGTCAACTAGTTTATATGGCCTACTTTGATAGCTGGGATCATGCATTGCATTGCTGTAGGCTGGTCTGGTGTGCAAGCTGAAGACAAAGTGCACAATCCTAGCTGCCACTAACCCCAAAGGTCACTACGACCCAGAGCAGGTGACCCTCTACCCTCCTCACACACTTGTAACCACTACCCCCCCCCCCCCACATGCAGTCAGTGAGTGTGAACGTGGCTCTGGCTAGTCCCCTCCTGAGCAGGTTTGATCTTGTGTTGATACTCTTAGATGCACACAATACCGAATGGGACAAAGTGGTCTCCACCTTCATATTGCATGGAAAGTCACTCTCCACTGAGTCCGCGGAGATATGGAGCATTGAAAAGATGAGGTCTTACTTCTCTTATGTCAAGTCTCTCAAGCCGGTCATGACTCAGAACGCCAACAAGTAAGTGTGTATTAATTGTGACTTAATTGTAAATTGTTGTCTTCTAATACCTACCTCCTGAAGTCTGATTGCTCATGTTTTGGTTCTCCTGACTACAGAGTGTTGTCAAGGTACTATACCACTCAGAGACAGGCTGACATGCGGAATGCAGCTAGAACAACCATCAGGCTACTGGAGAGTCTTGTCAGGTTAGCACAAGGTGAGCTAGTGGCTATAAAAATAGCTACACGTTAAAATTTACTGTTGGCAGCATACAATTCCTAGCTGAGAGATTGCCCTCCCCCCCTCCCAGCTCATGCCAAGCTGATGTGTCGAGGGGAGGTGACTATACAGGATGCAGTGGTGGCAGTGACTGTGATGGAGTGTTCTATGCAGGGGGCCGCTCTGCTGGGGGGCTTCAATGTACTGCACTCAGCGTTCCCTAAAGACGCAGACCAGGAGTACAGCACTCAAGGTGCTGCTCTTATCTATGATGTCTGTCTCTCGCTATTATTCATGATTGTTTCTCCTTTCAGAACGGCTAGTTTTGGGAAAGCTCCAACTGGAAGAATTGTTGGATCAGAGTGGTGCTGCCCATTTTACATAATAAATCATCACTACATGTATATACTTTCATTTTTTCATCATTCCCAACTTCAACTTTCGCCTACTTTGGCACATCACACAAAGTTTTGTCGTTTCAATGTATGGCGCATTGCCTACACACATCATAACAATTATAATAATAGAGAGCGCAATAAAAATAAACGATGAGTTGTTATGCGCATGTGCAAACTTAGCAGAAAGTGAGAGGGGCTGCTTGTTGTCGTGGGCTCTATTTAAAATAATTAACGTTCAAAAAATGAAAGATGGCATCGGTGTATCCTGGTATGAAGCCGATGCTGGAGTTTGTGGGAGTCCCAGAGCAAGTGAAGGGTCGCCCCAGGAGGCGAAGATGCGCTGTAAAGACTCCCAAGAACCCTAGAGTGAAGTCAGTGCCTCTAGAAGGGAGCCAACAGCCGGACATCAAGTGGGTAAGCTCACTATCTAGATACTACCAAGAGGATTCCTAATGAACTCTTGATCCTTCTTAAAGATGATATCGTGGTAATCTTTTTTATTCCACCACTAGGTCTCACCTCAGTTTAACATTGAAGTAGGAGTAGGTCGTGCTCACAGACCAAGAGCCAGGAGAGGTGTTCTGGAGATTAAGACAAGCAAAAGAGCTGTTCAGTCGTTGCAATTTGATGATGAAGACAGTCCCCATATTTCAATCTACCCCAGCCTTGCCCCTCACCTTATGAACAAACTGGAAACAAATCAAACTTTGAGTACACAGAAAGCTGACGATAAAACCGTTCATCAAAAAACTTGCCAATCATTTAATATGGACAATTTTTCTACAGACCAGACAGTTCCTGACTTGACCGATTCGTGTTCACAGCAAGGTATGGAGGACTCAGACGAGACAACTGAAGAGATAGCTGAGCTCAGTGATCTGGTGGGGAGCATGTCTCTCGAGAATGCAACTAAGTCTATCCACACTACACTGCCTCATGTGGACATTACTGACCCTGGTAATGAAACTGATCTCTCTGTCCCAGGACATGAAGACGTCTATTCTCACATCAATCCAGACAGAGGAAAGGTTGTTGAGGACAAGAATCTAATGGAACACTGTCACATACAAGTAACAAAAACTGTCAATCAAACTTTTGTACCCAACAGTTCTCAAATGGTACACTCATCTCAATCATTGAATATGCTTAAGAGGACGAGAACCTTTCAACCACCCTCCACCAGTACACCCAATCGTCATGGAGACACCTCACTCCCCCATCAAACCACCCCTTACATTGACCACTCCACCAAACGATATGACTCAACCACCCAACTGTCATCACCTTCCCTAAGCTCTGACTTTATGCTCCAACTAACGGCCACGACCAACAGTCACTACGATGAACAATTGGATAGTTATGATACCAACGGCGAGGAAAGCGATGGAGATGATGACAGTGGCTTTATTCTGGCCACTGAAACTCCACAGCATCTGTGGCGCTCCCCTCAAGTGAAAGTTATAGACAGTACTTTTTCATAATTCTGTCCTGAATCATTCCACATTGTTTACATGTCATTAGTCTCGCACCAGCCCAATACATGAAACCATGAACTCTTAGAATGAGTGATCCAATTATCCGAAAGCATGCATCAGAGAAATATTAAAATCCACGTTTACCAACATTACATTGTACATGTAGTACTTTACTTGGAGACTGCTGAGACGTACTTATCAAGCCTGATTAACTGAGTATGGGTGAGTTACATAATTATAAAGACCTACCATATAATTGCTAGCTAGAGTCTTCGCTGCATATTGAATTTTGAGGATTTGTTCAAGACCTTCAACAGCTACACACTCACATTTATTCGTAATGCCTTAATATACAGGAGGCTTATTTACTCGGTTGTTTTCGGGGTTATGGGGAGCCAAGGAGCTGCGGATCTTGATCCTGGGTCTAGACGGGGCAGGCAAAACCACCATCCTCTACCGACTGCAAGTAGGGGAGGTTGTCACCACAATTCCAAGTAAGCTTTTAATAGTCTAATCGTGTTGTAAACTGTAACCAAATAAATATCTCTCCCCAGCAATTGGGTTTAATGTGGAGACTGTAACGTACAAGAACCTCAAATTCCAAGGTGAGGAGTGTGGCTCATAGCGTGTAGTGCCATATTATTTATTGAGTCTATAATTATATAATACTGTATATAATTATTACAACATTACGTTGCTATTATATTATTACGTAGTACATGTGCTCTACAGTCTTAATCATGTGTCTTTCTTCTCCCTATATACAGTTTGGGATCTAGGAGGTCAGACAAGCATTCGACCGTACTGGCGGTGTTACTATGCCAACACTGATGCAATCATCTATGTGGTGGACAGTGCAGACAGAGACAGGCTGGCCATCTCCAAATCAGAACTCGTCTCCATGTTGGAAGTGAGTGCAGCGCGTGGAGTAGTGTAGCTAAGACCGGTTTATTTAGCAAAAGAATCAGTGCTGTATAATCCCATTGTCACAGTTAACTATTTCCAAGTCAGTTTCTAGTGGCTAGAAAGCAACTTCTGTGTGATTTTCAACTACAATGACAAGTTTGTACAGTCTAGAAACAAAGTCATCTGTATCATCACCTCATATTATCATACCCCATTGTATTCTGATCACAGGAGGACGAGCTTAAGACGGCCATGTTGATGGTGTTTGCTAACAAGCAGGACATAGAAGGAGCTATGACACCCTCGGAGATATCGACTGCCCTGGGTCTCTCAGCTCTCAAAAGTAGGACGTGGGCCATCTTCAAGACCTCCGCCATCAAGGGGGAGGGGCTGGAGGAGGCCATGGAATGGTGGGTGACTAGCTGTTCTCAGTGATGACCCGGCCTGTACTATAATAATGCAAATTTAAGAACCCCGTTTATCATACATGTACTATATACTAATGCCACTTTAGCTAATAATATTGTACAGCTTGCGAACAACATTCTGTACTTTACACTTGCACGGACTGCTTAATTGATCATCCTCTTTAATTATTTGTCATTCAGGTTAGTGAATGCTCTGAAGGGAACCTCTTGACATCAGAGGAGGATACTACCCTATTTTAAATTTTTCATTTTCTACCATGGAATTGCACTAAATTTGATGGACCTTCCTCTCAGTTGTTATTGGTTACGATAAATTTGTGCATAATTATAATTATTCTGTGCTTTTGCTTATGATGAAGTCATTTATCTCGTTGACAATACAATGATAACGAATTATTTGCAATAATAAATCATCATTATTAATTGTAGATTACTTAACAAAAATTGGGAAATGTGGGAACTGCATGGTGGGATTATCCGAGGCCGTAAGCCTGGCATTGAATGGCCTGAAGCAGTTTTTTCTTGAGTATGGTGTAGGAGGGGTAGAGAGGGAGGGACATTCTCTGACTGCAGGTGGAGGCCACAGGGAGGGAGTCCACGTCAGAGCTGTTAATGACATCAATAGTTATTGCTATGGCTGTGTGCGTGCGTGTGTGTGAGGGGGTGGGGTATTAGTACAGTACACACGTATTGTAAACAAATACATACATAGTTATGTTATTACAGCAATGAAAGTAAACAGGGGATCGTGTACACTTACATGTGTATGGTATCATTATAAAAGTGAAAGCTGTTAGTTATATTGCTTACGAGTGTCAGCGTTTGTGAAATCTGAAGTTGCCGGGAGAGCTGCTGAGCCAGTGGAAAAGTAGAGCAGCTGCTGACGCTGAGTGTTGTTCATGTGTTTCACCACTCGCCAAAACATCCTGCATAGGGGAGAGTACTGAAGCCATAGCAACAACAGATGTGATAGTTCACCTCTCAAAGTTCTGTTTGAACTGGTTGGAGCCCCCATGTGTGTGGTTGAATCTAATGACAGTCTTCAGTCTTGCAATAGATATGTCCATGGAACCTCCAGAAAGCAGCAATTGAAAGTCCTGTCAAAGTTTATTATAAGATATGGTTATGTCTTACGGTCTTACAATAGTGTTGTCCTTACCTCTGCAGTGAGAGAGGAGAGTAGCTCTGGGGGTACCACGTCATTGAGCCCTTCTTTCATGGCCTCCAACTCAGCCTTCACACAGCCAACCATCGTGAACATGGCGTACAGTCTGCAAAAGGCAATGAAAGAAAATTAATGTGCACTGTCTTCTCATAAAATTCTAGATTATCTCACCTCACATACTCGTGGACTCTGTCTGGAGCCACAGGGATCTTGGAGCCACCTGGTATGAGATCCACCAACACTGGTTCAGAAAACTGGCCACTTAGTGGTGCCTGTTGTATGCGTGTGTATATAAAGCAAACTGATCAATGTCAATCCAACGAGCACTTGTGGCGCAATTGGTTAGCGCGTTCGGCTGTTAACCGAAAGGTTGCTGGTTCAAGCCCAGCCAGGTGCGAATGATTTTTTTCTTCTTTTTTTCTCAGAAGCCATACACAATAACTTTCTTAAGTTACAACTCACCTCGAAGTAACAGCCATAAGTAGCAATGAACTCTTCACTATCTTTTTTGTCCACCTCCATATCAACCATCATTCTTCTCATTCCTTCATACAGGTCAGCATTGTAGAAAGCCAGATCATGCCAAGCAACATCTCTGTGGAAAAACAAGGCAATCAAATACACAGTCTACAAGTTCAAATAGTCCTTACTTTCCCAATAGAAACTTGGCCACGTGCCTACACATAGTGAGGGGTATGTTGTACTTGAACCACAGGCAGAGGCCAAAAAATCGACCAATTGACAAAAATGTTGATCGCCGTTGTGCCTGCAAAAAACATAAGTTGTGATATCGAAGTGATAATTATCAATAATTATTGAAATTGGATGATGGGTAGTCAAAGGTACATGTAGCTACATAGAGACACCCATTCACTTTGAGGTTGGCAATCTTTGTCTGCGGTGTGGAGAGAGGGGCCAAAAATGGACATGGTGCATACATCCCCAGCTGCTCTGGTAGCTTGCCGGGCTGATGCAGGAGGCGTCCCAACTTGTTAATCGGGGGTTTGGTGAAGTCTGAGTTGATGAGGTCGTTGGCCAGAGAGGCAAAGAAACCTCTGTTCACACCTGGTCCCGAACCATCCTCCCCCTCGAACTTGACACGGATGGAAGAGTAATGGAACCGAGACATCTGTACACAGGAATGGAATCGGGACGTCTTAGAGTATACATGCACATAATAAAACCAAGAATTACGCTCCTTAAGACAGTATATTAACTCACTGCTAGTAACATGTCAAGGGAGTCTTGCAGAAGGTGCTCTCTCCTCACTCGGATGGAGAACGTGTTGGACACCGTCCGAGACCAGTCACGTGACACCTGAGACTCATTGAACAGCTGTGCCACCTGATGACGAAACCTGTGAGAGGGTATGCCAGGGTCAACGAGTTGTGTACACACTTTCACAAGTAACACACATACATATTGTAGTATACACGTGTTCACATACATGTAGCTAAGCCTCAACATACCTTGCCATCCTGCTGGCAAATCCAGCCTTGGAATTGAGGAAGTTTGACCTTTCACCCCCGGGCCCCTCAGCCAGGAAAATATGAGCAAATACACTAATGGCAGCACTCCACCTCTGGTGCACATGCTCAGTGGTCCAACTCGTGGAGATGGAACTAGGTACACTGTACGGAATCATCGGAATATGAAATAAAGCCTGGGGACATACAGTACATGCTATTCTGTAATGGATAACACTACACAAAACACTTACATGTACCTCGAGTCATTCCTTGAGTAGCTCACAGGCAGTATTTTTTTGCCAGTCTCCATACCGTCAGCCCCCACACTGTCACGCCCCCCACTGCCAAACAGCTGCTCCTTTTGTGCGTACGGCTGTAGTAGGTGTGGCTGCTTGGCCAGGGGGTAGGTCTCCACCGGACGATTAAACACTCCTTTCTCCTCACCAAAGAATTGGTCGTTTGACCGTTGAACTTCCTCCTCAGAGTTGGCACTCACAGACTCAGTTCTGGTGAAGAAGGTGACCGTTTCTTTCTCCTCTTGTGTTTGATCCAGTGTTGGCTGACTGGAGATGAGCGTGGAGAGGGGCTTCATAGGGAGGTGGGCCAGGAGGTAGAGGAGCCCGTCTAGACAGTACACTACATGCTCGTAGCTGCAAGAGATGGATACACACTAACAGTACATGTGTACACAGTACCAAATGCATGCACTGAACATTAGGAAACTACTGAATGCACTCTTTGTAAAAACTCCTTGAGAATGATTAATGTAAGCACTTAGCTACTCCACTCGGGATAGACAATAAAGCACTGAATGTCTATCTGTTCTACATGTAAGTACTTGCACGTAAGTAGACTCACCCGTAGAGGTCTAGTACTGGTAGACTCTGATGGCCGTCGTGCGTGTGAGAGCGAATGAGGTAAGCAATGTACTCGCTCGGTGTGGAGCCCACAAAACTACGTGATGTCCGTCCAGAGCGTCGAGCATTTCCACCTGGCCTGCCTCCAGTACGCAGTGACATCACATGACGCTAGGACAACACACCAATCAGAGTAAAAGTCTAACAGTCAAAGATTTACTTACCTCTGTGTCAAATTGCTCGCCACGTTGCAGCTGACCTTCTGCAACGTCCAACACACTGACCACCCATCCCCAAGTCTTGTCTAGCGTATCCATCCCTCGCTGAATCAACAGCTTACCAGTACCCAGCGGCAACGAGAGTGAGGTCTGGTGACAAAACAATAAGTCACATGATAGTCACATGCACAAGTTTGGGGGGGGGGGGGCTCACTTCAGTAGACTGGTTGTCACAGACATGCTTGGCAATATCCACTAAGTCCTTGACCAGCCTGGCAAATGTTCGTGCTAGAAACCCAGAGCCGAACCTGATGCTGGGGATGCTGGCCAACGGGATCATAGCCTCTGCACTGCCCTGCACACACAAGCAAAATAGATGCTAGCCAAACTATACAATCATACAATTATTGATTTTTCATCCTATTTCCTGCGTTTCACTGTGTCAATACGTGTATTAAAAAAGCACACAAAAGTACACAGCAGTCCCTACCAGAGTAATGTTAGCCATGACGTTCTGATGGTTGCTCCTGGAGCTGGTCTCCCCGATTCTCCGTCCATCCAGGGCCCAGGCGTACGGGTAAATATCCTCCAGCCTCTCATCATCGCTCTCTTCTGATTGGACGACAGTTTCGGCCTCAAAATGGTACATTGCCCCGGGCATTGGCGGGAAATCCTCATCGTCTGATTGGTCCGTGTCCAGATCCAGGAATGGGAATGGAATAGATTGAGTGGGAATATTGAAACTGTGTGGATCCACTCGTTCCACTGGAGCACTTGATCGAGACGGCTCATCCTGATCAGACATCTCGACGTCACTCTCCACCCCCTCACCACCCTCACTCCCCACACCTCCACACGGCATCGGAGTCAGGACTACACCAGTTGAGGGAGGGTGGTCTGCGCTGGTGTCAGCTGACTTGGAGGACCGTCCGAGAGCCGTACGAGTGTGGATGAGTCGTGACAGCGACTGAGGGGCAGAGCCTGGGGTCGAGGTCCTGTAAAATACAAACACAACATTTGAGTGCAGCTACGTACATTTCATATAAACTCTTATACCGTTTAGTTTGGTAAAATCCACCAAATCGCAAATTAAAACAACCACCAAATTTTCCAGTTATACGGTAGTTGTCTAATGCACAGTAGTTGCAGGTATTACACACATGTAAATGCTTACAACAATAGATGCAGTAGTTAGTGTTTACATCAGAGTTAGAGCTACACTACACTGCATATATGTGCCTGAATTACAACAATAGTCTAATACTATAGTTATTGTTCAACTGACCGTCTGGAGTACGAGGGGGTGTAGCCGTATGACGACGCTTGCTGATACTCTGAAGCCACTGAGCTGGCCCCAAGTGGTTTGGCCACACCCAGTCTAACGGGAGCAATGGACGCCTCGGCAGCTGCCACTAGACTGGCCACCGATAGCCAGGAGAACCGAGAGAGAACAGACCTGCAAGGGGGAGGGGTTACAACATGAGGGGACAGCCACAATGTAAATTCATTGTAATGTGGTTAGAGTATAGCGTATTTCTCAATCATTTCGGACACTTACAATGCACATGCATGTACGTGCATATCTTAGTATATAGTACTATAGTTATCAGGAAATGAACCACAACATACAACCCATGCACAAAGGAAAGAAGACATACACTCAAACCACTCACCATAACGTCTGTGAGAATTCCTTTGAGGAAGCCCCCCTCTGTGAACTCTGACCTCCACCGGCTCTGGATGATGATTGCTGCGAAGTATTGGCATCCGTCCAATCAGTGCTTCTGCCACCTGTGAGGAGAGAGAGAGTCATGTGATATGAGATGTGATCATGTGACTTACCGTCTGAGGGTCTTGGTTGTTGTGATGTTGCCCGAGTATTGTCAGCCCGACTGTGGTTCATAGCCAACACACGAACTGCTGACTCAACAAAACGACGACCAACTATCAGAGCGACATTTTTCTCCGTCAACTTTAAATTCTGAGCTTTAAGCCAAACAGTGTCATTAGTAAGCAGAGACAGATCGTTGGCACCGACCACAGACATAGCATTGTTCATTTTCCCCAGAATAGTGTCCACAACAACAGTCACGGTCTCGGCATCGCAATTGAGCAGGAGATGAGATGTGAAACTGTCGAGAGACGGCACAGAACCAAACACACAAGACTCACTAGAGGCATCAGTGGTTGGGTAAAATCCCAAGATGGTTGCCACGAGACAGGGCCAGTTGGATACGAGTGGCTGCAACAGATCCACACCACTCGCACTCATACCCTCCTTATTGCGACAGCTGCACTCTGTGTTGGTCATCTTGTACGCTTTCGGCTTGAGTGGTTTGCCCAGTACACTGGTCCGTGCTTCTGTTGTCGAGTTGTTACTAGGTAGCAGTCCTTCTCCAGACGTTGCTAATAGCTCAGGGGGGGTGCTGAAGTTTCTAACCATTTGCGAGAGGTCCATCTGTTCTGGCAGGTTTGTGAGGTACTCCGATAGACTGGTGTAGTCTGATATATTGGTGTAGGGCATTAGAGGTCTTGTTCTCTCCAACACATGCCTTTCGACGGGATCACTTGACAAAACACGCGCCAGAGACGAGGAACTATCTTGGTTGGATGAAGTAGGTAGAGTTTCACTGGGGGTAGGGTCACTGGTGGTAGGCTCAGACGATGACGACGAATTTTGCCCTTTTTTGACCTCTGCTAGAGCCTCGAGGCACTTGGTGTTGTGTACAATGGAGAAGAGTGTTGTTTCTCTGCCTCCTGTTGTGACCACGTCCCCCAGCGAGAGGAGCTTGGTGAGGAGGGTGTGTGCCAGGGAGGGGTGGGAGTGCTATGTGTGTGCAGGGGAGGGGGTGGGATTAATAAACGTACAGTTTTTCAATTCATAATTATAAGTGACATTTTACCGGTCCAATTTCATGAAAGCTTACAAGAAGCTCTATTAAATGGCACAATCAACCCACACATTTTGAACATACTAAAATTCAGAAAAAACCATGGACTATGAATTAATCTCATATTGAATAAGTATGCATACCTGTACAACATTGTATTCTTTACAATAATTATTTTATTGCTACGATTAATGTGCAATGAGTCAATGATAAAACTACACAATAAAGATTAGTGTTGAAACATTTCTACTTTCTGAAGAGTCCGTCAAATAGACTAAGTCCAGTTTGCTTCACAAGACTGACAGATACTTGGAAAGAGATTCTATTGTCTTTGATGTACGAAGATAGATCGTCAAGGGAGATATACTGTGAGAATCCTTGACCACGCTTGGCTCGTACACCGTCCTTTACGCAACCAGCTATCTCAGTGCTTAGACCTTTGGGAAAATTAACAAATCTCTCGTGATGAATGGAGCCGACTTGATCGAGAAGACAAATAGTTAAAGACCCTTCAAACGGCCACTTCAAGCCCTTGTCATTCTCTCCTTTAGCGATATACACAAACAGTGAAATGTGCGAGCCTTTACCGTCCATAATGCCACCACAATCGACTCGGAGTTGCAGCTGGTAGCCCCGAGGGTGTGAAAGAAAGTAGGGGCTGTACCACTCGGCATTATGTTTCTTTCGTCTGCTCACTTCCGTCACGGTGAAGGTAGCCGGGGCAACGAGGAGGGAGGGTTCGGTAGGTGGAGAGGCACACATTTTTTGCTCCAAAGGTGATGGTTTGGTTTGAGAAGATGAAGACAGCGTAGTCTTTAGTTCATCTAGCTGTGTGGTGAGGGAATCAATCAAAGATCTCAATCCTTGAATATCAGACGTCTGTGATTCTTTTAAAGCATTCATTTCGCTCTTTAGTGTCTCGTTTTCGTCCTGTACATGATCCAATTTTTCCTTCATCACACATACTTCCGTAGACAAAGTTTGCTTCTCCTTTGTTAAAGTGTCAACCTTCTCAGCAAGCCCTCGTAAGTCAGCATCTTTAAAGCAGGCGTACCAAGGTCTCTTTGGACAGAGCGATAACTTGTGCTCTTCCAGCATACACTTAGCCACCTGCACCCCACACGCCCACGGACAAGACACACCCACAAACTGACAGACATCCGACACGTGACAATCGAGACCTCTCAGTTCCCCTGTCCACTCACACCCAAACTCTTTGAAAACACAAGATACGGTCAACTCGAGAAGTTGTCTCTCAACACGTAAATCCAGTAAAGAAATGAACGTAGAACTACAGCAAAGAGGGCACGGTTTGGACCCCGACTTGATCTTATTTAGACAGGCTTCGCAGAGATGGTTTCCACAGCAGCCCATGAGATGAGGCCTCCGGAGTATGTCCAGACAAACAGAGCATGTGATGTCCAGGCCCAGAGGGGTGGGCCCTACCACCTCACAATGGAAGCCAAACTCACTCGTAGCCATCCCAGCTAGCTAGCTACACGTAGTTAAGTTCATACTAGCCACACTAACATCACATAAACAGTTTTGGCTATCAGATTACATCTATAGGAACACCCACATATTGTACTTGTGGAAGTAAAATTGTCACATGATGAATCATGAATATCGCATGTTTGATCTTTATCAACATACAATGGTATTTGGTATTACAGTGGAACCTCGATTATCCGGACACCTTGGTTACAGTCAGAGGTGGGCCAGATAACTGAATATGCCGGATAACCGAATGGATAAACCACGCCTTGATCCACCCACTTAATTGATAAACAGCAGTTGCTGCACAGTTGTTTGCGCATGCACTGAATTAAGCAGGCCTGTCTCCATGGTAACGGCTGCAATGCGCATTTAAGGAATACGCCCATTTTCTGAATTAAAATTGCCAAGCCGGATAATGGAGGGCCAGATAATCGAGGTTCTACTGTACTGACATACAAATACAACGCTATCCCAGGCATGCATACTCGTAACTACAGTTGTATGTACATATATAATACATGTCCCATAATCATGAGGGGGTATGCAATCACATCATGCACCCACTCGGCTACTGATTATACACTGACTTTGACTCCATTGAATAGCTCGGCCCCACTGGAGCACCCTCCTCTAGACTTGGGTTTGGTGTCAACATATCCGAGAGCCGAGGCCACAGTGGGCGGGACAGACTCCTCCTCCACATCAGCTAGCTGGACACTGCAACAATAGGGCAGACAATGATACTGTACACATAGTTATAGACAAAAGTACTATAAGCACCTGTAGTTGTGAGTAACAAAACAAAAAAACAGCACTCCCTAACATCGAAAGACTAAACACATTACATTACTGCATACACATCTGGTCGACTCACACTAAGTTGTTGGTTTGCTGTGACTGCCCAAAGCCCGTGTTTCGAGACGACCCAATGCTCAGTCGGTGACCTTGCATCTCCACAAGTGCTGATCGCAGCTGACTCACATCCGAGAAGTAGACCACACCCCTTAGACTGGTGGAGGAGGGGATGTGGTAGTTGAGGGTACCATAGGGACCATGACGACGCCCTACAAAGAGTAAAATAAACAAATTCATGTTTACAATTTTACATGCATGCACAGTTTGTTGGTAGCATTATAATGGCTGTTATAAGTAGCTTTGGCTTGACAGTACCACATGCATACTGTTGTTGTGGAGTATCTACACACGACAATTTAAACGATGTCAACACATTCAGAATTTCGTCCAGAGCGGAGTATATTAAAGGAAGAGAGAACTTGTATAGTATTTCTATTGGGATTCTTTCTATTAGAAGCCTCCAAAGTTAGCTATGATCGAGTAACCCTCATTCTTTGAAGTGCATTCAACTGACCTCTTATCCTTGTCCGCATGATGGAGGACAGTCCTCCGTCTCCACTCTCCTCATCTCCAGAACTGTCCGACGTCATCTCCTCCTCTTCCTCACGACTGATCACCACCTGATAGGAGGAGGGGGGGGCTTTGACGGTTTGTATATAGCACATCAATAATCATTAGATCTGCACACCATATAGTAATAGGCCCTAGCAACTGAATGCACTTTCCTGTAATTGGAGGTTTCTACACACATAATTCTTGGACTGCCCGTAACTTTAGTTTAGATCAACCAATTTCAAAACTAAAAAAAGCATTCAGTAGGTCTAAGGGAGTTACATGTAGGCCTATCACATGGTGTGCAAACACTCAATTTGACTACAACAAAGGCAAAAATATATACAGGCATACAGCCACGCACTGAAAAAGGCCTTCGGGCAACTACATATTATAACTCCAGCGTGCTACAAATTATAGTTTTTTGTTTCACCATTCACCCCCCCCCCCCCCCTCACACTCACCTTGTAGACTGATGGGTACCTGAGCTGAAACAGTCGCAGGAGGGCTTGTGCCCGATAGCTTGAGGGGATGTTGGTGACAACAAGACGACCAGAGGTGATGTCAAAGGTCAAGGAGAGGCTGGCAAACAGTTGTGTGAGGGGTGTGGTCTCGTTGGAGGAGGGAGGGAGAATCGAGGATTGTAGGAGGTCACCGTCCGAGAGAGAGGTCACGAAATCGAGAATCTTGAGAGCCGCACAGTAGTTCTGTTTGGTAATGGCCGAGTAGAAAGGGGTGTGGCCAAATGCATTTTTCGATTGTAGCTAAGGGGCATGAAACATATACGTAGTCATGTACATAAAGAGGCTGATACACTGTACAGTAGCAAAATTATTGTTTCAAAAAGATCACTTTACTCACCAGCTTGAGAATGTGAGGTCTGACGTGGGTGCAGTGTAACAGTGTCTCTAGAATGGCTAGTCTCCGCCCACTACCACACCCATTTGAGAGGGGGAGGGTCGATGACTGCACATGATCATCTACATATGTCAGTAGGGTTTGTATAATTACACTATATACAATGTAATTGCAGAGAGTTGAACAAGTTACGTACATGTCCATGTAGATATGTGTCTATTGGAGGCAATAATTTTGAATCATTTATAAGTTGACATTGGTACTCCATGTCTACCCACCTTCTCCCGGTCCTGATATCTCACAGCAGATGTGTAGGATGTTGGAATTGTGCTCAATGCACTGAAACAGCTCCTCCACATCACACGGTATCTCCACACTCTTGGAAGTGGTTGGCTCGATCGTATCCAAGAACACCCCTCCTGCAGCTGACTCCAGCCGAGGCCTCTTGGAGACAGGGACCTCCTTCTCCTCTGAAGAGTGCTTTCTCTTTGGCTTAGACTGGTCTTCTAGGGAAGTGAGGAATGAATGCACAGAGGGGAGGTCACCAGAGGTCACCCGTGACAGCAGTTGCTTCATTCTAGGAACTGGAAGGGGGGGGGGGGGGTATGAAGATTACAGTCTAGTCATTACATGTACCATTATTCAAAGCATTTGCAATATGAGCTTCACAGTATGCACACCACTACTAAACATCAAAGGCTGCATGTACACACACATTATGAATAGCGAAATATTTACATGTAGTCACTAATAACACATAATATGCATCATTAATTAGCACACACGGAAGAGACTCACCGAGCATGACCAGGACAGCTGTCTGGTCTCTGTCCAGTAGGTAGGAGCGAGAATGGACATAGCTGTACGCTGCCGATAGTCCCGTCTTGTGGTCGGGGGTGTGGTCTGGTTGTAACTTGAGTCCATCCATCAGCGGCAGTAACTGTCCGTTTGTATCCTTCAAAAACAGAAGCTGTGAGTTGTGACAGCTTACAAACGATGAGGTGTGGCCCTTGCGACTAGTTAGTCCCCCCTCAGACGCTGACAGGCTCTCCTCCGATACAGTCGAGCGCACCGGCTTCGACCCGAGACCCAATGCAACGTAGGAGGAGGTACCAAATGGCCCGTGACTAGCTTGTCCAGAGCATACAAGGAATGCATTGCCATTAGAGGCATTCTCAAGTAGTAAGGAAGGACCTGAGTTGGTGGTATGAACGGCCAGAGGACGGTAGCCGTGGATGATCGATTTTGATGCTTCTTCAACAGGTGCTACGGGTGAAGACATGAGGAGGGGTGTGTGTTGGACCACCCCCGCTATATGCTGGGAGGAGTTTTGGTCAGAGAGTGGGTGAGTCATAGAAGAAGATGGTATAGGATTTAGACACAGTTCCAATTCGGAAGTTTTGAAGACTTTAAGAGAGGTTTTGCTTGAGGTGGCATCTCCTGACACGTCCACGATAGCTTGGTGCTGATCTACGGTCACCACTTGTCCTAACACAGCTGGGGAGTCGTCCAAAAACACCACATCAGACAATTTCCAAACGTCCAGGCTCTCGAAATTAGACAAACTCTCAATGTCTTTTAGAATAGCAGAGGCACCAGATGATTTTGAACTTTGGCCTTCCAATGGCGGGTCCTTGTAAACCTTGATGAAAACAGAAGACCGTGATTGCAATCCGCTTTGCTCGACTATGGTTTTGCCGATGAGGGGTGTGCCGGTGGGGGAATGGCTATAGACAACAGTGTCAGGGCCACATGGAGGACCATCCTTGAGCTTTACCAGGGAACCGTCAGTAATCGCTCCCCGTGGAGACATTCCAGGGGGTCTTGAGTTACGGCCTAGTGGCTTTGGACAGAGACCCCTGAATTGTTGAATACACACAAAAACAAATTGAATTTGAGTAAAAATTAACATAATTTTAACAACACTTACCACCAGAGTACACGATCACTGGCTGTGGTAGCTATGGTGATGAAGCTGGATAACGAGAGAGAGGTCACAGGGTCATCTTTGAGTTCCGGGAAGGCTTTGGCTTCGTGAGATAGGGACGTGATTAGCGGAGGACAACCTTTACCAGGTACATCTGGACGAGAGAGACATTGACAAGATTCATACTCATTCAGATCTATTTCTATTCCAAAATTTGCTTTTTGTTCGCCTTTACCGAACTTTTTTCAACTACTGTGTAATACATGTACTGTACGGATGGTATAAAGTGCTGGCTACCAACAGGACAACACAGAGATATTGCCCCTCACCTCTAAGCAGAGAGTCATAGAAGGTTGCCACCCTCCCTGTCTCCGTAACAATAGAAGCACGCACTCCTCCACTCTCCATCAGTCGCACACGCTCCCCTGTTAGTCCCAGTGAGGCTGTGAGGGGGTGGGCAGTCACACCAGTCACACTATCACACCTCCACGAACACAGCTGGCCCTCAGAGTCGACCAATAAGATCTCAGAATGGAGCATGGCCATTGCAACAAACTTCATGGAAGAATCCTGCAAATGATGAGTAACATTCTCACAGCAACCGTGAGAAAACAGTAACTATAACTACCTGACACGCCCATTCCAGTGTTCCCACGTCCGGCCATCCCACTTTCTCCCTCAGGCTGCTGCTCTTACCCGCTCCAGTGGACCTCCTGCAGAGTGTGCGTGTAGTCAATATAATACATGTACGTAATAGCAATTGGATCACTGTACGTCAAGTTGTGTAAATAAATTACCGTACAGTGCATTACATGTGGTGTTGTAGCAATTACATGTACAGCAAATGTTATTCTTGAAACAAGATCTTGTATGGTTTTCAGTTACATCAAAGCAAACAGACATTATTATCCGCAACATGAGGTTTATGTTAATCAAGCACTCTCTATGCAAAATTATGACAACAGACAAATAGTTGCTGCTGAGTGAGGGGTCACCTGGAGGTGGTCGCCCTGGCTGTGAGGGGGGACGAGTTAAGGGATGAGTAGGGTGGGGGAATCTCCGCTGTTGATAGGGGGAGGTTGTCATAGTAACTCGGGTTCCTATCGTAGAGGGTGCCAATGTAGATGACGTCAGAGACTCGATCAATGTCCTCCTCAATGGGGTACACAGGATGGGGACTGTGAGAGGGGAGAATATACTTGTCAAGAGCACACTAATGGTCTGACAGTCAAAAGGAAAACTAAGACATAAAGGAACTGAACAGCCGCCAATTAGACTAGGCTGACAAGATCGTGGCTACATCAGTAGTGTGTCTAGGTGTTCAAATACATCAAGCAAAGCATGTTCCCAATCCAGTACACAAGTCTAATGACAGTGCACACTGTGTGGAGGTAGCAATGAAACCAGGAAACTCTAATGGGTGTGTGGGGGGGACCAGCTCCAGGAACTTACACTCTATGGGCGGTGTCTCCAGTGCCACGCCCACTATTCATCTCGGACTGCAACTGGCGGGCATACTCTGCATCACTCAGCTCCTGAAAGGAGGGAGTGGTTCGCTGTATGGAGTCCAAAACACTCCGATCTCTTCGTGGGGGAACAGTCGATGAAGTACACCGTAGCCTGCACACACTACCGTCCTTAAGAAGCCAGGCAATGAATCGCGAGTTGGAGGATATGTCCACGACTTCACTGGCTGGGATGTCAGTCAGAGAGTGGAGATCTTTGGTCCACGATTGTAATGGTTGTGACACACATAATGGAGTGGGTGCTTTCTTCTCTGCTTTTCTCAGACCTTTAAGAATTTTGGATTTTATCTTGCCTGGGGCATCTGAGGACTTGATATTTACGCACAGGATCTTGATGTGTTCACTTGACATGGCTAGCTTTAATTATTTATAAACTGTATAATATTAAACTTTACAAAGCTAACAATATTAAAGTGCTGACTTCAGCAAAAATGGTCCACATGTACCGTCAATGCTGTCACATGTATGTCACAGGTACTTAATTTGCGGTCACTTTGATCTGCTGCTGTCATGTAAACCGCGTCATAAACTAATACAGGAACAAAGAGGTTATTGTATCAACCACATGGTGCGTGTGTACGTGTATCTAAAAGAAAGTTGTGCTGCTGAATTCAAGAATGAAAGTCAAGGAACTGTCCCGCATAGCTAACGTGGCATGGAGCCCTTCGTCTCTCAACAAGATTCACCTGGCTTGTGGCACTGTAGCTCAGCAACTGGATGCCACGTTCAGGTAGCTAAGCACTATAATTATACTTCTTCACTCATAATATTATTACTATTAACATATTGACAGCACTAATGCCAAGCTGGAGGTGTTTGATCTGGATCTTGCTACCTCTGGACTGGAAATGCCACTAGTAGGAGCAGTTGACTCTCCACAGAGGTACACAGGTTTCTTCGATAGCGTCTTTGTCTCCGTATTTGATATTATAATTATTGTGTGTCTGTGCGCAGGTTTCACAAGATAGTGTGGAGTGGTCATATGACGGATGAGCCCAGTGGACTCATCATTGGAGGCTCTGATAATGGATTACTGACAGTGTGGAGCGCTGCAAAAGTAGCCGCAAGGTATGCCCTCCGTTTATTCTATACACCATCACCCTCACACACAGCCATTAGAGATTATAAAATACCATCTCCACACACATCCCCACACCCACCCACGCACACAGTTCATCGGACGATGCTCTCGTTCATCAGACCTCACAACACACTGGAGCAGTCCGTACTTTAGACGTTAACCCTTTCCAACCTAACCTCCTCGTCTCGGGCGCTGGAGAGTCGGAGATCTTCATCTGGGACCTGAACAATCTGACCACACCCATGAGTCCAGGAAACAAGATCCACCCCCTCGAGGACATCAGTGGCGTCGCTTGGAACAGACAGGTGCTGCAAATATTAATTTTGTCTGTCTAAGAGCACTTTTACGTGTACACTGTACGTCGTATAGATAGTTTTGTATAGTTGTGCATGCAAGGTAAGTTCCTAGTTAGCTTTGTGTAGGTGTACATGCTATAAGTTCCTTCATGTGCATGTGTTACAAAATGTGGTTGTGTAAATGTATTGAGTATCCATTATTTTAACCCCTCATGCAGGTACAACACATTATGGCGTCTACGTGCCCTGGGGGCAAGTCGGTGGTGTGGGACCTTCGTAAGAACGAGCCCATCATCCAGGTGACTGACTCGAGCTCCAAGGTGCGCTGCAGTGGCATTGCCTGGCACCCTGACATTGCCACTCAAATGGTCACCGCCTCCAGTGACGACAGGGCACCCATTATTCAGGTGGGCAGGGCTATTGGAGTTAATTTTGTATAAGTCTACGTACAATGTACTGTACTTGTGCGATGTATTACAAAATAAGAGAGCCTTAAGCATTGTGAAATTAAGGAGATCACATAAAGTTAACGTGTATGATTCATGCTGTACATTGGATTTCTCTTTGCTATAGAATTGTTAAAACCACTGGGCGGGGTGAAATTTCTATACACCATTTAGTCAGAAATAGGACTACTGTACATGTATTGTACTCATTTCAGATGTGGGATCTTCGGTTTGCCACTGCCCCTATGAGAGTGTTGGAGGCCCACTCCCGAGGAGTGCTGTCTGTTGCCTGGTGTCAGCAAGACTCTGATCTCCTCCTCTCAGCAGCCAAGGACAACCAGGTCCTCTGCTGGAACCCTAACACGGACCAGCCAGGGGGAGAGGTGAGAACTGTAGGCTAACATTGAAAAGAAAGTGGGGGGGGATACAGGGAAAGAAAAGGGGAAAGAGTGGGGGGAGACATGCAGGGAAAGAAAAGAGGAGAGAACACATAAGGTTCTATCAAGAGTGCATGGATTATTCGTGTACTCCTGGTTCTATGTACACGTATAGCTGCCAATCACTTATATACTGTGCATGTATGTATTATTTTTATGTTTTGTAAAAGTACAAGCTAGTATTATAGTAGCTCGATCTCTCTTCTCCTCCAGGTGGTGTATGAACTGCCTGGGACGTCTCAGTGGATATTCGAGTGTGGATGGTGCCCTCGCAATCCTGCCATCATCAGCACCGCCTCCTTTGATGGTCATGTGACTATGTACTCCCTACTTGGTGGAGGGGGCGTGTCCAATGAAGTGGATCAAGCCCCTCCTACAAAAGTGGACGCTGACGACGTATTTGCTGGACTAGCATCGGCCGCTCGCGCCCAGTCTGTTGCCAAAGAGATAGCCCCCCTCAAGATCCCCCCTAAGTGGCTGAGAAGGCCGTGTGGAGCCCGCTTTTCCGTGAGTGTACCGTATATATAGTCAGTGGTTGTAATGGGTCAGTTTTAAATTGTTGAATGTGAGTTTTAGGCAATACAAATACGCCTATGTGACATTGGGACATGGTCCCACCTCACAGTTTTGCAGAGTAGTAATAGAATACATAAGGTATGTACAGTTTCATAGCATGTACAGTAATTATAGTACACGTACATAAAATTGTGTACACACAGTATGCTCATTGCATGTACAGTGACACTTATAACTATACTCCCTCTCCCTTCCTTCAGTTTGGTGGTAAGCTGGTATCGTTTGGCAACACGAGAGGACCCAACACTCGGAAGGTGGTAAATCTGAGCCAGGTGGTGACTGAGCATGAGCTGGTGCAAAGGTCAAACAGTCTAGAACAATCGTTGTCACAGCAACAGTTCGGGGAGTTTTGTGAGAATAAATCACAAGACAGCTCCAGCGAATATGAAAAAAACCTCTGGAACTTTTTAAAGGTAAGCAATCATCCATTATCTTAAAATATGTGTGTATGTGTATGTTATGTTTTGTTTAGGTGACCTTTGATAATGAGCCACGTCGCCAGTACCTACGGTTGTTGGGATACGATACTGATGAGCTGGCTAAAAAGGTAAGGTACCGTACGTTTAATGTGAATGTATCGTCGGCTAATAATTGTCGTATATGAGTGATGATGATGGTGTGATCTCCTGGGTACTCCTGCAGTTCTCCACCTGGACCAAGATAAGTGGGGGGTCGTCCCTACAGTCTGCAGGGGGTCTAGATGTTAACGAGCTCTCTCAGAAGCTGGCCACCATCCCCTTGGAGGGGGTGGAGCCTAGTGATACCTCCTCCACTGCCCCCATGTTCGGCTCTGAGGTGGACGGTGAGTGTGTGTGTGTGTGTGTGTGTGTGTGTGTGTGCGTGCGTGCGTGCGTGCGTGTACGCGCGCACGCCTTCTATTGATGTTCATACACATCATGGTACAACTAGAGCACTGAAGTGCTAAACCCTCGGCTGTTGACATGAATAACAATAAACATGCACTGTGGGCTAGGAATGGGTATCACAGCAATAGAAATGGCAGCAAACCACAATTATGTTTATAGCTTTTTACTTTAGTGACCCTTTTCCAATGTTCCTGGTACAGGATCACTTGAGCTGCAAATACGCCTAAACTGCCTTGCCTAAACTGCCTCGTGCAGCTACATGTAGCTATTGCCAACATGCAAGTTCTCTGCTTTACTCAAAATCACAAACAGACAGATAACCAATCGACTACTATAACCCGTGGCCGCCCAGGGTTCATAACTGTGTATCTGTGATTACACTATACATGTACCCCTCTCAGAGACTGTGTTTGATGGTCTCTCCAATGACCCGTCTGCCCAACATTCTAAGAGGGCCTCCACCACCACCTCCGTCCCCCAGGGGGTCACCCCACCCCCTACCATCATCATTCCTGACTTCTCCATACCAACCAACTCTGGTGAGCCATGACCATACCATGAGTAGTTGATTCATAAGGTCAAGTTGGAGTTGTTACAGAGAGTGATTTTATTCATCTCATTCTTTGCCTCTTGTCCTGCAGACACTGATGGCATGCTGTCCAAGGCTCTTCTGGTAGGCAACTTTGAGGCTGCTGTGGACATTTGTGTCAGTGTGGACAGAATGGTGAGCACGCACCCATACACACACGGGCCGCTCTAACTATGCGCATTATGTCCAGTCTCCTTTGAGCTAAATGTACACGCTCTATACAGAGACAGATATGTACACTATTTACTGTATGTAATGTACATATATACATGTATCAACTGTTCCTTATCCCTGTACATGCCACACACACCCCCCCCCCCCCCCCCCATAGGCTGATGCTCTCCTTTTAGCAGTGGCCGGAGGATCTGATCTGCTCAAGAGGACACAGCAAGTCTACTTCCAGAAGAACCAGAACAAGGTGTCCAAGGTGAGCACATTTACATGTACACCACTGTAGTAAAGGTTTAACTCTACTCTTTCAATTCAAGTTGTACACTTTTCTCTCATGTTTTTTATGCGCCCAAAATTGATATTAGTTTGAGCTTTCAATACTAAAATTGGCCCTACAGAACTTGAGATACTTATGTCCATTCAAACTCTCCCCCCTATTCAGCTGATATCAGCTGTGATTGGTCGTAACTGGACTGAGTTGGCACGAACTGCTAGTCTGGACAACTGGAGAGAGATCCTCGCAGCACTTGTGACATACGCTGGTCCAGAGGAGTTTGCCTCCCTCTGTGGTGAGTGGTCCTATTCATATCCTATTCATGGTTGGTTGTGTACACGACAAAATACCATGATCATTAATTTTACCTAAAATGAGAAATTTGGTCATGTTGCAAATTTGAGAGTTAAGCATCCCATTTTAAAGAGCTCCTTTTAAGCTTTCAGAAAATCAATTAACAAAAATTATAGCTGCACACTAGACATGTACAGTCCCAAAGTGTCAAATCTTAACTTTTTTTCACAAACGGCCATAACTTTAGTTCTACCGCATCTATTGATGTGTGTACAGTATTGTGATAATGAAGCTGGATGGTTTTATATTGGGCATGTACAGATCTCCTTGGTGACCGATTGGAGAGGGAGATGGACGGGGCCTATAAAGACAACGCTGCTCTCTGCTATATCTGCTCTGGGAATGTGGACAAGTTTGTCCAGTGTTGGTGAGTCTCATTAGCTCTGTTAATGTACTCTTACATGTGCCATTTGCCTTAATCATGGTCGACACGTTCATATCACATGTTCATGTACTGTATAAGAATACCCCATATCTTAGAGTACCGCATAGCGGGTAATTTTCGTGGGGTAAAAAATTCGTTTAACTTGAACAGCGGTGATTTTCATGAGTAAATAATTTCGTTTGCTTCATTACGTTCACTGCATTGCATGCGTTTATCATGCCTACGTTTTCGTGGGTAAATTTTCAGCGAGGTCAGCTTGCTTACGAAAATAACAAATTTTTACCCCACGAAAATGACCCGCTATACAGTAGCAGTTTTACTACAGAGCACAACTATTTAAATGTTACGTACTCGACTCTCTTGCCTGACAGGTCAGCTACTTCTGGTGGAGGCAATGGTATGGCTCTGCAGGACCTTGTGGAGAAGGTGGTGATCCTACGCAAGGCTGTAGAGAGGGAGAGGAGACAACACACCACACCCACCAGCCAGGCCCTCGGCTCTAGAATGATGGAGTACTCCAGTCTCCTAGCATCTCAAGGCTCGCTAGAGATAGCGCTCAGGTACCTGCAGGAGAGCGGAGAAGCTCAGGTGAGTGTCATGTGACTTGATCATGTGACTATTATTATTGTGCCATCTATAGAACTCTTGTGCTGTGCTCTACGATCGGCTGTACAAGGCGCAGAGGTCAAACTTGTCTCCGGCTCCAAAGTTTCCCTTCCCGTCTGTCAATGTTTCCCCTCTTCAGCCAGTCTCTAAGTTAACCCCTTCTGAGCCAAAGCCATCAAGCAATCCAGCCACCATGAGGTTAACTTCTGAGGCCAATAACTCGTACAACACTGCACTAGGTCAACCGGGCCCTTCAGTAAGTCAGCCTGGCTTTGTTAATCGCCAAGTCCCAACTAACCCTCCCATCACTCAACCAATGTATATGGCCTACCAAGGAGGGTTATATAACCCAGCAAGTGTGGTCTCATCAGCGCCCCCTCAAGTTTCTCCACCCTCTCAGCCGGTGATGGACCAGTACAACACTGACACTGCTGCCACCTGGAACGATCCCCCTGCCCTCAAAACTAGGAAAGTGAGTGCATCGCTACATTCTTATTAGGCCTATTAGGGTGTACATGTAGGTGTGTGTGTGCTGCTCAAAATTCAGGCAGTGAGCTGCCTTTGTAAGATATACAGTAAAGATCTCTCTTGGTATACGTGTACACAATGTATTGTTATTATAATTATAGCAGTAATCAATTTCTCTCTGCACAGCCCCCCGGCTCTGTCCCTGGTCTAGCCCCGATAATGGCCCCGATAATGGCTCCTGTGATGGCCCCCATAGCCAACCCTGTGCAGCAGCCCCTCCCACATTCTCCACCCACTCCACAGGACCTGCACCCCCCACAACCATCACCAGTGCAGCCAGTATGTACACACACACACACACACACACACACACACACACAACACAGCGTAATATTTCACTCATTGCTACTCATTTGCTTTTACTGTAATCCATGGGACCCAGTGGATAGGCCCTGATAAATTATTCTTTTTCCCCATTGAAACATGTGCCTATATATAATCATAAAAATTTGGCATCAACAGTTCAACACAGAACACAACTGACACAAGTTATACTCTCAGTGTTAATTATCTCTTGCTGATTTGATATAATTATACTGATCCTTTCGTTTTTGCCATGAGGACGTCGTTATGCAAAACTTAATGAAACCATCTTTACCAAAATCAATATTGATGCCTTATTATTTTTAGATGCATGTACCTACATGTGTAATATATTACAGTGCCTACCAGTGGAGCTATAAAGTGATAATAATATATTAATTGGAACTATTGTGTTTCACTGGGTAGTGAACATGTACACGCAACTTTTGATAGTTTATGCTCTCTTTGTGTTATGCACACACACACACACACACACACACACACACACACACACACACACACACACACACACACACACACACACACACACACACACACACACACACACACACACACACACACATACTCAGACTCCTCCTCCCCCGGCTGTAGAGAAGGCTCCCATTCCCCAAGAGCATGTTCCCATGGTGCAAGCATTTGAGGGCATGTTGGAGAGATGCAGAGCTGCAGCTGCCAGCACTGTAAATAAGTGGATTCATATAATTTTTGTGGCTTTGTTATTGTATTCATATTGTTGTAGCTGCAAGGTAGCATGTGCTTACTAGGTTTATCCCCCCTGGAAATACCCCCTATGGAGACATGCCTCTTTGTGGTGGTATCTCCCTGGGAGACTACCTAGTGTGGAAATACCCTTCTGAAATACCCCCTACAGACATATATGGGTGGGGTGTTTCCCAGGGAGAATACCACGTAACCTACTGTACATACATTATCTGATGCGTGTACATGTTGTGTGGCTTCACCCTTTGTCGACCATGCACGCACACAGGCTGTGAAAAGGAAGCTAGACGACATTTCAAAGAAGCTAGCCATTCTCTGTGACCTGCTAAGAGCTTCTCAGGTGAAGCAATGTCTGATCAGCTGCCTCATGTTCAGTGTAGGGAGCACCTCGAGAGGCTAGTGGCCTACTGTGCTTCCCTTTCCTGTGTTGGGATAATGATTGATTGATTGGTGTATATTTAATGTGTATATAATTATTGTCCCACATACAGCTGTCTCTTGATGTACTGCAAGGTCTTCACGGAATAGCTCATGGTATGACAAATTTGCGAGCACCCTTGTAATCATTGTACATGTATCAACTTATTTTTTATTGCCACCACACACACAACACACACACACACACAACACACACACACACACACAAACACATACACACACACACACGCACGCACACACACACTCACACACACTACAGATGTCCAGAGTCTCAACTACCCCTCAGGGCTGGCTAGATACACACAGATGGTGTCTGCGGGCAATTTCTCCGAAATCAGCAGCTTCATGCCGGGTCTCAAGGCTCTCCTCCAGCTGGGCTCCCAGCTCAGGGTCTAGCCACCTGTATAGAGGGACAGTGGAACTGTAATAGTGCTGTGTTATATGAATCAATGAACTGAACAATAATTTAATGTATTGTACATTCTACTTTCTATCTCAGAAATAGTTTTGAGATTATTATTTTGTGCAACTAGAGGAATCAATGAAGATACTAATATTATCAACAGCCACTGCTACCTTGTGCATTTAAACAATCATTCAGTAATGAATATCTTGCTGCACGCTTGTAATTGTAGCACTGAATAGTGATCAGGCACTTGTGCAACCAAACCACAAACAATACTATAGTTGTGGTCAAGACTCAAGTGCTCCACAAGTGTGTGTTGACCACAAATGCAAACACAGTGGTGTTCAAGGAGTAAACAGCACTCAAGCTTACCTCCATTATGCTCTGATGAAAGCTAGCTAGACCACCATGGCTAGGTCTGCCTTGCCATGGGTAACACATAAATAATAAAAATAATCTTCCCTTCAGTACATTATTCCCTTCAGTACATTAAATTTTCATTATGAGGAGGTGATTAAATCTATTTATTTAGCGAAAACACCAGTCAATAATATTTGCTAGTAATATTTCACTCTTTGCTTTTACTGTAATCCCTGGAACCCAATGGATATAGGCCCTGATAAATTATTATTCTTTTTCCCCCATTATTCTATTCGAACATGTGCTAAAAATTGACATAAACACAGCATGCACACAACTGACACAAGACATCATTGTTCTACTCACAGTGTTATTATAATTATCTCTTGCTGGTTTTTGATATACCGTATATCTTCTAATTTATCGGACACTTTTAATTACCCCGGACACTCTTTTGGGCAATTTTCGTTGTTCTAATACAACAGACACTCCAGTGCTTTAATATTACTAAATATTCAGACAATATCTTGAAAAGTTGAGTTACATTCATAGACGGCAAGTAAGACTTAGAGTGCTGCAGCTAGATAGCTTTGAGTATCTAGTTTTAGATAGCTAGTGCAACTATTCAGTCGCACACTGTTCTATTAAACTTAGCTAGCTCGCATGCAACTGCTTGCTTGTTCTAATTATTCCGGACACTTCGCATGCTCTATAAAAATCTATTCCAATTATACCCAGACAATTTCCAAAATAATTATTTTTTCTGTCCGATAAATTAGAAGATATACGGTAATTTTACTGATCCTTTCGTTTTTTGCCATGAGGATGTCGTTATGCAAAACTTAATGAAACTATCTTTACCAAAAATCGACATTGGATGCCTAGGGCCTACCAGTACAGTGGAGCTAAACTTATTGAAACTATTGTGTTTCACTGGGTTGTACATAGTACATGCAACTTTTGATAATCCGAGCTCTATATTATGAGCATGAATGACTGTAACTTTACACCACCTCTCTCACACACGCACGCACGCACGCACACACACACACACACACACACACACACACACACACACACACATGCACACACACACACACACACACACATGCACACACACACACACACACACACACACACACACACACACACACACACACACACACACACACACACACACACACACACACACACACACACACCACACACACACACACCCACACACCACACACACACACACACACACACACACACACACACACACACACACACACACACCACACACACACACACCCACACACCCACACACTCACACACTCAGACTCCTCCTCCCCCGGCTGTAGAGAAGGCTCCCATTCCCCAAGAGCATGTTCCCATGGTGCAAGCATTTGAGGGCATGTTGGAGAGATGCAGAGCTGCAGCTGCCAGCACTGTAAATAAGTGGATTCATATAATTTTGTGGCTTTGTTATTGTATTCATGTTGTTGTAGCTGCAAGGTAGCATGTGCTTACTAGGTTTATCCCCCCTGGAAATACCCCCTATGGAGACATGCCTCTTTGTGGTGGTATCTCCCTGGGAGAGTACCTAGTGAAAATACCCCCTCTTGAAATACCCCCTACCGAGACATATATGGGTGGGGTGTTTCCCAGGGAGACTACCTTGTCCTGGAAATACCCAACAGTGATAAGGGGTGTTTCCCAGGGAGAATACCACGTAACCTACTGTACATACGTTATCTGATGCGTGTACATGTTGTGTGGCTTCACCCTTTGTCGACATGCACGCACACAGGCTGTGAAAAGGAAACTAGACGACATTTCAAAGAAGCTAGCCATTCTCTGTGACCTGCTAAGAGCTTCTCAGGTGAAGCAATGTCTGATCAGCTACTTCGTCCAGTGTATGTTTATTGTGTGTACTTTCCCCCATACAGCTGTCACCCAATGTACTGCAAGGCCTTCATGGAATGGTATGTGAACTATTACAAACTTGCCATGCACCCTTGTAATCAAGATATTATCGTAATTCAGCACCACCACTAAAAAGTTATTGTGATTTTCCAGTGGCGCACAAATAGAACAAGAAAAAACTATAATTCCAGTTTGGCGCTTAGCAATAGAACGTAGCTAGAGTACTAGTAGCTGTTTCCACAAGGCTATTATAGATCAATTGTACATGTAGCCTCGATTTAAGGCCACGTTATAATTTCTAATTATCTAAGTGCCAGCAAAAAATAGTTCCAAAATTTATTACTTGGCGCTCAATTGGAGTAAAATATAAAAAATGTTGGACTTGGCGCTTCTATTAGAGTGGTGCTGTAATTAGAAGAAAGACGGCATTGTACATGTATTAATTTGTCTCTTACTCTTATTGCACACTACAGATGTCCAGAGCCTCAACTACCCCTCAGGGCTGGCTAGATACACATAGATGGTGTCTGCGGGAAATTTCTCCGAGATCAGCAGCTTCATACCGGGTCTCAAGGCTCTCCTCCAGCTGGGCTCCCAGCTCAGGGTCTAGCCACCTGTATAGAGGGACAGTGGAACTGTAATAGTGCTGTGTTATATGAATCAATGAACTGAACAATAATTTAATGTATTGTGCATTCTACTTTCTATCTCAGAAATAGTTTTGAGATTATTATTTTACAATTAATGAAGATATTATTATCAACAGCCACTGGAATATCTTGCTACACGCTTGTAGCAATGAATATAGTGATGAGCCTCAGGCACTTATAACAAAACCACAAACTACTACTACTACTAGCTACTAGTTGTGGTAAAGAGTCAAGTGCTCCACAAGTGTGTGTTGACCACAATGCAAACACAGTGGTGTTCAAGGAGTAAACAGCACTCAAGCTTACCTCCATTATGCTCTGATGAAAGCTAGCTAGACCACCATGGCTAGGTCTGCCTTGCCATGGGTAACACATAAATAATAAAATAATGCTTCCCCAGCACATTTAATGAGGAGGTGAATAAATCTATTTATTTAGTGAAAACAACACAATCAATATCAATAACATTTGCTGGTGCTGCAAATTCCCAAAATTTGCCATTGGGCTGTTTTCGTAGATGCAATTAGATAACAATAGCCTTTGTTGACAATGCAGCAAAGAGGTGGGAGGGAACACACTCAGCACCTTGTTATCGGGTGAACACAATATTCATTCTCATGATAAGGATTCCGCTATTACAAAAATTCCCTGGTACTGTCCCTATTTAATCTTGTACACGTGTCCAACAGCATATGACCTTCGGCTCAGCACATTTCATCTGGCCTGATTCCATATCCGATCAGATTCTATACCTATGTACATTGTACTCATTACAAATTATTAACACGTACTAGACTACGGTCAGTTCATAGCAAGTATTGCAAAGGTCAGTGAGACTAATTACCAGGAGTTACTCCCTAGCGTCAGACTTCCGAGTACCCCATTCCAAGGAAACTACCTAGTCTACTAAATTTAGAGCACAGTGCATATAGTTCAGTGTATAGCTATATCGGACTATTAGTAGCGACATCATTTATATATTGTCCGATACCAAGAAGCAATTGATCATGGGGACTATAAAAGAAACTCCAACTCTCTACGTCACAGTACCTGCCGGATATCCAACTGTAAGTAACAGAAGAAGAAAATCGAAGGAAAACTTTTGCTTTGAAGGTTGCATTTATTTGCATAGAGAAACTAGCTCTGTTTTATATAGCAATGATTTATTTCTGCAGGAGCGTCAACAGCCATTCAACTATTCTCAACAACTAATTCAAACAAACCTTCTATCACCAACCACAGCAGCAGCAATGGCCAACAAGTTTGAGAAAGAAGAGAAAGTGAGTCGACTGAGCAATGCATGCATCTACGCTGCATGATCATTCATCTATTTTTTGCGCATGTGATAGCTAGCTTGTATCTGCATGCACATGCAAGATAAAGCATTCAGTTTTAGCATTGTGGTTGCACTCTTACGCATATTGCTAACACTTTAACGTCTCTTGCACACAGTTTGACTATTCCAGCAACACTGAGAGTGACTCGGAGTCCAACAACGTAAGTTTCTAATACTGCACAATTATGTACTGAGGAATTAATATTGGGACGAGGGCAAATGTTGGGAAATGTATAATTAAGGCAACGTGTAAATTCAGCTTTGAGACTCACTGTGTTCCTCACCATGACAACTGTTTCCCTTCTCCTCACAGTCCAAGTCACGCTCAGGTAGCAGTTCACCGACTGCCTCGTTCGAAGAGCGAGTTTTTAATGACACTACTGCACGCAGTGGAGGACCCAATGCTGTGAGTAACGAAAGTGCATGCATAAATGATTATTTTTAAGACGATAGTAATAATGCATGGGGTATAGTAGTGAGTGAAGGTCTGTCTATGCAAGCTTTCAGAAATAGGAGAAAGAGGAGCTGCATTAATAGCTGTCATAATTATGAGTATTGATCATTAGTGAGCTACATGCAGTGCATTGTTGATGTACTAACTGTTGTTCTCTTCACTTTCTCACGCAATCTTTGAAGCCGAACATTGTTAAGTGCTATAAATGCTACAGTACGTGTAATCTGTGGTATGTCGTATACTACTGTGGCCATTATATACACCTGTGCGACAGCTGTCATCCATACTATCATGTGACTTGTCCAAATGACCCACAAAGTACTCGAAAAGAAAGCCGATAAAAACTCTGTTTTACAATAGTACTTGCATGTTGTTTTTAGCATTCTTTTTATAAATTTATTACAGCCTAAAGCACACTTAGGAGAATGTACACATGCGTCTCAGAACAAAAGCTACATAGAATTTAATTGTGGTGATACTGTCAAAGTCTGTAACTGGTGCTACAAAAATAGATTTGATAATTGCCCCACGCACACTACAAATGTAAGGAAGTTTTGGTATTTGTTCTATTGTCGGTGATCAGTGTACCAAGATTGACTGAACTAAATTAACTTTATTATAGCTAATAACTATAATCATAATTTATAGGCAGTAGCAATGTTATGGCAACAGCACGTACATGTACACTTACTACCGCATAATATAATAATTATGGCACTTTTTGTACCTTTATATAATTGTGAAAATTATTGTGAGCTTGGCATTGTACTTATTTATCATTCTACTCCCGTATGTACTTTTTCGCCTAACCTGTTCATAGCCTGGTAAATATCTCGGAGAATGCAGACATCAAAATCCAAAAAGAAGAGTTTACTACACTTGTGGGGATTCCTGTAATCTCTGCAACTATTGCTACCAGAACCTATTCTTCACATGCCCTAATCACCCGCAAAATGATCGACGTGCTAATTGCTACTGAGCGGATGATGGCATACCTCTTGGACTCACACTCACACTATATAGTTAGCATTATGATACACTTAGTTACCTTAGGTCACACTGGCTTTGTTCGCAACCGTGACTCCTTCTCCCTCGAGTAACCATGCACCGTCTTGTTGTATTGTCTGTAGCTGATAGAAATGGAGCAAACATTCACTATAATTATGTGTAACTTTATAATTTTTGAGAGTGTACGTTGGTGTTAATCCTATATATCTCAAATGTATCCGAATGTACCAAAGAAAGTTCACACTCACCTAATCTGTCATAGCCTGCTGCATATCTTGGACAATGCAACCATCAAGTGCATCTCATTCACAAAACAAAAGTTTTTTACACTTGTGGGGATTCCTATCACGTTTGTAACTGGTGCTACAAAGAGCGACACTTCACATGCCCTAGACACCCCCAAAATCATCGACGTGCTAACTACTACTAAGCAGATGGCCACACTCATCATAGGGTAGTAGCAGCATTACACACTTATAGTAGTTACCTTAGCATATCACACTGGCTTTTGTTGGCAACCGTGATGACCACTGTCTTATTGCACTGTCTATAGTGGAACACAGCAACTGTTAGAGATAGATAAAAATAACCTCACTACTTAATTTATTATTAATCAGGTTTTTCTTTTTGTATACTTATGTTTTTTTGTACTTAAATTAAATTCGAAATACTACATTTGGTGTCCAATGATAACAAGCTTAGGCTACTGTCATATTTATTGTGAGCGTATACTTTGGACTGTGTTAATTTTTTCATACGAAACAAATCTTTTATATTCCCATATGCACCTAATCTGTTTATAGCCTGACGAATATCTCGGAAGATGCGAGCATTGGGTTTTGTTCAAAACACTTGTTTACTTCACTTGTGGGGATTCCTGTAAACTTTGTGACTGGTGCTATGACAACCAATACTTCACATGTCCCACACACCCCTCTTGTAATCGAAAATGATGGCATGTATCTATTGGATCCAGACTCATAGTAGTTTAGCAATAGCGCAATATCACACTTGGTCACTTTATGTCACAGTGGAACATTATGTATAGAGCTATACAATTGGTTTTGTGCTTATAGCTACTATTTCTTTTTTTGTTAAAATGTATCTTTACAAAGCAAAATATACTGCAAAAAGACATTAGTTGGTAGTATCAATGAATCATAAAGACATAATCACATAAACCCATATGGTGGCCAACGATCACAACACTTACATTGAACACATGCATCACTTTTCATACACTATTTTTCATCCTACATACACTAATTACAGGAAATGTGTGAGGGATGTCGCCAATCAGATAACACAGTCAAACTAAGAAGAAAACTGTTTGAGTGTGGAGTAAACCACAAGCTGTGTGATGCCTGTGCTAACTTGGATAGATGTCCCCTTCATCCTCAATCTAGAAAGAACTAACTAACTAACCTGGCTATCAATTTACCATTATTTGCTCTAATTCAATCTGTATGATATAACAATCCTGTTTCCAATGTTGATAAATGTAAATCATTATTATAGTGAGCACTCTCTCATGAGTATATAATTATATATAGTAATCGAAAGTCTAAGTGTTACACTCGAGTTCCAGGTTGGCTATCACTCAATGGTTCCAGCTACTGAGGGTCGGAGATGTAATCAATATGTTCAGTATAGACTGAGCGAGAAGGTCGGAGGTAGCTCTGACATTGGTTTTCTTAGGCCATTGAAGCCAAGCGGACAGAACAAAAAATCAAAAGCAATTCTCTATTCTAACATAATTTTATTCACAAGGAGTGAAATTAGAAAAAGTTGTGACAATACAGTGTGCAACTATTATTACAACAACCACTAGCTGCAACTTGTATTAGTACATGTAATCAGGAGCAACTGTAATTAATCTGCAGGCTTGTAGCAATGCTTTACTCTTTACACCACAGCTAGTATGTTTGTGGTTTTGTTGTACAAGTGCCCTGAGGGTTATCACTACATGTATTCATTGCTACTCAAGTGCTCCACAAGTGTGTGTTGACCACAATGCAAACACAGTGCGTGTAAGGGAGTAAACACACACCTAAGCTTGCATGTATTACCCCAGGACACCTCCATTATGCAAAGCTAGCTAGATCACCTTGACTAGGTAGGACTGCCTGGTCATGGGTAACACATAAAACACATAACAAAGAATGCTTACCAGTATAACATTTTTGTTACATGTATGAGAAGTGGGTGATCTACTAAATCAATTTGTAGTGCTATAATTATGGCACAATCAATCTGTCAATAACATTTACTGGAATTTGCCATTGGGCTATTTTCGTAGATTCCAACAATATAATTTGTTGATTCTGCAGTCACTGTCTGTGTTAGCAACTAATTATTGATGACACAATATTCATGATAAATTTCCCTTGTATGCATCATAAAATTTCCCTGGTGCTGTCCCTTTTAAATTTACTTGACACGTGTCCAACGGCATATGATCTCCGGCTCAGCACATTCCATCCGGCCTGATTCCATATCCGGTCTGATTCTATAATTCTATACCTATGTACATTGTACGACAGGAAGCAAATGCGATAACACTCATTACAAAACTAATACGTACTAGATTACGGTCAGTTCATAGCAAATATTGCAAAGGTCAGTGAGACTAATTACCAGGAGTTTACCCCCTAGCGTCAGACTTCCGAGTACCCCATTCCAAGGAAACTACCTAGTCTACTAAATTTAGAGCACAGTGCATATAGTTAAGTGTATAGCTATATCGGACTATTAGTAGCGACATCATTTTTATATTGTCCGATACCAAGAAGCAATTGATCATGGCGACTATAAAAGAAGCTCCAACTCTCTACGTCACAGTACCTAACGGATATCCAACTGTAAGTAATAAGAAGAAGAAAACTGAAGAAAAACTTTCGCTTTGAAGGTTGCATTTATTTGCATAGAGAAGCTAGCTCTGTTTTATAGCAATAATTTATTTCTGCAGGAGCGTCAACAGCCATTCAACTATTCTCAACAACTACTTCAAACCAACCTTCTATCACCAACCACAGCAGCAGCGATGGCCAACAAGTTTGAGAAAGAAGAGAAAGTGAGTCGACTGAGATCATAGCTGCATTGTGAGATCAATGCATGCATCTACGCTGCATGACCATTCATGGCTAAAGCTTTTGTGCATGTGCTAGTTATATAGCTTGTATCTGCATGCACATGCAAGATAGAGCTTGTTACTGCACAAACACTTCAGTTTTAGCATTGTGGTTGCAGCTTTAATGCATACTGCTAACATTTTAATGTCTCTTGCACACAGTTCGAATACGACAGCAACACCGACAGTGACTCGGAGTGCAACAATGTAAGTTAAGTAGATAATGCATAACAATTAGCTTACTGTATACTAATAGGTTAGATGAAGGGACGACGGATTATTGTGAAATGCACAATCAAGCCTATGAACATGTTAAGCAGCCTTTTAGCTCATCACTTGCAACTGTACACAATGCATGTCTGGGTTGCATTCCTCACCATGACAACTGTTCCCCTTCTCCTCACAGTCCAAGTCACGCTCGGGTAGCAATTCACCGACTGCCGAGTTTGAAGAGCGAGTGTTTAATGACACCACTGGCCGCAGTGGAGGACCCAATGCTGTGAGTACACATTTATTTATTTATTTGAGTACACATTAATTTATCACCATAATAATAGTACCCAAATGAGGTAAGAGGCCTGACTATAGTGTTTGTTAGAATTACTGAACTATTCTTTACACATGTAAAATCACCACCTGTCAATTCTGAAGGCTGGCATTATCGAATGTTACCATGAGGTCTGCAAGAGTACTTCCAGACTCACCATGGTTAATTTCGATTGTACACACTACATATTCCTTTGTGAGCAGTGTATTGTTCGGTACTACTTCAGCTGCCCCGTACATCCACAGTCAGCTCGGATCCAGAGCACCTGCTAAGAAATATGATAGATGGCATGAATGCCTTGCACGTACAGTAGAATATAGTAGCTTACTTATTTATATAACTATATAAATGCATTTTGTACATCATTTACTATACGATTTCTTGTTCTTTCTATAAAAGCCTGACTACCTTCAATGCTTTAATTGTGAGAGGACATGCAACCTGGACATTGTCATCTACAGTTGTGGACATAGAATCCTTCTTTGTAACAACTGCATGCCTACATACTATAATAATTGCCCCTGGCACCCACAATCACCGTGGACTAAGATTATTAGCGATTTTAAGTAAAACACTTTTTGTGTACTTTTTAGAGTGATTATTTGATACGTTGTGCAATAGCGGCTTACCGCAGCTGATCTTTCTATTTTCTATCAATCAAATGAATACTTATAATCACAGGCAAAATTAATACATTGGCTATAACGATTTAAATAAAACGATTGGAGGCTAAAAGATTAAATTATTGGTAGGGACCTGAATGATCATGGTTTAAATTCCCGTCTATAAATCGGGGAATAAATGTTACATGTATAATTATTATGATAATTATATGACCATGGCCACACATAATTCAACAGGAAATGTGTGATGGATGTAGAAAATCAGATAACTCGGTACAAGCAAGAGGAAGACTGTTTGAGTGTCAAGTAAACCACAAGCTGTGTGACGACTGTGCTAACAGAGATACATGTCCCCTTCACCCTCAAGCTAGAAGGAACTAACTCATCTAGAAGTGTTTGATTCTATAATTATAGCTAAAGAATGATCAAGTGTGAAATTGCATGTTGTCGATAATTGCACAATGATAAATCGTTCATGTACAATTATACATGAAAGTATAACAATGCATTATTATAGCACTATAAAGTTTCAGTTGGAGTATTAGCAATCAAAACTATCAGTAGACTGAGTGAAAGGGTTGGAGGTACAACATGTAGCAGCTGTGTTAGTTTTTTTAGTACGGGAACGGTTGTCTTTGACATCATGTGGGGGGGAGCCTTGGGGGGGAGGACTGGAGGGGTTTGGTGAAGCAGCTTGAGGTGGCACAGGTAGTTGATCGTTTGTAAGCTTGGCGGCAGATAGAGGGGAGCGACTATTCTGTCCTCCCTGATAGGAGTAGCGAATGAACTCAAACACACACTTAAATTTGTCCCCTTCACCCTCAATCTAGAAGGTCATCAATCTATGCTAAAAGGTTTGATTCTATAACATAAACAATTATTTAGCCAAAAGTGTAAAATTACATGTTTTTGAGAATGTTGCACAATGACATGTGTATTGGTGCCAGTACATGTAATGCATTGTTACACTATAAAGTTTCAGTTGGAGTGCTAGCAATCAAAATGTCCAGTAGGCTGAGTGGAGGTAGCAGCTGTGTGATTAGTCTTCTTAGTACGGTTGTCTTTGACATCACGTGGGGGGGACCTGGAGAGAGAGGACTGGAGGGGTTTGGTAGAGAGTGGAGGTGGCACAGGTGGTTGATCATTCGTAAGCTTGGCGGCAGATAGAGGGGAACGACTATAAGACAGTATTTCCTGTCCTCCCTGATAGGAGTAGCGAATGAACTCAAACACACACTCAACACCGGCACATTTGACAGGCAAATGTGTCGATTCCGACCTCCTTTTGAACAACCTATATAAAAAAATTGCATGAATATCAGCACACATATACTGAATAAGAACGTACATTTTTGCAGGCTCATACTTGCAGAAGTGCTCAGAGACATCTTTGGCAGCTATCTTGACGGGCCTAATGGCTAGGAGGACACAATTCTTGCTGAAGTACCTTCCAGTATTCATCCTCTCAATGTGCAGGTTCACTGTATACAGTATGTCAAGTAATGCATGGGACTGCACATACACTTACCAGTTCCTTTAGTGGCTTCTTGTACAAATGGTCCAACAACAATGAAGTTGATTTGCTTCGTTTCCAATACAGCACGTGTCTCCGGATCACGGAAATTTAACTCATCATCGATAGCTTCGTCCGTCTATAACAGTATACAGATACAGTATTCACACAAAAGCAGTTTACTCTCTCTCTCACCATTCTCAGGTTCTCTGTTTTCTGAGCAAAGATGTCCTGCTGGACAGTGACAATGCTGTACTTGACTTGAAACACTTCTTTCTTTACCACCTCTTTAACATTGCGATAGAACGGGTGGAGTTCACAGAGACTACCTGTGTATACATAAATTATGGATGGCACACCATAAAAACCGTATAGTTACCTGTTCGAATCCTCTGGCCAGAATAAGGGCACACCCAACGGTACCAAATGAGATGTCGTATGCCATTTCCTTGGCTGGGGAAAACTGGAAAAATCGGAAAAGTTGGTTGCGAAGACCACCAACTGGTTTCTATGGGAATTAATGTAGGAAAAATATAACATCCAAGAAAATACTAATAGCGATGACTTACAAACTTTATGTTGCCAAGACGTTTTTCTCCCAAAGTACCTTGGTGAATTTTTAACTCCGGAATATCTGATTTAAAAAATATCTCTCTGATATCCTCGTCTCGAGGAGACGTTCCTATAACAAGAGCAGTAATTACAGTGAACATTAAATTCCTTTTACCTCCTGTTCTCTTGTTTCTTAAATTGTCTTTAATGGCATCATGCAAGAGATGAAGTTTCACATGATCTTCAGTTATTTGATTCTTGATCTCTTTGCTAACTTGAATGTCTTTAAAAACACGTCCATGACCAGAATCGGCTCTGAATAGCCTCATCACAAGAAAGTCAAGATCATTCCTAATTCTTGAATGGAAGGGATTCTTCAATAGCGATTCACACACATACTCCTCCGGAGCCAGACAAGCAGAGAAGGCAAATTTTGCAACATCTTTGTAGCCCAAGCTACTCGAATGCCTCTTAAAGCACCACAGAATACCATATACAACTGAGCCAAGCGCTAACACAAGGAGAACGTAGTTGGCAATTTGGATTTTTGAGAGCACTCTAAATGAAGGGTAAGAGCAAGATACAGCTATGGGAAACAACCACCCTTCAACCTGATCAGTAGAACCATTGAAGTCACGTGGACAGGGAAAAACAAAAGCAAAACTCTCTTCAGGAAAAACCAAAATATTGACGACGAGTGAAACTACAATAACTAGAAACTGAGCCAAAAGTTTGACGATATACAGTACAAATATTCCCATCCACTTCCATTTTTCAGGGAACTCTTGTTCTAATTTTTTAACAATATCGATATTCTTTGGTCTGAAATCACCGGTATCGCTATCTCTAAGCCGATCAATTTGTTTCACCAAATCCACAAAAAAATCGAACCTTCCACTGAAGACAGATGACCACAGATAGTGAGGGGCAACTACAATAATTCCTTGAATGAGAATGAACACAGTGTAATACTCACTCCAAGAGAGACTACTGAGACAGAAGGTGTTAACAAAAGCTGCATTGTCTCTAGTAAACTCCTGAGGGAGAACATCCATGGGTATGTAGCACTGAAGACCACTAGATCGGAAAAACTGGATACTAGCATCTAGGACCGTTAGTAACGCAATTCCAGTAGATACGTAGATGAGGAACTGGTCCCAAAAAAAGTCTTTTAGTTCAATATTTTTTCTTGTGTCATTGTTATCTTTGCTGGCACCATTTTTCTCATTAGTCTGAGAATTAAGGATATCTTGATTTAGCTTACTTGAAGGAAGATTATTGGTATTTTTCGAGAGAAGTCCCAAACTCTTCATTTCTGTCAGTACAGCACAGCTAGATTAGCTAGATCACACACAGTCAAACTATTGTTAATGTTTTATCTTCAGCAGCCATAAGCCATGCATACAGTCAGTAGATACACCCCTTTTTCCTTATAGGAGTGTGCAAAAATGGGAGGAACAAATGCCCTATAGCTATATACAAATAACTAGAGCTGAAATGCTAATCCCTAGGTATGTAGATCTTCAGCATGTCAAAATACAGAACACACATTTCACAAAATTAATACACTGATATGCACCACGCACCTCGGATTAATAACATGAGGTTAGAAAAGTGTGTAAGCTAAGAAAGGATTAATGTTAGTTAGTTAAGCGAAATTTTGCTGGGTCAGGTACAGGTATTTTCCAGTATATATTACATGCACTGCATGGGACAAAATGACCTTTTGAGACCTGAGCCCACCCTCTACCATCAGCATGCATGCATAATACTTATAGTGACACATGAATGAGACATTTGTGGTTCCTGTGGTAAACTTACTATAGACACGCACGGTTTCGATGCATATTAATAATACAATAATTATTGCTACCAATTTACCTATATATTTTTTCACATCTATGCAGCAATGCTGGTTTCTATATAATTATTATGCAAAAAAATGGTTTTCAAGGCAACGTTATTAGTTATAATCGCATGTTGTCCTATTATTCACTGTGATTCGTACAGTGATTAATCGCGTATCAGTAATTGCACGTCGTCAAGGCAGTAATTGCACGTTGTCAAGGCAGTAATGTGCAAAAATGGGAGGAACAAATTAGGCCCTGATAAATTATGCTTTTTTCACCCATTATTCTATTCTTTAATTCTTGAAAAATGTGTCTATTATTCTCATAAAAAATCCGATTGTTCTCATAAAAATCTGATATTCCTCAAAAACGTGATCATAAAAACAAAATTAAGATGTAGACATAAACCAAGCACACAACGTAGCCTTAATCCCAGGCCGAGTTTTTACAGTTAGGTGAACAACTATAGGGATCGAGGCTACACACAACGACATAAGCCATAATTATCACGATTATCATTGTTGACTTAAAGTGCTCCATAATATTCACTTTAATGTTCATGCACCTTCAGCCATTTTTGCCATGAGAACATCGTTATGCAAAACTTAATGTAATGATCTTTACCAAAAACAGACATTGTTTCCCAATTATTCATTTGACACCTATTATGCTAACGAGCATAATTTATCAGGGCCTAAACAACAAATGCCCTATAGCTACAAATAACTAGAGCTGAAACGCTAATCCCTAGGTATGTAGATCTTCAGCATGTCAAAATACAGAACACACATTTCACAAAATTAATACACTGATATGCACCACGTACCTCGGATTAATAACATGAGGTTAGAAAAGTGTGTAAGCTAAGATAGGATTAATGATAGTTAGTTTAGCGAAATTTTGCTGGGTCAGGTACAGGAATTTTCATCAAGCCTGACTTTTCCCTTTAGTCCCTTAAACTGGAGTTCCAGGTGGACTATTAGTAGGACTATTAGTAAACTGTGGAGTGGGTTGGCTACCACTCAATGGTTGCAGGTACTGAAGGTCGGAGATGGGGTAGCCAAAGTGTTCAGTGGACTGAGCGAGAGTGTTGGAGGTAGCTTCGACATTAGTCTTCTTAGAAAGCAGGACGCGGGAACGGTTGTCCTTAATGTCAGGTGTGGGAGGAGAAAATTGGAGGAGATCATTTTCAGAACGGCTAGGGTCATGTAACGAAGCGGTAGAGAGTGAGGGTAACACAGGGGGTCGATTATTCGACGCGGATCGAGGGGAATGACTTAGAGACCGGATCTCACCGGATCTAGCAAACTGAGGGGGTTCGTGGGGGGGTTGCCTGGGGGGTCGGCGTCTCAAGGTTGGCTCTTCCTGTCCTTGATACGAGTAGCCAATGAATTCAAACATACACTCAACACGTGCACCTGCACATTCGACAGGCACAAGACCATCGTCAAGGAGCGGAAAAGCATCCTTTAACTTAGTGTCTATTTCCATCTGCTTTAGAAACAACCTATGCGGAATATACTAATCCCACAACACACAATGATATAGTGGATATGAACGTACTCCTTTGCAGGCTCATACTTGCAGAAGTGTTCAGAGACATCTTTGTCAGCTATCTTGACGGGCCTAATAGCCAGGAGGACACAATTCTTGCTGAAGTACCTTCCAGTATTCATCCTCTCAATGTGCAGGTTCACTGTAGGGATTAAGTAGGACACATTTTCAGAGCTGAAGAATATACACTTACCAGTTCCTTTGGTGGCTTCTTGTACAAACGGTCCAACAACAATGAAGTTTATCTGCTTCGTTTCCAATACAGCACGTGTCTCCGGATCACGGAAATTTAACTCATCATCGATAGCTTCGTCTGTCTATAACAGTATACAGATACAGCATTCACATAAAAGCAGTTTACTATCTCTCTCACCATTCTCAGGTTCTCTGTTTTCTGAGCAAAGATGTCCTGCTGCACAATGACACTGCTGTAGTTGACTTGAAACACTTCTTTCTTCACCACCTCTTCAACATTGCGATAGAACGGGTGGAAGTTCACAGACACCACCTGTGCATGTGCACAGAAATTACTGATAATGGCATAACGTTCAATAAACACTGTTATATAGCTACCTGTTTGAATCCTCTGGCCAGAATAAGGGCACACCCAACAGTACCAAATGAGATGTCGTACGCCATGTCATTGGCTGGGGAGAATTGCAAAAACCCAAACAGTCGGTCGCGAAGACCACCAACTGGTTCCTATGGGAATTAATAATAACATCAAAAAATTCAATAGCAATGACTTACAAACTTCATGTTGCCAAGACGTTCTTCTCCCAAAATAACATTGTGAATTTCAACCTCTGGATAGTTATCAAAACCTGATTTAAGGAAGATCTCTCTAATGTCTTTGTCTCGTGGAGACATCCCTGTAACAATTAAGAGCAATAATTACAGAGAATATAAAATTCATTTTACCTCCTGTTCTCTTGTTTCTTAAATTGTCTTTAATAGCGTCATTCAAGAGATGAAGTTTCACATGATCATCAGTAATCTGATTCTTGATCTCTTTGCTAACTTGAATGTCTTTAAAAACACGTCCATGACCAGAATCGGCTCTGAATAGAATCATCACAAGAAAGTCAAGGTCGTTCCTAATTCTTGGATGGAAGGGATTCTTCAATAGCGATTCACACACATACTCCTCCGGAGCCAGACAAGCAGAGAAGGCAAATTTTGCAACATCTTTGTAGCCCAAGCTACTCGAATGCCTCTTAAAACACCAAAGAATACCATATACAACTGAGCCAAGCGCTAACACAAGGAGAACGTAGTTGGCAATTTGGATTCTTGAGAGCACTCTGAATGAAGGGTAAGAGCAAGACACAGCTATGGGAAACAACCACCCTTCAACCTGATCAGTGGAACCATTGAAGTCACGCGGACAGGAAAAAACAAAAGCAAAACTCTCTTGGGGAAAAACAAAGATATTGACAAGGAGCGAAATTACAACAGCTAGAAACTGAGCCAAAAGTTTGACAATATACAGTACAAATATTCCTGTCCACTTCCATTTCTCGGGGAACTCTTGCTCCAATTTTTTAACAATATCGATATTCTTTGGTCTGAAATCACCGGTATCGCTATCTCTAAGCCGATCAATTTGCTTCACCAAATCCACAAAGAAATCAAACCTTCCACTGAAAACGGACGACCACAGATAGTGAGGGGCAACTATAACAATTCCTTGAATGAGAATGAACACAGTGTAGTACTCACTCCAAGAGAGACTACTGAGACAGAAAGTGTTAACAAAAGCTGCATTGTCTCTAGTGAACTCTTGAGGGAGAACATTCATGGGTACGTAACACTGAAGACCACTGGACCGGAAAAACTGGATACTAGCATCTAGGACCGTTAGTAACGCAATTCCAGTAGCTATGTATGTGAGAAACTGATCCCAGAAAAACTCTTTTAGAGCAATATTTTTACCGGAGTTTCCTTCATTTTTACCGTTCTTCTTACTACCCTCATCTGCCTTGGGGTTATCAAACACAGTGTTGGAAACAGGCTTGAGTTGGCCAGTCACTGACTTGAGCAGCCCCTCAGCCATACCTACAGCACTAGTGGACTGTTCCTAGAATGGCACATGACCTATGGTCAGAATTACTACACCTAAACACCACAAACCACTAGCTTAGATTAAGAGCATTGATTTTGTTTGATGGTTACAAAACCAGTAGCTAGTGCACTGTCTAGAACCTGACTATGGTCAGTTTCACCCACAAACCACCTGAAGTGGTTTCAACATGCATTGATGCAAACATTTTTACCACCATTTATATGTAGCTGTGTGCACATAATATTATAAATAATTATATGCGTACATATGCAACTGACAGTCTGTAGTACTGAGTACTTTACAAAACCATACCTGAAAATCAATGCAATCAGATTTTTCTTATCTGTGTGTGGAAAAAGTCATTACAAAGATTATTACTGAAGAATAAGAGCTGCACAACAGCTGCATATAATTATACCTTCCTAATGCTGCTCCAACTTTCCATGTGGATCCGAGTAGTGCGCATGTGCGAGAACAAAATTAAACGAAACCACTTTTAGACTAGACATAATATCGAAAAATAAAGTTGACCTTTGTACCCCAGTGTGTTAAAGAGCAGAGGATGGGAAGACATGGAAAGAATGCTACAGCTTCTGCTGTGTACAGCTATCATGAGAGAAGGAAGGACACAGGTGAGACTTACTATAAAACAGACATCTAAGCGGGCTAAGACTAATCACATAGAGTAGATTCCTGCGCTCCTAGATCCTGAGTATGAGTATATTAATTAATAAATTACTGATGTAGAATCTATATTGATATTCCGTATTCTCATACAGCTGAAGGTCAATATGGCAGTCAGTCCCTGAGGCTGGGGAAGGACTCCATTAAGGTGAGTGTGAAACAATCAGATGAGTGTTTATATATATACATTGAATCGAGCATCTTTTTAATACTCTCTCCCAGGACTTTGACTGTTGTAACCTAACTCTCCAACCTTGCAAGAACCCTGTTTTAACGTAAGTGGATCTAATTAATTGTTGAGGTTGTATGCAGAACGTGGTTGTTCGTGGCAGGACGTGGATAGTTACACACGTATACATGCAGGTCTGTTTTCCGGATACATGTATAGTTATAGTAGGAATGCTAACTCAGCATATTTTGTGGGGTCTTATATGAAGGATCAACTATGGTCGTAGGTAATAGAGCATTTTTGAACAGCCATAACTTGAGTATTCGGTAGGTCTATTACTGAAAGCTTAGAGAGAGGCCTTGTTGATGATGTGTTACAATTAAACGGCCTGTTTTTGGCAAATTATGGCCCGTTCTAATTTGGGATTTGAGCATACCATCTGAAAATGGGCTCCCTCTAAGCGTTAAAAAATTAGTTCAGTTTTAATGCCCTGATCTCTGATACAGAACGGATGGCTACTTGTATGACAAAGAGGCCATTCTCGAGTGTCTCCTACACCAAAAGAGAGATAGTAAGTCACATGATCAAATGCCATCTCACATGAGCTCGTACCCATACCCTCAGATGCTCGGAGAATGAAAGAATACGAGAAGCAGAAACAAAAACACGAGAATAAAGAAATTGAAGACGGAATGGCCGACACTCGTTCAAAGATAGCCAAGTTTTTCTCTGCTGAGAAGAGTATTGTCTCCAAACCAATCAACCCCTTCAGTCAGAAGACCAAGTCAGAGGCCACTCCCGGGACTAATGTGTCGAGTGAGGAGCAGAGATCTAAACTGCCCAGTTTCTGGATACCTTCTCTCACACCTGACTCCACCCCTACTGAGATCAAGAAACCAGTAAGCACATTGATACAGTGTACAGTGTTATATATGACTCTTTTAGTACTGTGTGTGTCTGTGTGTGTAAGAAATGCTGTGTTCCCTCTCCAGGACAACAAGACCTACTGCCCCATGAGTGGAGCACAGTTGAGAGTGAAAGACCTCATCTCCATCAACTTCACCCCCATAGCCGACAGAGACAGCAAAACATCTCTCATCGTCAAAAAGGTACTCTCCGTATTTCGGTGTTATCCTGTCTGTTACTGAAGTGTTTCTACAGGCCAGATACATGTGTCCTGTAACATACGATGCTTTAGGAAACTCTGTTCCTTGTGCTGTACTCAAAACGACGTGAGTAGCTACAAACCATATCAAATTCATAGTGTAAAAGCTTTTGTGTTTGTAGTGGTGATGTAGTGACGATGGAATGTGTGGAGAAGCTGATTCGAAAGAATGACATGCTCTGTCCCCTCTCAGGCAAAAAACTCAAGGAGAGTGACATCATCACTCTAGTCAGGGTGAGCTCAGTCATGTGATAATCATATCGTGTTATTCGTGTCAGCTGCTATAATTATTCAACAGGGTGGTACTGGATATGCTGCGTCTGGTGTAACGCTAAAAGCAACCAAGGCTGGAGCCGCAATCATGGCATAGAACTGACATTTTCCATTGCATATTATGTACTTCTCTTGCATTTACTTCTCTTTTACATGTGAACCTGCTAGTTTTCGAAGCAATTGACCTTGTGGGGTGAAGTATTAGTTAACTGCCCACTGTTGCAGTGTTGGTAATAAATGAAAGCACTGCAGGTGCTGTGATGCCTCGGTGGAGATGCTAAAGCTACATAACATAAAGCTACTATAATAGCTTTATGCATTTATATATCATGATGAACATTATTTTTTGCATTGCTACATGCAAACTCAAAGAGTGGGTAATGATCGACTACGATTGTTGTTAAAAACGATCGATGCCAAAAGTTCAAGTCTAAAATCGTTGTTGTCTGAAAAGATAACGAACGGCTGGTCTCGAGGCTAGCGTTGCAGCGCTCTTCTCACTCTTGCAGCTCAGAGGAGGTAGGACATCCGTTGAATCTTTCTGTTAGGTGCTTTAGCGAAGTTACAAGAAACATAATATCAGCTAGTTCAGAATGGTACATGAGTGGTAGGTTTGAGGTGATTAAGACGTTCTGTCCTTGTAGTTCAGCCTAGCCTCGATCCCAGGCCGATCCGTCTCTAATTGAACGCTAGGTCGCCTCCTCGAGGCTAAGTTCAGCCCTGCATATTAGCCTCGATCCCAGGCCGAGTTTTCGCTTTTATAACGGTTAGGCAAACAACTGGGCCTGGTACTAGTTGTCTGCGCATGCGTCAAATTTTCATTGTATATTTATGGTCGGCAAAAATATTTAATAAATCAATAATAGAAATTTGTACACAGAAAATGCACAGAGTGAGTACACAAAAGATGCACATAGGGAGCTGCTTCACAAAGGCCTGGGGAGTTGCCAGTTGTGCTGCAGCACAATTACAGTGACCCAGGGCAACTTCAGGATGATTGAATGCCTTCAAATTACATTTCAAAAAGATTTAGCAGGCTGCTGGACTTCTGTGATTCTAGGCCCCAACTCGTAACTCAGTTAAATTTTGCTTGAGAAAACGTAGATTCTCTTGATGTCTCTGAGCTACCCAGCAACGCTCGAATGAGCAGGTCATACTCCAGTCCTGTGAGTATAGGACAATATTAAAAGAAACCAAAGACGGTTAAACCCTTACCTCAAACTGTCCAGTCTCGTCCGTTAGTATAGCCAAGAGGAGCACTGTTGGGATAGCTGGATATTAGCCATTGCTCCTAGATCCTGTACAGAGAAGTAGACATTTTAAATAATTATGTGTAGATCTATACATATTAAATTTCTCGGTTATAGTGTCATTGTCGACGAGCTGATGATGGCAGCACCAAGTTCTCTAGCTCACACTCTTCACTTGATCCACCATATTAATGATGAAACTATATATAGTCTACCTACGTACCGGTAGATCTTGCCAAACATGAACAACACTTGATAGCATAGCCATAGGGCCCACACAAAAATATCTGACCTTAACAAGCTTGACAAAGCTTTATACCTCTTCCCTTGTTGTTCAGTCTTCAGAATAAGCTTCAGAGAAGAGAGAAGCTTCAACTAAGAGCCATTCCAATCGATTCCAATAATGATAAAACGGGAACTGACTTCTAGTACACGATAGTACACGAATATAAATGTCACGAAAGTGAACGAGAATATCCATTCGTCAGAATCTGACGAACGACTGACGCATGCGCAGACAACTAGTACCAGGCCCAGTTGTTCGCCTAACCGTTATAAAAGCGAAAACTCGGCCTGGGATCGAGGCTACCCTGCGTATATACTCATGGCCGATGACAAATTCCGTGCTTCTGCGCTGCACACTTTCAAGCTTTTCAATATCCTTAATAAGTGTAGGACGCAAAAGTAGACTACAGTAGGACATTTGTGACCTAACTGTTGGGTTCTTGTTAGGCTAACAAGAGAAACATAAAGTTGTCTTCTAGTGGCGAGAGAGTTAGAAGAGGAGAAAAAGCGCCAGAGATGTGGGTAGATCTACTCAGTGGAAGTGGATCGAGACATAGATCGAGGTATCTAATCTGTCCACAATAGTAATATTCATTATAATGGACAGATCTCACTCAAATTTGGCCTGGATATACGGAATTTGAAGTTGAAATTAGTATAATATTATAATTATTACCTTGCTAAAATTCCATGTGATGTAAAGGACACTAGTGCTCATCAAGACATTGTTGCATAGTGTCAGTCAGTGGGATTTATATGGCATATAGATCTACCTGCATACGACAATTTGTATCAGTGTCTTTGAGTAGTATATATTCTATCCTTGTAATATTATACTGTTCTTGCCCGCTATACTTGTGCACACCTGAAAAGTATACCTCTAGACTATAACTTTATACCCTCTAAAATATCATTAAGTTAGAGCATATACAAGGTTGCTTTCCGCGTATACAAGAGTTCATTAGGAAGAGTACGCAACTCCAATAGACTGTGCATAAAAAGTATTCTTCCACTCCTACGTCACAGATACTGGCTGTTGTAACCGCAACAAGTAGGAAAGGCAATGAATAAAATTAGTAACGCTGTCATTGCCTTTCCTACAACAGTTGTAAATGAATACATTAGTGATAATCATCACTATGTTATTCATTGCAAATTTGATTTCACAGTTTATACAACAGCATGTGGTTGTGACGTAGGCCTGAAGAAACGCCTACTATGGTTTTAAGTGGAGTTGCGTACTCTTCCTAATGAACTCTTGGCGTATAATAATAGTCTACACCACAATAGTGACATACAATACAACTGCATGTTACAGCGATACAAGGTTGCTTTCCTCGTACTAGTTACATCACCACCAGTATACATGCATATAATTATTGTGGCAAACAAAAACAAAAGCTATCATAAGATATACACATACATTTAAACCACTACGATTACTTTGTTACATCAATGATTGGATAATTTATTGATATGTTCTTGCAGTGAGGTCTGAACTCTTCCAAATGGTGTTGATATGTATGGAATACCATGCTTCATACAAACCTTCCTCACAACTGGGCTGATCTTCTTCAACAAAATTGGCTTCAGAGTCGGAAAGAGATGGTGCTCGATATGATAGTTAAAGTAGCCATAGTGAAACTCGATAAAAGCAAGAAGCCAGTTAGTAGGATACCAATTACCAGAAGCACGTACTTGAACTTCAGCCCATGATTTTTTTCCATGAAAGTCCTTGGCATCCTTTGCCTCCCCCAAGACTTGATGGGTTTCTTCATGATCATTGAACAGCAGGATAAAGGCAGTTTGTGACAGAGTCACAGCATAAACAGCAAACACAGCCAACCCCATCCAGAAACCATGCAAACGCATGCAGTAAATCACCTGCAAAAACAGAATCAGCCTTGACATTAAATGTATGATTATATCCCATTTGTGACGAAGGTATTTTCGATAAACAAGAAGCCATAGCGTTGTCAGTATTAGTTTGGAAGGGAAGTACAATGAAATAGCAACCCAATAGTAGAGGTGTTGGAAGCGATGGAAGAACCTGTGCTTCACGTACTTGTGTATTCTAATACCAATCCAAGCAATTGAAGATGTTTGGTGATCAATCACGGAATGAGGTTGATAGTGATGTGTTTGATGTGTAATTTGCCACTTAAGTCCCGACATTCCTATCAAATCAAAGGGGTGCATCGCTATGAAGTCAATCAGAGGGCTCCTTGTAAATCCAGAATGGGTGGACATAATTATGAGCAATATTGGAAAGCATGCAAACCAAGTGTACTCCAAGCAATATAGCTGAAATAAATGATCCACCGACCCAAGTCAAGTATGACAGGACTAAATAGATACACAGGTAGTAGATAATGAACAGAGTTCCTACCTCATTTGAGTAGTGGGTAGTCTCGTTGTTTTCCTTCAAGAAAGCAGCAACACCATTTTTCAAATCTTGCCAGAACTCGTCTTTGTTGGTATCTTTGTAAACAATTCGATCCAAAAACTTCAAGGCCATGGTCTTATCTTGATGCAAATGATAGTCAGCTACATCCAACTGACCAATAACTTTAATGTAATTTTTTCTGCGGAAATTCTCACTTTTGAGCAGTGATTCTACATTAGTATTGACATGAGCTGCAGAGAACAATCCACCACACTCGCTGCCAAGATGACCCCTGAACGTATCTCCAAATGGATGCTTTTCAATGAAGTTTGTGATGTCATAAACAATCCCATTGATTGATAACCATGCATCAGAGTAGGAAGAGTGATCTTTTAGCTCTTCATAAGAGACAGGTCGGTCTTGTTTGAGACTCAAATCTCTACATCGGATAGTGTCCTGTTTATCCATTTTCAGCTTGTAAACAGAGTTAGCAAAGCACCTGAATTTATATTAGAGCTGTGCGCACTACTGCACATGTGTGTTAGAACACCGTAATAATAAATTATCTCGCTTGCACATGCACACCCAGGCATAAAATTAGAGATGAGTCCATACCTTGCTGACTTTCCTTGTTGATGTAAAGGACACTAGTGCTCATCAAGACATTGCAACAAGATCATGATAAAATTATTAAGAAATTAATAGATATACCTGACAGTGTTGTGTTATGACAGTGTATATTTGTATTTGTGTCTTTTGAATATAATATCCTATAATTATTATACATGTAGTGTCGTGTGTTTTTTTATCTTGTCCGCTACTTGTGTACACTTGAAAAGTATACCTCTAGACTATAACCTTATACCCTCTAAAATATCATTAAGTTAGAGCATCCAAGGTTGCTTTCCGCGTACAATAATAGTCTACACCACAATAGTAAGAAAACAAAATTATTGTGACAAACAAAAGCCATTTCAATAGAGGATACAAGGTTGCTTTCCTCGTACAATAATCATAGTTTACATCACCAGTACAATAGTAAGAAAACATAATTATTTAGGCAAACAAAATCCATAAATTATATATAATTATACTATAGCATAAGACAGCTATAATACTAAACCACTACGATTTCATTATTACATCAATGATTGGACAATTTATTGATATGTTCTTGCAGTGAGGTCTGAACTCTTCCAAATGGTGTTGATATGTATGGAATACCATGCTTCATACAAACCTTCCTCACAACTGGGCTGATCTTCTTCAACAAAATTGGCTTCAGAGTCGGAAAGAGATGGTGCTCGATATGATAGTTAAAGTAGCCATAGTGAAACTCGATAAAAGCAAGAAGCCAGTTAGTAGGATACCAATTACCAGAAGCACGTACTTGAACTTCAGCCCATGATTTTTTTCCATGAAAGTCCTTGGCATCCTTTGCCTCCCCCAAGACTTGATGGGTCTCTTCATGATCATTGAACAGCAGGATAAAGGCAGTTTGTGACAGAGTCACAGCATAAACAGCAAACACAGCCAACCCCATCCAGAAACCATGGAAACGCATGCAGTAAATCACCTGTGAAAACAGAATCAGCTTTGACATTAAATGTATGATTATATCCCATTTGTGACGAAGGAATTTTCGATAAACAAGAAGCCATAGCGTTGTCAGTATTAGTTTGGAGGGGAAGTATAATGAAATAGCAACCCAATAGTAGATGTGTTGGAAGCGATGGAAGAACCTGTGCTTCATGTACTTGTGTATTCTAATACCAATCCAAGCAATTGAGGATGTTTGGTGATCAATCACGGAATGAGGTTGATAGTGATGTGTTTGATGTGTAATTTGCCACTCAAGTCCCGACATTCCTATCAAATCAAAGAGGTGCATCGCTATGAAGTCAATCAGAGGGCTCCTCGTAAATCCAGAATGGGTGGACATATGAGCAATATTGGAAAGCATGCAAACCAAGTGTACTCCAAGCAATATAGCTGAAATAAATGATCCACCGACCCAAGTCAAGTATGACAGGACTAAATAGATACACAGGTAGTAGATAATGAACAGAATTCCTACCTCATTTGAGTAGTGGGTAGTCTCGTTGTTTTCCTTCAAGAAAGCAGCAACACTATTTTTCAAATCTTGCCAGAACTCGTCTTTGTTGGTATCTTTGTAAACAATTCGATCCAAAAACTTTAAGGCCACAATCTTATCTTCATGCACATGATAGTCAGCTATATCCAACTGACCAATAACTTCGATGCAATTTTTCCTGCGAAAATTCTCACTTTTGAGCAGTGATTCTACATTGGTATTGACATGAGCTGCAGAGAACAATCCACCACACTCGCTGCCAAGATGACCCCTGAACGTATCTCCAAATGGATGCTTTTCAATGAAGTTTGTGATGTCGTAAACAATCCCATTGATTGATAACCATGCATCGGAGTAGGAAGAGTGATCTTTTAACTCTTCATAAGAGACAGGTCGGTCTTGTTTGATAGTCAAATCTCTATATCGGATAGTGTTCTGTTTATCCATTTTTCAGCTTATTACAACAGTTACCAAAGAGAAATATTCTGAAATTTATAAGCAGTTATTGCTGTGCGCGCTACTGCAGGAGTAAGCCACACCTTTTCGCGAATGAATTTTTTATTTTGCAATCCGCGAAATTCGTGAACATCAAATCATAGATAGTAAATTAATTAAGTGACACAGCAGACAGTCCATAATAATGAAGGCTATATAAATACTAGGTAAAGAGTTCAGTTCTATCCCAAGAAATTTAGCTGATAGACATGATGCCTGGTGGCCTGTTTCGAACATTGGTTGTGACTTGCCCCGGCTTCTTATGAGAGCTCTCAAACACCTGCACCAGAAAAAATCATACACACACAGCTAGACAGCTATAAGCACTCACCCTGCGTCCAGTTCTCAGCTGGGCGTTGTAGAAAGCTGTGGTGGCTGGATCTTCCTTGAGGAGGGTTGCTTGTAAACGGTCAAACCTCTCATAGGGGTACTCCGCTGGTCCCTCCTCACACACACAATCATCCCCTACAAACGCCTGCTTGTACCATGTCTCAAACTCTGTCAGGAGCTTCTCCCTCGACTGGTCAACGTATTGCTTGCAGTATCTCAACTCTGCATTGAGAATTTGTAGTTGTTCGTACTTTTCGCGATAATTGCTTTTCAACTGGAGGAAAAAAATTACTTGGTTAGATGTCCATTTAACAGTCTATATTCACCTTCTTGAGTTGAGTAATGGCGTGGTACTCCTCCTCGTCAATAACCTCACCCCCAGTCTCAGTCCTCACCTCACCCTGTGCCCTACGCTCACACTGACGACCATCCAGATACTCACATACCTGTGAACCGAAAATGATAAGCTGGAAGCTACACAAACCCCTACTCATTACATTTAAACAGCGATGAGTAAAAATTTTGTTTGCTTCATTACGTGCACTGTATTACATGCATTCCGGTAAACCCCACGCCTACATTTTCGTGAATAAAATGTTCGTCAAGGTCAGCTTGCCCACGAAAATAAATTTTTTTTTACCAATTAGGTATGTAATTGGCAGCTATACATTTCTACTTAGAAGCATTGCAAGGATAAACTGGAAGCTACACAGAATTCCAATATAATTGGCAGCTATACATTTCTACTTAGCAAGGATAAACTGGAAGCTACACAGAATTCCAATATAATTGGCTGTTACCTGATCCAGTTGTCTCTTAAGAGCATTGATGGATTCCGATAGTTCTTTAGCTACCTTCCTTTTCTTATGAAAGATATCTGTTATAGCACACAAAACATAATTTTAACAAGAGTGTGCTATACGTGACACTCACCTTTATTCTGTAATAGTATCTGGTTGATCTCTTTCCCGCGTTCTTGTTTGAACTGCTCGAATGCGTCCTCCCTTGGAGGTGGGGTAGAGGGGCGTGTCCCACCTCCAGTCTCAGAGGAGGAGGTGTCAGTCTCGGTAAGATCCTGCTCAGAAGACTTCCTACCAGCGTGATTATTGTCACAGTACTTAGAACATTACAAGTTATAACATACACACTGTAACATTTTGAGAAGGCATATATATTATACGTATACCGGTACATACGGCAGTTTAGAGTTTTTCCTGCCAGCCATTTTAGCCTTCCTTGCTACCATCACAGGTGAGGTGGGGTGCTTGATAGAAGACGGCGCCTTTATCAAATGGAAACGTGGTACATTTTCAGATAATTAGATGGCACTTAAACAAACGAGCTCACCACTCCTACAGCGAATCCTGTCCCATCTCCCTCCCCCACCAGCTCTACCTCAGTCTCAGCTAGTGCAGACTGTTGTGCAGCATTCTGTGTGTGTACAGGAGAGACGATACAAAGTGATGTGTACACAGCCTAGTACTTGCACAAGAACTGCATACTGTACATACCTTGATGGGTGGTTGCTGTGATAGTTGTTTTGAGTTTCTGCCCCTGGTGAGGGGTGAGGTTAGTTTCCTATTACTAGGAGCAATGTGGGTAGAGTCCAGTGGTGGTGGTGGTTGACTGACAGGCTCTGGCTGTTTGGTTGCTGCTGTCAAAGACTGCTCAAGATTCCTGGAGAAAGAAAACAAAAGTCAAACACACTTTTCCATTAAGTGTATCCCAGTAAACACAGTGCCGTGCATTCCAATGTACCTGACAAGTGCCTTGAACTGAGTCAACACTTCTTGCACTTGACGAACACTCACAATCTGTACGTACATGTAAGAGAGGAATCACTAGCCGTAATTATAAACATACATGTCTATAGCTTCCTGGTCTTACCTCAATGCTAGGAATAGAGTCATCAACATAGTGTCTAATCTGAGAGGCAATGTCTGCCAGTTGTGCCTCCACCAGAGGCTCATAACTCACTGACCTTCGATTGAGCTACAGAGAAGGACAATCACATAACCATTGTCTGGTATGCATTGAATGACTTACCAGGGTATCATGCATGGCTAGCTCCAGTTTCAACGCTTTGATCTCCTGCTCATGGTCTCGGATCAATAGCTAACATTGAGGAATTAACACTTAGTCATCTCAACATACTTGCTCACTGTACCACTTACATAGGGGTCATGCAGAACACTCTTCACCGGATCATTAGTCACATGCATCATTCGAGTGGAGAACTTGAGAGTGGATAACTGCAGACAATAACATGTGTTAGACCTAGCTGTACATATATTAAAGGCCAGAGACAGTGCTAGAGTGTGTATTCTACCCTGTATTCTACTCTATTCTACCCATTCTCTGTATTCTCCTCATTCTCTGTATTCTACCCATTTTACCTGCAATTGTACAACCCATTCTATTGTGTTCTACTCTGGGTACACATTATACACACAATGTAGATCTATGACAAGTGCCTCACTGTTTCTTCAATTTGTCCCTGCTCTGCCCAGATATTAGCAATCATCAGGGTGTTACAGTTTCCTCCTAGAGAGTCTCTGAGCACATGAGTGAGCTTGGACTGACGATAGGGTATGTGCTCTCGCCGTTTGTCAGCCAGGGCCACAATCACTTGCTCTAGGAAGGTCAGGGACTTGTTGATGTACATGGCCTCTCGTTGAGTGGACCCTGTAGACTAGAGGGGATAGAAATCGTTAAAACAGACACTTAGTTTAATTTTATGAAACTTACTTGAGTTTTGCTGAGCCTTTCCGATCCAGCCAAGTCCACTAAGTTCAACTTGGAGATTGTGTAGGCTGAGTTTGACTGAGTTTTGGAGCGACTCTACAATAGAAAAGCTTAAATCACATAAATGTAAAATTTAATGATGACTCACTTCAATATAGATGGTGAAGATACAGTGAGAGCGCGAGGAGTTCTTGTTGAGAGCATGATCAGAAATGGACCGGTTTGTCTCTCCCTGAACATACATGTAATAGTCACCACAGAGCAATACTGAAATTATTTATAAAATAGTGAGAGTGCTGCTCACACCTCAAACAGATAATTGAGAGCTTCTTCCTCGCTGCAGACAGGCCTCAGTGTGAGCCCCTTGACAAACACACATTCGTTCTCATCCTGTAGTAGGCACAGTCTATAGTAAGCAGAGGGGTTACATGAATACAGCTATAGTACGTACGTCAGTGACTTGCAGACCAGTGGAGGCAGGGGGTGAAGGAGCAGCAGCACTGGGACTGCTTTGTGGCAGGGTAGAGAGAAGGTCGTATATCACCTCATTGTAAATCTCCAGATAGGACACTCTGTAAATGCATAAAATCGTAGCAAATTACGTCAATTTTCATAAAGAGTACATACTAAATTATTGTTTCAAGCTCACCGTACTGAGATGGAAGACTCCAGTCGGTCTCTGACTTCTAAAAAAACTTGAGAAATGGCTCTGGGCACAATTCCACGCTGTCGGTAGTTCTGAGAGTGACCACCTGTCATAGAGAACGTCTTGCCTGCCCCTGTCTGACCATAGGCCAAGATGGTCCCAGTATAGCCATCCAGCACCTTGGTGGTGATCTCACTAGCACACTCGGAATAGACCACCTCTTGACTCGCATTGTGGAGGTACTGCGTAAGAGTGTGTGTTTAATTTTATTATTGTGTGTGTGTTGGCAAGCGTGTGTGAGTGTTTATGTGTGCATGGGATCTACTGCTCTTGTACCTTATCTAGTGGGAAGCTCCAGTCTAGCTGTTGGTTGTTGATAAACCCTCTCAACTGATCATCATTCTTTGGCAAGTGGACACTGATAGTCTGTAAGATGGAATATGGTAAAGGGTCGTCACACTAGTGGATGTAAATTGATTGTCTTGCCTTCCCATCTTCTTCCAGTTGTAGCATATCCTTGGCAAAGTTTGCTGTGGGTCTTGTGCGAGCAATCACACGAATACGACCACTTTTTGAGCTCTGGGAAGCAGACATTACTATTCTTTAACTTTAATTAATTTGTTATCCTGAAACGAGAGTCACTATGGTTACATATTGATTTCTAAATAAAGCACATTTGTTTGATGGGCTCTATTCAGAATGACAGGAGTAAAGAAGTGAAAATGAGTGTGCAATTCAACAAGCTTATCTCAAGACTGCAAGACTCGGGCAGTCCTTATGAAAGAACAGGTACATTTCAAACATTGACATTAGAGTTACAACAACTCTCTCTCTACACAGAAATCATGCAGGCTGCTGTTTCTCAGTATATGTTCACATGTCAACAACTGGGTAAGTAATTTTTTTAATTTTCACAGTCTTTTATTTTTGTTTTTCCAGGAGTGATCTTGATGCACATGCGCTACTCGTCAGAACGAGAGGCAGTGGCGGCGATGATGGCTCCAAGGATTGTGGACCCTGAGAACGCACACACTCAACTCCTGCCATTCATTGCTTGTGAGAGCTTGATCGTCAGAGGCAAGATTTTAAATTCAATTGAAAGTGCTTCATAATGTTAACAATTTATGATTTGTGTGTGTTTGTGACATTAATTTCAACGTTGTTGTTTTTATAAATTTATTTTCACTTACAATATAAACGGTAGTCATTACATGTACGTGTATACAAATTAAATCTTCATGCATGCATGTGGCATATTGCAGTTAGGGTATATTCAGTAATCAATTAAGTCAAAGTATTAAGTCAAAGTAATGTCATTAATAGTTCATCTCCTTCTCTCTCTGCTCCTGTCTCTGTGATGCTTGCTCCTGTGGCCATGGCTACGGCTCCCTCTGTCGTCATGACTACGATGATCTCGACGAGATCTCCTAACAAAGAGAAGGAGAGAGTAATGAAAACATAATATTATTCATAATTATACGAATAAACTATTCCTATTTGCATAATCCTAAGACCCACTATGAAATTAAAAGACCTACTCCAACTTTCAAGAACTAGAGAGGGACTGTAAGTACGTACATACACACTACTGCAGCAAGCAATGACTACTCTACTCTAAATGAACAGACTTTGACATGGCAGAAGATTGTTCCTCCACTCCACGCAAACAGTCAGAGAGAGTCTGGATGATGATGTGGCTAGTTTCCGTGTGTCCAGTCACAGACTGCTTGATGAGCCCAATGGCAAGGTTCAGAGTGTCTATAGCATCCTCAAATTCACCTGTAAAACAATGTATCTATTGACCATACTAGCCTTGACCATACTAGGGAGTTCAAGAACACTCATTGACCATACAGGACAATATCATAAAAGAGGTACCTGTTTTGGAGTAACTGAGTGCCCTGTGTATGGCACTGCTGGAAATGGCCCTGTTCCTCTGGTTGGCATCAGATGCCTCATCCTCGGACAGTCTGGACCCCCCTCCCCCATCCATGGACATTGGCACACTCCCACCCCCTGTGCCAACCCCACCCTGAGCAGCCATGTTCCGGAACCGAGAGAACAGCTCCATCTAAAAAAAGAGCACAATATATACACTGTAATGTCCCAACAGTCCACGAAAACAAAATTATTCACAATAAAAACAGTTTAATTCTAGTATGGAAGATCACCATATTCTGAGGAGTATTCTTGGAGGCATCACCTGACCCGCCCTGCGTCATATCATGGAGGAATGCGGGATTGAGATGAGCACCGGCCGTTTTCATATGTTCCATACCAGGCATGTAGGGAAGACCAAATCCATGCTGAGCAAAAAGAGAGGAAAAACATTGTTATCAAGATCCTCTCTGTGCATGTACACCACTCACTGTGCTGCCTGGTAGAACAGGGGGGAATCTGGGAGGCAACAGACCAGCTAGTCCGGGTAGACTATGGTTCATCATACCAGCGCCAGGGAACCCAGGGGGCATCCCGGGAATATGTGGAGGGGGCATGCCTGAGGGGATCAAGCAGTTACAGTTGATACTACATACATACACATTTTATGGTAAAATAATGATAATTAGGACACAATCAAAACACCAATTTCAGAAAAGTATTGTAGTTTTGACTCGGCACTCAACACTCTAGATTAGGAAGGCTATACTTGTACAGTACAAGTACCTGGTGGCAGTCCAGGCATTGGTGGCATCATGGGTAGACCAGAAGGGGCAGAGAAGGTGTTGCTGCTAGGACGAGGGGCGACGATCTTGGCACTGGCTGTAAACCCACTGGCTGTAAACCCATTGGTGGAGCTGGTTACCGGTAAGCTGCTACTCGGGATCCCTGATTTTACTGGAGGTATAATTGAGAGATGAACACAAGGAAGTACACAAGTAATGATACAAATGACGCACCTGAAATGCACTTTGCTTCAAATGTGTGAGGACTAACTTTGAGTGCATACATTACAAACGGTTTCTGCTTATGTATGACAACCCTGCGAAGAGACAGTCATAAAATCAACACTGCCAGTATGCATCAATAGATAGAGAGAGACACTTACTCCTGTAGTTTCTCACACGCTGTGGTTGCCAATTGCTCACTAGAGAGTTCCAACAATGCATACCTGCAGAGAGATAGAAAGAATAAACTACCGTATAGTCGGAAATTTTCATGAGGTGCAACATTTCACATTTTTCAAGGGCAGAGCAACGTGAATACTACAACCCACAAACATTTTTTCTGAGGGCTCTCGAGCCAAATAGTGAAAATTTCCTGCTATACGGTATTATCAAGGGCGTATAAAAGAAGAGAGGGCATGCAACAGCAAATGAGCAGAGTTCAAACGTGGGCGGATGAATGTGCATGAAATGCTAAAATTTCTATTTTTAGCAAATGCACACATTCCTCCGCCCACATTTGAACTCTGCTAGCTACGTGTACTGATAGTGGAGTTGCATGCCCTCTCTTCTTTTATACGCCCTTGGTATTATTATACAGTAATAATAATTTGTCCGTACCCCTTTGACTGTCCGTTAGTTCTGTTCTCGTAGAACTTGACGTTCTTCACCTCTCCCAGGCCGGATTCAGCCATCGCTACTACCAGGTCCAAGTCCGTGGTCCACTAAAGAGGAGACAAACAAATTAGCAGCAATTAACACACACACGCACACACACACACAGTGTACTGTAACTTCTTCGTGAATGACTTTTTAAACTTAACGGTCTTTTCGGGAATGCTTTCTAAGATATACGAAGTGGGTTGACACTCTGAGCTATGCTACGTACCCATGTGAGATTTCCAATGAAGATGGAATTCTTTCTGTTTGGCTCCCGCGAGTAAATCAAGCTGCCCCCACTACCAAGAATCCCCTGGGAAGTTTTGTTGCTCTCTAGTCGGGCCTGAACTGTTCGCGTCATCTGGTCCGCATTGAACCTAGCTGAACCAGACTCTAGAAAAAATGACATTGATAGGCCTGCATAATATGCTTATGGATTTTACACGTAGGCATTGTTATCTTAAGCCCTGTACATGTAGGTAAATGTAACCTAAAGCTGGTTCATTTTTTTCATTCACATCATATTTTTGCGAGCAAATAATTATGTTTAGAAATGGCATTCATACAAAATCGATGTTCACAGAAACAGGAGATCTAAGGCATGACAACAATACCCAGTATTACTAGTTCTAGTAAAACCGAGAAAAAGAAGAGAAAATGAGACAGAAATTGTGCACGCTACCATATCCAAGAGAGGAAAATAAAATTCTATGAGTTAGTATTATACCAAAAAATAGAAATCAGTCGTGAAAGTAGCAATCAATACTATTAAGAGATCAACAATAAAATAACGTATACGCATAACACTATAATTAACTAAGATTAATGAAAGTGAAACAAAACAAACTTTAACAGGGCACAACCAAATAACAAACCTTCCATTGCTTCACTGTCTATCTTGACTCCAAGAAGCTGAATGTAAAAACAACAAAAAAACACATATAAATAGAGTCGTAACTTTTTACAGTCATTGCACACACCTCATCAGCATTTGGGGGCGTGGCATTGTGTGCCCTGGAGGGGGCGGTGAGAACATCGTCAAGGAGATCGTCACCAAGGCGAGAATCTATCGATTCCAATCGACCTCGAGAGCCACCCTGTATATTAAATATTACTGTCGATTTGAGGCGAGACGTACGTAAACTTACACGTTACAAAACACGAATCAAAGCATGCACAAAATGTGATACATTGCTAGTGTAGCACTTTTAACTCCACCTCGGCAAGGCTTTCCTCAAGATCATCAGTGTAAAGCCAGTCTTCTGTTGTCGCCATTTTCAGAGCACGTCTCGGTCGTGTGATACTAAGGAAATTCCTTCAATATGTCACATGACAGAGATAAAAGGCTGAAGTAGGTAGTCAACACATGTACACGTACGTACATACGTACGTACACAGTACAGGATCAGCAAGAACCTCTCCTATCACTCTTTTACGTGTATCCACAGGTAAGGAGAGCATGCCACAAGTACTAGTGATCTTGCTTAGCTTGTCAGAATTCTGTGTGTATTAGGTTCTGTATCAGAAACACAAAATTAATCCATGTGCACAGGTTCCATAGTTGAGATGAGCAAACCTCCTCGTACGTTGAATGTTACCAGCCCTGAAGAGATGGAAGTGGGGGAATTCCCTGCCCCACAGCCCCTACCAACGCCCACCGTAACAGCCGCCCTGCCCATCCAACCAATGATCCCTATACCACCACCCCCATCCACGGCCGACCTAGCCACCCTTTTCGAGTGCCCTGTGTGTTTTGACTATGTGTTACCCCCCATATTCCAATGCGAGTCCGGCCATCTAATATGTACTCAATGCAAACCGAAGGTCCTATGCTGCCCGAGCTGCCGAGGCCCGTTAGGAGGAGTGAGAAACCTGGCCATGGAGAAAGTTGCAGAGACTGTTCAGTTCCCGTGTAAGTACGTCCACTCAGGGTGCACTCTGAGATTCCTGCACAAAGCCAAACGAACTCATGAGGATGTGTGTGAATATCGACCCTATTCTTGCCCCTGTCCGGGGACCTCGTGTAAATGGCACGGAAGTTTGGACCTTGTACTGGACCACTTACTCACAGCACACAAGACGATTACTACTCTTCACGGCGAAGACATTGTGTTCTTGGCCACGGACATTAACCTACCCGGAGCAGTAGACTGGGTGATGATGCAGTCGTGTTTCGATCACTATTTCATGCTGGTCCTGGAGAAGCAAGAAAGACACGAGGGGCATCAGCAGTTCTTTGCCGTGGTGCAGATCATAGGGACAGAGAAACAGGCTGAATCGTTTAGGTATGTACATGTGTGTGTGTATGTGTTGGCAGGTTACCATGCTAGTGAGCGTGGTTGTGTATGAAATGAATGACATTGTTGACATTTGTAATACTAGCAACTATCAGTAATGTGACATCCAACTCTTAACTTGTGACCAGCCCTAATTCCCTGACAGCTGCCATTTCCTTTTTTAGAACGAGGCTCCCCCCTATAGCTAGATTATGCTCACAGCTTCACATAATTATAAGGTTTAGCTATAATACTAAAGCTTTTGTAAGTGTACAAGAACTTGTAATTAAATGTTGGCTCAGTGTACAGTCATAATTATCCTGTTTTTTCACCCTGTCCCATGCAGATACAAACTAGAGCTGATGGGCCATGGTCGCAAGCTGACATGGGAGGCAAAGCCACGGAGCATCCACGAAGGAATCGCGAGTGTGATTTCCACCAATGATTGTCTCATCTTTGAAACCACCATGGCACAACTGTTTGGCGAGAATGGAAACCTTGCCATCAATGTTACGATCTTCAAATCATTTTTCTGATTCATGTTATAATCATACAAGTTTCTCTTTTCTTTCCCTAGCTACCAGTATACACCATGCCATCCCATCCACCCCTCTCTTGTCAATCTGACCCTAAAAAATATAATTGTTGGAAAAAATTAATTTTTGACTGCAAAAAAGGAGGGTGGGGCTAGACAGTGATGATCTTTACCAACTCAAACATGTGGGCATGCATACTACTATTAATACTATACTTGGCACTAGGAATTGGCGTGCTATTGAAAAGGTATATCCTATAGCTAGTGTTGACAATAACTGATCATATGATGAGCTGCTGAGAGGTTAAGATGTACGGCAGAGACTGAGCGGAGGCTTGGGAATATAAGCACAAGCTAAAGTTTACAAAAACCAAAGGTACATTATTTTGATCATAGATAGATATACAAACTAGCTCTAGCTTTTACTATGAAGCCAAAGATTACATAATTATAGAGTATAGTGTAGCCAATGCATGATCGCACCTTGCAGGATATCAGTGTGTAAGGGTTAGTTGCCTTAGTGTTGTCGTGGACTTGATTATGTTAGCGTACACGCAACAAATGCAACGTTCAGTAGCCTAAGTACCGATAGGTTACCTTTGCGTTGACGATTTTCATGTCCACAAAACCACAATATAATGTGTGAGATTTGTGTGGCTTGTTCAAAACCATTTGTTTTTATTGAGTCCTAAGCTCGAGTACTTGAAAGGCAGTAGTCTAAATACACCATTGATAACCATGGTTGGTTTGTCATCACACAACACCACACAGGTTATTCCTGTGCATATGAGACAATAGGGTACAACCCTTCACTATGATACCATCGTAGATAACAATGTCACAGCATTTGTGAGATTAAGCATTGTGTGAGATTACTCTGTGTTAGTGTTCATGAGATGCGTTATTTTTATGGTGTGTGTGTTCACTTGACTGCCCCCCAGGAATGTCGGAAGAGGACGATGTGTTTAGTGAGGACGCAGCTGTCGTTAAACACAGTGGTAGCGGAGGCCTTGCCGCACTGATCGCCAAAACCAGACACACCGGTCAACTCAAGGACATTACAAAGAAAGACAACAAAGGTCACCTCCAACGAATACTCAGTGTTCCGGAACAATCCGCTCAATCAGCTGAGGGATCTAAAGTCACCTATCGCTCGTCGGTATCTGTAAGCCCGTCAAGTCGCAATGCGAAATGTTCGTCTGTTGTAGTCTTGTCTCAAAGCAAATCGCCACTACTACCACCACATATGACCTCTAACCTTAGCTCCCCATCCGCCGGCATTTCCTCTACGGGCACGGAAGACACACCCACTTCTGGGGATACGTCTCCAAACCAATCTGACAGCAAGCGACGAGAATCGAACAAACCAGTGCCCAAACCACGGCTCGTTAAGCAATCAACGAGAGGGTCTGACTCATTGACTAAGGAATCGACTAAAGAATTGCAAGCAGAAGACTTAGAGAATGAGAATAGACAATGCTTAGAGGAACAGCCGTTGGAACCTGAGAAAACGGAGAAGAAATCGTTGCGTAGTCAGTCTGACAATACAGATGGACAAGCCAGTAAACCCATTCCAGTTCCAAGATCTACTAGAAGCAAAACTCAGTCTGATTTAGAAACAAAACCAGAGACACCCCAAAGTCCCGTTCCAAAGCCACGTTCTGCATCGAAGCTCATCACTGTTCAGAATGACGAGAAGGTCAAAGCTGTGAAAACCCTTCAAGCTCTGTTACCAACTGGGGGCAAGCAAAAGGAGGAACCTCTTGGCCCTGATGGACTGACACGTACAGAGAGGAGCCTCCAACAAATGCAGAAGTTGTTGAATGAGGAGTAAGCTAGCTATATTGCATTGTAATCCATCTCCTAGGTATCATAGTTTTCAAAAACTTGTAAATTAAGTTCATATTGCTTCAGAGTGCTCCTGGTTAGTTTTAATGGATGCTCATAGAAGTGAAGCCTTTTATACTAGTCTATGGTTGGCACCATTTACTAGGTGTCGTGTAGCTTGTACTGTGATCAGTTACCTTTTCACAAGGCAACATTAGGACAATTTCGTGTAGTGCCATACTATAATGATTATATTATATACCCCACATGACATTCTGTTTGTCACTGCTCCTCCCCCACACTCCCAGCACACAGAACAGTGAGACAATAGATCCATTTCCTTCCTCTGATACTACTGCCAAAGACACAACCTCCAACAAGCCAAAGCCTCCTCGCACAAGAACCACAGTGTCTGAAAGCTCTCCCCCCAAAAATGATGTTAGCGTTGGAGCTAGACCACCAAGCAAGTCAGTCAGTGATGACAAAGACTCTACCGTGGGTGCAACCAATAAACAGACTAACATAAAAGTAGCCAGTGTTGCCGTTAAGACGAGCAAGCCAGCTGTGGAGTCAAAGGAAAAGAGCCCATCGCCTGCCAGGGAGAATGCTCCCCCACAAGGGATAAGACCGTCTCCACCAAGACCATCTCCACCAAGAAAAGTCAGCAGTGAGGAGACTAACAAACCATCATTGCCTGCCAGGGAGAATGCTCCACCACAAGGGATAAGACCGTCTCCACCAAGACCATCTCCACCAAGAAAAGTCAGCAGTGAGGAGACTAACAGACCATCAGCTACTCAAGGCTCACCCTCTTCAGGCAGTATTACTACCAGTGACACAGATACAAGAGTCTCTCAAACTCCCAAAGAACCGGCAAAAGGCTCCGCTCCTCCGACCAGACCTGCTCCCCCTGCACGAATCCTGAAGCCACCTCAGAAGACGATTCAAATCAAATCGGATTTAAGTTGGATTAAGAGGAAGGACTCTATTGATAAGTACGACTCGAGCACCTCCCTATCCACCAGTCAAACTATGCCAGACCTTACCCCAAGTCCAGCACCAGTACGGAAACCACTCCCCTACCGTAGTCATGCAATTATCACACCGACCACTCCTTCATCGGGACTTGCGTACGCACCACCTACCCTGAACTCCCACCCCAAGCCACCTTCGAATTCAAAACCCTTGGCAGTGTCAGGTTCAAAGTACAATCGTAATCGAGCTGGGACAGTTCTCAGCAACAATGAGCCAGTGGAGGCAGCCAAAAACAAAAGGAGGAGGAACAATTCTTTCACGAGGTCCACGAGTGATGACAGCATAGCCTCCAAAATTGCGGTCAGTACCTGTTGCTACAATGGCTAATTGTATTTGATTAGCTACATGTACAATGTCATGCATTACTTAACAGTATTATATTTTAATTGCTTCACCCACATCACAGTTTGTACGGTGTTTCCTATATAGAGTGCTAGTCTGTTTTTCTGTGATGCTTGTGTAACTGTAACCCTTCGAATCAGCTAGCTAGTATACAGCACGTGTATCTTCTGCATTAATGTGCCCCGGCCACTCTCTAGCTGTTGTTTGTCCTCTGCTTAGGATGAGGGTAAGAGCAAGAGCAAGAAGCAGTCTCCTCCCAAGAAGCCTCCCAGAGTGAGGCATCTCAAGAACTCCTCTGACTCCAGACCCATCTCCATGATCGAGGCCAGTGCGGTACGTGAACTACACAAGTGCCTATAGCTTCGTTTATACATGTACTTGAAACAAGTAAGACATTTATGTGATTTTCTCTCTACAGAATCAGCGGAGTAAGTCTCAGCAGTTTACAAGCAGCTGCTTGGTTGGGACCATGCCAAGAGATTTGCCTGAGGATAGTGCAGTAAGGGACCACCTGACATGCATACACACACCAACATACACACCTCTCTGTGCTTTGTACTATTGATATAGGATCAAGATTGTTTGTGTAGCCATTAAAACCTCTGCCCCCCCCCCCCCACACACACACACAGAGCCCCAAGAGAGGCAGGAAAGACTCTCAGTCAAAGCCAGAGGTGAGTGTTAGTAAGCCATAGACTGGCTGCAGTGAATACAATATCACTTTGCCAATTACACCGTCCAGTTCAAAGCATTTCTCAACTCTTTAGCTATTAGCTATACTCTCCCTGCACTTTAATACTCCCAACATTCCTTCTGAGTATATACAACCACCTTGAAGCCTCGCTGATTGTCAACACGTTAATGCTACAGGGGTATTAAATATTTAAGTATCTAGCTGGCTATGGCTTGAATCACATGTGTTTGCTGCGTCATGCTGCATGCACACTAATTAATGAGTACAGCTACCATAGTAAAAGTGCCTCATTGTTTAGCCTAGTCCGTTTTTTAATTTTAGGTACATATATTGTAGTTGTGTGCCCTGTGTCACTCTCACACATACTATGCACACACAAACAGAAAAAGGGGTTTCTTGGTCGATTCAGAAACAAGACTCAGTACAAGGCTGAAAGTAAGTGTATTCATGATATGGTATTCATGCATATGATATGGCTTGTTGTTGAAACCATTGTGGTTTGCCAGCTGGCAGTTTGGGGGCTGTCCAAGGGAGTTCCCCTCGTGTGTACACACGTTAATTATAATGATATAAGTGCATGTGCCTGGCCTTGTTGGCATTATACACTTGTAAGTAAAAGTAGTTCAGTTAAAAGTAATCTGTAAAGAAAATGAGCTTCAAGAGAATGAGTATAAAGCGTATCTTCAAGCGCCACTCAGCCCCAGAGCTGCCTTGTGATGACAGGAGGCAGTCTGCAGAGCTTGCAACGTGTGAGTGTGTGTGGTGTTGTGTCCTGGGGTGGGCACTGTAGGTTGTGTATGCATGGTGTAATTAACAGCCTGCATGGTATGTTTATTCACTGCATTTGTGTACCCTATACAGTGGACTTATTTGGTCAATAGTATTGACTATCGATCAGGCTCTAGCTAGTTATCATATGTATAGATCTACGTACTCATGTGTACGACTTGTGAATCAACAGTTTGTTATAGTTGGCTCTATTGAAAGAGTAATAAGACAAGCGTTGTATACTTGCTCGCTATATAATACTGTGGTTGTGTTTTTTCAACCAGTTAGAGTCTCTCTAGATGTGTGCCCACTGTAGAGCTAGCTGTAGTCCTTGTAGCTATAGTTACAAGTAACTTGACACAAGGCCTCGATCGCTACAAGTATGAACACTGATAGGCCACTTCCTCGACTATCCAAGCCACTGGTGTCCCCTAAACCACAGACTGGGGCTAGATTGTTAGTGTTCCCACGTAGATCATGTGACTCTCTCCATGTCAGACAGCTCTCCTCTAATCAATCTCCCGAGTGTCACTCTATCAAGATTCATCTCTGTTCTCACGATGACCAGGGTATTGATTATTGCAGGGTTCACTGATAAAGTGATTGACAAAAAACTGCCTCCTACCACCACCCACACACAACCTACGTGTATATGTACTAAGTAGCCGTACTAAACCCTCTCCCCCACACACACACACACACAGCTCCCACCCTCCGCGAAGAACCGGACGAAGAGACTGATAGCAGCAGTGACGATGAGAAAGGGGGCACAATCAGTACGTATACATACATGTACGAGGCTTGAGGGTATACAATACCTCAGTCTGTACCTTACAATAATATTGTGTTAACCAACTATGTACCCGTGCTCACATGACAATCATATGATCCTTACAGGTAGAATGCCTCGGCTCCGACATGTAACACCTAAATCCAAGGTAAGCAAAATCGCTCCCAGAGTGTGTGTGGTGACATTTGACCTCCATACAGTCAACGGATCTCGATGACACAGAGTCCGAGTACCACCAGCTGTTTGAGTACGTGTTCGTGGTGGAACTCAAGGACAAAGGCAAGGGAGCATTGGACACAGAGATCACCTACACCTTCCCACCCGCGGTGAGACCTCTCACAGTGTGTGTGCATGTTCCTTGTTCCTTGTTCCCATTTAAGGCTGTACATGTGTACTGTATTTGCCACTATAGTATGTAATCATCTGCAAATCCACCCCACCCCTCTCCAGCCTGAGCAGTTGTTCTCTGGAAAGGACGCGGCACTACTTGCCATCCCTCAATTCTGTTTCCCCGACATCGACCAATGGAAGCCCACCAAGAGCTATAACAGTGAGAGCTTCTCCTTTGTGCTCACCGACATGATGGGCGGTCGCAGGTTCGGCTACTGCAGGAGACTGTTGGTGAGTAGGAAACTCTGAAAGCCTATAACTGTTAGTAAATTCTGGTTTCTGAAAACATACATATAGAGCTTTTTTAAGGATAGTGAATTCTAAACAAAGATCATTCTCTAGCACATTTCCAAAACGATTTTGACAAATTAGATTACGCTTTCACTCTTGTTTCAGCCGTCTGGAAAAGGTCCCAGACTTCCTGAGGTGTACTGTATCGTGAGTCCCCTCGGCTGCTTCTCCCTCTACGAAAAGGTACACTCATTATACACAACCCTGTGCCCATGTTCAAATTACCCCCCTCCCCCCGATCTGCACGCAGATCCTTGACGAGGTAGAGAAAAGGAGAGCTGTGTCGTCGTCGGCTGTGTTCACCTTCCTCAAGGCTATTCAGGCCAACCCCTTCCCCAGACCTGTGAGTGTGTTTGTGTATAATTATAGTAAACTGTGAAATTGCAAGTCATTAAGAAAAATAATACTGAAAGTTGGTGTTTTGATCTGACAAGGCTTCTTGCTGATCAACTCACACCATGTACAATTATTATATGATGTGTTTCCTCTTCCTACAGGGAAGGAGTGTGGAAGTCAGAGCATTTGGTGTAAGTATGCCATTTATGTTTTGTTTGTTTAATATTTGTGTGTGTATGGAATTCAGACTTATGTATTGTCCTCGTTCCATTCCACAGGCTCGTGGTGCTGGACTGGAGACTGTGGTACTGACTCGACCCATGGACTCAAGACTGGAGCATATCGACTTCTCCCTCCTCTTCTCTACTCTGAGCCCCCGCAAGATCATTCAAATATTCTCGTCCTTGTTGCTCGAGCGACGGGTCATCCTCTGTGCCAACTCACTCAGTCTACTCTCTGGCTGTGCACACGCTCTCCTGGCACTCCTCTACCCCTTCGAGTGGCAGGTGACAAAGGAGTGGAGTGCATGGGGGGGGGCTTTGTTCTATGGACCATCAGAACTCTGGTTACAGAGCCGGTTCTAATTGAAGGGGACTTATACACGTAGGACCCAGCCTTTATCATGTGTCCGTTAAATTGTCAGTAGAATCAGTGTACAAGTATTATACATGTAATAATCAGTTTTAATCGTTTCTTTCCCTGACAGCATGTGTTCATTCCTGTCCTGCCGAACAGTCTGATAGACTTTGTATGCTCACCGCTCCCCTACATCATTGGCATCAACCCGTCCCTCATCAAGGAGCTGGACTCCATGGAGATGGAGGACGCCCTCGTCATCGACCTGGAAAAGAAGAAGTTTGTCATGAAGGTGAGGTATACAATGTATCATAATTATGTACTATGAATGTAGCTGTCAAATACTTAAAGTAGATTAATTGGAATTGTACAATATATATATTGTATGTGCATGTGTGTGTCTATGAATGCTCTCAACTCTGTAAGGGGTTATTATTGTTTTCGAAATTGACACTGTCCTTTGTACTTATTTCCCTTGAGAATGTGACACACTGAAAATGCTTATCTGTGTATCTGTGTGTTTACTTACTTCTCTCACCCTTCCCCCTCCCCCATATTGTATAGATTGGGGACGAGACCTCTATCCTCCCCACAAAACTCTACCAATACCTGGAGCATTCTCTCAGCTCCTCTGTAGTTTCAGGGGAATACAAGAAAGGGGCCACCTCCACCCGTCGGGCTGATGAGATCGTTGTTAACACCTTTATGACCTTCTTTGCATATCTCTATGGCGACTACAAGGCGTACATGAAGCCTGTTAAGAATGAGAAGGAGTTTCAGAGGCCGGAGTTCATTGAGACATTCAGTTCAAAGTCTACTAAAAGGGTATGTGGTGTATGGGTGGTTGTTTGAATGTCCCTAATTGTGTTGTTGCTATGGGTACAGTTTTTGGAGGCGTTCCAGATGTCACAGCTATTTGAGAACTTCATTGAGCAGCGAGAGAATCCAGCGAAAGAAGAGACCACTGCTCAGAGTATGTTGCTAGCTGTATGGTATTAGTCCATGCACTGTTGCTTCACTGTGTGCTCTTATGTTGCCTGTATGGTATTAGTCCATGCACTGTTGCTTCGCTGTGTGCTCTTATGTTGCTAGCTGTATGGTATTAGTCCATGCACTGTTGCTTCACTGTGTGCTCTTATGTTGCTAGCTGTATGGTATTAGTCCATGCACTGCTGCTTCACTGTGTGCTCTTATGTTGCTAGCTGTATGGTATTAGTCCATGCACTGCAGGGCTGCATCCAGGATTTTGGATCAGGGGGGAGAATTGGGCTAATTAAAAATGTAGGAGGGGCGAAGTCATCAGAATTATAGCAATACAAATGAATCTGCCAGATCCTAGGGGGGGGGAGAATTACCCCCCTCGCCCCCCCTCAATGCAGCCCTGCACTGTTGCTTCACTATGTGCTCTTATGTTGCCTGTATGGTATTAGCCCATGCACTGTTGCTTCACTGTGTGCTCTGTCTTCATTGCAGGTCACTTTGAACAGCAGCTCCCTGTACTCCAGCCAAGATGTCGAGACATAGAAATGTAAGCTCTAGTTTACCATTTAGGGAGTAAAAATTAAGTCGTGTAGGTTTATTTCATTGTGATGATGGTTTTTACCGTAATCTCTACCTTTTCAGCTTTAGCTCAAAGTCAAGATTTGACAGATGGAAATTAGCAAAAGGTTTGTACACAATATTCATCATAACGGTATTGAACATTTGCTTTGTTCCCTGCAGGAATGAAAAAGAAGTGAATTGTTTGCGTGAAACTCAAGCAAGCCATTTTATATCACTGTGTGTATGTGAACCCCTTGCCCCTTGTTTGTGTGTAGCCTTGCTAGCCCAGCTAGTTTCCTATTTATAAATTTAGAGTGCTTTAGTTTTGTAAACCACAAATTCTGCAATTCAGTTCCCTCAGCAATGAATTTGGTAAAGATCATTGTATAAATAAGTACCTTCGTTGGGTGGCTTGTCATGTGCAAAATAAGGGTGGAGCTGTCTTGCCTAGCCTAGCAACTTCAACTCAGAGCTCAACTTGTGTGTACTAGCTAATATTTAATAGTATACACAAATTGCAGGATAAAAACCATATGATACTATACTTGTTGGTAATTAAAAACAATAGGATTGTCTGCATTCCATGTGATCTTCTTTCCAGTTTGCTTCTTGACAGGTGTTGTCCAGAGCCCCTTTCTTTTGAGCAATCTCTCCTCTCTTGCAAAAGCTGCTTCTCTTACTTTCATATCCTCCAGCTGTTTCTGTCGCGCCAGCTGTGTCTTCTCCTTCTGTTGAGGTGTCTTGGGGCTCATGATGATGAGGTAGTCACTAGTACTGTCAGTCTCCCTAGTACTGTCAGTCTCAGCAATAACATCAGTGGTATTGGTTGATACTGTGTCTGTGGTGATACAACGCCCAGGTGGACTGGAATACTGGTGATTGTCACTGGAATGTTCACTTTGTCTGTTCTCGGAATGTGTCAACAGTTTTGCGCTCAATGCCTTTGATTTTGATTTTTGATTCTTTACAGTTCCTCTGGTTGTTTTAGCTCTTTTTGTTTTCCTTAATGGGCAAGACTCTCCAGGCCTTGTTGAGCATCTAGTCTCTGTTTTTGGAAACAGTCGTTTTCTCAATTTTCTTGGACTTATTCGATGGAGGATAGGGGCTATATCGACAGAGGACACTCTTCCTAGCCTCTCTGTGCTCTCTTTAGACATAGTCATTCACACAGGCGCTTTATGCAGTTAAAAACTCATGAAGGTTGTCAAGTCTGTTTTCAGTTTTGTTTGATAGGAAATGATCACTGATATCAAAGTTGAATAGATGTTCACGTTCTGTGTAAGTGTCATTAATGATCTTTACCAAACTGGAAAACATTTAGATTTCGTATTTCTATGATTTTAATTAAATTATCACCACTTCTCAGCTCAACTTCTTTTCCAATTTGCACATTTTTCACCATGCCAACAACTACCGTGAAAATGTGCTACATTGTACCTTGGAGGTCTTTGCTTAGTGAGAGCTCACTACTGGACAGAGACATTGAACTAGGTATTATTATCTATTCGAAGCCCCATGACACAATGTGTGTAACTATGTATCCCTCACAGCCAATTATTCCTGATCTCTGAGGAAGTACAACTGCGTTTGCTTCCCCAATGGCCACTGGTACAAGTCTGCGTCAGATCAGCAAGAGTACTGACGAGGGCTTCAAAAGACAACAATCTCACATGGAGCCCTCATTCAGCAGCAAACTCTCAGTCTCAAAGGCCAGCTTCCACAGTATGAAGAGTGAGCCTGACTATGGTCAGAAGGTTTCTCCACAGAAGCCGGTGAAGTCTTTGAGCAAGAATTTCAATATGAGTTCCTATTTCCACAGTTCTTCATTAAGTGGCGCTAGCAAATCAGATAGGTGAGGTCATTAATATTGCATGCAGTGACAAGCAATTTTTCAATTTTTATACTCCCTCGTAATAATTATGTATAGCATACAAAATCTGTTCGTGATAATGTACTATCAGTCGATATATACCCTTTTCCCCATTCATATCTTTTGGAAGTGATGCATTTGGAAGCTTAAGCAACCGCGCTCTTCGGAGAAGGATGTCTAGACACATGTCTTGCATGCTACCCATAAAACCGTTGGTGGTGAGAGCTCGGTTCACCAAAGAGGAGTTGAGGGACAAACTACGCTATGCCATTAGAATGATTCGGTTGTTTGTGAGGCTCCACCTTGCTCTCAAGATGTACTCGCGTGAGATGGACAAGGACTCAGTGCAGACTCTAGATCAGGTGACATGGTAGTTAGCAACCTAGGGGTATGTATGTGAGTCACTGTGTACGTCTGGGTGGTGGTGTGAATGTACGCACTTACTGTACGTATATTGAGTGTTTGTGTAGAGAGAGGAATTGTATGATTTTTAAGAACAGATGTGCCGCATGTACAGTGTCCTGTATATCCCCCCTGCAGCTGAACTACTATTCTATGGAATCTGAGTTCACCACAGAGACGCTTGTGTTCACCAAGAGCTACTTCTCTGCTTCCAATGTGGTGAGTGGGAATTGACAGTTGATTCCTAGAAATACAGGATGTTGATTCCTAAAAATTCAGGATGTTGATTCCTAGAAATACAGGATGTTGATTCCCAGAAATTCAGGATGTGCTGTATAATATTATGAGATTCTATACTAATTGTGTTACTTAATAGTTCCATGCTTTTCTGTGGTCCACCTAACAAGTGTGTGCCTGTCTTGCCAAACCTGATATTGCCCACACCCAGAGATTGGATGGTTTTATTTCCATTAGATTTGGGATGGTTGGAGGGCAGCTCGTTCGTTAATTGATAAAGTTATTGTACAGGAAGTAATTATGGGGGCTCAATTCAACTTTTTATTGGGACAAAAACTTGCCAAAAACTATGGGATATCATTATTTTTAATAGCCTTTACTGTTTTAGTAAAAACGTTTCATTTTTGGCCATAATGACAGTCTTGGCAAATATCCAATGTTAAAATTAGAAGTAGTTTAAGTACAATGGCAAGCAATGTAATTGATAAGCTGGCCATTTTGGTGCATCCAGCATCCATCCACCCACTCCACACCCCCCTCACACACACACACACACACACACACACACACACACACACACACACACACACACACACACACACACACACACACACACACACACACACACACACACAGGTGTACATGCCAGTGTGGGCCCGGACACTGCTAGCCACCAGCTCCAAGGAACGCTCTCAAACTGACATCACTCGAATGGCATCACTCATACGACGACTCTTCAGCAAGTCACTTCAAGAGGACAACCTTCTCTACCTCTGCAAGCACTGTGCTTACACAAGGTGAACTTGTACGTACGGTACGTATAATTATTATAACTTGTGACAATAAATAAATAATTATAAAATAGGTACGAAAAGAAGCGAGTCCTGATTCGCACTGGTCATCGTCCTCTTTTTTGCTATGTTATTTTCTCCGGGTCTGTTTTCGTCAACATTGAGCACGAGGACAAGAGCACTGGGAAGAAGTACTCGCGCACAGCGATAGTGCTAAAGAAAGGAGCTGTGTTTGGGGTGAGTGTTATTATTGTAATAATCGCATGTTGTCCTATTATTCACTGTGATTCATACAGTGATTAATCGCGTATCTAATTGCACGTCGTCAAGGGATTAATAGCACTCATAACACAAGCACTGGCAAGGTTAATAGCACTCGGCTACGCCTCGTGCAATTAGTATCCTTGCCATTGCTTGTTACTCGTGCTATTAATCCCATATTGCACTCTTAGCCATACTATTAATCATATGATTCCTATTAGTGACTGGAGAGTGTACATCAATCCCTTATCATATCTGGTCCAGTAATTGCACGCTGTCAGTGACAACATATTATTTTCGAATGAATGGCCGCGGCTGAAAATGCTGCAGAAAACTTCCTCATACACGATTAAAAATCTAGTATGGTTACTCGTGCAATAAGGGACTATTAGCACTCAATTACAAAGTGCTATTAATCCCATATTGTACGTACTTTTAACCATACTATAATTATACTAATTGCATTGTCAACAGTCCCTCTAGAGCCACTATACTGTCTGGTCTGTAATGCTATCTCTGTGGGCAGCTTTGAAGTGAGATACAGTTTCCTAAACTTGATACGATCCATATCGGTGCTCTTGCAGGAAAGAACCTTATCATTGCTTGAATTCCTTTTCAAACCACACGGACTATACACAGTGATGTGTTACACAATGTCGCCATCCTATACATGTACTTCATGCCATCTGCATGTACAGTGTTGGTCTCCTCTATAGGCACTTACCTCTTCTCTCTATTATATTATATTCTCTATTATATCTCTTCTCTCCATCTGAGGGTTCTATTATTATTAATTACACCCGGCCGGCCTTGCAGGAGACAGGTGTCATTCACAACGTGCCTCGTAACGCCACCATTGTTAGCCGGGAGAATGTGGAGTGTCTCTTGGTACCACCGGACGTGTGCAAGAGAGTCTTCCCCGTGGAGATTGACTCGGAGTACACATACAGACTCGCCAACATGAGGTACGTGGGTGGTGTATCATGTGAGCTAGTGTTGTTTTACGGAGGTATTTAATTTCATTTGTAGGCAATCTGACTTGTTTGCTGGTTGGCCGGAGGAAGCTATACAACAGTTGTGTGGAGACACCAGAGTAAGAGAGGTAATTTAAATTACGTTACAAGATTTCCTTGTTCCTTCGAAAATCCACACACACACACACACACACGCACGCACTCACATACAGTACTCTTATGATGAAGTTATTGACAAGAATGCAAGAGATTCCGAGTTCATCTACATGGTTGTTAAGGTAACACCTATATCCTACGTTGTCAATGCTATATCAATTATTATGGCCAGCATATGTAAGGCTTTATCAATTGATCTGCCCACTCCCTTAATTACCGGTTTCCTTGTTGAGATTTGTCCTCCAACATCACATTGTTGATGTGGTATTAATAATATTGGCTTTGTAAGGTGTATATATTTTCATCCTCCCCCAATTAGCAACAAGGAGAAAACAAACAATTTCTTAAACTCTCCACTTCTCTTTATGAGGCGTGCCAACCTACAAGATAGCTGCTTGTTGCTGGTAAACCACACACCATCAGTTTTGTATTTATACCCACTGTTTAAGCAACATCAAGGCTCCATAGTTTGGCTACAAGTTGCAAATATGTGATAGCCAACAAAATTGAGACACCCCCTCACTATAACCACCCCTTCACCCACTGGTACGCCTTTGCTGTTGAGTGATCAGACCTTGTTTGTTGGAGCCCTAGTTAAGATACAGCACCTGTGCTTTAGTTACTAGGCAGCAAATGCACTCAACCATATAAACACAGCGAGACATTCTGTCCCAGAGTCTACTGATTGATTAATTGCTTCTGAATAAGTTTATAAATCCATTACAGAAGATGTGAAAACACGGCCATAGAGACAAAAGTCTGCACCTGTAGTTGAGAGTTGTTATTAAATACACTGAGCTGTAGTTTTCATATCCAAGCTGCTACGTTTGTTTAGTCACTTTATAGTTAGTTGTACACATTGAGTGCATCATGTCATCATGTATAGCAATTACATATTGGGTCCCCTTATTAGTGTGTACAGAACAAGGGTGTGTCATTGTGTACATCCCATCCCATTGGATTGTTGATTAGATGTATGGTTATTTGTAACGGTAATTGCTGTCACAAATTGTGCATGCAATGTAATTGTGTCAGAGTTTTTAATGCTGTGCTGTACGTATAGTGTTAGCAGGTATTTCATACACCCTATAAGTAGCGCTTGTCATCTCTTAACATCGAGATTAGTTATATGGGATAGGATACACAGGTAATTATGGGGATAGATACACAGGTAATTATGGGGATAGATACACAGGTAATTATGGGGATAGATACACAGGTATTTATGGAGATAGATACACAGGTAATTATGGGGATAGATACACAGGTATTTATGGAGATAGATACACAGGTAATTATGGGGATAGATACACAGGTAATTATGGGGATAGATACACAGGTAATTATGGGGATAGATACACAGGTATTTATGGAGATAGATACACAGGTAATTATGGAGATAGATACACATGTAATTATGTGAGTTGTTTAACATAATTAGTATATGACTGATGTTAAGTTGTAATGCATATTCGGAAGTTTTACCTGATCTCATAACGTGTATATGTATATACAGCTAGCTATTACAACATCATTTAGCGTCACGTACGTGTGTACAGCGCTAGTCTCTAGGCAATTGCTGTTTGCATAGGAGTTGGTCAGTGAGTAATAAAAAAACAGCCATTATGCTAACCATCCCCAATTTCAGTAATTCACAGGACGGTATAATGACATTACAGTCAATTAATGAAATCAATTAAGCGAATCCCTCATTAATTACGTTAGCCTTCCCTACTCACGCTCACGGAAATCCCTGTCACATCTGTAATCGATTAGTTAAAAATTAAAATACATTTTACAGCAATTACAGTGTGTGTAGATAGTGCAATACTGGTAGAACCTTGAACCTAGAGATACACAGGGTCCTTGGACTGTGTACTGTGTATATGCATCTTGATATTGCATTGTTCTTTGTTTCCAGTAGACATAGCAACATAGTGTCAGTGCCAAGAAGTTGCCCGCACTTGGAGCTCTGTCTTGTAGCACGCCCTGACTATATGCAGCTGCTTCTCACAGGAGTACTGTTAAATCTTAGGCCGTACAGAAATTCCCAGCAACAATATATTTGTGGCTAAGGGGCAGCTTTTAATGTAATAACAGGAAGCTCACAAAATTTGTTGAGTACGTTTGATCAGCTGTCTCCAAAGTGAGCAGCATAATTATGGTGGAAACAATTATTATCCAATTATGTGGATTGAAGCTATCTCTTTGTGTCTAGCCTTTCCGGCTAACCCACCATAACTTGTATTATTTCATGTATAGTTTCCCTATCCTTTCCTGATCCTTTCCTGTAGGGTCGTGTGGAGCTCATGGCTTACGTGGATATGTCCGACGATAGCTGTCAGCAGTCAGTATCAGAGCACTCCTTTCTCCCACCCATACCAGTGCCACGCCCACAATCATTGCTAAGCAACGGCAGAAACTCGTCGGTGCAGGCTAGGGACCGTATGGTTGTCTCTATTGATTTTCTTTATCCTCACCAGACCTGTGTAAGTAACTATACCTACGCACACACACACACACACACGCACGCACACACACGCACGCACACACACACACACACACACACACACACACACACACACACACACACACACACACACACACACACACACACACACACACACACACACACACACATGCACACACACACACACACACATGCACACACTACATACAGGACCTCCTATCACTACTCAAGCCCAACAGATTTACAACTCCACTGATCCTCGTTAGTCGGGGGGCAGAGATCATCCGCTATTCAAAGCTCCGTCTTAAGACCACACCCCCTCTCAGATGCTGGAAATTGATTCTGGAGAAAGCAAAATTGTCTCCAACGTGAGTCAGAGATAATGTAATTAAATAGGGAACAGCTGTCGTTGAAACATGCAGTACATGTGGCATATGGTGGATTGACTGTTATGTGGTTAGAGTCATTCATGCATGTAATTATTGCTAATTAATTGATTAACGCTATAGTTACATTTCTAGCATCCTTGGCCAATTACGTTCGGAGGAACAACATGCAACACAGCTGTGCTGCGTACGTCTACATTTACTTTCCCCCGCCATTGCTTGCATGATTATGAGTCATAATTACTTCTCCATGCATATAAAGCATATGCAGCCAAGTACCAATTAATTGTCCCCATTGCACTATAACAATCGTGTAAATGTAGCCTCCCAATTTAATAGCATTCGAACTGTAGTAGTCATATTTGGTGACCAATAGACCTTAGCTGTCTTGTGTATATGCATTAGCTCGTAACCGTTAGTCATTCCCTGTCATTATGACAGCTTGCTCAGCCTTTTGTTTTCATGCTGTAAGAAATTCCCATTGGCTATCTCTAGTTTCCTTGACAACCGTATCAACTTCTCTGCCTGTAATGTGTACTAGTAACACTATACTCACAGTTCCCATGAATGGAATAATGATCGACCTACCACATACAGTGTGTGCGTGCTTGTGTGTAGTATATGTAATTAAGTGTGTGAGGTACAAAAAAATAGCTTTGATCTTCATAACATGCATACCCATTGTTAAGCTTAATTGCAATCACAGTTTTACATTGCTAAAATTAATAGTAATGGATACCTAGCCTTTTCGGTATATCTAATTTTAGCCCTGAGAAATCTTGCGAGTGCATATCTTGTGGTCCTCACGGCATGCACCAGTACCTAGGTCACATTCTTACTTCCTTTGAAATTCCAATAATACTACTTAATACATGATCCCATATAATGGTGTCTCATTCCTCGTAAATGGCTTCGATAATTTGCTTGGAATGTAGTACCACTTTGACACATTACCGAGTTACTTTCTCATGGTCCTCATGACTGTCCCGTTAGCTCATGTACCTTTTGACAAACCAAGACAACGGATTTGATCCATAACTGGCCATTTTGTGGGTGACTGAAGTCTGTTAAGTGAGAGCAGTGTGCAGATGTGGGGAGATAGAGCTAGGGCTGTGGTGTCCCTCACCCGGACGTGATATACCAACTGGGAATTATTCGCTACAATAACTCGATATGCACTCACCAATAACAAAACAGCTGCACCCATACGCAATAGTGTATCCTTATTGCATGGCTGAATAATTATTTATACATGTAGGAACATGTTCAAAACAATTATGTGATTCTTTTGTTAATTAAGCATGTAATTTTCTCAATTATGTGTACAAATAATTCCTATCATCTAATAGTTTGAGCAAATCAGCACTGAACTTATACAGCTGTGTTGGAAAGCCGATAGTGGCATTTGTCCCGGTCTCCCTAGGTTCTCAAGTATCCCTAGCCTCATCAAAAGGTGCTGACTTACTCAGAGACTTTCATGAGGTAACCACCGCTGTGTGTGGGGGGCAGTCATTATCAAGAGCCTGTCATAACTGAGGCTAAAACCTCTTAACACTCTTGTCCTGTAACCACAATGGCTTCCCCCTGTGTACACATGCACTCTCAAGTCTCAAGTACCCTCTTATTGTCTGCTTTGTTTACTACAAATATAGCCCCCAGACAACCACCATGTCCTTAGGGTAACTCTCCAGTCATACACGTATATAGCTGGCACTTCCTCTGTCCATTGACTACGTTACACTTATATGCACACAGGGTATGTAACGTTTCGTTATAATAATTATATGCTAATTCTTCCTGTTATTGAAAAGGTAATATGATTTGAGCAGTCTCATGATTTCATGCCAAAACAGAGAGCCTCGGGTGTATGCCTCTATTTGGTGTGTGTGTATATAGCTGAGAGTTTCCATGGACTCTGTTTGGCTTATTAGTTTTTACCATGGAATCATATTTCCTAAATTTGCTCTTCGGTGTTGCACACATGCACTTGTTGCTAGGGACGTAATATGTATCAGCCAATCATACTTTATCAGTAAAAGTTGGAATTTGTGCAAAAAAGTTTCATGCACATGCATAAGAACTTTACCACCTGTTGCTAATTATCTCACCACAAATTGGTATTTCTGATAACACTCTTACATTATTGTGTACCTTTTGAACAGACATCTGTCTGCCGGAATCCATTAGACTTCAGGGATATGATGTTACCGTATTGGGTCCATTGATAATAGTGCAGCAAGGAAAACCTGACCCTTATATAAAATGTGTACTAGTAATGCTGTGAGTTTGTACAGCTACGTAAACGTGACTAGGTTTGTATTACTCTTTAAATGGTGAAAGCAATTCCGCTATTAAATGCCGTGTCAGATTATCTCATTAACATGACTTGTATAGATAGACTCTGCTGTCATACATTTTGTACCGGCCACCTGTTTCAGCAATTCACTTATAATAATAGCCACCACTAACTATAGGAACAGCAGGGTGCCTTCAAACCATAAAGTATAAGAAGCTTATATGTACTAGCCTAACTAAGTCCCCAATCACAGACTTACGTAGTTTAACTTGCCCCAGGTATCCGGGCAACAAGGTACTCTCTAGATTGTGTATAGAGTATCGGCAATGGTCTGCATATAAGAGGCTGGTTCTCTGGGACACACTGGACAGCTCCTGCGGCCGTTTCAATGCAATGAAGCCAGAGACGAACAAAACAGCTGTCAGACAGTTCTCAAAGAAGAAGGTCGACGAGGATAAAGGCGACACCTTCACTGTGGAGAGCCTTAGGACTTGTCTGCAAAATGAGGTATTACAGTTTTACTGTAGACATCGTCATAGCACATATCTGTGGTGAAGTCCACTAAAAAGAGAAATGAGGATAGAACCCTGGCTTGCTCCTACGTGTTAATTTCACGTTTGTGTGTATATAGGTTATGGACTCCTTGGGTATTGTAGTCAATATTATAATTGTGTCAATTGTTTGTAAGGGATGTTTGTTATTATCTGCATGGCTTTGCTTGTTGCTACAGGCACCATTGCACGATCTTATGATGCACAGTCACAAAGGAATGTGCATTCAAAACTGGAACTGCTTCAGTAAAGATGGCTGCAAACCAAACCTCAACACTCATAGCAGGTCCCTCTCAACTAGCTAGCTGTAGAATCAATTTCCTCGTCCAAAACTCAATTCAGTCAATAATGATAAAATTATATAGTTTTGTGTATTTGAATTTCACATATACTTATTGAAATGCGAATTAAGTTACAATGGTCTTAATAATTGTGTGTAGAATAAACAGTGTTGTGTGAAACCTGCATGTCTGTAGTGTTGTAGTGGTCACCAACAGTGGCTGTAATAAAAGGTCGCATGCTAACTGGCATAGGTTGAAACGCCTGTTACTTTAGGCTCCATTAACCTGGCTGTATTATATTATATTGAGGGTGGCAGGGTGCATGACTTAATTGCTTGTGACCACATAATAGACATGTAATAAAGTTTTACTTTATACATCTTGATATAGGCATGCAGTACTAGTGTACGAGTGATTGTATATATACATTGTTATATTGTCTCCAATTGTCCTAGGTTGTGATGTGTATCTAAGGGAGCTTTAAAAATGGTGTATGTGTTGACTACAATACCATCAGAAATAAGCATCTGTCCTGGTCATCACAGTCATAACATTGTGTGCCTATGCACATTTATGGTACTGCATGCAATGTATTGATACTGATACAACAGTTGAGTAGGCAGATCAAATGAGCCTTGGCAGTACATTAGTGTATCATAGTCGTGTACTGAGTCTAGTAATGAAGTGTTTTTCAGTTCAGTGAGTAGTGAAGTGAACCAGCTAACAGCTAAACCATCATGTACACGCCTAACTCTTAATGAGGCATACAACCGCAGTTTAACGATTTAGAGTGAACATGTTATTAGTAGAAGTTGTGCGCACACCTCATAGTATACACTGCATTCCCCAGTTTTTTTGCCGCTCAGTTGGTAAATTTCCTATAGCTGCATGTTGGCAAGGTGTTCACGAGTACTCTTATGGCTCCATATTTCTCCAACAAGCAGTTTGATAGTTTACCAACATTGGCTTCCTCTAGCTATTGCTAGCTAGAGTAAACATAGTGTTCAGGCCAGCTTGCATGTGGCTTATGGGATATGGGCATGTGGTGAAGGCTGTAGTTGGTTGTATGGACTCATCAGTATAGTAAACATGTACATTGATTTGATAGCTAGACTATACCCGGCTTATAATTATCCTTAAGTTGGTATTATCCAATTGTAGATTAAAGAGAACGAAAGATTGTGTTTAATGTTTCATTAAGAATTACTTAGTCTATAGCATCAGGTAGGAAGTATGAATTGTGTCATTCAGTTACCTTATGTTACATAATCGAGAAGCACCCCATGTATACACATGCACCTAGGCGAGTGTGAATAACATTAACAGTTGGCAAGGATGTGAATTTCGCCGACTACAATTTCCTGTAATTGTAGTTTACTGTTGCATTTACTGGAGAATGCAGAACCAGGAAGTGTTGTTTGGTATAATAATGCACACAATCTCTCGTCCAATTCACTCTCCTGCAACACTCTCTGCAAAGTAACTTGCTCTCTTCTGTTGTCTGCTGGTCAGTCAATAGAACTTAACTAGCTAGCTGAGTCAAGTAAAAAATAACTAAGCTTACGATATCCTGCAGTTTCAGAGTGTTATATATAGAACCAGTAAAAAAGTAGTACGATACTTATCAAGCAAACGAAATAAATCTTCAAGTTACAAGAACAAATCTTACATCTGCGAAATCGAAATGGCCTGTGAAATCATGATGAATCATTCGGTCGAAGTTGTGGATGGTCTCTACCACCAAAGCGCATGGGCTCAGCCCCTCTCCCCAGAACTGGGCTCACCGGTGCACGCCGGCTCTCCCCACGGCTCTTTGTACTCCCCTACCTCCCCTGTGCTGTCCCACGCTGGATCCCCTCCACATATGGGATGCTACTCTCCTGTGCACTCTCCACCTATGCATGCAGTGCACTCTCCCCCCATGCATGCAGTACACTCTCCTCACAGCATCATGACCAACTCACCATCTCCCCTTGATCACACTATAATCAAGCACGAGCATATCACCTGTGATGAGCTGGGCTATGCTAGGAGCGACAACTCCAGGAGCCTATCTACCCTGTTGAGGGATTCAAGCCAGGAACTGAGCTGTGTTGTGCAAAGCTGTCAATTTGGAGGACCAAGAGAGATCCTAGATGGTAATTATCACTTGAATTTTTGTGTATTTTTGCATATATTGTGACAAGTGTCTATGGTTATCCTAATAACATGAGTATGCCCACGTAGTGCATTGAAGCCAATTGGGTGTGCTTGTGATAGGTGTGTAATTCAATTTAAAGTCTGCAATATTGACAACCACCACCCTGTTTTGGACACATGTTTCGATGTATAGAGTTGGCATACCACATGATTTAATTAAGTACAACTTGTTATCCACCCAAAAGAGTGGCACTCAGGCGAGACATACTGGTGGCCAACAACATATAGTGCTAAAATTATTCATGGCGTTATTGCAACTTAGCAAAATTCAGCACTATCATTTTTCCTCGTGCAGTGTCTCCTTATTTGGAAGACTGCCCTGACCTATTGGCAATGCATGCCTCAGGCATGAAGCTCGAGGAGCAGTCCCCACCGGCCTACAACTCCATGTACCCCAGTCCTCCCGTGTCGGAACACGCCCTCTCCCCCCACCACTCTCCAGTGCACTGCATTGAACCTCAAGCTGCACCTGAGATCACCATGGTGCATGCAGCCAACCAGCCGCACATGCACGCCCAGTTCCCTGACTTCCCTACTCCAGCTGGAACTCCAGAAGTCAACCTGTCAACTGCTACCACCCTCCCTCTCGAGCATTACCCTCCCTCTCCTGGTACCATCTTCTCAAACTGTGGACAACAGATGCATCAAGGATACCATATGCCTCTCTCTCTACCAGTGGAGTTTCTGGCCGGAAAAGGATGCTTGCCTGCAGATGCTCACTTCTATGAAAGTGCCACTCCTATTCAGATGGCCATGTCTTCCCACCCCACCTTCATTGTGCCTCAGATGGCAATGCAGCAGCAAAATGGCATGCAGCAGAAGTCAGAGGAGCAGAGAAAGCCGTTCGTGTGCCTATATCCTGGCTGCACCAAGCGATACTTGAAGCTGTCCCATCTCCAAATGCACATCAGAAAGCACACTGGGGAGAAACCATATGTATGCGATCACGAGGGTTGTGGAAAGAGATTCTCCCGATCCGACCAGCTCCGAAGACACAGCCGCAAGCACTCTGGTATCCGTCCATTTCAGTGTGAGGTTTGCGAGAGAAAGTTCTCACGATCCGATCACCTCAAAACCCACATGAGGACGCATACTGGAGAGAAGCCACATATTTGCACCTGGCCCAACTGTCCCAAACGATTCGCACGATCTGATGAGCTCGGTCGCCACTTGGCCATGCACAGAAGACATCTTGAGAAGAATCGATTCTGAAAAGAACTGTTCGAAATCGGGCAAACCAGCGACTCACGTACCCAAGCTTGTAGCGTATCGTAACCATAAACTACTACACATTACCCACTGGTATCTATAGAGTTCCTAAGAGTAAGCGTAACTAAGTTTAATTGTACCTATTACTGTAATTAACTAGTTTAATTTTAAGTAAATTGTATGTAGCTAATTAAGTACTTGTATTAATTTTGTATTTTATTACCTGTACCTATACTTAATAGCTAGAGTAGCTATTTTTAAGTACTTTAATTTGCTGTTTATAGTAATATTTAAGATATTTTATTTACTTGTACCTATAGGCACTTATATATATCTGAATGTATTGTCACTTCGTCCTCATTTTTGTCAAACAATTTTCTGAAAAATATTCAATTAAACTACGATGTCAAAGTGAATGTAAGCACACCAAAAAAGACATTACAAGTAAATAAATAGCACACTCTTAGTAATCTGTTTACCCAACAAGAAGAAATACGATACGCATGGGCCGACATTGTAGTTGCATGTACCTTAGTCCTTTGTCCTTTCATAGAAAAGCCATAAAGCTTCAGTAGCAGGCAAATGCTTTCTCACGCACCAATAATTGTTGTGTTTGTAGCTGCTGGTTTCCAAGACCTGAAAGTGCACTTCAGAAGTAGCTAAAATATTCAGTAAGTCATAACAACTAATCACGAAGCAATTCACATCAAGCCTCTCACATAACATTGAGCAATGGCTTGTATTCATTTGTTTAGTCCCCTGACACCTGCTGATATCAATCTGCAGAGCATACGTTTAATACTGTCACTCCATTATTTTATTAACCCGTCCATTGCCTGTTGCAGTTGGGCCATTATTAATGATATTTCTATGATATTGATATATTCTCGTTCTCACTCAACCCTTGGCTGGGTATCCAAACCAAACTGTACACATCCACTACATGCTCTGCCCTCTAGCGTAAAATGCTTGCCAATTATGTCTATGCTGCTAGGTGTGGACACTCGAAGAGCTACAACCGTAGCTTTGACCACTCCAGCGAGTGACTTGCTATTTAGACTAGTAGCGTCTTTTGATTGAGAAATCATGCATGTGTGTGTACGTGTGGCGTTGTGGTGCAGTTGCAGGTTCTCACAAAGAATAGGTGTGCGTAAACTTCCAGGGTATGGTATTTAGTTAAGAGTGCATTAAGCATGTTTCCCAGTTCCGCAGCTAGACAAGCACTTAGTTAATTCCCATGAATATCATTCAGAGGACATTAAGGTTGGTACTTATCAGTGTGTGAGATCACTGCACAGCACAAACAAACGAAATGATCAGGTTTCCATTGTGGTGTAACTATAGCTGCATGATGACAGTTGCATTGACTGTGAGATATGCAGTAAACACACGATGCTTTTAGTAGAATACCACACTATCTCATACCATTAGTGGCCTCAATCGTAATTTGCATATTGCTACGGTAACACATGATCTGTACATGCTGTTTAAAAAACATCCTAGTGTATTATACGTGAATAAACTTTAATGGTGGGCAATGTTTACCACATGCATATTCATAAACTTCAGGGGGGGCCATTGCACCTCACCTGCACAACCTTGCCTTATTAGATAACCAAGTCCCAATTATCAATAAGTAAAATCAGAATATTCGAGACATAATTGGCATCAAATTTCACTAAGTATTTATGGAATCTGTGAATGTACTAACAGTTGGGAACATGGCAGACAATTATTTTGACTAGTGGATGTATTCCGCTGGTCTTTTTGGCAAGGGTGTATGAAGGTTGTATAGAGACTTTGTACAATCAGGGTGTTGTTTTTGACCGTTTAAGAATTGGCATGTCTGTACAATTAGGGTGTTCATGTCATCATAAAGTGCTAACACATGAAATGTGTACTCAACACAACACCTTAACGGTTGAGCAGACATATAGCATTGCTGTTTATGCATCATCACAGTGAGAAACCTCCAGCTTTGTATGTACACATTGTCGACTACACATACACACGTACGTAGCTAATAATTATTATAATAGCGGTTAAACAAATAAATACATAGTGTGTGTGCAGCTGTGGTTGTCTGATCAACAAGTCTGCAGTTGGGCTATTAAACAAACCACTCAGTCATTCCCCGTACACTCCTACATGAACTTCATCTGCACACAAACAAGTTTTCTCCTTATCACAGCCTAGCAACATGTGTTCCTAATGCCTTAAACAATGCTGTACAAATATATCTAATTCGTACATTTGCATTCCCATAGCCAAGCCATACACAGAGCAGTGATACGATCTACAGCCGGGGATTGTGGTCCGAGATGAGGGAGATAGGGAGATGGCTTCAGGGCGCTAACTGGACTCTCTCTCATCTCTCATGTGGTCACAGGACAGGTGGTATTTTAAATCCCACCACAGCGTTGTGTTCATGAGGTAACCTATTGTGCACAGGTACGGATTGGGTCTGGAATGTGCATGGGTACTAAAGTAAGGAAATACGGACGTTGACCATTCAAGCATAAAGGGCAGAGTGATTCGAAATCCTGTGGTTGTATGCTAGATAAATAACAATTAAACGGCTCAGTGAACCATGAAATTGGTTAATGAAGTAAGAGTGGCAAAAACCATTGACCAATTACCCTAATGAATTTGTCTGTCTGCCTTTACCAAAACATATCCTGACCGCAATTATGGCACATAGTATTACATTAACCAATTTGATGGTGTGTTTTGAAAACAGCTTGTACGTAGATACGTACAACGAATAAGAAAGTAACGATATAATTGTTATGTAAACTCAATGACGCTCAAAAAAATAAAGATAGTATTAGGGAAATCATGCACAGTGTAACATGATAATTATGTGTGTAGGGTCCCTAGTGTACTACAGTCATGCAGCAGATGTTTCAAGGAAAGCTGAGGCATGCTTTGCAATTAGTTAGGAAAGCTGTCTGATTTCCCATTGGGACTTGCCGCCTAGAACATCTGCCTAATTTGATTATTCTTACAACACCCAGATCAACTTATGTCCTATCAATGTTAAGCATGCATCTACATAATGTACATAATAATTATATGCAACGCTAATAATGTAATGTTAATTAGCTCGACCTGGCCGCTACTGGCCTGTGTGAGATGCAAAAGATGGGTGGGGCTGGTGATGGCCTAATGGCTCGAGGTTTGACCGCGAATTGTAGCCACGCCTTCAAACGCCCACATGGCTACTTCCGGGGTCTAATTACTAGCTAGCCAGCCTCGATACCGTGCCGTCTAGTCTAGCAAGAGCAAGATTAAGAATGAGCAGTTCCGAAGAGCTCAAGAAGCCTCATGGCCTTCCCAACAAATACCTAGATGATCTGGATAATGATTTTTTCTACCATTTCAGCTACTCGAGGTCTGATTGCAAGAAGAAGTTCGGAGATGTTAAAGTAAGTGGCTAACTTCCTCTTAGGCCCTATGCTTCCTCCCATAAAAATGTCCTACTGATGAGGTATGTATTATTGACTCCCAGATAGTGGTGTGTGGAGGTAGCATGAGCAGAATGGGAGTGTTTGCAGAGAAGGTCGCCAGGGAGATTGGTCATCACCAGGTCACCAAGGAGGAGTTAAGTATTTCACGGACAGACAGATTTGCTTTCTACAAGATAGGACGTGTACTTTCTGTCAGTGTAAGTTGAATATATTGCTGCCGCATATCATGTTAGAGCATGCCCAAACGCTAGACTCGGTAATCATTGTTCACCTGCCATCTGTCGATTTTGTCCCCAAGTAGTATTCATTATAGAGCAGATAATTAGGGTCATACTACGCTTGAATAATCATTGTTCACCTGCCATCTGTCAATTTTGTCCCCAACTAGTATTTATTATAGAGCAGATAATTAGGGTCATACTACGCTTGAATAATCATTGTTCACGAACAAATCACCCCACTCACTACTACCCCCCTACACTCACAGCACGGTATGGGTGTACCCTCCCTCACCATCATGCTGCATGAGATCATCAAGCTCCTCAGATACGCCGAGGCTGATGACCCTGTCATCATCAGACTGGGCACCTCTGGGGGACTAGGTTAGTGACTCCTAACATGCCATATCAGTGTTACACTTTTAATCACACGACTATACGTTGTAGGTGTACCTGCTGGCACTGTGGTTGTTACCAACAAAGCATACAATGCCTTCTGTGAGGAGGTCCATGAGATTGTGAGTCTACTATTGTAACCTGATTTATATATACAGACGCCTCCTTTAATTGTGAGCAAGATTTTACACTTCGTTTTATATCCTAGGTTGGCTTTAGCTCATATTTATGGTAATGGGGTTTCTCGACTTTGTATCGCATGTTCAAATGTTGTCTTTACTGTTATAGTACTATAGGCTGAATAGCTCTGTAATGGACTCTTGTGTACCGTATTTACTTCGTTATTAACTGGTCTCAGGTGGTGATGGGTAAGAGAGTGAGGAGGCCTTCTCTGATGAATCAAGACGTAGCACAGGAGATAAAGTCTTGTCAAGATGACCACTCTTTCAAAACAGTCCTTGCTGGCACGATGTGCACTGATGATTTCTATGAAGGTTTGTTGTTCCTTTGTGTTTTGTTAGCTTACACACCCGTCCTTGTTTGGCATTGTATAGACCACAAATAAACTTACATGTAGGCTTCTAAAAGCCCCAGCTTCCCATCGTTAGTCAACACAAAGCAATATCATAAAATGCACTTATGTGTTTAGCAATGGGGGCATGCAATAACAATAGGCACGCCATTTCTATCTATAAGTGTATCATGCAAATACTTATGCAACGATGCTTCACATTCCACACTTAACCCCTACCCCAGGTCAAGCCAGGACAGACGGTGCCGTGTGTGAGCACACAGAGGAAGAGAAACTGGCCTATCTGAAGGAGATCAAAGAGAAGGGGATCTCTAACATAGAGATGGAGTGCTCTGCACTGGCTGCCCTCACTCACCACACTGGGATCAAAGCCGCCGTCGTGTGTGTGGCTCTCCTCGACCGTCTCAAGGGAGATCAGGTGTCCATCTCACCAGAGGATTATGCCGAATATCAGAGGAGGCCACAAGCTCTCATTGTCAGGTTTATCAAGCACAAACTAGGAATTTAAGATGAACCAACTTTGAGCAAAAAATTTATATGCGTGCAGGTACTATAGAACATAGACTGATTGTATTTTTTTTATTCAGTATTTATATTTGTGCATAGAGAAAGTTAGTTTTATTGAACAATTTAATTTATCGTGTTAAAATTAATTTTGAATAGTTATTATAATTATAGATGAATAAGACAGTATTTAAAACTGCGAATACAAAAGAACAATAACATCAAGCTTTTAGTAGTGTTGCTCGTAACACATCAGTGTTTGATCGGAACTTGTTTCTGATGGAGATAGCTGACTGTGGAGAGCTGTCCATCTGCATCACCATGTACCTGCAGAAATCACAACTAAGGTCCACAAATGCACACATCATTAACGACCCTTACCGTCCAAGCTCAAACTGTTGGTTGTGTACCCTCATTTTGTGGGGAATCTCCCTAACCCCCAGGTTCTCCAACTTTCTCAGCACTCCATTTTCGTCTAGGACCGTCCTGCACACTCCTCTGAGCAGCTTGGAAAGGTCTTGCTTGCTCACAGCACGAACAACTAGGGCTACTTCATACTGCACCATGATGCTCTGGATAGATGGGCGTGCCTGTAGATCTACGGTCACGCCCATGCATCTTTGTTTTGTTGTAATAGTGAAGATACGTTCTAGGCCGACCTTTGGCCATAGATGGGCGTGTCAAGTCGGTTATTTCTGATCACGCCCATTTCATTCTGTTATTTTAGGCGAGAAAATGGCAGCTAGATTGCTTACTAAAGTGTCCTCTACCAGGGTATCCCTATGGTCGGTGGTGTCCTGGAGAGCCTTGTCTGTTGGAGCTCCCCTCTGTGCAAAGAGCAAGCCTGATACTAAGCCTGATACTGACCCTGTGAAGCAGCTTTTTGTGGACAAAATCAAGGTACACATAATTATTTTTAAACAATAGCTTAGTTTATGACTCACACCCCCCTCTCCCTCTCTACAGGAGTACCAGAGTGCCAAAGGGAAGAGTGGGAAGGCTCCCGGACTGAGGGCAGAGGACGAGGAGCAGTTGGTGGGAGAGTTGGCACGATTAAAGAATATTTACGGTGATGGCGACCTCACACAGTTCCCCAAGTTTGACTTCAAAGAGGACATCAAGATAGGTTTGTTTAACAATGTGAATCATTGTGCTGCGTAGATTTAAATTTTATGATATACAGATTGGAGATAACTCTACAAGGCTGTAACCAAGGGACTGCTATATGAACTGATCTTAGGCTCGTGTCAGCATGCCGTTGTGTATTTATGTACAACCAAATCTGTAGCATTAATTAGCGTTGTATTGTTTCATGTTGAAAATTTAATTATTACACTGAACAGAACAAATTCTATAAACATAAAGGACAGTCTCAATGAATGCCCAACAAGAATAGCTATTATTATATAGAATGTTTCAGGTTGCTTTTATTGGTCCTTGTGAGATTCGTCTGGACAGAGCTGCCTTACGCACTCGATTGAGGAAATCTGGCATAGCTGAATAGGGAACGAAAGGCATGACATCAATTATAGTTTTGCATGCTAAAACCAAAATCCAACTAAGCTAATTATATATATCACACAGCAGTCTTCATTTACCCGAATTGGCGACCCAGTTGACACAGGAGGCGGGTAAGTGGATCTGGGGGTCGTCAAAGTAGGTGAGCTCGTAGTTGAATCCAGGATGGTCAACACAGGTGTGAGGCTTGATCACCATCTCACTATAGTAGCCCTTCACTCTCACAGCTTCACTGGACTCAGGTAAGGATGGGTAATCCACTGACCTGGGGGTAGAAAATAAGGTGCAAAATTTTTCAAAACACTAGTTATGGAAAGTCAAACAATAATTATCTGGTAAAGGGTAGTAACACGTACACATCACATGTATACGTAGTATTGTATACATGTAGGAAGACAGCTGACCTGTTGACTACGACAATGGCACCATCTTCTGAACTCTTCCAACTCTTGCGCACGTACACATACTCGCGAGCGGACATGGGGAACTAAAGAGGGGAGAAAAAAGAAAGTGAGCTTTACAACAATTATTCTTAATTACCAAACATACCGGAAACTTCATCACCCAGTGCACCACTCCACACCCTGAGCTGGGGTCAAAGTCCACTGTATTTAATTTGGCCACATAATGATCCCAGGATTTTCTCGCCTTTTCATCAACCTGTGTGTGAACGAGTTAGCTAGTATACATCTATACATCAAAAACATTCCCCCTTACCTGAACCTCAAAGAATTCATTGGCCGTGATGTCGTCGTAAGTCCCGATCACCTTGAACTGGTAGAGCCCGGTGTCAGCGTACAGCTTACGGAAGACCATGTACATAGGTTCGTTAATAAACACCTCCCAGTCAGACAGATAATCGATAGTTGACTTTAATTGGCATTCGGAGTCAATACTCGACTTCGATGGAATGTGCTGCTCAACGCTGCAATCTTCTTGGAACATGTTGTCGACAGTTTGTAGTGTGTGTTGAAGGAATGAGTGACACAGTTGGTTGGCTTGGTGAAATAGGGAGTGGTTTTGGACAGTGTCCACGCTGAGAAACTGGTCCAACGAGTATATAAACCAGTTTAGTGAGTTCTGGACACTAGGACGGTCAACAAACGTAACCAGCATATCCATGACCTTTGAGTGGTGATCGTGAAGACCTACAAGTGGGTACATTTGATTGTGAATGGTCGACTGTCTATCCACAGGAACAGGGATCCAGACTACAGGAAATTGGTGATGATGCAACTCAAATTCCAAACATGATACATCTGACACACTCTGGCAGCAAGACAAACTGATTGGTTTTGACTCTGCGGGTAGACTCTCTCCCACTGCAGCCTGTGTTATGGCAGCGGCCTGCTTGAGTAGACTAACAACAGATTCCTTTGTCTTCTTGACAAGTAACGATCCAATTTTATACTGCAAAGGCACTTTAGAGTTAATTCCAACGAGTGGTAACTGCGACAGTTTTTTCTCAGAGCATTCCGTGTAGAGTGCAGTGAGCTTGTCCACCATTTCCTGGCGCTTCAATTCTTTCTCATCGACTAGTCGATTTTCGATGGGTTCGCTCTCTGCTGTTCCCTGCAGTTGCCATGAGAACCACGTAAACCACGAGCCTGGAGAGGGGGAGCTGTTGTTATTGTCAACTCTAGTAGCAGTGGTGGTGGTGGTGGGCATATAATCGCAAGTAGCCTTCACACGATCCTCATAGTACTGCAAACACCTGTGTACAAATAACCAGACACTGATCAATCATGCATTGACCACATTTCCAGTTCAATATTGAGGTGAAAAATGATTAGGTTATACCTTTGAAGTTCCTGCTCCGGTACCTTTTCTTTCTCCCACAAGAAAGCGGCCATTCCATACACCAGTAGCGGCTTGTGAGGACCCAGCTTGATGAGCAGGTACGACTTAGTCATGTGACCTACCCTCTTCAGATAGCTCCACAGTGACATACCAACCCTGTAGTGTGATCATGTTAGCTAGCACTGACAACATTCCTGCATAATTATGAGTACTCACTTGTTCCACACACCAGGTCTCTGACATTCTTGATTGACTATACGATGACCACTAGACATCCGACGTCGACGTAGACGTAGACAACTTCTCATCCACGAATGCAACATTTTATACTGTCAGTACAATGTGTGTATGTGTGAGTACGAGTGTGAGGTACCGTCAAGTTATGTACACATACAGTAACACCACTGCAACACCTAGACAACTAGATAGCTGCAGTATGATTGATATTGATCTGTGATTGTATAATTATATTACTGTATTCTCTAGAGAGTACGAGTGTGGACTATTTGCTACTCAGTTTTTTAGAAGTGAATCACACCTTCTTTTGGGATCCGATCTGATCGAGAACCTTGAGACAGTTTCAGGCTGAGCATTTCTTGCTGATATCAAAGAGTAGCTATGGTCCACGGTAGCTAGCTAGCTATACAGACTCCTCCATGTTTAGCGCTAGCGCTTGTACCACGCGCTTACACGTGCTCTAGCAGCCCAACCCACATATTTACCATGACAACTGACCTTTCCAACTTTTCTCTATTGTAACGCAAGGTAACTAAGTCTAGTAGCGTTACAATAGAAAACAGTCGGGCCGAGAGTTATTATGCCTCGGTTTCAGGCCGCTTAATAAAAATCCATCAAACTTTCAATTTTGGTCAATTTTGGTCACAAAAAGAATTCACTAACAAGTCCACTCTGTCCAGATTGTTGCTCTAGTGAATCAGCTGACACGAAATGCTCCTCCATAGAGCTGGGGCAGTTCATTCTGTGCCTGCAACAATCAACGAGAAGCCGTATTAGAGATGTAGTATGCATACAAGAGCACATTGCTCACCAAAGGAAATGCTCCTCACAGCAGAGGGCGTTGGGAATAGCTTTAAGTCCAGACTTTGACCTGCAAACAAAACTTATTAGGGTAATTTTATATGGCCAAAAGTACCAGTAACTTTTTATGCAAGCCTATTATATTAGCCTTGGTTTACCAAATCGATCCACCCCAGACTATGCACATGCACATACAGTCAAACAAGCTTACAGCCTTGGTTTTGGTCTAATTGATTCACTTCAGGCCATGAATCTAAACACACCATAGGCATACTTTTTTATAGTTGTTGCAAAATTGACGCTTCAATTCTTATACGACACATGTAGGCTGCAAAATGTATCCTTTTGAACAATAGCCCATGCCAACTCCTTAACAGGTTTCTATCAAAATCCCAAATTTGGAACGGAACCTAATTTCCTAGAATAAGACCATGAGCTATAATTATTATAAAAATGTTGATATGTTTTCTTGGCGAATGGAACAACTGAACTTCAGGAGATATTTCCGACACAAAATGTGAAATGTGCACGGTCAGCAATTGACTCACCAGGTGGCTGAGATCATAGAGTAGTGCTGCGTAAACGCTTTGCCCAGACACACAGAGCACATGACCAGCTCGTATATATCCACCACATCACATGACACCTTGCAGCACTTGAGCTAAATAGTGTGTAAAAATCGATTGTAGCAAGTAAACAATAATTAATAAAATTGGCTGTTAGCAAAATTAAATAGCTCACCATTCTTCTTAGCTTGTGTGAGTATAAAGTGTTGTGTGTTGAATGCTGTGAGAGATGAGAGGCCAAGTGTCCACGGCCATCACACAAAACAACACTGCATTGTGCACAACAAAACATGAGAAAGACATGCCAAATTTGAGGATACAAGTTCTAAGTAATTAGCACCAGACACCTACAATAATCTGGCCATTGTCTTAAACTATGACTAGACCCAATAACCACTAGCACACCGAAGTGCTACCCACTCACCCACATTCCAGACACGAAGCAAGGTTGCTATGAATACCACACTCAGCACATCTGCTGCCTTTCCTTGCCTTGATCTTGTTACACTGGTCGTAGTGAGTACGTAGCTCTGCTGATAATTTAGTCTTTGATTGTGGTTGAGTCTTCCGGATCCCCACGGTAACAGTGCAGTCTTTAGGCAGGTGACCCACATTATTGCATTTCCAGCAAACATAAGTAGAGAGTGGAACAGAGGGTGCAGTAATTGATGGTTCCTGTGGAAACTCGATGGTACGTCCCTCGTCGCTTGATGAGCCCCCTCCGTCAAAATATCCAAGCTGACCACACATCTCGTATTTATCTGTCTCAGTTTTTAAGCTGCTTTCTGATTTATCCTCGGTAAACATCTCTCTAATGACAGGGGGTACCTCAAGCTTGTCACTATGGTCAGAGTCAGAGTACGTACTGAGCATGCTCAGTGCAGAGGATGAGGTTGGTGTCTTACTGGGTGTGGGGATGACACTAATCATCTTCTTTGGCTTTCTTTCTGCAAGAAATTGGCATATAAAGGTTATAGAACTATTACACTTGGTTGTACTTCGTTTCCTCCTTCTGTGTTGCTTTATAGACGGGCCGTGTCCTTCCGGTCTGTCCACTGTATTCTTGACAACAGCGGCAAACACACGTTCATCATCATCACCTAAAGGTGACACAATGAACAAATATAATATCAAAAGAGAACTCACCAAATTTCTCTCTGGCCAGAGTCAACTTGGCTGAGCTGACATCTCCAGTGGCGAGCTGGTAGCTGCGTAGATTCTGTAGTACAGTGGACAGCTGGGAGCTCTTCTCATCTAATATACCATGAAACATGTTATAGAGTGTAAAATATGTTGTTACTTACAAAATCCTCTCTTCTGTTTGGGAAAAAAATTCGCCATTGTGGCTTGTCTTGCAGGTCAAAGTTGGCTGGGGACCAGCCCCACCCCCGTTTTATGTTGTTGGCTAGCTGTCAATGTGTATGCATATGCTCTGATGCATATGCAGCCATTGTCGATGGAACACCTCAGATATGCAGATGGGAAAAGGATTGTAAGTATAGGCACTGTGAATTTAGCTAAAATATATTCATTGGGTGTTCTGATTGATTGAACTGTTGTAAGAGTGTAGTATAATCTCGCTCTGTCTTTAGGTATGTCCGTGGAAGAACCTCTGATTCTCGCAAATAATGCGCTGCAGCAAGAAACAAGTGAGCTCCTCCATGCCCCCTCAATCCCCCGAATACATGGGTAGCTGAGGAGTTAGGTGAATGAAGTCCACCCCACTCTGTGTGTTAGAATTGACCATTTTTGGCACAGCTTGTATACCTTGCTATCAAGATCTTAGCCCACTAATTTCTGGCTGTGGTTTTGTACACAATATATTGTGTTCATCATGTCGTTAGCTTGTTCCCTAGTAGCACAAAATGCGACAAAAGACCTGACTGTGCTTTATTCCACACAAAAGAATTAATGTTTCCAGCGCGCCTACACGTTGAATGATAGCATCTTTCCTATAAATATAGCTAGCCCTAGCTAAATGTCCTTAGTTGCAAAGTTCTATTAATTTTTGCAAGATCGAGGAACGGAAGAAATAATCTTAGAGCAAGTACCTATACCTGTGTAAGTGAATAGTTGGACTATTGTGAATTACTATGGGTACTATTATGTGTTGATTTATTAATTTGCTGCCTGTGTGTATAATAAATAATACAAGCATAATCTAGATAATGAACGTTGTACAACACTGATCAGGGAGTGGTATCAGGTGGCAAACAACTGTACGGAAATCTAGTCTCATTCACATGGGACCTCGATAGCCTAGCATGTACTAGTACATGGAAATCCGAAACATTCATTTTCTCGAACAGTAGAACTGGAGGAAGTTTTGTCATTTCGCAATAATATTTATCAAGAAAGTTGAGGCCATGCACAGGAACAAGACACAGCCATCTAAAATGTACCCCATGCTAGTTATAGTTTCGGTGAAGGTTGTTTCAGTAATAAACCGTCAGAGTTGGCAGGGACTTTTGTGTAGGGTCCACCCACTGTATTACAGACAAAACACCCTATGATTGTACACGTACTGCCTGTATGGAAACCTAATATAGTCAGATGTTGTCTAACTGCGTAACCCACAAAAGCCATAAGACCACCTCTTGAGGTTCATAAATCTATACTGATTCTCCTGAATTCAGTTGACTAGCATCTATCACTCTGACTTATAGGATTTTAGTTAGTTTGTTTTTCTGCAGAGATTTGCAAGAATTAAGAATGGAAGACAGAAGATTTCAGACCTTCATGGTTCTCCAACTACTCTTACTCTCCTTGCAAGCTCACTTCTATTCAGTCCAAGCACAAGGTAAAACTCAGTGTATGCATTGATTCTGCATGCATGCATGAAGTGCCTGCTTTTTGCTATGCTACATGTATAGCTACTCAGTCTGCAGCACACTCTTTCCTTGCAGAGGAAGCATTTCTGATATTCGCAAACCGTGATGACAGTACTGAAGGCATTACTATGACAAATCTGGATGGTACCAACAGTAAGAGACTCGTCACCAGCATGACTGCATCAGGGCTTGACTATGACTTCAGGTAATTGTGCTATACCCTAGCTTTCTCTTGCTATAGTGTCACCAGTGCAAGGCTTGTTGTTTGATTAAATTATTTACATGCAGAGATAAGACCCTATTCTGGTCAGACATTGAGAGTGAAACAATCTACAAGGCTGCTTTAAATGGCTCTTCTCCAAAAGTCATAGTCAATGACACCAGTGACCCAGGTACGCACTATACATGTATATGTATACTACTATATAATTATACTAGAACACACACTATAATAAATCAACAACCTGCATAAGTACAGGTTCTAATCCTGTGTTGGTACTGACGTATGACTGCCTCTGTTCTTATTGTTCTGTACTAATAATGCTTTTGTTGGTTGTGTTTACAGAAAACATAGGCTGGGATTGGATCAACAAGAAGCTGTATTGGACTGACGTGACTAGAGGCACACTGGAGGTGATGGATGTGGAGACAGGGTATCGGAAAGTACTCATCTCGATGGGGAGAGATGCACAGATACGTGGACTACAACTGGACCCAATAAATAGGTAAAACAGCTGTTGTGGTTTGCAAGACAGTCAATGTGTACGTCTTTTGTGGTCTATTAATTTCAGTCTGGTGTTTGTTTGTTAGAGTGCGTCTAGCATGTATTGTACTTAATATTGAGAGTACAGTAGCCACGGAGATCATAAACACACCAAGGAATCTGGGAAGGGCAATGGAACTAAGTGATGTTGCGTGCCAGCAACTATAATGTAAACTGCATAGCAGCCTCTTAACCATCACTATAGTGACGTAAAGGTTAATTAGTAGCCCAAACTCAGCAAAAGGGAGCAGCACCTTCCTGCTATTATCAAAACAACAAACCCACAATTTGGGAATTTCTCATTAGGGAATGTATACACCCATTCAGTTTCATCCAAATATACACACCTTTTCCCGTGTAGGTGGATGTATTGGACAACAATTGCCCCTAACGGAGGAGGCATGATTGCCAAGACATCCATGGACGGGGCAGGGACAATGGTTCTCCACGACAGTAGTATAGTGGAGTTTCCCAATGGACTCACTCTAGATGAGACCTCCAGCACTCTCTACTGGGTAGACGCTGGCTCAGACAAGAAGAATATCGTAGGGAAATCACTCACAACTCTTAGCAGTCCAAATATGACTGTATTTCGATTCTCAACTCGACAAATTCCCTTCCATACAACGTACTATAACGGAGGATTGTACTTCACTGAGTGGATAGGGCGTAGTGTTTCGAGACTAGACCTTGACTCCACTCCCAGTGTACAGGAGCTAGTCGACACCAATGATCGACTGGGGATGATTAGAGTGATCGCTGCTTCCAAGCAACCATCATGTGAGTGTGTGCATGTATATGTGTTGAATGACATGTAGTCACAACTAGCTTTAAATTGCATAGGTTTACACCTGTATGTGCTGTACACCTGTATATATAATTATATAGATCTATGTAGCTACAGTAGCCTAAATCAACTGATACTCATGCAACTCTTGATATAACAATGCAATGTTGATTTCTTCCCCAGTTTTCAATCCTTGTGCTGATGCTGGAGTGCAATGCAGCCAGTTGTGTCTATTGAGTACCACGGACCCGAGAGGCTATTCCTGTGCCTGTACTGACGGGGTGGAGCTAAATGCAGACAGGCACACCTGTGGACCAGGTGAGGCCTCTATCCCATAACCCAATGATTGATACGATTGATATTAGCCAAATATTTCAATTTAGTTGAATTTGCTCAGGATACCCCTCCACACTTGTTGAACACAAGTTCAATTCCATCAGAAACATAAAGTTCCTATACTACAAGACTAGCTTGCCAAAATCTCAATTTAAATGTTTGGATTGCGATTTACACAGTCATAGCTACCGTACATTTACTGAAATTCTTTATCCTTTACAGTTGCGGTAACTACTCCACCGACAGTACCCACTGTTCCGGTAGCTACAAGCGGTGAGTACTGCAATGACTTCACGTACACTGTGGAGCCTAGTTTTATTTGTTGTAGCAATGAAGTATAATCTACTTATTAGGACTGCTCCACCTTATGATTGTGGTTTGGCAAGGCCAGCTATAAATATTTGGCGTAGTTATTGAATTGTACCGCCTAGATTCGTGTACTCTTCCTCATGAAGTCACGCTCCAAACATCTGTCACACATGCAGTTGTATAAATGTAAACACACGCATGGCTAATGAGTGGGTAGCAGTATAATCTGTATATAGAACATTGACTATTATGGTGAACAACCTTATAAAGACAATTGCACCCTCCTACTCAAGCCAATGATATAATAACCACAGTACTTTCTGTATCAATGTGTAATATACCCTAATACAGTCATGCCTACCCCCACCACAGATCCTATAATCGTTCCCAATGGACTGTGTGGTACGACCATTCAATGTGATAACGGTGGGACGTGTGTGGACACAACTCCTAACCAATTCATTTGCCGTTGTCGAGAAGGCTACTCTGGAACATTCTGTGAGATCTTACCTGCGACCGAAAATCCTAGCTTTCCAGGTAAGAAAAATCAGATAGTGGCCTAGCTATAGCGTACTTCCAATGGTTCCTAACACTCAGACCATTGTCTATAGTGAGTATTTAGATAGCGTGGCTCTAATATAATTTTCCGTATTTAATATTGACGGCACATTGATTTATTTCAGATGACAACATAGTTCTGATCTATGTGCTGAGCATACTGGGCATCATGGCATTCATGATCATTGTCTCACTGGCTCTCGTTCTCTTTGCCTGTTGGATGATAAAAACTAGGAACAAGCAGAACCATAAACATCACGAGAAGTCGTCAATGGATGGTGAGTGATTTAAAATGCATGCACATCAAAGAGATTAGAGCCATTATGTTCAGATATAGTATGCATTTCAATAGCTGTGTCACAAACAAGCACAAAAGAAAGTTTTTGCCAAGATACTGTTTTGAAACGTTTATATGGTCTGAGGTGGCAGATTAAACAAATCATACGTAGTTTGCTTCGAGTGAAAACAAAGTTAGTTCGTGCATGATCCGATGAAAACATGTTGGGCCATGATATTGACAAATGTCCTGTGCCTAAGACGTAACAAACAGCTAGGAATGCTCTATA